>NC_090922.1:287422742-288622742 GCF_040938575.1 Ambystoma mexicanum
CTCTCAATCCAGCAGTGCTACAGAGGAGAGAGCAGGGCCACAGCATCCAGCATGTCGAAGGCTACCCGCAAAATTACCCCCCGCCTGTGCAAGAAGCGCTTCTTCCGATGAGGAGCTAAACATGCTGGCTGACAATCTTGCAGCCCATGCAGAAGAGGTTTTTGCTATCAACCTCAAAAGAGAAGTTCAGATACGAAAGAAAGAAATCTGGGAGGAGGTTGTGCGCAAGGTGTCAGCGGTTGGCACCACCGCACGCACAGTCAAAGACTGCAAAATAAGATGGGATGACCTCTGTCTCAGGGTCCGGAACATCCTGTCCAGCAAACGCAGGGAGGCCATGGCCACAGGCGGGGGTGCCCACTCACCAGTGAAACTGATGCGCTGAGAAGAAACCTGCAGCACAACCATCCACATGGAGTCCATAGAGGGCTTCGGCGAAATGGAGACGGGTGCCGTGACATCGGGAGATGGAGGTAAGTGACCCTGAAAACCCCAGTAGGCCAAACCATGACGTAGTACAACTGATGTGAAAGTGAGCCAAGCCAACCAATGCATGGCCCATCATACACACATATACAAATCCATATCCAGATGAAGGCCCAAACTCTGCCACAATGAAATGCATGCTGTGTGCCAATCCCATTACTAACAGACACCCAACACTCAGGGACCATTTGCATGTCATACATCACACAAACCTCAATACAATGGCATGCCACCTGGTACGCATCTGTGCCGAATGGAGACGCCATGGCTTATGCCAATGTGCCCCCCCCCCTTGAAACTACCCTGTGTGACACACCTATAAGATTGCAATGCATGGGAAATGAAATACTGTACAGCACCAACTCATGCATCTTGCATGTAACACCATCCCTGATGCCCTGCAGCTCTTCTTCCCCCACAGGCACTGATGCAGAAGGTGAAAGTCAGGACCCTGCCCCAAAGCCATCTACATCCAGGGCCAGATCACAGTGCACTGGACATTCCATCTCCGAAGCAGCACCGCGGCCCACAGTGCAACCCAGGGCACGTGCACAGGCCAGGTAGGTTCATGAGGAAACCACAGCAGTGTATGAGACTGCGACTACCCAGCTGCCAACAACAGCTGAAGGGGAGGCTGATGGCACCCAGTCCACTACCACAAGTTCAGTGGCTGAGGCAGCAGCCATAGACCCACTCAGTGATGTGGATGTGGAAGCAGAGGAGTATGAGGATCTTGATGGCACAATCCATGTGCAAGCTCTGCTCCCTCCAGCCCTGTGCGGATGATGAGGCGCAGTGCAAGGCAGACAGAAATGCTGCCCCCGGACACACAAAAAAAGCCCAGAAATAATGTGGGATGACAATGGGTGAGGGGGGAGGTGGTGATGGTGGTATAGAGGGGATTAAGGGGGTGTTTTTTGGGGGTATGGGGTGTTTATTGGGGGTATGGGGTGTTTATTGGGGGCTATGGGGTGTTTTGGGGGTATGTGGTGTTTGGGTGTTTTGGGAGCAGGGGGGAGGATGTGTGAGTGGTGGAGGGAGGAAGCACTTTTTTGTAATTTTTCTTAATAAACCCGTTGTGTTCAATATCATTTAATGCCTGGACATTGTTCATTTCGTTTGTCTCCATTCAATTCATGACAGCGCACAGTGCCCAACTCCCCACACACCCTGTGTCCATGTCCACACATTCCCAGTACTCAGTGTAGCACTGACACATAACCATCAACGTCCCTGTGGTTCAGAAGTAATCGTCAATCAGTGATTGGCGTACAGCACGGCCATCTTGTGCATCACGTACTGGCAGGGGTGCTGCTTCTCCTCCATCATCATCCTCATCATCCTCACCCAGTGCCTGCATGTCAATGTCAGGTGGCGGTGGTACATTTCTCCAGATGCACATGTTGTGCAGCATGACACAGACCATGGTTATCTTTGCCACCTTCTCAGGGCAATAAAGGAGTGCTCCACCAGACCTGCTTAGGCAGCGGAACCGTGCCTTCAACAGGCCAAAGGTCTGCTCAATCACGAAACAGGTACGGGTATGTACCCGATTGTACTCCTCTTCATGCCTGTTATGCGGGTTCCGCACAGGAGTTAGTAGCCACGGCTTCAAGGGATAGCCTCCATCACCTGCATGGGAACACAAAGAGGTATGTGTGAGTCAATCCGAGCTGGCACCTTTAGGATTCATGGCCACGGCCGCAGCTATTTGGTGTTGACATGCACATGTCCCTGTATGTATGCACACAGATTAATTTGATGCATTGCGTACTGCAATATGGTCTGCTAGTGTGGATTTCGGTGTACAAATGATGCAGGGTGTTCACTTGCATGCTGATGTGGATGTACTGTGGATGCGGAACAATGTCTTGCCACCCATGATTGCAGTATATGCTACTCTGTACCTAATCACATTAGCAACATTGGCACAGTTGTAATCATGTTTAGTCATGCATTGCTTGAAATACCCATGGTGGCCTGCTTGTGTGTCTTGCATGTTGTCAGTGATGTACGGCATTGGTCTTATGTATGGCATTGATTTGTCATGTTCGAGTTGGGATGTTCAGGTCAACAGTGTTTAACTCTGAGTGCATAGTCCACTCACCGCCTAATCCCACCCAGGTGGAGTATGCACCCTCCCCCATTCCCACCCAGCTGGAGTATGCATCCCCCCACCTCACAACCCTGATGCACTGCCATGGGCCAGTGAGGCAACTCACCAAGCAGCCAGGCACGTCATCTGATATCTCGCTCCATGTAGCAGGGTAGCCTGGAGTTACGCAGCACGATGGCATCATGTGTAGATCCGGGATATCGGGCGCAACAATGTGTGATGATCTTTCTGGAGTCACATATCATCTGCACATTGATGGAGTGGTATTGCTTGCGATTGCGATACACCACCTCATTGGCATGAGGGGCAACCAATTATTTTACATGGGTGCAGTCGAGGGCACCGACGCAATTGGGCATGCCTGCCAGTGCATGGAAGCCTACTTTGGTGTCAGCGAGCTCCTGGCCAGTACGTGGTAGGTACATGTGGATGCTTGCATTCTGCAGGAGGGCATCAAGCACTTGGGTCAGAATGCGGGACAGGAGTGGTTGTGATATGCCATGCAGCTGGCCCACTGTGTGCTGGTAGGTGCCTGTGGCCAGGAAGTGGAGCATAGACACCACCTTTAGTAGAGGGGTGATGGCAGTGCGGATTTATATCAGGCTGACAATGTTGTCATGTATCATGTCGACTATGGTGGTGACGGTGTCTCGGTCCAACCGGTCCAACCTGCTCAGGGGTCAGATTGAATGGACTGGGTCTGATGCGTGGGATTGGTGGCTGCCTACGTGGTACCACTGGCTGCACTGGTGGAACTTGCTGGGCCTGTCTCACCCTCCCTCTTCTCCTGCATCTCCTCTGTGCTGCCTGTTGTTGTAGCTGTAGTTATTGTTGCTGTTGTTGCTGTTGTTGTAGCAGTACAGGCATCTCCTCTAGCCCATGATTGCAACAGCTTGTGGGACCATTTTGGTGAAGGAAGGGGTGTGGTGTGTGGGTGTACTCCTTTTGTACTGGGACAGGCTCCATTGACTCCACCTGTGGTGATTGTGTGCACCTGTGGCTGTTGCTATTTGGGGGTGGTCCCCGATGCCTGTATTGCCACCGTTGTGCAGGCCCTAATTACCGCCATCGGGACGCCAGTAAGTGCATGCCTGCGTAACTTGTGATGTCCTCCTGTTAGCGGCATCCCGGTATTGGTGCCGTGAAGGGGCGTGTGTATGCACCCATGCTGGTAAGAAGGGGCACGGTATGGGCGGTGGCGGCATTGGCGGGTTGTCGGCTCGTAATGGCCCGGACCCATTAATGATGCTGGTAATGCCATTCTGCCTTCTTTTTTTCATTTCCTCCATACTCGTAATGAGGCCATTTGTATTTTTGTATTAGTTTCATATGATTGTGGGAATAACTGTTGATAAAGTGCTTTTTCTACCTTTCAATCAATGAATGTAGACATAAAAACATAAGGAGACCTTTGCTCTCTTGATCCAGTAAACAATTCACAGTACTTTGATCATTGCTTCCTTGCCATGCTGCACTTCATTTGCAATAAAGCACTTACTCCCCTCTGAGAAGTGGAGCACTTCTTTTGGAGAAAAGAATATCAAGCCAGATGAGCACCACACATCCACATGCTTTTGTGGATTAAAAATGCTCCTAAATTTGGTGAGGAGAGTGATGAAACTGTTTTGCAGTTCATTCACAAATATGTCACTTGCAAAATACCTTCGGAAAGTTCATATAGTGACCTACATGCACACATTTTGCAGTTCCAAAGACACAAGTGTGGCAAGTATTGTTGGCACAAATATAAAAACAGAGGCAAATACTATACCAAATGCCACTTTTGGTTTCCCTAGACTAGTTTCAACAACAGCTTCATGTCTTCAGTTCGATACACTGTGATAGGCACATTTCCTAAGAACACATACTGCATAAAAAGGAATGAAGCATCAAAGTACATCAATGATTACAACACAATAATTGCCCTACTATGGAATGGTAATATTGAAGTACAGTACTTTGCAGATAATCCCACTGCAGTTGCATGATATGTCACAGCCTACTTAACCAAAGCAGAGAAAACAGAGCCCAAAGACCTCTGTGATGACATATCATCTGAGAAAACAACAGTTGAAAAATGGTACAACGTTGTCATAAAAATGCTGTCCCATAGAGAATGTGGCTCCTATGAAGCTGCAGACCATTTAACCAGCAACACCTTATATGGTAAATCTGAAAACATAGTGTGGCTAAGCCTTGGTTCTGCTGCATCCAGAAAGAGAGCACTGAAATCGTACGAAGACATACAAACAATAGCCAAACACGATCCCAACAGCCAGGACATTTTGAAGAACAACTTATTGAACGCATACCACCCAAACAGGAGTATTAATTTAGAAGCCATGTGCCTAAAACTTTATATACAGAAATAACATTAAACCAGATGAGAACAAAGGTAGATACAGAGTGGAAAGTTGTGCAGGCAGCTTGGTGAAACTTACCAAACACAGCGTAATTAATCATATGAAGATGTCATTAAAAACTCTTCAACACAAAGAACTGTACTGCATGGCTCAACTGCAACTTTTCAAACCATGGAGAAAAGAAGAAGATGTATTAGCCACCCATGCCTCCTATGAAGATCCTTTCATTGCAAGTGAAAGTACAATAACAAATGAAAACTTTACATGGTACAAAACCATATTGGACAATGAACGCCAACAAGAAGAATAACTTGAAGCACAACTACATGTAGACACTTCTGAGTGCAGTGAACCTTCTGTAACAGGCAGCCAAGAACAACTTGGACAGCCACTCATAGCAAATGGGGCAGAATTAGCCATGACGGAAATAACCACCACCATTATTCAGTATGAACAGTCTGCAGAAGAGTTGGCTGTACTGAAATCCCAAATAAACAATGAACAGCATACAATGTTTCTAGACGTAAGTGAAAAAATTGAGCATGGTAGATATCACGAAAGTAAAAGTTGCACCTGTGACAACTTCAAACCTGTACTGCTGTTTGTAAGTGGGGAAGCTGGGTCAGGCAAAACATTCTTAATAAAAATGATCAGTAAATACCTCCAACAATTAACAAACAACAACCTTTCAGCTGTTGTAACCACCTCTACAGGTTTGGCTGCCTACAACATAGGTGGAGTCACACTACACTGATTGCTACTCCTTCCAGTAGAACACCAAAACACATTAGAGTACTATAAACTTTCAACAGAATCTGCTATGGAGCCACGCAGAGTGTTGAAGCAAATGAAAATAAATGAGGTAAGCATGTTCTCCAACCTAATGTTGGCAGTGATTCACCTCAGGTTGCAAGAGGTTCTCAAAACAGACTTCAAAGAACTCTTTGGAGGAAAACGTGTCATTGTTTTCAGAGATCTCCTTCAATTAACATCAGTGAAAGGTGAACCTATCTTCAATATCAAGGGACGCAAAGTATGCTGTAAAAGTCTTGGAAGCATCGGTAATGTAAATCTCTGGCTACATTTCCAATACAGAGAACTAACTCAAAATATGCGTCGGTCTGCAGACCTCACCTATGCCAACATTTTAAAAAACATACAGATTGGTGTACTATCAAAGGAGCTGCAGTCTACCCTCAATAGTAGACAAATCCATTAGCTGTACGGGCATAACACATGTGCTACTGATGTCATGGAACAATTAGCTCACAACAGTGTCACCTGTATGTCCTTAATGCCATCTCTAGCAAGCTGTGCACGATTCAATGCAACAATGCTGAAAAAAGAAAAACAACCACTAGTGGAAATTCATGCCACAGACAAAATGGATGTACACGGTATGACAATACCTATGTGTCAACAAGCCAAACTTTCAGAAGTTAAAAAGATAGGAGGCGCAATGGCTCGATTCCTTCTTTTCAAAGACATGTATGTACACAGAGAACAGTTTTCTATGTCGCTAGCTTATGCAGTAACCATTCATAAATCGCAATGTCTAACCTTAGATCAAGCATTGATTGATATTGGCAGCACAGTCTTTAAAGAAGGCATGAGTTACGCAGCACTGTCACGGCTACGTACACTGGAAGGACTGTATCTAGTGAAGTTTGATGCAACTGCAGTCAACTCAGACATTCCTTGCATCATAGAGTACAATAGACTACATGCACTGTACACACCCCATCTGAAAATGCACCCTGGTACTCAGAAACCCAAAGGTTTGAAAAGAAGGCTCATTCAATCAGAAGTTGTAAATGATTTGGCAATAGTACCAGCAAAGAATTTGAAAGGAACTCATACTACATCAACTACCAAAAGCACAGACAAAAGGAGTAAAAAAGACAAGACATACCTAACGCCACACACAAAAACAAGTGCATCTTCAAAGAAACCACGTACCCTTCAATCAAAGTACTCAGACACAGAAGTACCTGGTCCATTCAAATTTTCCAATACAACAGGTGTTTATTGCTATGCAAATGTAGCAATGAATGTGCTATTCAAAATACCACAAATTGTTGAAAACATTTATTTAAATGGCGCAGACCAGTTGTGTTGGCAAATGCTCGTCCTTCACAGAAATGCAGTAAGTAATCCTGACAACATTTACAGTGTGCTATGAATAAGGCAAGAATTGGACTACTGTGCTGGAATGGTGAAATTCACTTTAAACCGACAAGAAGATCCACAGGAATTTCTACTGTACTTCGTGCAATTACTGGAAAGGAAAACCATACTCATGAATTAAATCTTTCACATTTCCTACATGTGGAAACATACATGCAGTCTGTGCAACCATGTCATTCTGGAACAAGTCCCTAACTAATGCTTTGTGTATGTAGCAATACCTAACTAGGACTCCATTCCATTTCAGCAACTGGTGCAAAATGCAAACCATATCATATGGTGTAGGTCATGCAATTCTGATAATCGTTCTATGATACATATACACTCCCATATTCAATATGTAATATTAATGCTCTTAAGATACAATGCCGATGGAACCAAAAACAACTGCAAACATACTGCCTTCACACATGGACAGGTATCACTTGGGAAGAAAACCTTCACAAAAGTAGCCACAATCTACCACCCAGGCCACACAACCAGTGGAGGCCATTATACTGCATACATTAGAAAGCAATGGTCATGGTGGGAATGCAATGATACTTCCATCATTCCAAAGCATAGATTACCTGCAAATCTTGCAAATGCCTACATAATATTCTTGAAGCCAAAATGTAGTCATTGATGTACAAACCTAGTATACCTTTCTCCCCAGCACCAACCAGTACCTTCGTAATTGCACACAAAACAAATGCCCTTTCACAAGGTCGACCTAAAGCAACTTAGCATAAAGCAGGCATAGAAGAAATGCATTAAAGTGTGTGTTGGGCAATTTGATCCCCAATGAATCCAATGAGTACACTCACACAAACAATATGTGTACACAAATCACAGTAGCAGTTTTTCCACAAGATACGTAAGAGCGAAAGTACTAAGTATGACGGTTAAAAACTATCCTCAGTAACCTCTGAAACCACCAAGTATCCAAATGAGTCACCAGCTCTCTAAGAATACTCATAAAACTGCAAGACATATGGAACTATCACTACGTAAACCCATAATGGTAGACTACCATTTCAGAATGTACACAGATGTGAAAGTAACAACAGGAATGCACAAGCTTGTAAACGTACCCTGTAGGAATGGGACAATGTAAACAGTTAAAATACGCCACTTGGTATCTAACTGCAACCAGAATACTACAATGTTATTTGAAGCATTAAAACAACCCAACTCAACCTTCAACGACTGTGCTACAACCATATCCTCAAACACTTCCAAAGTATGAGCAGTTACAGTACGGCAACAGGTACGTAACTACCGTCACAATTGCGCAGTAGCACAGTACAATGGCACAATACTTGCAAACCACCAGGAGCAACCAAACACATAAAGAAACAGTGCTACAAAAAGGAAGCAGGTAAACATTTACAAAGCACCAACTGCTATGCAAAGCCACCCATCCTACCAACATGTATAGCCAGAAACCATTACATTTCCTCCTACTTCAAGACTACACCTTATAAAGTACTGTAACCAGTCCAAACGTTACCGTAATTCATTGTGTACCATAGAAGCAAAGACATTTGGAAGTTATTTTTTTTTAATCCAGCATGGATTTTTTCCCCCACATGATTATGCATGATTATGCAAAGAAATACAGGAACTGCACTCATTGCAAAAGCATTGAAAGCACAGTACTTATGAAGTACTAGTTATGAGGGTCCACAAAGTAAGTAAATATATGCAATGTAGTGGACTGCAACTTAAAAATATAGCTGCTCTAACATGTTCTGTTCTCTTTTCCCACATATAATGCAGCAATGAGTACTACAACATTTCACATTCGATACCCAAAAAAAGCACAGGCCCTCCCCAATCCAAATAGTAAGTATGCAATTATTGGTATCATAATTCTATACAATGTCCACAGTGCAATGTGTGCACTTATAGCTGTAATAAACATAGCAATGCCACAATTTCCTATGCACACCTATATTACAATAAGCAGCTTTTGCCTATGCCCTACACGCTTCAGTATATCCAGTACAGTGTTGGGGCTCGAGCCATGCACTCAATAATGTAGACCATGCCTACAACTGCCACTGCACTGTACAACTATGCATACAAACATCTATATACATACCAGAATACCCACACATAACACAGCCACCTACCCCTTAGCTACTGCAGTTGACATTGCCCGCCATTTCCTGTACACTATAGATAACCTGTTTCCTATGGACACTGTTCATGTAAGCCTATAGTAAGTGGACACACTGAATGCACTACACTACAGTAACCTACCCGATAATCTTCACAACCAGAACAATGCACATTGATCAATGCATCCATATATGTTACATAACTGTCCTAACTGCTGCTACATTTGGCTTCACGCAGTCAACTGGGGCTGTTTACGCTATAAGTTCATCTTCATTGTTATGTACACCATTTCGAAAGAAGGTATCCAACACATATTTCACTGCAGTACATGGTACATAGCTCAGCAGCCATATTTCAACTACTGTGTTACTCCTTAAATCTTTCAACTTCTGTTTCCCTTTCTTATGGTATAATGGAAACACCATTTGAACACTATAACCCCCTTACAATGTTTGAAGGACGTACGCAGTAACTCCTTTTCTTTGATCAATGACAGCCCCAAACATGTTCATGCTGCAAGACACCAAACTGCGTACGATGGGCCAGCCATCCACGTATGCTGAGGCAGCGAACATACAGTCTGCCATCGTCCACCGTTGCATCTTAACACACTGCACATATAAATGTTCCTTAAGCACTGTAAAAGCACATTTTATTTATGTTACCATCTGTGCATTCAGGACAGCATGTGAACATCACCATCATCTTTTCTTATACGTCGTACTACCTTCACCGTAATGACACTACCATCATTCGGAAATGCATGCTACAATTGAAATAAGTTGCCGCCTGAATACTTTTATTTTTTCCAGCATCATCTCCGGAAAGCAAAACCTAACATACCTCTCCTTCAAAAGGACAAATGCTCATTGTAAAACAGCTTTCAGTGGGAAGCATGTTTAGCTCCAAGGTCAGACATTGTATGGAATTGTAGAAAAAATGGATACATAACTTACAGTGCAGTTGTTCTGCCCATGTACCCAAACACAGTCTGCACTGATTCCATACACTGTACACTGCAATTTGTCGCCCACCCAGTACAAGCATGGAATTTGCCAAAGTTATGTATGTACAACTTTACATCACATGTGTACTATGATTAAAAAATTGTAAGCTGCTGTTCTGTATGCATATTTATAAATTTACTTTACCACACACTTTCTCTGTGTGCATTGTACGGACGTTTGTAACAGCAGTAAGCATGTGCCGTTACAGTGGTATGTCTCCACCATTCTCCATAAATTGCAACAGTGATTGTACTTACGAAAAGGGAATGCAATTCATGCACTGAAACAGCACACCTTCTGCTCACTCGTGCAGTGCTACATTCCATGTTTTGCCCACTATGCCATTTCACACAAGTACCAGTTCTACATACCCTCATTGTATTTAAAGTAATAATGGCCACAGGTGCACGCAGCAGTCAACCAGCACACAAACATCGACATCTCACATTTCAATGATGCATTTTTGACCAAACCAACTCCTGGATTCTCCTGGATCTGAGGAGACCCCCATGAGGGTTATTTTTTATTTTTTCCTTTGGACACACACAGAGACTTTGTGCTGTAGGTCTAACAACACTTGCAAGGACTGTCAAGGAAACACATGAAAAGAGCATCTTGTGGCAACGTTTCAAAAACATTTTCCTTGTGTGGAGCCGTACAATGACAGTATCACCTACAAAACAGAGAGCAAGGCAGCGGATTAACATATGACGCTGCTCATTAACACACAGTACATGGTCCATGAGGCAGCCACCTATTATGACATCCTCCTTGCAAACTCTTGTCCTGTACGCTGTCACTAATAGAGACTACTTACATCTATTCTTATTCCTCTTTCTTCTCAGATACCGAGCACCTTAATGCTTGTGCCACTCCTTCCACCTTCCAACAGACGAGCGGTAGACCCCAAGCATTGCAATATTTCCATAACCGATATGTTTTCCGTCGTTATTATCTGGGCCAACCGATATGGGCCTGTATGTCCATTTGTGGTTCCGGCAATACGAACCAACCTGCAAACATTTATGCTGTAAAGCATCCCAGAGGCAACAGCTGCTACATTCTCTACCTAGCAAAGAAAATGTGTTCTTCAACACAGCCCACCAAGGACCACAAAGTACTCCTTTTCCCACTTTTCTAGAGGACAACAGAACTACAGAAGTTCACAGATGGCATTGCTCACTGCATTTTGTTTGCGAAATAAAAGAGAAATGATTGCAGTCACCTTACACGTTCTCGTTAGCATTCTGTAGCAACATAAAGCACTTGCATCAATTCACAGTGTTGTTGGTAAACTATGGGAATGTTCTGGAACCGTACGCTCTGTTTCCACATATCTGCTTTTGCTTTTGTTTATATTGTTTCTTTCCAGAGCCTGGTGCTCACATGACAGAGTGTGCTAACCTGGGCACACACGTAACGAAAATACCTGGAGTGCACACCGTCTCCACAAATAAAGTCAGCAATGCCAGTGACTCTTGCAATGGTGTATGCCGCCCACACGTATAGGTATTGGAAGCGATACACACATTACAATTGCACACAATAGGAATGCCAACCGTGTTCGTTGGCCATCTCAACAAGTACTCAAAAGAAAGCTAACAGTCAGATGGCCTGCCGTCCTGCATATATGCCGGGACATAACGGCGTTGATAATTTTGTCCGGTGCAAATGTATGCAGGTCGGTCTGTACATTATCCATACTTTAAATCTGTAATGCTTATTAACTCGTGTCATGTCGCAATATCTTCCTTCACTGTCAAAGCACAGGGTATTATCAGGGGCACACCATACTAAACAGAAATGGTGGGATGTCTGTGCGTGAACGACAAGAAGTCCAATGACGTATACCATATGCAAGTGCAGGCACATCATGCCACCTCTGGCGGTGTACCAGCTGTAAAATGCGCTCCACAATCATTCTGTAATGGTGAGCACCCACAGTAGACATGCATATTTCCAAGAGTGTACGCTAGAGTTACATATCAGTATAGGAAAGGACCCAAAGAAGGCAATATTCTGCTAGCCATGCACACAAGGCAGTAGGGGCTTGCCACTCCCAACAAAACACAGTACACCAAATAGAAATATCCCGCTATCATCTGCAATACTCTCCCCATCCCAAATGGGCTCTGAAGATATCCGCCTGTACAGCTACCCAACAATGAATTATATGTCAGTAGCTGCGTACATGGGCCATGTCGCAAATATTTTGACGGTAAAAAAATCCTTTCATGTCCCAATATCTGAGTACACTCCCTGAAGCAAGGCTCTGTTCAAGGCCACACCATTTCAAATGGAAATATCTCACCAATGTTACTGTAGCAAGTGTAACATGTTCCCCACACTGATTCTACAAAGGCGAGTACCTTATAACATTCACATATTGAAAAGTGTGTGGTATGGAACAAGATATGGTTATAATAACTTACCGAAGTTAGCGAAAGTAAATGAAATGCACTCTGTATACATATGTGTGCCATCGACATACCATTATCACAATGCTCCCATGTATCTTCTAGTGCCTTACTGTACTCCATGAAGCAAACCTCTGTTCACGGCCACACCATTCCAAAGGCAAATTGTGGCATGTTGTAGCACTGCTGCTGTAAGAAGTCTAATAAGTCCTCCACAATGAATCTGCCATTGTGAGTACCTTAGGACACTTCCATATTTTAAAGTCTGTGGGATGTCAGAAGGTATGGTTATAATAACTTATCCAAATGAGCTAAAGCAAAAGGAATGCACTCTTTATACATATGTGTGCAATCCACAGAAGTCACATACATGGCTGCATTGCATTGCGGGGGTGATGGCCAAGAGCCTAGTCCTTGGACACACCCACTAGAAGGCAATAGAGCCATGCAAGGGAGCATGTGGCCACGTACCTATCCTGACTACAGGTACATATGTGTACAGTAACTAACCCGACCAAGGCAACATTCTGAAACCTACTTCCAACCATTGTCCAGACTGTTAGGTCCAAAGGCCCTAGCCACCAACAGAAGGCAGTAGGGGCTTTGCAGGCACAATCAACATAGCACACCGACTGCAAATATCCTCACACTGTGTCCAATGCACTCCCTATCCCCAATGGAGTCTGCCTACACTCACCAAAAAATTATAGTCTCCTGTGCAGCTACCCGCCAACGAAGTATATGTGAGTAGCTGCGTAAAAGGTCCATATCACAAAACTGTGATGGTAAAAAATTCCTTCCATGTGGCAATGTCTTACAGCCTTCCCGGAAGCAAGGCTGTGGCCAAGCCCTAGCCTCTTGGGTCCATGCGGAGGTGTAAGGCAATAGAGGCATGCATGGGAACAAGGCACCACATATCATACTTGACAAACGTACCACAGCCACCAACACCTCTACCCACCGCCACAACAGAATGGGAACCCACGTGTTAACATAACCACCGGCACCCGTATCCAACAACGGGATGTCAGAAAGTAAGGTTATAATAACTTATCAAAATGAGCTAAGGCAAAGGCAATGCATTCTTTACACATGTGTGCAATCCACATACCATTATCACAGTTGTCCCATACATGGCCGCATTGCATTGAGGGGGTTGTGGCCAAGGCCTATGCTCTTGGGTACATGCGGAGGCCTAGGGCCTCCGCCCATGCATCCAAGAGCGTAGTCCTTCAACATACCCACTAGAAGGCAACAGAGCCATGCATGGGAACATGTGGCTACTCAGCTTTCCTGACTACAGGAACATATGAGTACACTAACGGACCCAAACAAGGCAATATTCTAAAAGCTACTTGCAACAAGTGCCCAAACTGTTTGGTTCAACAGTGAAGGGCCCTAGCCATGCACACAAGGCAGTAGGGAATTTGCAGGCACAATACAACATAGTACACAGACTGGAAATATCATCGTATTTTCTCCAATGCACTCCCCATCCCCAAAGCAGTGTGCCTGCAGTCACCAAAAAATTCTAGTCACCTGTGCAGCTACCCGCCAAGGAAGTATATGTGAGTACCTGCGTGAATGGCCCATATCACAAAATTGTGATGGTAAACATTCCTTTCATGTGCCAATGTCACCCATTCCCCATTTTTTCATCCTCTGTAATGCAGTCCCCATTCCCTAGGCAGCTTCCATGCAGTCGCCACAGAAGGTAGTCGCCAGATGAGCTACCCGCAAATTGCCTCACTGTTCTCCCATTCATGGGGGCATTACATTGCAGGGATACTGTCCAAGCCCTAGGCTCTTGGGTACAAGTGGAGGCCTCCGCCCATGCACCCAAAAGCCTAGCCCTTGCCCACACCCACTACAAGGCAATGCAGGCATGCATGGGAACATTTCGGCATGTACCATACTTCACAAACGTACCACAGCCACCAACAGGCCAACCCACCGGCATACCACAATGGAAACCCACAAAGTCACCATAACCACCGGCACCCCTAGGCTACAGCACAACACATTGTCAATGTCTTCACATCCTCTGCAATGCGCCCGTGTTCCCAATGCAGCGCCCATGCAGTCGCCACTGAAGGTTTGTCCCCTGAGGAGGTACCCGTAAATTGCCACATTACTCGCGTGCACCCATCGCACACCACCGTCTTCTTCGACCGAAAGAAATATATCATATTGTCTGCTTTTCACTACCCCAAACTTTTCATCCCCTCTTTCACCCACTCAATCCTGCAAATCATGTTTTGCACCCCTTCTGGCATGGCACTATCCTCCGATATGGCATGGCGGCATTTCCCAAAAACGTTGATGCACAGCACGCTTCCCTCCAGCCAACCACCGGCTGTGCCCAATGTTCACCTACATCACAGTGCACTGCAAGCCAAAGTTCCGTGGAGCGAACAGGGAAATGGGTCCGCGGAACGGACCCAGAGAACACTCATTTTTTGTGGCATACAGTTAAATTATTTGCAACAAAAGTACTGGTCGGATTTCCACCAAACATGGTGAAAATCCATCCAGCCGTTCAGCCTGTAGCTGTGTGCATTGTTTATCCCCATTCAGTCTATGGAAAAAAAATCTTTTGGGACACCCCCTATAGATTTCCCCCCCTGCAGGAATCCTCTCCAAACTTGCCGAAAGAATTCAGAGCGGGCCATAGACTTGTTTTGCAAAGTTTGGTGAGTATTCCTCCAGGGGGAGCAAAGTTATAAGCCGCTGAAAAAGTGGTCTTCCTATGAGTTTAGCAACTTAACCATAACTACACGGTAGCTACCGCGGACCGTGTGATATATATACCAGGGCATGAGGTAGCGGCCCTGTAGTTATGGTTAAGTTGCTCAACCCATAGGAAAAGCACTTTCTGGGCAGCTTATAACTTTGCCCCCCCCTGGATGAATCCTTACCAAACTTTGCAAAAAAAAGTATATGGCCTATGTTTGGTGAGGTTTCCAAAATGTCTATTTTTCCCATTGATGCAAAGGAAAAAATATTTTGCTAACATCTACAGCACAAACCACTGGATGGATTTTCATCTGTGAGATTTCATTTATAGGTATGTTTTTGGTTTCCAGTACTTACAGTAAGTACATTAGAAATTCTTGTGGATCTTCCTTTGTGTTTATGGTGAATTATAGCATTCCTGCACAGTAGTCCCATTCTTGCCTTATTCATGAGACACTTTAAGTGTTGTCAGGATTATTTATGGCATTTCTATGAAGGACGAGCATTTGCAAACACAACTGGTCTGAGCCGTTCAAGGAAATGTTTTGAACAATTGGTGGCAATGAAACAGAAGATTGATTGCTACATTTGCAGGGTGGGTTTGGTAAGTTTGACGATGCTTCCTTCACAAACTGAGACCACGTATTTTCAACATTTTTCATCTGGTTTCCCATTATTTTTGGTAGAGAAATGTTTGGGTAGGTGGTACAGGCACATGTTTTCCAAAGCACTACTTTGGTTTGGGTAGTATGTGACTAATACATTGTTTATTAAAATGTCCTGGCAGTTGAGATCATTTTTGGCTATTGTTTCTATTTCTTGGTAGGATTTCAGCACCCTTTTTCTGAATGTAGCTGGACCAAGGCTTAGCCAGACTATGTGTTCAGATTTTCCATATAAGGCTGTGCCTCTTAAAGGGTCTGCAGCTTCGTAGCATTCACATTCTCTTTTGGGACCACATTTTTATGCCAACGCTGTACAAATTTTGTGATAGTGTTTTGTCAGATGATATGTCATCCCAGAGGTCTTTCAGCTGTTTTCTCAGCTTTCGTTAGGAAGGCTGTGACATATCTTGCAACAGCAGTGGAATTAGCTGCAATATATAGTATATCTATAGTTGCATTCCACAAGAGGACAATAATTGCATTGTAATTATTGATGTACTTTGAAGCTTTGTTTCTTTTAATGCTGTATGTCTTTTTTCAGGCGATTTGTCTTTCACCCTGTATCTAACAGAAGACATGAAGCTGTTTCCTTTTGCTAAAACTGTTCTAGGGAAACCAAAGCGGCATTTGGTATAGTATTTACCTTTGTTTTTGCATCTGCAGTATTTGCCACACTTATGTTTTTGAAAAATGTTTGTACGTAGCTCAGTATGTGTGGTCTCTGAAGGGATGTCGCAGGATATGGATTTGTAAATAAACTGCAAAACAGTGGTATCACTGTCATGACCAAATCTAGGAGCATCTTTTATCCACAAAAGCATGTGGATGTGTGGTGCTCCTCTGGATTGATATTCTTTTCTCCAAATGAAGTGTTCCACTTCTCCGAGGGGAGGGATATTGTCCTTACAGATGAAGTGCAGCATGGCAATAAAGAGGTGGTGAAAGTATCTAGGGAGAGGAGAGTTATCCTAGTGTTTTTATGTCTAGTCCTTCTTTGCTTTGGTTTTCTATGCGTAGGAAGTTGTGCAAGTCATCCCATGCATGTTTTGCACAACCTAAAGTAACACACTATGTGGATGGGCTGAGGTTCCTTAGCATACACCGTACATCAGCGTGACATTGGAACCAGTTGTAAGATCCCTTACATGGACGTAACTATCCAGGCCTAGGAGCGCTTTGACCTCGTAGTCTAGGTGAGGAATTTTTTCCTACAATATAACTACCAGTAGTACTGAAGGACTATCTTGGAAGGTGGATTGCCTGAAAGTGGAATGTTGCCCCAGGAAGACAGCCGCGTGTAGAGGGTATTAGCCCTAGACGACAACTGGCTGCAATGAAAAAACACGCAATCAGTAATCAACGTGATTACAACAAAAGATATTCAAAAGAACCAGTAGTAACTCACATTCAGCTAGTCTTCCAGTATGTCAGAATAAGGACTTAAACAGCAGGGCGATAGCCTACAGATGAAAGGATCACAATTAGAAAGAGGAAAAGAACTAACAACTCCTTCTTTAACTAAGCAAGAATGTATAGTAAGGTCTTACCCACAGAAAATGTTGATTTGGATCCGTGAAGTACCAAAATC
The DNA here is from genome assembly GCF_040938575.1 of Ambystoma mexicanum. Taxonomy (NCBI): domain Eukaryota; kingdom Metazoa; phylum Chordata; class Amphibia; order Caudata; family Ambystomatidae; genus Ambystoma; species Ambystoma mexicanum. Next base: position 287,440,414 of record NC_090922.1, read on the forward strand.
CCTAAAAAGTCTTAGCGTGATAGTGATGCAAAAGTTCAATCCAAGAAATGGTCCCAGGACTAGCAAACCTAACACCGCCGGCACGAGGACGCCTAATAAAGTGCTCGTATGGAAATCTCTAGTCCAAGCACATAGGTCCATAGCAAAATTCCAAATAGTTTGTAGTTGCAGACAATCGAAAAGCGAAGGCAATCCAAAATAAATGTTGCAATGGTTGACAACATTCCAAGAAGATCCGGTTGAGAAGACGTCAGTAAAGGCAAATCCGAAAACAGGAGCAAGGTGCGATACAGCATTTGACTTCAGGCAAAACGGCAGGCAAGGCAAGTCGTAGCAGAATTTAGAGGTCAGGGTAATGTGAAAATCATCAGTAACCAGGCAACGTAACCAGGGATCAAGACAAAGAGTTCCATGAAAGTAGAAATGGGTCAGAGGTTCTCAAGAATAAACAATGAATCAATAAGTGTAAGGCTAGCAAGAAAGTAAATTCAGGAGCAACCCTTCCTGGAGCGGGCAGGGTTTATATTAAGGTCACCTGACCTTCCCTTAGCGGCATGCCGTCTAAGGTAACGTGACCCAGGACAGCGGTGCAACGGCAGCCAGTGTTTCCAAGGCAACCTCCAGCATTGTTGAAAGGAACGAGGCATAACTAACAGAGTCTGTGTGCTAACTTGAGTACTCCAGGAGTGTTAGAGGTTGCGAGTGGCGAACGAGGAGAAGACCTGGAATGGCCATGAATTGTATTGGATGCAGGTATATTACTAGCCTTCGAGATGGCCCGAACTAGATTCCTAACACCATTATTCTCCTGTACCACGCATGTTTGCCAAGAGATTTGTGATACTTTACTGCAAAACTTCATCTTTGTCTTTTATCTTTTGAAATAGTAGGGTTGCAGACATGTTTAACAAATTGGAGCTTGTTTTCAATGTGTGTGCAACTCTGTAACATAGAGCTGCTAGTTCACTTTTGAACAGGAGGTGGAATATGTATTCAACATTTTGTCTGAATTTGGGGTCTTCAAAATACATTTGTAAAGAGTGATATTCTGACACTGTTATTTGTGTGAATCTTTCATCATATCTCTCCCCTTTTTCTTTAGCAAAGAGTCGAGTAAAGGCACGTGCTTCTACACTTTTCTCCCATATGCTGATTGGAGATCGTTCGGCTTGACACATTTTATATGTTTCTAATGCATCGTGTATGGTGTCTTTGGAGTGTACTGGGTAAATTGTATACTGGTCTAAAATATTGGATGCAGTAATAGGATCTACAAGTTAAAATTGGCCATGGTGATGAATCTTGAATTATTTGGGAGGTTATCTGGGAGGTTTCCCTGAAGTTCTGTTCAATGTTTATATCATGGAGAGGAAAGTGGACGGCATGTGATCTTCTGTGATTCTGTGGACCCAAGTCTTTTTGCTATTTCCTCTGCTAAGGGTGTGGCCTATACCCCTGACTGCTGCTGCTTATCTTTATCAAGTCCATTCCTCTGCGGATAGCAGAACGGAAAGTGGGCAGCAAGTGATCATCTGTGATCTCGCGGTGTTGAGGAATGGCGAAGCAAGGTACTTTGATCTCCGGTAAGCAGGGACTGGGTTAATGAGTTGGCTGTAGGCTGTGTTCGTATTGAGTGTGAACGGAGGTCTATCCATATTATAACACACCGTAACGCTCTTATGTACGTGCATGAATAACGGACTATTGAGAGTTACTGGCACATTGCAGACTTTTTGGAAAAAAAAGCAGTTGGGAGACTATGGGATTAATTCTTTTGATCCCGACTGCAGCAATATAAGCGAAGGCGCTTGTTCTATGGGCATGGTCTAAAACTGTTCTATTATACATTTACTCATTGTCTTACTAAAAAGTAAATAGAACCAGTGATTGGCAGCTATTCAGTGGTTTCTTTGCTGAATAGACAACCAGTCACTGGAGCAAAGACTCACCCGCTGACAATAAGATGCCATCTCACAGGAAGGAGCGGCCGACTGGGTATAAGCTCAGGAATAAGATCGATAAAAGTGTACCGAATGCCTCTAAACCTGGAGTGGGCAAAAGCAAATAAAAAAAGAAAGTGTAGACCACTAATGATGCAATTACTTCATTTTTCCTAGTCTGTGCCGTCCTGGAAAAGAACTTGACAATATTGGAGGAAAATTATGTGTCACCTCAAAATGCTCTAATTATGATGACTTTGATAATAATTCCCTGCTGGAACTATGTCTTTCCATGCAAAGATCAATGATGCTGGTATGCCTTAAACCGTCAGTAGAACATGCTGAGGCTGAGGATGAGAGATCATCTGATGTGGACCCCTCAGCGAGATTATCGGCCTCACCGAACCTTGCAATAGACCTTGAGGGGGCTGGCACCATCGAAGAAACTGTCGACTCTATGTACTCTGAGTCTTGTTCCTCAACCTTGGCTGAACTTCAATCCTCAATGGTATCACTTAAATTTGCGTAAAAATCCTTGCTCAAAATGTGTGGCAGGATACTTGAGAATACCAGACAACATAAGAAAATGGGTGAAAGTTTATTGGAAAACCCCCATGAAGAGGCTGTTCTCAATCCTATTGAGTTCACCCCTGTACCGGCGTATCCCACGCTGGCACCTGAGTTGAACTTGAGCAATACGAATAAATCCGCTTTGCTATTCTCTAGGAAGCAAAGGCGCCTGGCAATAAGGGTAGCCGTGAGGAAACATCCATGTGCTGAGTCTTCTCCCCTCCCAGAAACGGCTCCCATCCAGAAAAAATCCCAAAAAGCTTAGAAAAGAGCGGCACGAGCCATAAAGCACCACTCAAATGGGGTGGGCCAGTCAACCAGCTGGATCATCTCTGATAAAGACGAGGAGCTACTAGGAGAAGAAGAGGACACTTTGGTGACGGATTTATCTAAACCAAATGATGAATCAGCCAAGAATGTTTCTACGTCTAACTCAAAGTTGGGTTCTCCCCTCCCGGTATGGACCCCTTTACCAGTGAAGCAGGCAGTAAAAACAACTATAACGGGTTACCTGGGAACCAAATTTATCACATAAAAAAACCTCAATCAATAAAGTCAACTGAAATGGTTAGTAAGATTGGAATTTCTGAACAGATTGCATACAGTTCCCCAATTACGAGTACTCAGATCCGAAGACTTTGAATTTGTTGAGCCATTCAAAGGTCTTAACTCTAATGTTTCTGCTATACACTGCAAGCCTCTGACCACAGCGCAAATGATGCACAGCTATCGGGATAGTCTATTGACAGTAGATGTTGAACTGGACACTGACCTTGAATTGGAAGACCCCAAATGGCCAAAGATGGACACTGTGGGTAAAAGGGCTAAAGATTCACCTTCGCTTTTACCTAATGGGAAAGACGTCCAGATGAGTGACATACAGAAGGTTCTTAAGTGGCTTGCAGAATCACTACCTACAGCAGTGATGAAACGCTGAGATCACTCATTTTTGTCCTGGAACTGCAGGGGGTTTAGCTATTTAGTATCACTTGAGGGTTAATTATCTTACATCACAAACCATACTTATATCTGTCTCCAGGAGACTTGGTTGACTGCCCCTATCATTCTTAATGGGTATACGATCTATCAATCACTCGCCAAAAAAGGTCCCTTAGGTAGGTCCTATGGGGGTCTTCTAATTGGTATAGTGCATACTGTAAACTCTTGTTGTATAGGTACTAATATGGAGGACAACATCATGATATGATATGATATATGATATGATATGGCATTTCTAATGCGCCTATACACATGTGTTTCAAGGCATGACGAGGCAAGGGGGGGGAAGAGCGAAGACTGAGACAATAATCTTACTAGGCCAAGTGACATTGAGATTGCGCAAGTGCAGGGGGAGGGGACAAGGGGAAAAGTGCTGGGGGAAGGGGAAGGGGTCAGTGCAGTACATGAAAACAACAGTGGAATAAAAAGTATAAATAGAAGCCATAAGTAAAAGGCGTGGCCAGCTGCTCTCCAGTGCAAGGGTGAGTGCAGACATCAGGTGTCAAGTGCAGTTAGTGGGCTGCAGGGATACAGAAACAGTCCACAAATGTAGGGGTTGCCAGGGAGGCAGTGCACGGTGCAACTGGCGGGGGGGACCTTGGCCCAAGATCCGAGAGTGGCCAGGCGACCAGTGCAGTTTTAATTACAGACAGGAGTTCAGCAGGGAAGGGGAGGAGAGAAAGCAGAAGCAAAGAGGAAGGTTTTGAGGTGCTTCCGGAACTGAAGATGGTTCTCCTTAAATTTCAGCAGAGCTGGGAGGCTGTTCCAGAGGGAGGCCCCAGCAGAAGACAGAGATTTAACACCAACTCGCTGCTTGAAGAAGCGACTGACCCTGAGGGAGTTGGAGGCAGATGAGCGAAGAGCTTGAGAAGGAAGATATTTAGGAAGGGAGAGTTGAAGGTATTGAGACCCCAGGCACCAGTAGGCCTTGTGGACAATGCAGAGGGTCTTGAACTTAATCCTCACAGCCACTGAGAGCCAATGCAGAGATTTCAGTCCTGGAGAGATACGATCCCTGGGCTTGAAGCCAAGGAAAACTCTCAGAGTCCTGTACTAGATGAGTTGCAGAGGGCGGAGAGTAGAAGCAGGCAGATTTAAAAAGAGGCTGTTACAGTAGTCCAGCCTAGATAGAACCAGAGCTCTGGAGACAGTGAGCTTCTGGGGGAAGGAGAAGAAAGGAAAATACCTCTGAGGAGGTGCATCTGGTAGTGTGATTTCCTAGAAACGTCAGAGATGTGAGGAGAGAAGGAGAGTGTGGAGTCGAAGATGACCCCAAGGTTTTTTGCCTCACAGGTGGGAGCAGGAAGAGGGCCAAGAGAGACCGGCCAGAGAGCGACAGGAAAGGAGGGTGCAGGTGTGCTGATGAGGATAGCTGTGGAGATAGAAACGGTATTGAGTGGTATGAGAGAAAAAATACTTTTGATTATCCTGTACAATACTTCGGGAGCCAATTTGAGAGAACCCATGCAAGAGGCTCTTCAAGAACTCCTTATTAATTGGACAGTTGTAGCAGGAAATAAACTTGTAAATAGGGTTGGCGACTTCAATTGCCATATGATAGGGGAGGTGGGAACTACAACTAACCCCTGTTTGAAATCCAAAAGTAAAATGATAAATATGATCAACGACCCCGAAGGATTGTACTGGCTTTCTTTTCTTAGTAGTTGGGACATTGAAGTTATTAATGGGAGGACCCCTAGTGATTACGTCAGGAAACACATGTGGAGAAGGGGTACAGCCCAGAGCACCCTAGATTACATCTTTATTTGCCCCGAGATTACATCTTTCATTCAAGATTTGAAGGTGAGCTCTAATGAATGGTGCAACCATGATGTCATTATTTTGACTTTGTCTACTGACACTGAAAGTCCTATAAGGAAACCGCTAGGAAATATTAGGGCACATCATTCTGCCACCCGTATTTGCTGGTCGGGGAAAAATATTGATAAAGCAACAATTGCAGTGTCAACAATGATAACTACAAATTTTTGTCAGTTCGATGATTTGTCAGTGAATGAAATAGAAAAGTGGATTCTGTCATTTGCCTTCGTCTGCGGCCTCTATTGCCTATGATTCAATTGGCAATATTTTTGATAAAAGCATAAAAGATGCCAAAAGAAAATTAAGTGCAGACATTTGTAAAACTAAAAGAAAATTTGGCATGCACCCTACTTATTATTCCATCAGTAGGATGCTGAAAAATAAGTTTAGAACTTGTCTGAAACTTAAGAGGCGCTGGAAGAAGATATTGCAATGGCAGAAGACGGTACAAGTTATAGGTGCTAGAAACACATGAAATATCGGGGCATTGTTGGGGAAGGCTAGGGGAAGCAGCACTGAACAACTGATTAATCCCATAGGTGCCCTTCAATGGGTGCCTTTTCTGGAAAGTCAGAATGTCAGTGAGGAGGAAGACATGCATAACAACCCACCCTGTCTTCCCCCCAGCCCACCTTTTAAAGTATCAATTGATAAACTAATTACTGAAATTAGTAATCTAAAATCTTCTCGGGCCCTAACAGCTTAGCAAACGTAGTGCTTAAGAGCAAGCTAGAATTCTGGACTAATTTCTTAAAAGTCTTATTCTATAATGTCTTGGCTGACAGAAAAATCCCTAACTCATGGCAGACTGCCATTTAGTCTTGGAAGGATAGCTCAGTGGCAAGGTGCTTGCCTTCGAAGTAAGACAACACGGAGCAACACAGGTTTGATTCCCGGGTCCAAGCTTAGAAACCACTGGGTATTAAGCATGTTATAAATAACCCATCATATCATATCATACTTATCCCGGTGTTCAAAAAGGGCAACAGAATAGAACCAGGTAATTATAGGCTATTATCCATGCTTGATTATACAGGCAAAATCTTTGCAACTTTCCTCCTCCATAAACTGCTGGAATGGGTAGATAAGGCTGGCCTCCTTGATAAGTTCCGAATTAGGTTTAGACAGGGGTATTCGACTGCTCATAATCTGTTGATTATGTTTTTTTCGTTCAAGAGCAAAACAACTGTCAGTCCTCCACTTTATGACTTGTATATTGATTTTAAATCTGCATTTGATTCGGTATGCCGGGAAAAACTATGGCAAAAGTGGAAATGATTGGGATGTCCCGAGGGCCTACTTTATTGTTTACGCCTGTTGCATTTGAATACTACTGTTTCTCTTAGATTAGACACACAAGGTTCTATGACCAATTCAATAAAACAAAATAATAGTGATAAGTAGGGCTGTGTCACTGTTCCAATCCTTTATAACCTATTTGTCTATGACATACCAGTAGCAATTGCAGCAGTACGTAACTGACCACCCAAAATAGGGAATAGTCATTGTCCCGTATTAGCATACGCTGACGATCTGGTCATTTTAGACCATACTTTCGGGGGCTTTTAAGATCAGCAAATGCACTATGGGCATATACTGAATCAAACCGATTGATTATCAATAGAGAAAACACAAATTATGTTATTTTCTGGCAAAAAGATCGCCCTACCTAGATTACTGACCCATAAGATTGAGATTCTCTACACATCCCAATGCAAGTATTTTGGGATTGAGATTGAGACAAAGGGTGATTATCTGGCATGTAATTATGCACGCACCACCAGGGCTGCTCAATTTACAGCGTTGGTATATCAATTTATCATTAACCATGGCAGATATACAATCCGGGGAGCACGTCAACTGTCCCTGCAGGTTTCTGCCCCTATGGTAACATACGTCCTCAAAGCTCTTATGACGATGGATCTTAAATGGCTCCAAGTGGTCAAAGGCAAATTTTGGAGAAAGATCTTAGGTCTTCCCACTTGCATTCATATGGCCATAATTAGACTGGAATTAGGATTGCTGTAGTTGAAATCAATACTTCTCATAATTATATTTGAGAAGGTGTAATGATCCAAAAAACCTACTTCTGGCCTCTGTCTATCAAGAACTAACTAAAGAGACTGTTAATTATTGCTTTAAGCAAAACATGGAGAGATTTATTAAGGAGATATGCTGGACCCCTCATTGTGGAGGTGATACTGGCTCTATGAAGCAGTCTTTGATTAAAAGAGTTGAACTCTGAGACTGAGTGGAAAACTTTGACCATTTTAGTGGGCTTAAAAGATATCAATATATTACCTATCAGAATTACTGTTTTAAGAAACCCCAGAAATACCTAATTCTTGCCCCATCACCCAGATTCATATTGTTAACCAGGGTTGACCACCTGCCAGTATTGGCAGCAATTAGTAGTGAAAGACAGATACTGGCTAATGAACTTTACTGCTGTAGACGCTTAAACTCTGAATTAAATGAGACAGCTAAACATGTACTATCTCAATGTCCTATTATGATCAACGAATATCAAAAGCATTATGGCAGATATGTTCCTTGCTTGTAATCGATAAATAAGAATGCATTTTACTCTGGTAATCGTTGTATGTGGATATCAATGTATAATGTCTGGCTGACAATTGAGAATTGCCTTAACATCTCAGTATAAAGTAAAAGAGGACATTGTTAGCACTGGATTAGCAGAAATATAGTGTTAATCTATTCTAAGCAGTCAGAAGCTTATTGAAATATTCATCAGTCTGGAAAAGAGTGTATAGAATGAAATTATCTGAAGTGGTAGGTTACATTTTTATTATCATTGTAAGAGTTTATTTAATGGAAAATGTTCCTTCTGTCAGTTGTAATTATTATTTTATGTTGAAGCCTTTTTGAATTTGAATTTTAGTTTTGATTTAGTTTTATTACTAATCTTAGTGTAGTATTCGATTTTTTATGATGTGATTAATGTACATAATTAATTTGATTTATTTTTTGTGTTTGTTTCTTATTTTGATAGTATGTATAACATTTCTTGTAAACTGTAAAACATTAAATACATTACTATTATTATATCTTTGTAGCACTCATTGTTTTCTTTTACATATTTAGAGCTTTTCTAACTTTGTTCAAGTCTACTAGGTGTTGCCAAATTCTGTTGTCTTTTGTTGGTACACCATTAACTAGGATAGTCAAAGATTGATCTATTGGCCCTTGCACTCCTAGTTTCTACATTTTTTGTTAAGATCTAATGGCAAATATACCACTTTGCTAAAAATGCCTTTTAGTAATTCAGAGGAGGCAATTTGGCTGTTTTGGGTTGAAGGTGTATTATAGCTTGAAATGGGTGTACTGTTTGGATTATAATGCTCTCATACAAATTAAGCGGTTGGAGAGGTTTTGGAAGTGGAGATATTTCCAAGTTATAAGTGACAGCTCATTAAGGCACTTGCTTATTATCAAGCTTTACATTGCAGTATGTGCAACGTATTGAGGTGGTCACATATTTTGTATTTATTTTCTGTTATAAGATACAGAGCTAATTGGAACCATTGGGATTCCTCATTGTCTTCTATTTTGTAAGTCATAGCTACAATGTTTGTGCTCTTTTTATAAAAAGATATGTGACAACACAAAAATACTCGATTTGGTACTTCAGCAGATGTGCTTTTAAACTTTGCTATTTCTTGTTTGCATGTGTTTATTAGAAGATGGGCGTTTGTAAGGTTTTTGCTAATGTTCTCTAACATACTGAATTTTTGAAGTCTTCTTCACTTCCAAAATATTTACTTTGGATGTATTCTATCTGTTGAAGGAGTTCTTGGGCTGTCCCATATAGGAGAATGTTATTAAAATGTTGCAGTTGTAAAGCAGGACTTTTTGCATATTACAGTGGCTGCAGAAGATTCCATGTAGTGGAATGGTGTGTTGCTAACATTTTGATGTGGTGGAAGGTGCTTTTGCAAGCAGGTCCCGAAATGCAGGCTAATTAATGTCCTCGCAGTCCAGTGTAGTTGCGCAGTGAACAGGAGTCCATGTTTACTTTCACGTAGTGATTGAGGAATTGTCGTAAAGATATGAAGGATTGTTGCTGTATGTTACACTTTGAGCTGCATGGCCATTTATAGACCAGATGGATTGGTTGGGTGGAAGTAACAGTTTATTGCAAGTTTGTTTGGGACGTTTTTTCAATAACGGTTTTTGTGCCATAATGGTGTTTTCTAGTATTTCATACCCTCGGCCATTACTATATATGCCAAATGGGGTTTTCTGTTCTTGTTTATAAGCCTCTTCATTGAAATATGTTGCTCTGCTGCTTGTGTGAATCCATTCACCTTCACAGAAGTTCACAAAGGTATCTAAGTTGACATTGTGCATGTTTAGAAGTACTTTTTATAATATACTGATTAATTTTGTCAGTGGTTTCATTCTGGTTAACATTAATATAAACATTTGTATTTTGAGCAGAATTGTGCTGTAAATGGGAGCTTCCACGATTAGTCACTGCAGTAATTTTAAGAGTTGAGCATGAATTTTCAGCTGGTTTCATAAGATTGTGAATTACTCTACAGTGGAACATTTTTTGTAAAATACATTTTTTCACTGTGGGTATGTTAACATTGGTAGATATAGTGGTACGGTCATTTGCAGTTTTATTGTTCTTTATGATTTTTTTAATGTATTTTTTTTGGAAGAGGGTCCTAGTTTTTTAGTGGTAGCTGGTTCAGTTTTGTTGACTGACTATTAGCAGTTTTGTTTTAATATTTGCTGTAAATGCTGCTAGAGGTGGATGAGTATTTGGCATGCTTTTATTTTTATTTGCTCTATTTATTTCTTTGTTTTCTATAGAGTTGATTTTTTACTAGACATTCTGTTCTGTCTGTTGGAGAAAAAAGGAAATTGTGGGTTTGAAAGTTGTGAGAGATATTTTTGTGTATTGTGACTGAGTGTGTGCATATGAGGGCAGACATAAAAAGAGGGCTGTGTGATTGTGCAATGTGCTGCTAGTTGTGGTTAGGAAGGTTGTAAGAGTAGCTGTGTGTGTAGATGTGTGAGGGGCTTGGGTTAGTGCATAGGAGGGTGGTAGTGTGAATGAATATGTAAGGACATTACGATGTTTTCAGGATAATAGTGGGTGTTATGATAATGATGTTCAGATGAGAATACAAAGAATGTACATGTTGAGGTGTAACAAATAAGAGTGAAATAAATGTTGATTTGAAAGTAATTTTGTATGCTACTATGCAGCTACACTGTACAGTATGAGCATCAGACAGAATACGTCTACACTAGTCACTTACTTTGTAGGATGTGAAGAGAAGTTTTCTTCAGGTTGTTCAGGTTGTTGTCTTCCAGGAGGTTTTTCTCCACTGTAATTGTGAAAGAAGAAAATGAGTGGGTATGTGTGGTAATGGTGAAGTAACTTTAGTATAAGAAGACATTATTTATGAATGTAGGAGGAGTTGTTGGAGGAGTTGTTGGGAAGAAGAGATAATTACATTGGGCCTCATTACGAGTATGGTGGTAACCCTGCCGTTGCTGCAGATGGGTTGCCACTAGATTCCTAACAATTTTTTGGCAGATAGCTTCCCGGTGCCACCAGGCCATTACAGGTCCTGTTGGCTTGTAAAGTCAGCTGGCGGAAAATGTTAGTCCCTATTCCTGTGGAGTCGCATAGGACTCTACGGAAATGGGGACACTGGAGCACTGGCAGCATTGCTAATAGGGCCGTTGGTCCAGTGATAAGTATGCCTAACGGGGGCGTAGCAATAATAGGGACATTTTTATACAATTCAAAATGGAAAATGCTGAGCATTTTGAAAAGCTGTCCTTTTTGGGAGGCTGTACATTAAAGTTAAAAGAAATTGTGGATTCATAGCAGCCCTTTGCATAACCTCTTTATAAAAAAATGAAATCGAGATGGAAAATATTTGTAGAACACCTTTAAAAGGCATTTGTGTGAAGGTTTGTTATGCTGTCAGAACCTGCATACTTGTGAATGTGATGCATTGCAATGTGTAGTTGCTTATTAAATGATGGTTCTGTTATTTGTATTGTGGGAGTTATGGTTTCAATATTTGCATTAGAAAAGGTGCACTGCAAGTCCCAGAATGCAGAGAAATATCGAGCAGCCAATACGCACATACAGATTAGAAAGGCGAATGTTAGCAAGTATACATGTGGGGGAAAGTTAATTAAATTGCACACACTGAGTGTTATTGCAAAATGTTGGAGAAATTGTTTCCATTTTCTTTTATTTATTTATTAAAATTTACACACAGCACTGTTGTAAATGAAAACATGCATTTATTTGTTTTACTTGAAATGGTGCCGAAATAAATATTTGTAAATACATTGCATTTTGAGATTTTTCATTCCATGCACATGATATGCTTTGGTAACAAAACCAAAATTTCAGGGTGAGAGGTCACACCAAACCAACATATTGACACATATAACAGTCACTAGTAATGTATTTTTGGACTGAATGTATTTAATAATATTTGACAAAAGATAGTGGGGATAGAGCACCCAGGACTGATTAGAAGACAATACAAGTACATATAATCCAGTGAAAAGAGCTGGATTTCAATGTAACAATAAAACAGAAAACTGCCAAAGTTGTTCAATTATTTCAAATGTGCAGTTACAGAATGAACATAAACTCAATTTCATGGACATGTTATAAAAACAACAACAATGCTTGAGCTGTGCAATGTTCAGATGGTATAATCGTTGACACAAAGGTGTTTCGGCCTACGAATGGGCTGTAAAATGCAGCTTTGTGAGCAGGCCCTCATCAGGATGTGTGATGGAGTGAATGGTAGTCCCGGGATCTCTATCGATGGCTTATCCAGTATAGGGATAAGCGGAAATATCCATCAGGGGTACAGATATCTGGACGGCAATAGGTGAGCCAATGAGGGAACAAAAATGTACCTCAGGCGGTAAGTAGTGTCATCTCTAGTGGAAATGGTGGAGACACCTACTATGCATGACGGCTGTTAACCCAGGCTGTCCATATGTGACAGAACTATTATTGACTAGGTTAATGCAGGGTAAGTGGTAGGAACCCTGTTTATATGCATCTGTAGAAGAGTTGGAAATGTAATTTTAAAAATATATACATACCTGTATTTTGTGTTGATAGATGCAGGTGTGGCTGAATCTGCAAGTAGAGATTCTGGAGATGTGTATAGTAGTTTTTGATGCAGGTGCTTGGGAGTATCAGGAGACACGCACTCTGAATGTTCAACAGTACATCTGTAGTGTTGAACTTAGATGACAGAGTGTGATGTACAGTTTTGGGATGTCAATGGTGGATGGATGTGTGAACTGCTTGAAAGTAGCTAATGAGGGAGTGCTATAAAGATTACAGTGGAACGGGAAGAAGGTCTGTCCTGTGGTATGGGGTCCACGGACAGCGTGGTAGTCCGCCAACAGGACGTGCCACATCTGGGTCTTTTAAGGCTGCTTCACATGGAAAGAGGACTGTGGGGATTAGCCAATGAGGTCTTCTGGTTGTGCTTTATAGTGAGAATGCAGCAGTTCGTTTCATTGCTGTGTGTAGGGAAGATGGCTGTGGTTGTTCAGATGAGAAGGCTTACTGTGTGGATGGTGGGAAATTTTTAAATGGTGAAACTGAAAAGGTACACAGAAATGCTAACCTTGGATTGGAGGGAGTGGCGGATTGTTGTGCCTGAGCAAAACTGGGAGACTTTATTTGCTCATTGCAAAAATATGTCTTATTTCCAATGTCCAGATATCATTGTGGTGCATTGTGGAGGTCATCCTTTGGGCTAAATCAGTGCAATATCTTTGCAGATTGAATTGAAATATATGATGAAGGCACTAATGGAACTGTTTCCATGTGGAAAGATAATCATTTCACACATACCTCCTAGGACACTACAGAGATGCAGCAATGAGTTTTGTCCACAACAAGATGTAGGAAGGCACCTTGTGAACAAAGAGGTATGTTCATTTTTTACTGGTTTTGGGATGACATCCTTCCCAAATTAGAAAATTCTGCTGGATGGTGGACATAATTTGTTCAGTGATGGCATGACTTTTACTGATTGTGGAAATGCAATCTTTCTTGTAAATATTCAAAATGCACTCAGAAAGTTCTTGTGAAAATGATGAACAGTGCATGTGTAGTTGTAGGAAAAAGAATCTGAAAAGACCCCCAAAAAATCAAAACAGAAAAAAGGTTCTTTTCAGAGCCACGACTAAAGAGTAAACAACTTAAATTGCATTCTCTCCCCACCCCTTCATTTGGATGATCTGTCCATGAACATCATGGTTGTCCGTGGACGGCACATGCCACATCTGGGTCTTTGAGGTTGTCAGGCATGGAAATGGGACTGTACAGGCCACGGTATTAGCCAATAAGGTTTCCTAGATGTGGTATGCAAGGAGAGAGTCTGGCTGAAGGTGTGTTTGCTGAGAGGAGTGCAGATGGCTATGGCTATGGCTATGTCTTTTAGGAGGCAGAGTGTGGATTTTGGGGAGGTTGTGAATCCAATGGTTGAAGGTGTATGCAGAGCGGTGTGGAGTGGCTCAACATCTTGGATTTCATGATGTTCATGTGCAATGGTGTGGAGTGTGCAGCATGAAGCGGATAGACTTAATCCCATTTTGCATCAATTTGGTCAGACTGCAACACCTGGACATTATCATTGTTCATTGTGGGGGGAACATTTCAGAGTATGTCACTGGAATTTCACTACAGTTTGTAATTGTGATAACTAGCAGCATTGATACCACACACTTCACAAATACAAAAGGCACCAACCTGAATCCGAGGCAGCAGTCTATTAGAATGGAGAGTCCACCTAGTTACCCAATTGTTCCCTGAGGCTAAATGGCCAGGGCAGAATAGGGTCTCAAGGGAAAACCACTAGGGAAAAAACCCTGGCTCCTTGTTCTTTCTGCTTCAGTGCCCTCCTATGTGCGGGGTTTGAAGAAGGACTTCTTGCAGTAAACTGTAGGCTTGTATCTCCTAATGGCACTGCAAGCACAAAGAGTACAGTTAATGGGAGAGGAGGCCTTAAGCAATTGGTAGAATAGGAAAAATGATTAATAGAATTACCCTCTGTGTGGCCTCTAAGGAGAGAAAGACTGAGTCTGACAGCATGTTCGATTCTTCATGAAGGAAAGCAGTGCGTTCAGGTAAGACTGCCACTTGCGGATTGAACTGGGCTAGAAAGTATTTGGCAGGAATGAATTGGTGTTAGAAAACAGAAAGAAAGGAAGCAATATGGCCCCACACCTACCAGGATTTGTTCTCTGTACGAGTAAAAAAAGCTCTGCTGTAGTGGAAGTGAAAGACAGGCGGCGGACTGCCGTGTACGCCAGTAACAAGCTCTGTTGCTGAGGGATTGAAGGAGAGATGGTAAGTTTCTGCATAAGAGAGGATGTGTTAGTAATGGTGACAACAAGTGTGGATCTGATATGAGCAAGAGGTGGGGCTATGGCTCGAGAGGAGAATTTCCGGATGATGTGACATTTGCAGGGATATTGCAATGCGATCAGGTCTGGTACTAAGAGTGGGAGAGCAGCGGAAGACAGATGGGATCTCTAAGAAAAAGGGGTGAAACACAGAAAGCTTTATGGAGCGTAATTCATGAGAAATCATAGTGGATAGCTGACAATGCAAAGTACTTACAGAGCGTAGCTGGGAAAAAAGTAACAACGCAACACTGTTCTGTCTGAGACACCAGATAAGCTCCATCAGACCCAGTGGGTGGAGCTAAGACCGTAGGATCATCAGTAATGCTTGCAACACAGCGAATACTATGCAGCACCATCTTGGGGGAGCCACAGCATACCAAACCAATCCACTTCCATCAGTGCCACACAGACCATCTGCGCCTATGAGGCATGACAGCAATGAAAGAGACATTTGGCAAATTGAAGGAAATGTTTCTGAATTCTAGACTGATTCTTTCTTGCATTGCTCAGAGACAGATGTGGATGTGCTCAAGTTCATTTGGTCCACAAATGGAGAAAGCTAGGCTCAATATCAACAAGGCTGTGTGTGCATTTATGGGCGATGTTGGTATGACGTCTTTCCATAATGAAAATATTAAGTATGACATTGCCAATATTTTCCCCAGAGATGGAGTACATCTTACCGATGCCGGTAATCAGCTTTTTCTGCAAAACATTCAAAGTGATTTGAAGCACTTTTTGTAAATATAGACAGCATTTTCCAGTAGGTAAATAAATGCATGGAAGCACAGCAAAAACAAAATGCCTACTACTGCTTTGCAAGTTGAAAGAAAAAGTTTAGTTTATTAGAAGGTTTCTTAGTTTACTTTAAAACTTGAAAAAAGTTTTAAAAACAAAAAATACAAAAAAGGTTATTTCCAGAGCCACCACTTTCCCACGCAAAAGAGTTAAATGTTTTTGATGCCACCACCACATATATTTTTTAGATGCCCGCGGACTACCATGCTGTCTGTGGACTTGACAGGCTGTGTAGGTGGCTCTGAAAAGAACCTTTTTTTTTGGATTTTTTGTGGGGATTTTTTTTGGCTTTTTTTCCACAGGAGAGACAAGGGAGGGAAGAGAGGGAAGGAGCACCAACCACAGCGGCGAAGGGGCAGGTGGAGAGAGGAAGATGTTGGGTGGGCCTTAATCAGGTAAGGGACAGTGTTTCTCATGCTCCTTCACCATTGCCTCAAAGGCACTCCGAACCTGCTCTCCCCTACAGAGAGGTGTGACACAGTACATGCTCAGCAGCGTCAACCTCGAAAGATAAGGGTCTACTGTGTTATGGATGGACTGCAAGGCTCCCGCAGGGATGCTCTGCCCCACAGGAGTGTCCCTTTTGATGGGAGTAGTGGATGATGAAGTAGTGGCCGTCAGCCTACTTGTCCCTTTGAAAGGTACAAGAACTGCTGCCTTTTGATTGGACTTGAGGTGGCGCTGCATGGAGGTGGTCCCGTAGCTGTACAGACTTGGTTTTCCGTGACTGAGTACAACCTTGCTCTCAGTGCATCAAACCCTGTCTGCCGGAGCCTTAGGTACACCCCCAACAGTGGTAAAAAGCTGCTACACCCAGGATTCACGACGGGAGCTAGAGAGAGGGACTTCTAGTACCTCATGCTCATCTTGATCCAATTCTCTATCACCATGCCTGTTCCCCTAACCATGCCCTCCAGATGGTGGTGGTGGTGGTGGGGCAGCTGCACTGGCAGTAGTGGAAGCCATTGTCTCCAACAATCACAGATCACAGCAAAACCAGCAGGAGGTGCTCTCTCCTGGACAGCCAGATTCACAATGAGTAGCAGTAGTGGGTGAGCCCCTTTAGAGGGACTGTCCGCGGATGGTGCGACTGTCCGCAGACTATTGAGCCACACATAGGGCTTAAAAAGTTATAAAAAGATGCCAGATCAACTAAGACACGGTCTAGTAACTCTGCAAGGGTAAAGTTCCAGCTTCAAACACCCTATATTGGCCAAAAATACAGTTTTAAACTGTCTAGGGATGCAGACAAAGTCCGCGGATACTTCCAAAGCCCAGCACAGGTGCAGTTACATGATGATGTCCCCAGATGGCCGCAGACATGACAGCTGTCCTCCAGACACCAATTGCACGGGAGACGGTGTGGTAATGCGTGGAAATGTCTGCAGGACTCCAGACCCTGAACTAATTAAAAGTGCAACACAACAGAGTGGACATGTCTGGACAGGTGCGATGTTCGGCGGCACCTCCATTTTGGTTACGGGCATCCCGGACAGTCATGCAGTCCGCAGACTCCAAATTGGGCTTTTTAAAAAAAAATGCACCAACAGTGCACACCCATATTTATTCAAACAAAAACACTCAATCAATTAGGAAAGAGATGGGGAATAGGAATGGGAAACATATGGGAGAGATGGGGTATTCTACGCACTGTTCATGAGGGGAGGAACGGATTGAGGTTTCATCATAGCATATTTCATTTAGGGAATTTGGTGGGGATGATTGTGAATGGGCACAGGTACAAGTCGGGCAGTGATATCATTTTCCTTCACATGAATTTTCACAAACATCAACTGTATAAAATTATCCTTTAGTTCATCCATTTTTGCAGATAAATTAATTAGTTAATTCTGTGCATTTGCAGTTAGGGGCTGTCTGTGGCCATCTTTAGGTTAATTTAAATGTAATTCAGGTGCGCTTTCCTCACTCCCACTATATACTGTTAGAAAGAAAATCATGTTTTAGTGACATCTCAACAAATGACATCACTTTTTCTGCTTTAAAAAATGGACTCTGTACCATTAGAGTTGTTTTCCTCTCTCATTTCGTCATGGGGGAAATGTTCCTCCAACCATTCCAGTGTGCTTGCCGTTTCTGTTCAAAGAAAGCAATACTGCTATTTCTTACAAGTTATGTACAAATAATAAATTGTAATGCTACAGAAAGAAATACAGTGTACTTACTATTGTTCTACGGATTTCTTCTGGAATAACCAGCCGCTTGTCAGTGTGTAAACAAAGTTCCATTGAGGTAATACCATTCAGTGTACAGTTAAGCTTTGTGCTTGGTGCATTCCATTATGTTGCGCACCCTATGAAAACATACTTCTGGTTTCTCAAGTACAGAATTTCTATACATATTTATTTTTGGATGTGCTACATGTATCTCCTATTGTTTCATGTACATGTCTTTGCCAGTTGCAGGATACAACAATGTAAGGTAAACCCTGTACTTTTGCGCATTGTGAATGCTGTCCGAAGTCCACGGACATTTGTGCGCTCCGCGGACTCTGAATCTATTACAATGGCCCAGAAGGGTCTAGGGGGTCAGTATGAAGTACGGAACATGTAGAAAAATTAAGGGTATCCTGGTAAAAACCCATGAAATTCAGTGAAAAATCATTGTTAAATGGATGTTATGGTTAAGTTACACTAATAAAAACCTATTAAAATTCAGTGAATAAACTTTGTTAAATGGATGTTATGGTTATGTTGCACTAATAAAAATCTAACAAATTCTGTGGAAAAACTGTGTTAAAGGGATGTTATGGTTACAAGTAAAATCGAAAAACCCCAGAAATGTGCCAGTTATGGTAAGGTAAGCAACCATAACTCGTGCCACCACCGTGCACTGTTAAGACTAACACCCAGGACATCACAATTTTCATTGATGACATCACTGATGACCTCAGAAATCTGGCCCACTTGGTTGTGTCCACTGATATATGAAAGTCAACCGGTTTCATTCACTGACTGTAAGAATGTTTAAATGGAAAAGTTGATCTATATGTAGAAGACGTTAACCTTGTTGTATATTGGAATAGTACTTTCCTGAGGGTTTGGTGTCAGCTCATGGTGCACAGACATGGGCCAATAAGCAGACCATACACACACAATTCATTTGAGTACTTGATGATGAACTATAATGTTATTGACTTGTTGTATTGATGTTGTTTGTGTCTTCTATACTGTAGTTTGCCGAATGTGCCTCTGATTGGTATGTATTATGGGTCTGTATATGTATTGTTTGTACTAACACACATATGTAGGAAGTCTTGACTTATTACCTATGTATTCCATGCTTAACATTACTGAAAACTCTGCAAGCATATCCTTCATTATTTTACAAGGCAGAATTACCTGAATAAAAATATTCTACTTCTACAGTGTCTGATGCACCCAGTTCTTTTGTGTATATATGATTACCTTCCTATATTAAGAACAACACTGCAATGAAATGTTTTCTTTACATCAGTACATGTGTTTATACATTAAGTAGTTTTGCATAGATCTCTCACTCACCCCTAACCCCTTGCTACCAACATTTTAAATAGAACCCCTTGTAAGGACTTGAAAATTGTGATGTCATCTTTGATGTCCTTGGTGTTAGTCTTAGCAGTGCAAGGTGGTGGTGTGGGATATGGTTGCTTACCTTACCATAACTGGCACATTTCTGTGTTTTTTTTCTCGATTTTACTTGTAACTATAACATCCTTTTAACAAAGTTTTTCCACTAAATTTTTTAGTTTTAGGTTTTTATTAGTGCAATTTAACAATAACGTCCATCTACCAAAGTTTTTTCACTGAATATAAATATATTCAAGGAAAAATCTTTAGTTGCAGGGAAGTTAAGGTGAGAACTTAATGTAACAAAACCCCTGAAATTCAGCTACGGCCACCTTAACTTCGCGCCCCCGGTTGCGCAGCCTATGACCGCAATGATGACATCACAGAATATGTGAAGTCACATTCCTACCCCCACGTCCCACATCATAATGACAATTCATTGAAACATTTGAGATGACCAGCAGAACCTTATGCAACTGTCTCGGTCATCTCATCTAAGTTCTTGTGAGAAGTGTTCCCCTCCATGACACTGCCAGAGTCTTCAACCACAGCTGTACTGCTTTACAAATGTTGCATATTAAGAACTCTTAAGCCTTCTTCCCATACAAAATGTGCTTAGGGGCAATTTGAAACTGCAATGATTCTCTCAACTCCATCTAAAAATCATGTTGTGCAAATTACTCTGACTTACTAAATGGTTATGCTCTCCATGCCTGTCGGTGGGACCCATGGGTTCTAATCTGTGACCTCAAAAAATAACAACTGTTGTTTTTCTTACCAGCCTGGGATCATGGAACCGCAGATGTGTTACCAGCCACTGCAGCTTTGTTGCAGATTAATAGGAATTACTACACATTGGCTGCAAAAGCAGGCTACAAGGTCCATTTACTACCTTTGTAGCCCATCTCTAGGTTTGGTTATACTTACCTGTGCCCCTGCATTTCTGTTACCCTTAAATTAAAAAATGTTTGGGTTTGTCTTGTGTAACAATTAAAAGGAGCTCCCTCCCCTTTTAGAGTGCAACTCTCACAATTGATATGTGCGCAACTTTTCACTGCACAGAACTTGAATGTTAATTACATTATTCCCCTTTTATTGATCTATCAATAACTAACTCTTTTTGTGCTTCCTGTTCTTTTTCTGCTATCTTTGTGAATCCAATTTTTGTCCATGTTTGTCATATCTCCCCCAATCTCTTCTAAACATCCACAGTTACCCACACCCATATACAACCTGTGCCATTATTTATGCATGAGATCCAAAATTGTTGATCATTCTCTAACTCTGCTGGTTGTGTAAAGACCAACCCATCAGGATCCCCATCTTCATTTTCCCCAATTATTTTACTACCACCATTCTTTTCAGTAGCCTTTTTATCAACACTTAAGGGTAACATTAATTGTCCTTTTTTCTTGCCAGAATATAATCTTAAAATGTTCTTAATGATGCAGTAGGTGATGACAATGAGCATCAGCGCAGGGACAGTCACTCGAAACAGTCCGGAAAGCCAGGTGGGCATCCATGCGAAAATGCTGTCCAACCAACCTGTTGTTTGCAATCTATTTACCTCACTGGTCATCTTTCCATGGAGTGTCTGTATCTCTGTATCTCTGTTATGGCTACTTTCAATGTTGCATTTGAAGCCTCTCTATCAGGTATCATTTTGCAACGTCTGCTCCCAAGCTTAGCTCAGATCCTCCCTCGATAGCCGTTAACAGGTCAATTATATACCTGTTTTGAAGGGCCACCAAGCGTAGCACCCTCATCTCCTCCTTAATTGCATTCAAAATGTTGCTGTTGAGTTTGCCAACTGTAGCAGCTCATATCTGGTGAGCTGCAACCATTTTGCATTAGTGGCGGCCTGGACACCTGGAAACAGAAGTGATGTAAAAAACGTTGCCGCTGTAGAGAACCGTCTTTACTCATCTGGAATAGTGACTAGGTTTTTTTAATTCTTCTCAGAAAAATAATTATTCGCCTGCCTCTTCCTCCTTATTGATCTTTGTTCCTCTTGCTGTGCCATTTATCGCTGCAGTGAAAGCTTCAGGGAAGTGCTATTTCGAGGATCTACCTGAGCAGGACTATGTAAGGTGACCAGTGCACAAATACCATTCCAGTCAGGAAGAAGCTATTGGCCTTTTCGATCTGCAGGCCCACCAGATATCCATCATCACGGCAGTCCCCTGAGTCAGCGCTGAATTCTGCATCACCTTGCCACCTCCAGAATTAGAGCCTAGGTAGATAGACCCACACTATTTGAAACGCCAAGGGAATTGTGTAAAGCTCTTGATATCAACTCGTTGAAACTTTTCATGAAACTAAGTTAAAGCATTTGCAGATTGCCCTGCAACTGTTATTCACCATAACAGCCACGTTTTGTTTTGTTCAAAACCCCTACCAATCCTTCAGCACAACATTGTATTATTCCCCTTTCCCATTGGTCCTCATACCATATGGCTCCTTCAATCCTCATTAATGACCTTGTATGACACCAGGGTATGCTTTGCCCTTCCTCACTTGTGCACTATATTCTGTTATGGTCTCCCATTTGTAATTTCCTTTGTTCAGGACCCTCAGTGACATACTTCACTACCTTATGATGGGTTTCCTAATTTTGTAAGCATTTTTGTTAATTTCACAACATTATCTTCGTACACATTTTCCCCTTCATCCACCTACTGAACTGCTACATAGTTCTGCATAGTGACAGGTGCATTAGGCATCCTCGTTCCTCATAGGACACAGGTTGGGGTAGGAAAAGCTAGGGAGCTCCTATCACCTGTGGAGTTAGAGAGCAGACATAGCATGTGCCCTTTGTCCACTCTCTCCCCACACGCAACATCTCGTTGTACCAAACATTTCCAGTTGATGAATCTTGCTCTTCTGCAGAGCCATGATGGAAAACCTCCTGAGTCATTGAACTTCTTTTTTCCCTATTTATTTTTTCATTTGATCCTGGTCAACTTATTTCTCTTAAAAGCAAATATATCAGAAGCATTTTTCCTATACAACAACATGTTAATATCATCACACTCCAAAATACTGAAAACCTCTGTTTCTTCTTCATTAAAACACTTTCTTTAAAGACATTTTCATCATTTTCTTTTGCTGGTTTTTGATATAGTCTAAAAGCAGAGAAAAATGTCTAAGAAATTTCCTATACTTCCCATCTGCGCTTTGGGAGACAGAGCTCTTGTCTTTGTGTACATCAGTGATGTGGCCGCATCCCCACCGCCCCTCAATTGTCACGGCTGTGGGTGTCAAATAGATTACAATATGTGGGCCAGTAAAATGCTCCTCCTTCCAGTTAAGAACGTGATGCTTTACAAATATATTCTTCCCTGGGTAAAGAGGCACTGCTTGTGGGAATTGACCCGATTGTCCGCTTTCAGTTTTTGGCCTACTCTGCAAGGAGATGAAGCGAAGGGATATTGTGAGTGTATCGAATTCCCCCCAACACCCAATATGCAAGAAGAGGAATGTGCACCAGAGATTGTACGCAACGGTGGAATAGGCACATGCATTCTCTGCCCTGTAACAATTTCATGAGGAGTCAAGTGGTGATCTCCACCAGGCATATTGTGCGGTGCAAACAAAGCAAGAGGCAAGTAGTGCACCCAGGATTTTCCAAGAATGTGCATAAGCTTGGCTAAGTGTATTTTAAGCAGTCCATTGATTTGTTTCTACCAGACCGTTGGCTTGTGGATTATGGTTTATCCCCAGGAGTGTTGTTACCTCCTTTATTAAATCATTCGCAAAGTGTTGACCATTGTCAGAAAGCATTTCATCTGGAATCCCCCATCTGGAATCCCCCTGGCTGAGAACAGCAGTCATTATGGGCAGAGGGATCAGGATAAAGCCAATGTGAGAATGGACACACCACTACAAGCACATACCTATATGAGGTACATCTCTCTTGCATATCAACATAATTAATATGCAAGTGCCGGAAGGGGCATTCCGGTCATGGCAATGTTCCCTGTACAACTCTCAATGTGTGTCCTGGCAAATATTTCTGACATATCATGCAGTTATTTACAAACTCTACAACACTCTCATGCAATTTTGGCACACACCAATGTTCACGTATCCTTGCAGCCACATGCTCTTTTGATACGTGGGCGGTGTAGTGAAGCTGTTCCAATGCAACCTGCAATCATTTCTTTGGCATGACCAGTTTTCCTATGCTGTCAGACCCTATACCAAATCAGATGAGGATAAAGAGCATAAAGAGCAACCTCACCTATTCCACAAGTCTTCCTCCGCACCTGATGCTTCTCCTTGCAACTCTATTATTTTCATAATCGGGGTTGCATTACACATTTCTGGTAATGCATCTTTTTCTTTGCTCACTTTTGATTCTGCTAGTAGGGGTATTTTCCTTTTTTACTTTTTCCCAGGGAACATCACATATGTTCCTTCTGGTGGATATGCTGCTTCTTTTGATGTTCTGTCTGTTCTTTCATTTCCTACTGAAATAAAACCTTGCCCTCCTGTGTGGGCTTTGCATGTTATTAAAGCTAGTTCTACTGGGAGTGGCAAGATTTCTAATGATTTACTGAGTAAACCTGCATGCTGAGCATGTGTGCCATCAATTCTTTTGAACACTCTCCTCTCCCATCTTTCTAGTCCTGAGTACACTGTGGAAGTGACATAGGCCGAATCAGAGAACACATTTACTACCTGGCCCTCTGACATATTCAGTGCTTCAATCAATGCTACCAGTTCTGCTGCCTGTGCAGATTAGTGGTTCTGTAGTTGTGTCTGTGAGTACACTATCACTTCCTCCCCCTCATGTACTCCATGTCTGTGCCCTACCACTGCGGAACCTGAATGCCTTTGTCCCATCGTTTGCTCCATAATGGAGCTTCTGTCAATGAAAATCATGCCCCCCTTTCAGTCACCTATTCCTTTACAGGGGGTTACCTTTGCTCCAGTCTGTGCATGCTAAGTGCTCATGAATGTAATCTCCCTCCTCAAGTTTTTTCTGTAATAAATTCTGCTGGATTTATAGTCCTATATCTCACGACTTCTATTGATATGTTTGTCAGTATTAACTCATACCCTGAAAATCTCTAAGTTGTCAATGTTGATTTTGTTTTTTCCAATATTGCAAATAATGCATGCTCCACATCTAAAATTACAGGGCACCCCATAGTTATTGTGAAAGCCTTCTCTATTTCAAATGTAGCAGCAGCAAGTGCCTGCTCACATGGGAAATGTCCCTGCATCAATGCATCTAGGGATCCACTAGAATATGCAAGTGGTTTGTGTCCCCGTCTTTTCTTCTGTGTCAGCACAGCTGTAATTACTTTTCCATCTGAACTGGAAAAATGATGAAACTTCACTTTGTAATTGGGTGTTGCCAGTATTGGTACATGTACTAACTTGTGTTTTAGTTTGTCAAAGCCCACACACATTTCAGCTGTCAATTGTATGTATTTTGTGCTTCTAAGCTTATCATAATGCTTGTAGCAATCGCCTGGTGTAAGTGGAGTAATCAGAAACCTGTGCCCTTAAGTAGTTGCATATTCCTAAGAACGGCTGCATCTCTTTCATTGTTTTTGGTCGTGGAGTTTTAGGTATGGCTTCTACTCTTTCTGGTGCTATTTTTATGCTCTCTTCTGACACAACCTGACCCAGGTACACCACTTCTTTCTGACAGTACTAATTTCTATGTCTACTTTGTATCCTTTGTCAGCGAGCAACATCAGTAATGTCACTGAGTTCTTTCTATACTCCTCTTCTGCTGTGTTACATAGCAGTAAGTCATCAACATACTGTATCACTGTGCTTTCAACCTGAAAACTGTTCCAGTTCATCTTTATAACTTGGTTAAAAATGGTAGGTCCCTCACAGTACCCTTGTAGCATTCTACATTGTTCGAATCTGGTCCTGCAATAAGTAAATTCAGTGAGATACCTGGAGTCTGGTTGTAGTGCAATGGAGAAAAAGGCATTCTTCAAATCTACCACTGTACAAACATGTGCTGCTGCTGGAATGCTACAAAAAATCATCGCAGGATTTGGGACCAATTGATACTCTGCCTCAATAATTTTCTTAAGAGGGCCTAAATCCTGTATAAAACACCACAGCCCTCCTTTTGCTTTCTTAATCGGATAGATATCCATGTTACAAGGTGATGTGGTTTCCTGTATTGTGCCTTGCTGCCATAAGGCATGCAGTGTCTCATAAATTCCTTCATCTGCTTATTGAGCAAGTGGGTACTGCTTTACTCGTGGCAATAGCACTCCTTCTTTCAATTTGATGTGTACTGCCCCAGCTCCTTTTAGTATACCTACATCACAGGGTCCTGTTTTGCATAAGCTTTTTGGCACTTTTTCTAAATCTTCTTGCAAATAGTTTGCATTCTTTTTTGTTATCCGAGTCATCTGGGAAACTGCCCTTTCTTTTATTTGTACTAGACAAGGTATGCTCAGTTCACATATAACCTCGACTTCTTCATTGTATTTTGTTGCAAACAATTCTGTGTCACTTAATCCTTTTGAAATCAGTGTGGGCTCAATACATACTATTGAACGCCATTCCATGTTGTATTAATCAGTGGCAACCAGTACGAGCATGTCCTTCTATACCACTACTTAATCTAGATAGCACAGTGTGTATGTGCCTGCACTAATGGAGAAGGGACACCGTGGCCTGAACAAAAACTCATTGGACAGCCGAAACACCCTTCCACCAATTCCTGGTACCCATCCCAACAACATTTGCACTCCATACAAAAACAGATCCATGTATATGGGTATCCCTCTCATCGTGCTGTGAGCATACTATGCCTGGTTTATGGCTTCAGCCCTTGTTGGGTACATTCCAGTTGAGAAAAAGCAATTGTGACATTCAATTTGCTGAGTAAATCCCTTCCCAGAATGTTGATGGCCGTATCTTTTGAGTACAGCAGTGGTGCTATAATAGTGTGTGCCTATTGTCAAGGGTACATTTTTGGTCAGAGGAACTTTCAGAATTGTCCATGAAAAGCCTTGTGTGTCAAAAATGATGTTAGTAATTGAAATCCTTCTTCCTTTATCCACTGTCTGGTTGCTCCAGTATCTAAAAGACAGGAACATCCACTGTCTCGTATGTGAACTGCTACCTCTGGTACCTCCCCAGGTTCCTCAGTTACTGCTAGAACAGGACACACTTGCACTCCTCGTGGGCTGCCCTATTGGGAAAATGTAGTGGCAGATGATGTAAACGGATTACCGGCCACCACTGTCACTCCGGTATATTGAGGCACAGTGTTCTGTCGCAGTAGTGTGAACCTTTCTTGTAATTGTGTCCATGCTGATTCCTGTAGTATGATTACCATACCTGGGGTCCCTGCCACTGTGCCACCTTGCACTTGTGCGTGTTCCTGGGTGGATATACCTTGTGGTTGTGTGGGTTGCATCTGTAATTGCTGCTGTGACGTCACTTGTACTGGCTGTGGTGTTGGTGTGTAAGGTTGCTGTTGGAGCCCTGATTGTGCTATTAATGGACATTTCTGTGTGAAATGAGAAAAATTCGACATGCAAACCACTGCCCTCCAAACATGGCCTGATGCCCCTATACCCTATTACTGATCCTCGTGTGTTATATCCTCTTCCTGTTTGATACAATACAATGTAACCGTTTACTCCACCTTTCAGCACCACCCCTGGCTGTTGCTGCACGTTTACAAATGCAGGTTGTTGCTGCCTCTGCACCGTTCACCACTGCTGATTGGGTGGTACTTGAGTGTACCCTCCTGGTTGCATTACCTTTGCCTCTGGGAACCTCCCCCTACTGTGCCTGTGAAGTGATAACTGGCCCTGTTAGTATTGCTCCTTCCATGTTTATTTTAGCCCCTTTTTTCTGAACTAGCTTGTTTTCAGCTTTCGTTGCATTTTCAGCTGTCTCCTTATCCTTCTCTTGCTTTCTCATGCAATAGTGTACAATTGTTGGCTGTATCTCTGCCCACCCTTTTGAGTCAATTCCCACAATCTTCTCTAAGGATGTCTGCACATCTGCAGGGAGCCCCCTTCACTAAGATGTGATAAAAGAAAGGAATTTTGTTGTCCCATGACTGATTATTTTCCTGCATTCACATTTTTTGTGTGGATCATATATATTCTGTGGGGTCCTCATCAGGCTTCATCTTATGAGCCAATATAGAACCCATGTTGGACGAATCTGGATACAACTCCCCTAGAGCTTTGCAAACATGTGCTTGATAGTTATTAAAGGGTGTTCCATCATGTATGTTAGAGCTTAATTGTATTCCAGCGTATCAGGCCTGTTACCATATTTTATCGCTTCTCTCCCCAACCATTACGGCCAATACACTTTTTATATCTCCTATAGCCAATGGGATTCCCACTGTCTCTTTTTCAAAAACATAAATCCACTTGCTTGCTTGACCCTGCCGTTAATAGAGGCAGACTGTAAACCAAATTGTCCCTGTCCTTTGTCTTCCATTGCATGAAGTGAACCTCGCCCTTCGCTTTCTGCAAAAGGGGCATCTCTGTGTGAGCTATGTGTTTATTGTCACGTTGCCGTCATGTCGCAAATGCTATTCTCGTTTTCCTACTCTGAAGCCTATTTCCCCAATCTCCCAATGTCTCCACTCTGTCATCCTCTTCTCTCTCAGTGTGTCTCCTTACCCTGCTCACGTCTCTCAAATTGACTGTCTCTAACTCGCCATCCCCATGATCGCTGTTGCCACTGTCTTCCCAATCTGATGCAGTGTGTACACCTCACCTCTGTCATATCGTCTTCACCATTGTCTGAGTCCTGTCCCAAGCTGCTGATTCTAAATTGTATGCATCTCTCTGTTCAGCCCTCTTTGTCAGCTGCTTTTCCTTGTTCTTTTCCTTTTCCAGGGCTTTTTCAGCTTCCATGAACACATAGTCAAGTTGCTGCTTGGTGCTCTTTTTTAATATCCATTACATATTTCTGCCTTCTTACTTACTAATGGCACTCCCTTCACCCTCATCTTTCCTTTTATGTGTCGCTTCATTACTTTGAGACACTCATTTAGGATTCGTATATCCTGCAGCTGGTTTTAGTAATGGGTTGATCATATATGGAGGGAGCGGGGCACTATCATGCTCCTTCTCCTCTTTACACTACTCCATCTCTTTGTCGTTTTCTTCGTATATCTTCCAAAGTCCTAAATTGCCCTGCCTCTTTTTAAGCTTTGCACATTTGTGGGTAGCCAAAAAATATAAATACATAGGGCCTCATTCCGAGGTTGGAGGTAAGTACTGGTCGTTTCCGGCATGGCGGAAAGTACGACTACGGCAAGTTTCCAGACCGCTAATTGCTTCCCATTCCGACCTCGCGGACACGCGCTTTTCGCCATGCCGGAAAGGTACCTAGCGCCATGCCGCAAAACGCCCCGAAAAACCCCTACCGGCCTGCTGCGACACGTACATTACAACACCGCCATGGAAGCAGCAGCAACAGTAAATAACGGGGACCGTAATTCACGCATCCCGTAAATTACGGTCACCGCAATACCACGGAACCGGAAATTACGTCATCGCACAGGAACGGGAAGGAGCGCAGCGGCCATCTTTGAAAACACAATCCATTGCCATCCTCATCAGGCAGCACCCTTGGGAGCAATCCGAAGTTGGGGAAAGCATCAGGAACCCAGGAACTATGCCTAAAGCACCCAAGAAGTCTGCGGACCGTCTCCGCAAGAAGAGATTCTGCCCTGATGAGCTCCAGGTCATGGTGGACCACCTGGCAGAACACGCTGACGTGGTGTTCAGCCCCGACATGCGGAGGGAGTCCACCATCCGCAAAAAGGACATCTGGGCAGAAACCGCCCAAAGGGTGAGCGCTGTAGGCTCCACCCCTCGCACCCCCAAGGACTGCCGCAAGCGGTGGGATGACTTGAGGGTGCGGGTGCGGGGACTCCTCACTGCCAACAGGAGTCAGGCCATGCAGACCGGAGGGGGCCCAAGTTCCCCTGTGCCACTCGAGCCATGGGAGGAGACATGCGCCGCATTGATTGGCACGGAATGCATAGAGGGCATCGGCGATATGGACTGCGGGGCAACGTCATCTGCCGATGGAGGTGAGTGTCCAAAGTCAACACAGCCAATGGCAATTGCATGATGTAGACTCCCCCAAGGGCCATAAAAGGCACCTTGTCATGTAGCCAACCCCCCTCCAACTAATGCAGAGTCAACTGCAACGCAATCAAGGTGCAAGTACATTACACACATCAGCCATAGTGCAGTAAGTTGCACATTCCATCATGCAAATTGTGCATCAGGTTCGGCAGTGTGTGAGCCAGACTGCACATTACTATGGCAGGATGAGTCACTCCGACACATGCGTACACATGCGTACATACTAATCACAATCATATGTACTAGTACTGTTGCAACGCCCAGAGGGCCACAAACCCCTAATTACAGAAATGTGAATGCAGCGAACTATGCAATTAGCGCATCATACAATCACTCACGTTGTCCCTCTCCTCTACCCCCACAGGCACCGATCATGAGAGCGGGGATACCCAGACGACCCGTCCATCCACCTCCACGTGCAGAGGCCGGTCCCGGAGCATTCCAGCACGGAATAAGAAAAAGACCCAGGCACCACAAACGGCAGTGGAGGATGCACCACCTCAATCCCTCCCTGCCTCGGGACCTGCCACATTAGACACCCCAAGGTCAGCAGAATCGAGCATTGCTGGGGAGTTGGCAGCTACGGCCACCCAGGAGAATGTGGACAGCCCATTATAGATCTGTGGTGCCACTGAGGAGGACTTTTACCCCACAGTCCACACCCCAGAGCCCACCAATGTCCCCCTGCCATCAAGCAGTGACTCTGTGGAGCAGGAAACACCTGGCCGTAGTGCTCCGGCAGTCCCTGGCCCTATTCCACCAGTCAAGGCCATGCCAGGGCAGATAGGCCCAATACCCACCAGGAATGTTCCGACATACATTGATGAACCACGGGCACATCAGCTGACGGACCTCATCAATGTGTTCCTGGAGGACACCCGCCAGGGCAGGGTGGAGTGGGTGGATGAGCTGAGGCAGATGCGTCAGGCGGTCACTGACAGCACCAATCGGCTGTGTGTGGTCCTGGGACGCATCGCGGATGCCCTGGAGGCTGCACCTCCCACACGACAGCCCCAGCGGGAGGACACACCGTCACAGTGCTCCTCCACCCAGACAAGCCCGCTCCGACGCTCATTGCGTACATTGCGCCGGCCCAACATGGATCCCCCTGGCTCTGGGGGCACGCCTTGAACATGCTGGCACACACATGTGGCCTATGCTGGCCTTATGGCACTATTCTGGGGTTGTTGTGGGTGAGGGGGAGGGGTGTGTGGGTGTGTATGGGAGTTGGGGGGAGGAGGAGGGGTGTGTGGGTGTGTTTGGGAGTTGGGGGGAGGGGGAGGGTGGTGGAGGTATTGTTCTACACGTTTCATTTCAATTATTAAATACACTTGTTCATGATGTGAAACGGAGTGGACATTGATCATTGCGCAGGTGTCATTTGATGTCTCACAGTCCATGGAAGGCAACATTTGCATCCTGGGGAGTCCGTGGTAGGTATATGTGGTCCCTTGTGTGCTTGAGGAGGGCATCCAGCACTTGGTTCAGTATCCGGGTATATTAGGGTTGTGATATACCATGCATGTGCCTCACTGTGTGCCAGTAGGTGCCTGTGCCAAGGAAGTGGAGCACAGTCACTACCTTCAGTGGAGGGGGGATGGTAGAGCATTATACTATGAAACTCACTATGTCGTCATGTATCAGGTCCACTATGGCGGTGATGGTGTCATGGTCAAGCCGGTACAGGGTGTGGATCTGATGTCGTGTTAGGTTGAAGGACGTGGCTCAGATGCGAGGGATTGGGGGCTGCCGGCGTGGAAACGGTGGGTGCACTGGTGGTGCATGCTTGGCCTGTCTCACCCTCCGTCTCCTCCTGTGTGTCCTATGTGGTTGGGGCTGTGGTTGTTGTTGTTACTGCCTTGTAAGCGGGGCCTCCGGCTCCAGTTGTGCCACTACTATTGGTATCATCTTGGTGTAGGAGATGGTGTGGTGTGTGGGTGTGCTGATTTTGTGCTGTGCCGAACTCCATTGGCAACACCTGTGCTGGTTGTGTGCACCTGTGGCTGTGGAATCCACTGCTCAGTGTTCTTACCTCCTTCTCTGAGATGCCTGTATGTACTCCATGCCGGTAAGGTACTTTACGGACTTAAGGAGACCGTTATTTACGTGTGCTCCATACTTGCGATCAGCTCCGGTTTACGCCATGCCGTTCATTACGCCATGGTGGTGTGCGCGCGCGACCCAAGAACGTAAATTACGGCATTGTTGTTTACGGTGCCGTAATTTACGGTCTGAGGGGTCGGAGTGGCATGGAGCGGAAAACCATGGCGGTAAATCATTACCGGCATGGTTTGTACCTTACCTCCAACCTCGCAATGAGGCCCATAGTGTCGATAGGCCATTCCCTATAACATTTCCTCAATGTGTCAAGTACACACTCAAAATGGTACTTTGTTATTTTGTCACAATATTGGGGCAGTTTCCCACAAATGTGATTAAACTGTGCATCCATCCAATAGGATGTCATTATTGCACCTTAGTTTTATTGTTGCAATACTCTTTCCCTCCTTCTTCCTCTTCCCCTTTATAATGTAAACCTTTAAACTACTCAAACCCTTATTCACTCAATCCGACTCACTCAATTTTATACTTACTGCGTGCTTGATCGTCCCATTTTCATTCACTCTGGCCTTCTCCACAGGTGCCGCCCTTTCATACCTCGTACTTCATGCTTAGATACACTGGCATTCTCTGCAGGCCCAACTTGTTAGGCTGTATTACCACACAAATGGCCTTCTCCCCAGGCCTGACACCTTATTAAAATGCTGATACGTTAGTATGTTAAAAGAGCAGTTACCACTCTCTCCGATCGACTACCCCTTTAACTTAGGCTCCGCAGCTCCGTAAATATGTACACGTTATTTTGGCTCTGGTCCTTCCCTCATCTCCATAGCCACATTCAATAACTACAATGAAAACTTTATACAACACTGAAAAACAAACTGCTGCTACTCATAAAACATGTGCGCGCATGGCCCTGAAAGATCCTTTCCCCGAAGAGAACTAAATGATGCAACTATACCAATTGCCTGCACTACGCGCAACTCTTGTCTAACAAGGTCCGCCGCTTACTACGGAACCCTCTGCTCTAATGCAGATGCGCCACTGTCTACCTGCTCCCTATCAGATTAGCAGACCACTTTGAGGGTACGTCGCTATACATCAAAAAATGGTCCCTCCTTTCCCTTGTGCTTTTCATGCACGAGTACACTTATGTATCCTTTTAGGAGATTCTTCACTTCTTTCAACCTCAGAGTCTCCTTTTAAAGGCCTGCACTTCAGTCGGAGTGAAGGCAGGGCGGACCAGGCGGACCTTTGGGAAAGTGGAGTCCGCTGACCTCTTCTCGCTTGAGCTCTTGGTACTGGCCAATGGATGATGTCCCACACTCCTCCGGAAACACGACTGGAATAACCACACCTTGGTGGGAAGGCTGAGAGATCTCGCTGGGGCCTCCAAAAATGTGCCGGGGTCAAGAGGTAACGCAGGTTTATTCAGGGCCCAGACACAGCAGGGACAGCTATATTCAAACAAATTGCAAAAGAGAACTGCATGAAAAGACACTGGGCCTCATTCCGAGGTTGGAGGTAAGTACTGGTCGTTTCCGGCATGGCGGAAAGTACGACTACGGCAAGGTTCCAGACCGCTAATTGCGTCCCATTCCGACCTCGCGGACACGCGCTTTTCGCCATGCCGGAAAGGTACCTAGCGGCATGCCGCAAAACGCCCCGAAAAACCCCTACCGGCCTGCTGCGACACGTACATTACAACACCGCCATGGAAGCAGCAGCAACAGTAAATAACGGGGTCCGTAATTTATGCATCCCGTAAATTACGGTCACCGCAATACCACGGAACCGGAAATTACATCATCACACAGGAACGGGAAGGAGCGCGGCGGCCATCTTTAAAAACACAATCCATTGCCATCCTCATCAGGCAGCACCCTTGGGAGCAATCCGAAGTTGGGGAAAGCATCAGGAACCCAGGAACTATGCCTAAAGCACCCAAGAAGTCTGCGGACCGTCTCCGCAAGAAGAGATTCTGCCCTGATGAGCTCCAGGTCATGGTGGACCACCTGGCAGAACACGCTGACGTGGTGTTCAGCCCCGACATGCGGAGGGAGTCCACCATCCGCAAAAAGGACATCTGGGCAGAAACCGCCCAAAGGGTGAGCGCTGTAGGCTCCACCCCTCGCACCCCCAAGGACTGCCGCAAGCGGTGGGATGACTTGAGGGTGCGGGTGCGGGGACTCCTCACTGCCAACAGGATTCAGGCCATGCAGACCGGAGGGGGCCCAAGTTCCCCTGTGCCACTCGAGCCATGGGAGGAGACATGCGCCGCATTGATTGGCACGGAATGCATAGAGGGCATCGGCGATATGGACTGCGGGGCAACGTCATCTGCCGATGGAGGTGAGTGTCCAAAGTCAACACAGCCAATGGCAATTGCATGATGTAGACTCCCCCAAAGGCCATAAAAGGCACCTTGTCATGTAGCCAGCCCCCCTCCAACTAATGCAGAGTCAACTGCAACGCAATCAAGGTGCAAGTACATTACACACATCAGCCATAGTGCAGTAAGTTGCACATTCCATCATGCACATTGTGCATCAGGTTCGGCAGTGTGTGAGCCAGACTGCACATTACTATGGCAGGATGAGTCACTCCGACACATGCGTACACATGCGTACATACTAATCACAATCATATGTACTAGTGCTGTTGCAACGCCCAGAGGGCCACAAACCCCTAATTACAGAAATGTGAATGCAGCGAACTATGCAATTAGCGCATCATACAATCACTCACGTTGTCCCTCTCCTCTACCCCCACAGGCACCGATCATGAGAGCGGGGATACCCAGACGACCCGTCCATCCACCTCCACGTGCAGAGACCGGTCCCGGAGCATTCCAGCACGGAATAAGAAAAAGACCCAGGCACCACAAACGGCAGTGGAGGATGCACCACCTCCATCCCTCCCTGCCTCGGGACCTGCCACATTAGACACCCCAAGGTCAGCAGAATCGAGCATTGCTGGGGAGTTGGCAGCTACGGCCACCCAGGAGAATGTGGACAGCCCATTATAGATCTGTGGTACCACTGAGGAGGACTTTTACCCCACAGTCCACACCCCAGAGCCCACCAATGTCCCACTGCCATCAAGCAGTGACTCTGTGGAGCAGGAAACACCTGGCCGTAGTGCTCCGGCAGTCCCTGGCCCTATTCCACCAGTCGAGGCCATGCCAGGGCAGGTAGGCCCAATACCCGCCAGGAATGTTCCGACATACATTGATGAACCACGGGCACATCAGCTGACGGACCTCATCAATGTGTTCCTGGAGGACACCCACCAGGGCAGGGTGGAGTGGGTGGATGAGCTGAGGCAGATGCGTCAGGCGGTCACTGACAGCACCAATCGGCTGTTTGTGGTCCTGGGACGCATCGCGGATGCCCCGGAGGCTGCACCTCCCACACGACAGCCCCAGCGTGAGGACACACCGTCACAGTGCTCCTCCACCCAGACAAGCCCGCTCCGACGCTCATTGCGTACATTGCGCCGGCCCAACATGGATCCCCCTGGCTCTGGGGGCACGCCTTGAACATGCTGGCACACACATGTGGCCTATGCTGGCCTTATGGCACTATTCTGGGGTTGTTGTGGGTGAGGGGGAGGGGTGTGTGGGTGTGTTTGGGAGTTGGGGGGAGGAGAGGGGTGTGTGGGTGTGTTTGGGAGTTGGGGGGAGGGGGAGGGTGGTGGAGGTATTGTTGTACACGTTTCATTTCAATTATTAAATACACTTGTTCATGATGTGAAACGGAGTGGACATTGATCATTGCGCAGGTGTCATTTGATGTCTCACAGTCCATGGAAGGCAACATTTGCATCCTGGGGAGTCCGTGGTAGGTATATGTGGTCCCTTGTGTGCTTGAGGAGGGCATCCAGCACTTGGTTCAGTATCCGGGTATATTAGGGTTGTGATATACCATGCATGTGCCCCACTGTGTGCCGGTAGGTGCCTGTGCCAAGGAAGTGGAGCACAGTCACTACCTTCAGTGGAGGGGGGATGGTAGAGCTTTATACTATGAAACTCACTATGTCGTCATGTATCAGGTCCACTATGGTGGTGATGGTGTCATGGTCAAGCCGGTACAGGGTGTGGATCTGATGTAGTGTTAGGTTGAAGGACGTGGCTCAGATGCGAGGGATTAGGGGCTGCCGGCGTGGAAACGGTGGGTGCACTGGTGGTGCATGCTTGGCCTGTCTCACCCTCCGTCTCCTCCTGTGTGTCCTCTGTGGTTGGGGCTGTGGTTGTTGTTGTTACTGCCTTGTAAGCGGGGCCTCCGGCTCCAGTTGTGCCACTACTATTGGTATCATCTTGGTGTGGGAGAGGGTGTGGTGTGTGGGTGTGCTCATTTTGTGCTGTGCCGAACTCCATTGGCTACACCTGTGCTGGTTGTGTGCACCTGTGGCTGTGGAATCCACTGCTCAGTGTTCTTACCTCCTTCTCTGAGATGCCTGTATGTACTCCATGCCGGTAAGGTACTTTACGGACTTAAGGAGACTGTTATTTACGTGTGCTCCATACTTGCGATCAGCTCCGGTTTACGCCATGCCGTTCATTACGCCATGGTGGTGTGCGCGCGCGACCCAAGAACGTAAATTACGGCATTGTTGTTTACGGTGCCGTAATTTACGGTCTGAGGGGTCGGAATGGCATGGAGCGGAAAACCATGGCGGTAAATCATTACTGGCATGGTTTGTACCTTACCTCCAACCTCGGAATGAGGCCCACTGTCAAAGAAACGCCCCAAACTTTTACAATGATCGAGCTGATTAACATTAGTAAGTTTGCAACATGAAAACATTTCCCAACACTGAGCTGATTGGTGCTTGCACATCAGGCCTATATATAAAAGCATTCCTTATATTTTGTAAACCTTCCCCCACCGCCCACAATTAGAATATGTGATGTCACAACCAAACCCCACTTCCAACATCATAATGACAATTCATTGAAACATTTTAGATGACCAGTGGAACTTTATTTAAATACCCTGGTCATCTCAGCTAAGTTCTTGTGAGAAGTGTTCCCCTCCATGACAATGCCAGAGCCTTGAACCATGGGCGTACTGCTATACAAATGTTGCATATTAAAAACTCTTCAGCCTTCTTCCCAGGCAAAATGTGCTAAGGGGCAATTTGAAACTGCTGTGGTTCTCTCAGCTCCACCTATAAATCATGTTTTGCAAATGACTTTGACTTATAAAATGGTTATGCTCTCCATGCCTATCGGTGGGACCCAGGGTTCTGATCTGTGATCTCGAGAAATAACAACTGTTGTTTTGCTTCCTATCATACCAGCCTAGGATAGTTGGACCTGCAATGTGTTACCAGCTCTGCAGCTTCATTGCAGATTAATCAAAGTTAATACACGTTGGCAGCAAAGGAATGCAACAAGGCCTGTTTACAGCATTTTAAAGCCTGCCTCTAGGTTTGATTATACTTACCGGGGCCCTTACATTTCTGTTACCAGCAAATTATTTTATTTTGGGGTTATCTTGTGTAATGATTAAAAGGAACACCCTCATCTTTTATAGTGCTACTCTCGCAATTGATATGTTTGCACCGTTTCACAGTGCAGAACTTGTATTTTCGTTACAATGCAAATAGCTAGTTATGCTTTCTTAACGGAAGCTCAGTAGCCACGATGTTTGTACCTGGGTTTACCAATGACAATATTGTTTGTTCAAGTCCACTCATTGCCTGATAATAACCCTCCTTCTAGTTTGGTCTGAGAAACTGCCCAGTCTTCACGTCAGTGAAAAGTAATTCTCCTTCATGCTATTTATTGAATCTACAAGTGGTTGCAATGCAGCTTTAGAAGCAAAGTTACCCTTCTGAAGTTTCTGTCTCTGCAGATAGGTCAGAATAGCATCTAAATGTTGGCCCTCAATTTGGAGCAAGAATTTGGAGTACAGATATTACACTGAGTCCCGCAGTCAAATTGTACTGGTCTTTCTCATAGATTGGGAGCAGTCTGTTCTCACAGTTGAAAGGATGAGGGACCGGATTAGCTGGAGTGGAGCTTTAGAAAAACACAAAAAATGTAGCACTGCTACTAGGAAAGGCTCAACCCAATTTCATTATTGAATGAAGCAAAACACGTTGGTTGTGTCAGGGAACCTTATCCAATTTTACTAATGGAATATATCCTAAAGTTAGTAGCCCATGAACTTGTCAAGAAAGAAAAACACACACAAACGGGGCTGCATCGTGAATAAAATAGATTGTATTAAGACAAAATAAGGTTCTCTTATATACACTTGCATATAAAACAAAATTCTAAACTAAAGACATAAACATATATAAGTGTTGTAAGCAGAACAACATGAAACATATTCTAGTCCTTGAATTAGTGTGGTTTTAAGGAAAATCAAAATCACATCATAAAACGTGAAAGAAGCACATATAATGAGTACCGATGTGGATTTGCACCTGTATGATGCTGAAAAACTAGATTATAAGAAATGCCCAGGTTCAAAGTATCTGGTGCCTAAACCTTTATATATTACATCCTTCATTATTAATTATTCAGATGCCTATATAGTTCTAACAGTCATAGATCTGCCTTTTCTTGTGAATTTAACAGGAAAACAATAATCCTGATAGCCATATGCCAATGTAGCAGGGGGTAGAGTAGTGGTCAAACCACCAGATGTGTTAAAAAATCACATGAACCATATTAATCGAGAAACCCATAGCAGTAGGTTTATTGTTCCCCCTTGCATGGAATTGACATTTCGGCGGCAATAACATCCATCTTGGTGCTGAATCAGAAAGATTTTTATTTGAGCGTGATAGCTGCTGTCATGATGCCTACCTCCAAGGAGCCAGGTCCGACCCAGCAACCGCAGAGGCAGGCATCATTTCCCCCAGGGGAGTGCCAGCGGGCCCAAGCTGGGGCCCTTTGGACGCAGTCCTGGCGCCTTAGGCGCCAGGCTCATGTTGG
Organism: Ambystoma mexicanum; assembly: GCF_040938575.1. Classification (NCBI taxonomy): domain Eukaryota; kingdom Metazoa; phylum Chordata; class Amphibia; order Caudata; family Ambystomatidae; genus Ambystoma; species Ambystoma mexicanum. The sequence continues at coordinate 287,478,692 of NC_090922.1, forward strand.
ACCTCTGTCCTGGCGCCTTAGGCGCCAGGCTCATAAAGCTAGACATGTGTTCAAGTGTTTTAATGTGCACTTACCTGATGCAGACCATGCTGCCACATCCAGGCCCTCTTGAGGCCTGAATAGGAACTACTTTACCTGTGGGACTACTTTCCACCCGGGTGTGGTCGGGGAAGGATACATACCTGATCGGAGGAAGGATACACACTTGGAACTTCTTCCAAAGCTATTTAAACCACACCCGATCAGCAACTCACGCTTCGCGTTGTTCTGCTCCTCGCAGCTGGACGCTCACCGTGTCACCTCCTGCATCTGGACTTCAGCCACGCCTGTCAGCATCCTGGGTCACCTGCAAAGGGAGACAAGAGACCTACCAGCTAATCTGCACCACAGAGACATCACCGACGATCCTGAAAGGGAAGACATCATTTTTAAAAGCATTTCGTTACGATCGATGCAGCGCTGCATTTCACTCACCTTTCCTGGGTTCCTCCATCTTCAGCAGCGATCATCCGGATATACAGCCACTTCCCAGAGCCTAGAGAAAAAGACAAGAATAAGAGGTGAGAGAAGGAAGGGAATAGGAAAAGCTCAGTTTCCTTCTAAGACTTACCTGTTGGGTCATTCCCATTTCATTTCGGGTCTTGCTGCTTCCAAGCAGGACCCCGGCCCCTATGGGGAAAAAAGACAAAGGGCCTCATTACACGGAAGGCGGTGAGCCATGGCGCTATTAGCGCCATGGCTCATGCCGGTAAAATACCGGCACCGCCTTGGCGGAAAGGGGATTTACCGCCCCATTCCAAGGTTGGAGGGGCGGTAAATCCCCCTTCCGCCATTGCCCTTCCCCATTCCCATTTCTGCCCCATCGGGCTCTATGGGAATGGGGAAGGCGCTAATTACGGCACCGCAATTTTGCGGTGCCGTAATTAGCTCCAAGGTCCCTTAGCGGGTTGGTTTTTAACACCTGCAAAAAGCAGGCGTTAAAGCACCAACCCGCTAAGGGACCTCGTAGTAAGGCGGTAATGGTTAACGGTCACCGTTACCATTAACGGTGGCCGTTAACCATTACCGCCTTCCGTGTAATGAGGCCCAAAGACATTAGATGAGCGAATGCAAAAACATTACCTGAGCGCTCATCTAGGACTTACCAGATCTTTACTGGAACTGCACGTTTCACTTCGGTCGGCGCCATATCTCCGGCATTCCGAACCCCGGCCCCTATGGGGAAAAGACATCAACATCAGCGCTTTGTTGCAAGAAGTCTCCAAAGGAATCTTCATTCATCACCTGAAAAAAGACAATGAACATTATTATTTAAAGCTTGAACTTTTGAACTTGCAACAGAACTTTTACAGCGCCTTACCAGTATAATCAAGCTTACCTGAACTCCCATCCAACCTCAATCCAGTGAAGTAACTGGGTTCAACGCGCCCCTGCGTCAGAAGCAGGATGGAGAGCTCGTCCTTTCAGACCCTAAGGTGAGACTTCACGGGGAATCGTGGAAGGGTATCGTGGAGGGTTGGAAGAGAGTGGGAGGCTTGAGCATAACTCAGTCAGTAGGTAATACTCCCTTTTCACGCACAGGGGAATATTCCTGCGAGCCAGAGAAGCCAGAGTAGAGGGCCCTTCCTGTCCATCTTCAGAGTCCTGCGCTTCACCATTGAAGAAGCATCAGCACTTGAAGCCAGACCTGCGCCTCCGTGGGAATCAGGTGAGCGTTACAGCTGCCTTCTTCAGGGTGATTAAATGAAAAACGAAGAGAGGATAGAGAAAAGATCATAAATATAATCCACTCTTGGTTTAAAATGTGTTTCCTTTCTGGACATTTCTAGGCAAATTAGTAAATAAAAATACTTAATGCATATAAAAAATGTTATTGAGTCAGATAATCATTCAAAAATGGGCTAATGTAAAGTCAGGGTAAAAAGGTTTATGGAACATAACTGCTACCTTTGACATGCTGTGGTGGGCGTATTTAATGAATGTCTCACCACAGATAGCTTGTGTAGAATCTCTTAGTTGAGCAAGCTCCTCGGACAGGACTCTGCAAATAACAGGACTGTTCACCAACTTGGAAGTGGGACGGACGCACTTGCCGCAATTGAAAAGCATGAGTGATTGTTGCATTCAAAGTTGTATGTCTCTAAGGGAAAACCAGAAAAGAGACAGTATATTAGTACATGCTTCAACCTCCTAACGTTATGTAGGCATGAGAGAAACCAAGTCCTGGTATCTCCTGCAATTGTGGACTCCAAAGGTGAATTGGAGCCATGTGGTGTTAAGGGGAAGAAGTAAAAAATTATTTTAAAAAAAATTAAGAATTGATAATAAATCTAGAGGGAATACCTGAGATGAAAGGGAGTACACTTGGTATCCCGTATGATCCGTCAATCTTGATAAACAAGGCGGGACTCATATCGTGTCTGTGCCAGGCAATGACAGGAAATTATTTCCGAATAGCATCTTGTGTATCCTAACAATAAAGGAGAGAGTAAAAGTAACATTGAGGATAGTTGTTATAAATATTTCCTCTAGATGTTGGACTCAATCTACACGTATTAGTACCAGCGCCTTTTGTACCTTGAGGGTCGTCTATCTGTACTGCAGCGGACGGGGCACGCCTGTAATGGTGGCTGCCTACTGAGTCACTGTACCGTTGCGGCCTAAAGTCGCCGTGTGCGGAGGAGCCGTGTCGAGAATGTCCGCGGTGCTGGAACTGCTGGTAAAGTGAGCCAGCCTTGGAAAAGATTAAGGGTGTGTGCCGTCCATCCAATCGGGGTCCTGGAATCTGTGGGCCCCGATTGGGTGTGACGTATTGAATGCAGAACTGGGTGATGTTGCCGAAGCTGTGTAGGCAGAGTCCTACATCCGGGTGGAACTAAGTAAATACGGGATATACATTTTTTCACAAAGTGCCATATATGACTGGGGGCTCGGGCTGGGGCCGCAGAGTCTGGTGCATTTTGCATACCTTGCTTGTGAAACTGCACCTACATCAGACGAGCCCCACAGGGGCGTGAGGGCCATCCTCCAATCATGGTCCTATGGACATGGGGCCATGATTGGCTGTGCCAATGCAAACCCGGAAATAAGTCTGCGTTACAAAGGCACAGGCCCTGAGTGTTCCGAACTGTAATGCCTGCAGCAGGTTAGCTTGCGTGCACTGATCTCCTCCCTCTGAACATCCCTCTTGTGCGGGGAGTGTGAAATATTCCAAATCAATGTGTGCAAGCAAAATTCTAAGCCTGCATGTCCCCATCTCGGAGGTAAAATACCTGGTATGCTTAGGGGTCTTGTAATCAGTATTGGTTTGGCCACAACCCTAAATTGCTCGGAGCAGGGTGTGGACTCCTGGTGTTCATGTCTGGAGGAATTCCCAAAATATATACTGTGAGTCTTGGGTCAGAAAACCATGTTTGAGGCTCCTTATACTGTAGTCTTTCTAGTCCTGGTAAGAAATGGACTATCAGAAACTGCCATATTGTCAGAGACTGCCTTGTGCATGAAACCATACCTGTGTGGTCTGCATGTGTGGAAACAGCCTGTACTTCATCTGTACAGAAAATGTTGTTGTTCATTTAACCCCTGGGCCACCGAGTCCATTCTATGTATCCACCTGCATTCCAAGTTTAAAAGTCGACCTTGGATATTGGGACCACTGCGGACCCGTTCAATGACCCACCATTTGATGTCTTGTGTGCTGTGTTTGTTCTATATATGGTGTTGTACTAGAGGAGAAGTGAGATTCTTACAGCGGATCCGTGATCGATGTTCAGAGATCTGTATGCCAACATTGCGCATGGTTTGCCCAACATATCGCAGATGGCAGGGGCACTCAATACAGTATACATCTTGATTGGTTTTACAGTTTGAGATATCATTCAGGGTCCAGGTTTTCTCTCCGAACTGGAATTGTTGTATTTTGGTGGTAAATTGGCATACCGAGCATGCCCCACAGAGGTAGTGTCCTTTAAGGGGACGAAGATTCCAGAGGCTCTCTTGAATGCGAATCTGGGTTTTTTGTTGATCCGGTAAAGAAAGTCTGACTATAGGACAGTATTTATGGATAATCTTTTTAATTTCAAAAACATGTTGTCCATGGGTAATCATTGATTTGGTCTGCCCCTGCATTTGCTGTTTTAGGTGTAAGGAGTAAGTCGCGGCAGGTAAAACAGGTTCTTTTCAAAGATCTAGATACCAATATTTTAGGATAGGCTCTTTCTCGCAATCTGTTGCTTAAAAAGCTAGCGTCATGGTAAAAATCGTCTAGGGAGGTGCAATTTCTGCGAATCCTCAGAAATTGCCCCTATGGTAAGTTCTCTTTGATGTGTTGAGGGTGATCACTCTCGAAATGCAGTAGAGTGTTACGGTCTGTAGGTTTTCGGAAAGTATTCCAAAATAGATTTCCTTGATTGTGTCCAATTGTGAGATCTAAAAAGTGGAGTGGCGCTTTAGGCTCCTCAGTCTGGGACTGCAGTGGATTCTAAAGGCACGGCTTTGCATCTTTGCATTTTTATCTTTTGGTTAATTTTGCTTATTACTTTATTGTGCTCTCACTTTTTTTTATCCTTTTAGGCACTTGGTTATAATGCAGACTGTGGTGTGTGACTGGGCGCCATCTACCTACATTCACGCTACTGAATTGAAAATTAATTTAATTATTTAAATTTAAATTCCCTCCTCTTAAATTATTTGCTTTTATGTTTTCTCTCCGTGTATGCTGGGAGAAACCAGAGGGTGCCATCTAGCCCTTGTAACTACATACTACTTACCTGTATGACCAGATAGTCTAGATAGTCAACCCATTAACCCAATATGGGTTATATATGCAACTGTTTCATGCAATTGTCGCGTGCAACCGTCCCAGGCTTGATTATATGCATTACTACTCACCCTTGCAATCTTCTCAAAAGCCTACCTGTGTAATTGATACTAGCCTACCTGTGTAATTGATATTTGCTTACCTTGGCAACTGATACCTGTGCAATTGATATTAGCCTACCCATGCAATTGATACTAACCTACCCATGCAATTGATACTAGCCTACCTATACAATTGATATTAGCCTACCTGTGTAATTGATACTGGCCTATTTGTGCAATTGATATTAGCCTACCTGTGCAATTGATATTAGCCTACCTGTGCAATTGATACTGGCCTACCTGTGCTCTTGATATTAGCCTACCTATGCAATTGATATTAGCCTACCTGTGTAATTGATACTTGTGCAATTGATACTAGCCTACCCATGCAATTGATATTAGCCTACCTGTGTAATTGATACTGGCCTATTTGTGCAATTGATATTAGCCTACTTGTATTAATGGTACTGGCCTATTTGTGCAATTAGCCTACCTGTGTAATTGATACTAACCTACCTGTGCTATTGATATTAGCCTACCTATGCAATTGATATTAGCTTACTCCAACCCACTAGTGCAATTGTTGTACAATCGACATCAGCCTGCTACTAGCCTACTAAGTGAATCTCAACTGACCAAAAACACCAACTGAGATCCCACAGCATAGCCTTGATTATGCTTGACAATCTGAGAACCAAACCTTTAGCATTTACACTTAGCCTCCTAGTGACAATGTGTGACATTAGGTGCCTAATTGTCAAGGATTAAAGACATAATAATGGAGGAAACACACAGATTGTAAATACAGGAAGTCCTGCATGTATGGACTTTCCTCTAATGTTTACCTCTTTTGGTTGCCTAGGGAACTGTCCTCGAGGAGTGTGAGCCGAACGGTGATGGTTACAGCTAGGCATATTGAAGGGGAGACGCTGTGAAGCGGAGAGCGAAAACTTAAAATTGAAACAGTTGCATGTTGGCGCTGTTGCGCTTTAATAAGAATTTCCATTTTGTTGTTTTAAGAAGAGAACGTTATCGCTGGTGAAAAGGCAGAAGAGGTGACTCGGAGCGCTGAGGAGTGGGCGCTGCAGCAGTCGGCTGCGCCGTGTCAGGAGCGATCGTTGTCCCAGGTGAGCCTTGAGGAGTCGGCTACAACGGGGAAGGGAAACCCCAGCTGGGACAGCGACCAGCGATCATGATCGCTGTCTGATGAGAGAGGAGGACGGCGACGTGCTACAAGAGCTCCGTAAGTGAGACAGCAGGAGGAGGGGCTCCCGATCGTAATCGGAGTGAATAGCCTGTCTGATGAGAGTGGAAAGTTATGCTCTGACGAGCTGTGGCTGTTACGCTCTGTGATCCAGGAGTTGTACCAAACCCTCCGTTTGCCGAGTGAATGTAATTCCCGCTGATGAACCAAGCAACGTACAATGACAGAGTGAGTCATGGGTCTGTGTTGTACTGAGGGATAATCATTAATCTGACAGTGAGCCTCTGAGAGTGTTGGAGCTGTAACAGAAAGACTTTGATTAGTCAGAACGCCTGGAGTGAATTGTCCTGAACGGACTAATGAAAACAAGAGGAAGAGATCTTGCAAATGCAAATTAACCAATTAACCAAGGAAGTGCTGAGAGAGGCCGAGTGTTATCTCTTACTGAAGCCAGACTGTACAAATATGCAATGTAAGTTTTGTAGAAGCATATGTCAATAGGAGAACATGCCGAAACTCACATGGAATTTCTTTTGCTGAGGAAAAATAACTGCTCTGAAGATTGACTAAAGAAATGTAAGGGAGAAGAAGAGAGAAAAGAACAGTCTTAATTAAGAATTGAGAACTTTGACAGAGAAGAGAGAGCTAAAAGCAGGAATTGACTTCTCACTCATCAGAAAGAACTGTCAAAAGGGAAATAAACAAACCCATTGAGACAATACTTACCATCATGAATCCAGAGGTCGCTGATGCTTAAAGGAGACGTATCCTTTGCAATAATCCTGAAAAGAAACGAAAGAGAATTGTTAATAATAATTTGGATTCTCGTTGAAATCTATACACCTACTTAATTACTCAGAGTATTATTTATTTAGAAACTAAGTGATCAGCCACACCTACCTATGCAATTGGTATTAGCCTACTCCAACCCACTAGTGCAATTGTTGTACAATCAACATCAACCTGCTACTAGCCTACTAAGTGAATCTCACCTGACCCAAAACACCAACTGAGATCCCACGGCATAGCCTTGATCATGCTTGACAACCTGAGAACCCAACCTTTAGCATTTACACTTAGCCTCCTACTCACTATGTCTCTAGCCACCCTCCTAATGTGCCCTCCTCTGGATAGAAGTATGAGACTTAGATCCAGACTATCCCGGCTCTATGATCCTAAAAATACCAATAACCGTACAGTGTTACCCACTCCCAATAACCAGATTCCGTCCAATATAGTAAAAAAAAAAACTTGCTAGTCCTAATAAAGCAGAAACCAAACCTCCCCCGCACCCTACAAATAAAGGCACACTATCTCTATCTGGATCACTTATCAACGCCAGATCCCTAGTAGCCCATGCTACTGAAATTGCAGACACATTACACAATGAGAATCTAGACCTACTAGCCGTAACTGAAACTTGGCTCCATGATGCTGCAGGTCCTGCCCTTATGATATCAATACCCGTGAGCTACCAGATACTCAGAGTGGATAGACCTAACTCTCGCGGTGGCGGCCTAGCCATCATCGCCAAAACTAGCCTCTCCATTAGACTTGCCACTCCAACTACATGTCCCTTATGTGAAGTGCTCACGGCTAAACTTCCCCTATCCAACAACCGTACTTTAACAATCCATCTGATATACAGACCTCCTGGCCTACTAGGAAACTTTGTGGAGGACCTTACAGATATCATAACTAGCAACACTAAAAACCATTCACAAACCCTGTTACTGGGGGACTTCAACCTTGACTTCAATGAGGCTGAAAACAAACACACCCAAGCCATAGCTGCACTTCTCAAAGTTCATGGACTCTCACAAAAAGTCCTATCCCCTACCCACATCAAAGGCAGAACACTGGATTGGGTGGCTGACTTGAACTGTAACATTATTATCACAGATAATGTACCACAATTATGGTCCGACCATCACCTCATTACTTTCTCAGCCACACTCGACCTCCTTAGTCCTAAAACCATTGAGATGGCACCCCCACTCCCCACAAGAAGTAAAAAGGACATCACAGCAGAACAACTACTCCCTCACCTCTTCCCTTCTCTGAACATTGTTAATAATAATGCTGACCCTAAATCTTTAGTAGAAATCTTCAATACTGCCATGTCCCAAGCCTTGGACTCCACCGCCCCACTAGAAATGCGCAAAGCCAGACAAAAATCCCACCTCAACGCATGGTTCACACCTCAACTGAAAGAGTTAAGATCACAGAAAAGAAAACTACAAACTATCTGGCGCCACTCTCCGACTACTGTCAATAAGGCTAAATTAACAGAACTCTCCAAACACTACAAAACAGAAATAACTAACACAAAAAAAAACATATTCAATGATAGAATTGCAAAAGCTAGTTCCAATACTAAGGAACTGTTCTCCATCCTCCGCGAAATGGAAGCCCCAAATCCACTGGCAGACACTGTCCCTAAGGATAAGCCATGGTGCACTGCAATTCAAAAAGCCCTCCTAAACAAAATCACTACACTCCAACAGAAAATAGCAACTAAAAAAGCCTCTCTGCCCCTCTCTGAGCAACAACCATCCCCTTACACAGAACGTAACACAACTACACCATTTACCTTTAAAGAAATCTCTATTCTGGACACGGAAAAAATAATTCTCTCTCTAAAACCATCTAACTGCAAGGGTGACAGTTGTCCAGCACAAATTATAAAGGATGCGCCTAGAGACCTTGGCCCATTTATCTCCAAGCTCATAAACGCTTCCTTTAAAACCAATACAGTACCTAATAACCTCAAAGAATCCTGGGTTCTCCCCTACTTAAAAAACAAACACTAGACCCTTTCATCCCCGCCAACTATAGACCGATTACCACTGTCCCCTTTCTACTTAAAATTATTGATACAGTAGCCTATATTCAAATTCAGGAATACCTAGAAGCTAATCACCTACTAGGATCACAACAGTCTGGCTTGCGCCCACTCCACGGTACGGAAGCTGCCCTGCTAGACCTTAAGATTCAAATTGACGAGTTGAAGAACAAGGGACAAACAGCCATGCTACTTCTCCTGAACCTCTCTGCAGCGTTCAACCTAGTGGATCATGCAGTCTTATGCAACCACCTTAGGTCGGTGGCGCACTTTTAAGGGGAAGCCAAGACACTCGGAGTCTACCTGGACTCTGATTTGTCCATGGACAGACAGGTCAATGCCATCGCCGCATCCGCAGCCTACTACTCCAAAGTCCTTAATGTTGCCAGGCCCTTCCTGTCCCACCTTAACTGCCTCACCATTGCTAGGGCAATTATCGGGTCAAGGCTAGACTACTGCAATGCCCTTCTCGTTGGGACCTCCATCAAAAATATTGCTAAATTGCAGCTAGTCCAAAAGAACGCACTGAGGGCAGCCACAGGTACCGCAAGAAGAGACCATGGGCCTCATTACACGGTAGGCGGTAAGGGTTTACCGGTACCGGTATTTTACCGGTACCGGTAAATCCTTACCGCCTTACTACGAGGTCCCTTTGCGGGTAGGGGTATTTAACGCCTGCTTTTTGCAGGTGTTAAAAACCAACCCGCAAAGGGACCCAGGGAGCTAATTACAGTACCGCAATTTGCGGTGCCGTAATTAGCGCCTTCCCCATTCCCATTATGCCCTATGGGGCAAAAATGGGAATGGGGAAGGGCAATGGGGGAAGGGGGAATTACCGCCCCGCCAACCTTGGAATAGGGCGGTAATTCCCCTTTCCTCCAAGGCGGTACCGGTAAATTACCGGCATGAACCATGGCGCTAATAGCGCCATGGTTTACCGCCTACCGTGTAATGAGGCCCCATATCTCTGAAACAGTGCCTTTTCAAACAGTTCTGTTCTGTGATCTGTTTGAATATAGCTGTCCCAGATGTGCCAGGGCCCTGAATAAACCTGTGTTACCTCTTGCCTGTGTACACTCCTTTTTTGACTACTTTTGTAATTTTTTATTGGTGAGTCTCGTGGCGACCCAGGACACATTTTTGGAGGCCCCAGTGAGATCTCTTAGCCTTCTGACCGAGAGTGGGGATTCTAGCTGTGCTCCCAGAGAAGTGCAGGACAGCGTCCGTTGGCTAGTACTAAAGGCTCAAGCAAGAGGAGGTCCGTGGCCCCCGAGTACCCGAAGGTCGTCTGGTCCGGCACTGCCTTCACCCCGACTGGATACAGGCCTGTAAAGGGAGAATGTGCAGTCAAAAGAAGTGAAGAATCTCTAAAAGGATACGTGAGTGTACTTGTGCATGAAAAGCACAAGGGGTGGGAGGGACTATTTTATGGTGTATAGCCATGGACCCTCAGAAGTGGTGGAGGGCGATTGACCGTAGTAGTCTTAGATTTTAGAACTGGCAATCTGATGGAGAGCAGGTGGGCGGTGGCAAATCTCTGTTAGAGCAGAGGGTTGCGTAGTAAGGGCAGACCTTATTAGACAAGAGTTGTGTGTAGTGCACGCAATTGGTATAGTTGCGTCATTTCTTGGGGAAGAATTCTTTGAGGGACATACGCGCATGTGTTTTGTGAGTAGCAGCAGTTTATTTTTAAGTATTGTGGAAAGTGGTTTTAGTATTTGTTTAATGTAGCTATGGAGATGACAGAAGGACCAGAGCCAAACTAACGTGAAAATATTCACAGAGCTGCATAGCGTGAGTTAAAGGTGCAGTCGATTAAAGGGAGGAGTAACTGCTCTTCTAACACACTAACGCAGGGTATTGTTGTTAAGGGGATGGGCCTGGGGAGGAGGTCGTTCGCGTATGATGATATTACAGGTTTTGTTTTATAACATGCTTAATACCCAGAGGTTTCTAAGCGTGGACCCGGGGATCGAACCTGCATTTCTCTGTGTTGTCTTTCTTCCAAGGAAATCACGTTGCCGCTGAACTATCCTCCCGAGACAACCTAACAAGATGGAAAGTGTGGAGTGCGAGGTACAAAAGAGCAGACCTGTGGAGAGGGCAAGAGTCAATGAAAATAAGTTGAAACAGTAAGTGGTAAGTATAAAATTGAGTGCGTGGATTGATTAAATAAGATTTGAGAGTTTAAAGGTTTAAATTATAAAGGAAAAGAAAAAAGGGAGGGAAGAGTATTGCGACAATAAAGTTTGAGGCGCGATAATGACATCCTATTGGATGGATGCACCAAATAATCACATGTGTAGGAAACTGTCACAATATTGCGACAAAATAACAAAGTACCATTTTGAGCGGGAACATGACATAGTGGGGAAAAGTTATAAAAAATTGCCTGGAGAGGGAATGTTCGATAAAAATATTCTCCATAGTGTGTATTCATATTTGTCGGCCACCTACAAAGGTGCAAAGCTTAAAAAGAGGCAGGACATTTTAGGATTTAGGAAATTGTATGAAGAAAAGGAAAAAGCGACAGAGAAAAGGATGGAGGAGGAAAAACAGGGTAGTGTTCCACCCCTCCATATACAATATACACATTACTAAAACTGGCTGCAGGCTATGCAAATTCTAACCGAGTGTCTCAAGATAAGGAAGAAACACATAAAAGGAAAGATGAGGGTGAAGTGAGTGCCATTAGTAAGGATGAGAAGGGGACGCAGAAATATTTAATAGACTTTAAAAAGAGCACCTAGCACCAACTTGACTCTGTGTTCAGGGAAGCTAAGAAAGCCATGGAAAGGGAGATAAGGAAAAAAGGAAAAGAACAAAGAAAGGCAGCTGACAAACAGGGGTGGAAAGCAGGACGAATAAAATGTAAAATTGATGACTGGGGACAGGACTTGGACAATAGTGAAGATGACACAACAAAAGGTGTGCGCACTGCATCACATTGGGAGGACATTGGTGACAGTGATCATGGGGATGACTAATGAGACGTGAAATTTGACGGACATGAGCGGGGGATGGAGACAAAATGAGAGGGAAGAGGAGGAAAGAGAGGAGTCATTGGGAGTTTGGGGAAATAGGTTTTTGAGTCAAAAAATGAGACCAGCAGTCACAACAAGACCACAACGTGTTAATAAATGCAGAGCTCTTACACAGGTGCCCCTTTTGAAGAAAGCGAGGGGTGAGGTTCACTACATACCATGGCAGACAAACGATAGGGACAATTTGGTTTACAGTTTACCTTCATTAATGGCAGGCATGAGCAAATGGATTTATGTTTTCAAGAAAGAAATAGTGGGAATCCAATTGGCAAAAGGAGATTTAAAGAGTTTATTGTAAGTGTTGGTTGGTTGGCAAAAGAAGTGATGAAATTTGTCAACAGGCCAGATATGCCAGAGTAAAATTAGGCTCTAGCATACATGCACCCTTTAATAACTATCAAGCAATTGAGGCAAAAGGCTGGCCTGAGATACAGGTGACAGTCATACATTATTGCAAAAGAAAGCAGGATAAGGAGACCGCTGACAATGCAACAAAAGCTGAAAACAAATGAGTTCAGAAAACACTTGCTAAAATAAACATGGAAGGAGCAGTGCTCACAGGGCAAGTTGCCGTTCCACAGGCGCATCAAGGAGGGCTCCCAGTAGAAATGTTAATGGAACCAGGAGGGTACACTCAAGTACCACACAATCAGCAGTGGGGAACGGTGCAGATGCAGCAGCAACTTGTATTTATAAAGGTTCAGCAACAGCCTGTGGTTGTGCAGACAGCTGGAGTAAACAGTTACATGAGGCCGTATCAGTCAGGAAGAGGATATTACACACAAGGAAGTGGAATGGGGTACAGGGGCATGGGGCCATGGTTTGTGGACAGTGCTTTGCATATGGGCATTTTGGTCACTTTGCACAGACATGCCCACTAATAGCACAAGCAGGGCAACAACAGTCACCTTATACACAAGCATCTCAACAAATACCGGAGATTCCACAGCCGCAACTACAGATACAGCCCAACCGCAGGGTATATCCACCCAGGGACAAGTGCAAGTGCTGAGTGGGGAAATGGCAGGAACCCTACGTACAGTAAGCATACTCCAGGCACCATTAAAGGCACAAGTACAAGAAGGGATAGCATTACTGGGACAGAACACTGTGCCCCAATACACCCGAGTCACAGTGGTGGGCAGTAATCTGTTTTCATCATTCGCCAATACATTTTCCCAATAGGGGTGCACACGGGAAGTGAAAGTGCACCCTGTTCTAGGTTCTAGTAGTAACTGAGGCCCCCGAGGACGACCCAGAGGTAGCAGTTCATATAGGACAGAGGGGATTTTTCTTTCTTATAGATACAAGAGCAACCATGTCATGCATAAACGAAGAAGGATTTCCATTATCCAACAAAGATTTGGACACACAAGACTTTTCGGGAACAATTTTGAAAGTTCCTCTGACAAAAGATTTACCCTTGACAATAGGGACACCGAATTTTGTAACACCATTATTATTGGTACTCCCATCAACAATCTGGGAAGGGACTTACTCAGCAAATTGAATGTCACAATACCATTTTCAGAGAAAGGGATGGTGTGCACTATACCCAGAATGCATCCAGCTAGAGTGGCAGTATTGATTCAGGCATACTCACACATAGCACGATGAGAGGGATACCCACACACATGGAGGTGTTTTGTACATGGTGCACGTGCTTTTGGGATGGTTACAAGGAATTAAAGGAAGGGCATTTCGGCTGTCCAACACATTTTTGTTAAGGCCACGTTGTCCCTTCTCTGTTAGTTCAGGCACACTCACATTGCTGTACCAAGAGGAGGTAGTGGTAGGGAAGGACATGAACATATTGGCTGCCACTGATGAAGACAACATGGAATGGCATTCAATATTATGTATTGAGTCCATACTGACATTAAAAGGAGTAAGTGACACAGGACACAGAGTTGTTTGCAACAAAAGGCAATGAAGAAGGAGAAGTAGTGTTTGAATTGAGCATACCTTGTCCAGTACGCCTAAAAGAAAGGGCAGTTTCCCAGATGACTCAGATAACAATACAGAATACAAAATATGTGAAGGAAGATTTGGTATAAGTGCCAAAAAGATTATGGACAACAGGACCCCATGATTTAGGGATACTGAAAGGGGCCACGGCAGTACACATCAAATCAAAAGAAGGAGCACTATTGCCACGAGTAAAGCAGTACCCCCTTTCTCAAGAAGCAGATGAAGGCATTTATGAGACACTGCATGCCCTATGGCAGGAAGACATAATACAGGAGAGCACATCACCCTGCAATAGGACTGTCTATCCAATCAAGAACGCAAAAGGAAGGATGTGGCATTTTATAAAGGATTTACACCTTCTTATTATTATTGAGGCAGAGTATCCATTGGTCCCAAATCCCGCAACGATTTCTTTCAGCATTCCGAAAAGGAACACTAATTCACTGTGGTAGATTTGGAGAAGGCATGTTTCTCCATGATATGATATGATATGATAGTTTATTTATATAGCGCCTATACACAATGTGTTTCAAAGCGCTTCCAGGCAAGGGAGGGAACAAGGGAAAATACGACATTCTTACAGGCCATGAACAGTAAGGATGTGAAATTAACAGTCGCACTATACCCAGACTCCAGGTATCTCACTGTGTTCATGTATCAAATGACCAGGATCAAACACACTAGAATGTCCCAAGGGTACTTTGGGAGACCTAGCATCTTTATCAGAGTTATTCAAATGGATTAGAGCAACTTACATTTTGCAAGTACAGTGATACAATAAGTTAACAAATTATTGGTCTGCAGCCCGACATAAGACTGGTGTAGACAGGACTAGGTAACACTACTAACTTTGCTAGCTGACAAGGGATACAAAGTGGACAAAGAGAACTTGCAGTACTGTCAAAAAGAAGTGGTGTACCTGGGTCAGATTGTGTCAGCAGATGGGAGAAAAATAACACCAGAAAGAGTGGAGCTCACACATAAAACTCCATGAACAAAAACAGTGAAAGAGGTGCAGCAGTTTTTCGGCCTATGCAACGATTGCAGGACATGGGTTTTTGAATACTCCACTTACACCAGATCATTGCTGCGAGCATTAAAAGAAGCTCAGCAACACAAAACAAACAGCGGGAAAGGGCATGACCTTTGATGAACTAAAACATGAGTTAGCACATGCACCAGTACTGGCTACACCCAATTACAAAGATAAGTTTCACCTGTTTTCCCATTCTGATGGAAAAGTAATGACAGTTGAGCTGACACAAAAGATGGGACAGGGACATAAACCACTTGCATATTACAGTGGATCCCTAGATGCAGTGATGCAGGAACATTTCCCATGTGAGCAGGCACTTACTGCAGCTACATATGCAATTGAGAAGGCTTCCACAGTAACTATTGGGTGCCACATAATTTTATACAAGGAGCATGCATTAATCGCAATACTAGAAAAAACAAAATCAACATTGATAACTCAAAGATCCTAACGGTATGAGGTCATACTGACAAACCCAGCAATAGAAGTGGTGAGATGTAGGACTATTAATCCAGCAGAGCTCATTGCAGAAAAAATAGAGGAGGGAGATTATTTACATGACCGCATAGCATGCAGTAGTGAAGATAACCCCCTGGTTAAGGAAGAGGTGATTGAAGGGGAATATGATTTTGTTGCAGTGGTAGGGCACAGATATGGAGTACAAAAATGAGAAGGGTGATAGTGTACTCACAGGTGGGACTACCAGACCCCTACTCAGCACAGGCAGCAGAACTGGTGGCCTTGATTGAGGCACTGAACATGTCTGAGGGCAAGGTAGTAAACATTTTCTCTGATTCGTCCTATGTTACTTCCACGGTGCATTCAGTACTTACAAGATGGGAAAGTAGAGGGTTCAAAAGAATGATGGCATAGCTGATCAGCATGCAGGATTACTCAGTAAATTATTAGAAATGTTACCACTCCAAATAGAACCAGCTTTAATAAAGTGCAAGGCCCACACAGGAGGGCACAATTTCATTTCAATAGGAAACAAAAGAGCAGACAGAGAAGAAAAAGAAGCAATGTAGCTACGAGAAGGAACACATATGCTGTTCCCTGGTGAAAAGGAAAAAAGACTCCTACTAGCAGTAGTAAAAGTGAGCAAAGAAAATGATGCATTACCAGGAAACTTTAATGCAACCCCAATAATGCAGATAATTGAGTTTCAGGGAGAAGCATCAGATGGTGAGAAAGAGGTGTGGAAGAGAGGATTTTTTTTGTCCCCAACTGATTTGGTATGGCAGCGTTATAGCACAGGAAAATTGGTCATGCCAAATAAATTGTTGCGGGTGGCATTGGAACAGCTTCACTGACCTGCCCACAAATCAAACAAGCATGTGTCTGCAGGGATAAGTGAAGACTGGTTCATACCAAATGTGCTTGACAATGTTGTAGAGTTTGTGAATAACTGCATGATATGCCAAAAGTATTTGACAGGTCACAGATTGGGAGTTGTGCAGGGAAAATTGCTGCGACTGAAAGGCCACTTCCAGCACTTGCATATTGCCTATGTTGATATGCAAGAGAAATGGACCTCTTATAGGTATGTTCTTGCAGTGGTGGGTGCATTATCATGTTTGCTTTAGGCTGGACCCTGTGTCCATAATGTCCCCTGCTGTGCAGCAACATTTCTTGTGAGGGTGGTGTTCCCAAGTTGCGGGATCCCAGATAAAATGTATTCTGATAATGGTCAGCATTTTGCTAATGATTTAATTAAGGAGTTGACAACACTCCTGGGGATAAAGAAAACATTATGCATGGTTTATCATCCACAAGACAACGGTTTGGTAGAAAAGATGAATGGACTGCTTAAAATGTGGTTGGCAAAGCTTATGCAAATGCTTGGAAAATCCTGGGTGCACTGCTTGCCTCTTGCTTTGTTTGCACTGTGCACTATGCCTGGATGAGATCATCACTTGCCTCCTCATGAGATTGTTACAGGGCAAAGAATGCATGTGCCTATTCCGCCGTACCCTACAATCTGTGATGCACATTCCTCTTCTTGCATTCTGGGGGAGGAATTCGATCTCAAAGAACTTACAAAATACCTTTGATACATATCCTTGCAGATGAGGCCAAAAACTCAAACCGAACAATCAGGACAATTTCCACATGCAGCACCTCTTCTCCCGGGGGAGAAGATATTCATCAAGAATCACATTCGCAATTGGAAGGAGGAGCGCTTCACCAGCCCACATACCATGATCTATTCAACAGCCACAGCTGTGAAAATCGAAGGTTGGAGAGGATGGGTCCACATCAACGACATGCACAAAGACAAGAGCTTTGTCTCTCCAAGCAAAAAAAAAAAAATTATGAAAATGTCCTTAAAGTAAATGTTTTAATGAAGGAGAAACAGAAGTTTTCAGTGTTTTGGAGTGTGATTATGTTTCTATGTTTTACTATAGGATTAATACTTTTGATTTATTTGATTTTAAGAGAAAAATGTGGAACACAATTGAATGAAAATATAAATAGGGAAAAAGGAGTTTAATAAATGGGAATGTTTTCATCATGGCACTGAAGGAGAGCATGATTTGTCAACTGGAAATGTTTGCTACATTGAGATGTTACATTTGGGGAGAGAGTGGTCGAATGGCACATGCTACGTCTGCTCTCTCATACCATATGTGATAGGAGCGGCCAATCATGCTCTACCCCCAAGCTTTCTCTTATACGAAGAAGGATGCCTGATGCACCTGTCACTCTGCAAAATGCAAAAAGTAATACAGGGAAAAAAGGTAACGGTTCAGTTAGTGGATGAAGGGGAAAATGTTTATAGTGTGTACTTCAAATGGCATTATTGGCACTGCTGGATTTGAAATCTAGGCTCCTTCACCATATGGATCAGGGTAGCCTCTGTATGCTGATGTTGCTGGACCTTTCTGCCACCTTCGACCTGGTAGACCACTCAGTTTTGGTCTCCAGGTTGAAGGAGGTGGGGGTTTCTCGTCTCCGGCGGCCGCATGGGTCGCCTCTTTTCTCAAAGAGCGCCAATGCCGAGTGAGCGGTAACTTTGCAGAGGCTAACCCCATGGATCTGACGCAGGGAGTCCTGCAGGGAGCCTGTCTTTCACCGATTTTCTACAACATCTTTACGGTTCCCTTCCTTGACTTTTTGGACAGTAATGACATAGAGTTCACCAATTACGCTGACAATACTCAGTGTATTATTCCTATCACAGGTATTTTTTCGGTTGACGAAACTAAAATCAACTGGATATATGCGCTCATCCAAAGCTGGATGTGTGTTAATGGATTGGCTCTTAACATCAACAAGACAGAACTTATTCTTGTGGGCACTGATCCAAAAATTCACAAACTGGAAGACTTATACTCCCAGCTTGTGATTGATAATTGTGTTATAAAGATTTTTAAAAAAGTTAAGACACTAGGGATTTACTTGGATTGTAATTTGAGCATGAAAGCGCAGGTCAGCAATCTGGTGTCCTCATCCTCTTACTATATTAAACTACTTTCTCATGCACCCCCCTTTCTCTCGCAAACTAGTAGAGAGACGTTGGCCCGAGCACTGATTAGCTCTAGGATAGACTACTGTAGTAGTCTTCTGATCGGTCTTTCAAAATGTGAAGTGGATAGACTGCAGGTAGTGCAGAACAACGCTGTCAGGGTTGTTATGGACAAAAGGAGATCAGACCATATCTCCCTGTCTAGAAGGGAGCTTCATTGGCTTCCTATTAAGGAACGTATTTTCTTTCGCCTCTTGTCCATTTCCTTCAACTGTCTGAAAAACTCTGGTCCTACTTACCTTAATGACGAATTTAGGCGTAAAGCCAGCAATTATAGCCTCAGATCCAATGGTCTCCTTCAGCTAATTGTCCCAAAATGCAGATTATCTCAGACAAATGTTGGAGCCTTTTATTCTGTGGCTCCCATTGCTTGGAACAACCTTCCATTGAAACTCAGATCTGAAAATTCTAACAGTGTTCAGGAAAGGACTTAAAACCTATCTGTTTAACTAACCTCTTCCTCTGGCCTGAGATCTTGCCTTCTGGCACTACTTTTATCATCGGTGGTAATTTCTTCTGGACGTCCTGTTTGTTTCTATATGTTGTTTAGCGCCCTTAAGCCTTAGGGTCAGTGGATTTGTGCTATATAAATTACAAATAAATAAAAGGAGAGGTGTGCCAAACAGTTGCTCTGGAGGCTGTTGCTTTAAAAAGCAATATCATCTTAACTGGTGAATGCGCTGGTGAGAGGTTGAGGGTGAGCATCTGGGCAAAGAGAAAGGCTGAATGAACATTGAGCACCTAAGAATGGGAAAAAGCAATGTCAAGAATCCGAGAAGCTTCATAAAGAGTATGGTGAAATGCGATAACATCACTATAATGAGAAGAAAAGAGAGGACAAGAAGACAGACAACCAACGAGTGGGGTATGGCCTTGGCATCCCAAAGGAGGCCAGGCCAAAGAGCTACTCTGAAATTTGTGGTACTACAACCAAAATGTCATTGAGGAGAAATATTGGACAGTCCACCACTTTATGGTGACAATGTAAGTCAGGCATTCAGGGAATGCCCCAGGGGAATACATGGCAAATTATATTACCCTTGACAGTGATTAATTAGAGACAGTGGGCCTCATTACGAGGTTGGAGGTAGCCATGGCGCTATTAGCACCATGGCTGCCTCTAAAATCGTTCCGACTATGGTCTGGTGGATGGAGCAATTACCGGTCCATTCCGAGGTTGGTGGGACCAGTAATTCCCCATTCACCAGTGCCATTCCCCATTCCCATTTGAGCCCCCGTAGGGCTCAATGGGAAGGGGGAAGGCGGCAATAACGGTACCGCAAATTGCGGTACCGTTATTCACCCCGGTATCCCTTTGCGCGTCCCGTCCTTAATGTTAAGATGGATTTCTGAACTCTGAACTGGAGATGGAGAGGTTCAGAAGGCCATCCTAGTTTCTTGGAACAGGGTAACCTCTGGACAAGCCAGACCAATCAGGGTAGCTATGGCAGGCGGTCAAGACTAAGGGGGTAATTCATAGAATTCAGCGCACAAGTGGCACACGCGGCTGGCGCACAGTGTGTCACTGGGGTGCGCGGGAAGTTTCTCACGTGATTTGATCAGGGTACGTGTATTTCAGGGGTGCGCGGGAAGTTCCACACGCGATTGGCCCTGTGCGAGCGGGGTACGTGTATTTCAGGGGTGCGTGGGAAGTTCCACATGCAAATTCAGCAGGGTACGTGTATTTCAGGGGTGCGCGGGTAGTTTCACACGCGATTCCATCAGGGTACGCGTATTTCAGGGGTGCGCGGGAAGTTTCACACGCGATTGGCCCTGTGCGAGCAGGGTACGTGTATTTCATGGGTGCGCGGGAAGTTCCACACGCGAATTCAGCAGGGTACGTGTATTTCAGGGGTGCGCGGGAAGTTTCACACGCGATTGGCCCTGTGCGAGCGGGGTACGTGTATTAGTAGGGTGCGCGGGAAGGTTCACACGCGAATTCAGCAGGGTACGTGTATTTCAGGGGTGCGCGGGAAGTTCCACACGCGAATCCAGCAGGGTACGTGTATTTCAGGGGTGTGCAGGAAGTTTCACACGCGATTGGCCCTGTTGCGAGCGGGGTACGTGTATTACTGGGGTGCGTGGGAAGTTTCACACGCGATTCCATCAGGGTACGTGTATTTCAGGGGTACGCGGGAAGTTTCACACGCGATTGGCCCTGTGCGAGCGGGGTACGTGTATTAGTAGGGTGCGCAGGAAGTTTCACACGCGAATTCAGCAGGGTACGTGTATTTCAGGGGTGCGCGGGAAGTTCCACACGCAAATCCAGCAGGGTACGTGTATTTCAGGGGTGTGCAGGAAGTTTCACACGCGATTGGCCCTGTTGCGAGCGGGGTACGTGTATTACTGGGGTGCGCGGGAAGTTTCACACGCGATTCCATCAGGGAACGTGTATTTCAGGGGTGCGCGGGAAGTTTCGCATGCGATTGGCCCTGTGCGAGCGGGGTACGTGTATTACTGGGGTGCGCGGGAAGTTTCACACGCGAATTCAGCAGGGTACGTGTATTTCAGGGATGCGCGGGAAGTTTCACACGCAATTCCATCAGGGTACGTATATTTCAGGGGTGCGCGGGAAGTTTCACACGCGATTGGCCCTGTGCGAGCGGGGTACGTGTATTACTGGGGTGCGCGGGAAGTTTCACATGTAAATTCAGCAGGGTACGTGCATTTCATGGGTGCGCGGGAAGTTCCACATGCGATTCCATCAGGGTACGTGTATTTCAGGGGTGCGCGGGAAGTTCCACACGCCATTTCAGCAGGGTACGTGTATTTCAGGGGTTCTGGGGAGTACTACACATGAATTGGCCGTGTGGGTCCTCCCAGGTGTTCGCTCTACAACCTCCACGGCCCCTGCAGGCAGCCCACACCACGGGGGACTACCCAGCAGCCCTGCTCATGTCCCGCAGGCAGCCCATCCACCATGGGCATGCCCCCCAGCCAAGCCACATGTCACCTTGCACTACTGATCAACAATGCATGTCTCCCAGCACCCCCACCCCCCAGCAGTGCAGGGCACCCTCCACCAGGCCCCCACTCCTGTCTCCCTGCACCCCCATCCCCCACAATTCAAGGGCACCCTCCACCAGGCCCCCACACATGTCCCCCTGCACCCCCACCCCCCCAGCACTGTGGGGTACCTGCCAGCAGGCCCCCACTCATGTCCAACTCAGGTTCCCCTGTACCCCCACCCCCAGCACTGTGGGGCACCTGCCAGCAGGCCCTCACTCATGTCCAACTCATGTTCCCCTGCACCCCCACCCCCCAGCACTGTGGGGCACCTGCCCGCAGGCCCCCACTCATGTCCAACTCATGTTCCCCTACACCTCCACCCCCCAGCACTGTGGGGCACCCTCCACCAGGCCCCAACTCATGTTCCCCAGCCAACATGTCATCACAATCTAAATCCCTGGTCCCTATGGTCAGCCTCCAAATGCAAAACACCCACCTGAGTATTGCATCCACCCACTTAGAAATGGCAATAACATGATAGAACACCAATTGCAAGTTTGGAAACGAACACATGTCCCTCACATACACCCAATGGGTGTCAGTGAATCTCAAAACCCATATCATGATATGCATGAAACCAATGAGATGATACTACACATTGAAGTTTGCTCAAAAAATATGTATTAAAGGAAACATGAATTGAATCAAAAATAAACAAACAGAAATGGGAATATAAAAAAATAAAAAGAAGCATGTCCGTGAAAAAATGCAAAACCAAAAATCATAATCCAAAGGAATGGTGTCCAAAGTCACAGTCCACAAAAGAAAATCCAATGGGAAATTATAATTGAAAGCCATTGCTCCATGGGTAAATTGTAAAATGAAAAGAAAATCCAACAGTGAACTATGTACAGATGAACAAGCCAGGGTCCATGATCCCAAAAAAAGAAATGAAACCTATCTAACAACACTATCTAATAAAAAAAACTATATACAAAAATGTGGCCCATTGTCCAAAAGGTCCAAAAAAAATGCAAAAACAAATGAAACCTAACACTAACTACATAACTATTTACAAGGCCAGCGGGCTAGTCCAACGGCTCACTGGATGTTGTCATGGGCCAGGGCATCATCGAACTCCTGTTCAATGGCTTGGAGGCGGGCATGTTCCCTGGCCCCGAGGTCTCGCAGGGGTAAAGGAGCTCCAACTCCCTGCGAAGACCCTCGAGGCACTCAGCCCGCCTCAGCGCCTTCCGCATGGAGTTCTTTGCCCTGACCATTGTGAGCCGTTCCTCCTCTGCCGGCTGCCCCTCCGCACCTATCTGCTGGCCCAACCGCTCCCACACGGAAGCCACTCCCATTCCAGGGTTCTCCTGCCCTCCGGCCGATGCCTGCACCCCTGATGTTGATGGCCCCGAGCCATGATGCCTCCCACGTCGAGCCTGCCGCTGCCTCCGACGCAACTGCCTGTGCCAGCAGGACGGCATCCAGGCTGATGGAATCCACCGACGCCGTCGTGCACGTGCCCTGCCCGATGATGCCGTCACATCCTCCATCTGCTGGGGTCCAGTTGCTGGTGTGTCCACCCCTGCTGGACCTCCGACTCCCGACTGTGGCAGGGATGGGATCCCCACCGAGCTGGCTGCATTGGTCGGGGCAGATCCACAGGGGGCCCTGGTGGCATCTGGGCCGGAAGACGGCATGGAGAACGACTGGTGCATAGTCTCCACAGAGGAGGAGAGAGTCGCTAGATTGGCCGACACATGTAGGAAACCCCCGACCATGGCCGATCCCAACTGGGCCACGTCGGCACGGTGCTCTCCGTGATGAAGTGCATGCTCCTCCCGGGAATCACGCACCTCATCACGAATTGCACCTGTGCGCAACGCGACACCAATCAGGACCTTCTCCATACGGCCAGGGGTCCCCTCGTCCGCAGGTGGAGGGGAGTCAGATGACATGGACATCCCCCCTACCTGCGGACCGGCCTGGGATGGGGCATCCCTGCTGGTGCATGGTGGTGCAGTCACAGTGTCAGGGACAGTGACATGCACAGGCCCCTCCACGGCGACCTGTGCTGCCTCCTGCCCCTGCCCCTGGACTGCAACACTTGCACCAGCAGGGATGCCCCCACCAGGCCCCATGTGCGCCTCAGTAGCGGCCTCCTCCTCCTCTGTGGAAACCTCCAACCTGGATGGCTCCACCCCATCTTCTGCCGTTGCAAGCCCCTGTGGGGGCTCACCCACCCCTTCCGCTGCAGCCGTGGGGGCATCCCCGTCGCTTTGCTCAAAAGCGCCGTCTCCGCCCTCTTCTTCACGTGGTGCTGTGTAGAGGGAGACATAGAACACAAGCATCAGGGTACTGTACAATGGTCCCCTAGACAGGAAGCAATAGCAGATGAGTGGCACTGTCAAAGATCACTTCCATCATGTCCATCCACAACACATGGGTAAGTGCAGGTAAAACACATGCGGTAACAGGCATGGCGCATGCTATGGACATTAGCATACATGTCCAAGGGATTCTTGAAACATACAATGTTGTTTTGGAACTCACATGCATCATGGGCCATGCCTATCACATGCACACACTTCACCCTAGTTTCATCCATCTGGCCTCGTACACCACAGACACAGGGGATACAAGGATGACTAGGCTGCATCAGTGAACCTGAACATTGCGATAGACATGTGTCATGCATCCCTGGCATTCACAAGTCACAGATACGCAGGTCAGACACACAGACATGGACAGCATACATGTACATGGTATCAGCACCTAATCCCCACCCCCACCCATGTCCTGGAACAGAGACTGGCATGCTTTCATGTGGCCATTCCGCATAGGGCAACCCATGTTGCATTTGAACACATGCACCAACCGTGTGGTTCACACATTACTGGTCTCACATGTATGACGTCCCTGCACACACACATGCATACATGGCCTATGTCACACATACAGGCTAGTATCAGACAACCAGCACACAACGACATGCCCTGTCTCACACAGCAATGCTTGGCCACTTACCACTCAACTCCAGACAGGTCTGCCTCTCAAGGATCTGGGTGTGGAGCGCTGGGCCTACGCGTTCCAAGACCCTCATCTGGATGGTACTCATGTGGCCCCGGCCCCCCTCCACGAGGCGCCGGGCCTTCAAGAGGGTCCTGGACATGCAGTCATCCCAGCGCTTCTTGACATGTTGGTAGTTGCGGACTGCCACCCCCTCCGCGTTGATGGCAGTCACGATGTCCGTCCAGATCCGAGTCCGTCCTTCCTTGTTGGCGCGCTTACTTCCGAAGAGGGCATCATACTGCCCCACGACTTGCTCCACCAGGACACCAACTTCGGTGGCAGTGAAGCTGGTGCCCCTCTGCCGGGGATTGCCAGTGGTGCCGGATGTTGCAGTGCCCGACATGGCAACCCCACAGGCAGGAGTGGGTGGGCAACTGGGTCCTGGGGCTGGGCTGTGGAGCGATGGTGTCCCAGTCGGGAGTCTTCTGTTCCAGCAGGGGTGGACACAGCAAATGGACCCCTGCAGATGGCTGATGTGCAGGCACCAAATGGCAGGGCACGGTGGCAGCAGGCAGGCAGGCAGGCAGGCAACAGCAGATGGCTCGTGGGAGGCTGCTCGGGGCTCTGGGGAGCAGTAATTCGGCCTTTTGGGCAGGAGCGTGGTCTTCCGTGTGCTTACACGTGGCCAGCTTGATACGGAGTGATTTGGCACGTGAAAATCTTGCACGTCTGCGTGTAAATCGAGGAAAGGCCCTTAGTGCGTAAGCGCGTCAGCACGCATACGCGATTTCATTGGACCAAAGGCCCTTAGCGCATAAGCGCGTCAGCATGCCTACGCGATTTCATTGGACCAAAGGCCCTTAGTGCGTAAGCGCGTCTGTGACGTTTCGCGCACGGGCATTTCCCTGGCAGGGCTTGTAGATCCCACATGCCTTTACATTGCTCTGTACGTGCTTTTTGTGGGGTGCGGTGCGTGTGTTTTCCAGCCTTTGGGGTTCACACGCTATTACTTCACAGCGGGTGTTGGCTATGCGTTCTTCTACACACAAGGCAGACGGTGAGTGGAGCCCGCTCCCCCAGGCCCGATCACGTGAAAAATTTCACGCGAACCCCTGTAATACACGTAGCCTGCTCCCCCAGGCCCAATCGCATGAAAAACTTCACGTGAACCCCTGTAATACACGTAGCCCGCTCCCCCAGGCCCGATCGCGTGAAAAACTTCACGCGAACCCCAGGCACAATAGCAGTATGGGACATTCATCATTGCTGTATATTGGCGCTTTTGTGATGCGCAGGGACGCTACCGCCTGCCTTCGTGTGGCGGACGTGTTTAGGCCTGTGCGTGTCTTTGGCTGTGCGCGGCTTTGCCCTATTCGATTCCATGAATACGTGTGGTTCGCGTGCGTGTGGGCGTTCCGTCTGCTTCCCAGCAGTACATCCCAGTTACGCCCTTATTTTCGCGCGTTGTTCCCCATTCCTCGCGTTACGCCCCATGTTCCGCCCCCTTTTTGGTGTGTGCGCCGAGGTTGTGCGCTTTCACTGTGCGCGTCGCACACGCCGTTCGGGATGTTTCAGTGACGTGTGCGCCATGCACAGGTTTGGCGCACATCCCGAGGGAAACACGCGCAGGGACTTCCATGAATCGCACGTGTGCGCGTGCGCCTGTTTTTTCCCGCTTGCGCCTGCTTGCGCCTGCTTGCGCATAGATTTTCGGCGCACGTTTGTTCCATGAATCGGCCCCTATGTCTCAAGAGGGGTGAGGGTGACTGAAAGACCTCAATGAGCACACAAAGCAACGACACTTACAAATTGCTCCAGACAGGTGTTATATTAAAAATATAGACACATTTATTACAAGGCCTTTGTAATATAGACCATAGCAAAGAATCACAATAATACTGAAGTAAACCAACACATCACAATCAACACGATATATATACAAGACCAGAGAGGTCTAACGGATTAAGAAGCACGAAATATGTAGACCACCTAGGGGGGAAAACAGGCAGAGCAAATAATCTTTAGAGCCAGTTCCACATCAAGAATACACCTAACTAAGAGGCAGTCCAAGCCCTACGAAGAGAGGAGCCTTATGCTCAATAGTACATGCACACACTTGTGCCACTGGACAAAATATGGTCTCTTCAAGGGTCACTAGCAGCTCAGGAAGGTGGATGCGGTCGATGAAGAACAAGTCCCCACTATTCAAGCAGGATCTCCACTTGCGGGCAGAGGCAGGTTGAGAGTGCGGGATAGAGTCGCTATTTCGCAACAGCGGTAGAAAAAAAATGGGCTCCTGTGCTAGGGGCCACCGGTTGGGTTATGGACTACTCACCGGTCCCCGACGCAGGCAGACCCAGACTTCGCCAGTTCAGTCCACTTCGCTGGCAGGTTCGAATGCGACAATCAGGACGTCTCAACACTGTGTAGTTTCTCCGGTAGCAGGCTTCAGGATCAAGAGGGTCACAAGTGCAGCGAACTTGCACAGGTTGTTGCCACAGCAGGGCAACACGGTAACCGCATTTACTCTGGTCCGGGCACAGTCGTCACACTTCAGACCTGGGAATGCCAAGTGTACAAAATTCGGTGTGAGGGTGCCGTGGACACAGAGCAAGCAGTATACCAAGTTTCGAGGGCTTCCTCAAAACAGCGGCGATGACAGAGCAAACGTCCTGCGTAAGCTGGTCAGCCCACTGGTTGGCCAAGGGACACTTCCGAAGAGGCTTACTTGCAGGGTTTGATGAAGGTGCCGCGAATAGTTGGTCCCACTGTTCCAATGGGTCGAAGCGCCTTTACAGACCTTCTAGGACGATCAGATGCAGAGGGGTCTTGCCGGACGAAAGTGGGCTCAGGGTGCCAAACCTTCCAGTGGGTCACCAGCAGTTCCTCAACTCGGCTTCTTGTTGCAGGATACTTGCCTCCTTATCCTTTGTTCGTGTGAACTCAGGAGATAGACATGGTAGTGGTGTTTTCGGCCTCCTCTTATGCGAAGTTCCCTTCGCGCCAAAACGGAGAGGACTCAATGGGAGATCTGCTCACAAACACTCACCACATACGTGGACCAATCACGGACCACGATGGTCCCAGGCATTCAGGACACTCCAGACTCAATGGCACCCAGGATGTGTATTGGGAACAGACATCCCAGCCCACATCCTGGAGGCACACACACAAGGAATGCAGAAGCCTGCGAAAGCTTTGGGTTTCGCGGGAAAGTGCATGACCAAATAAGGACTGACCCGGGTCGGCTCGACCTGGGGAAGGTAAAGGGGCAAGATGGCCAAAGGACAAGACAAAGAACCTCGTGACATGGCCATTTTGGAGCCAGGCCACCTATTTGTGCCAAACACGGTAAAGCGCAGATAACATGGCAAAAAAGGGTTCAAAACATAAGATAAACGATAGCTGCCACCAATCCTGTCCGTGACACACCTGCACAGTTCATAATAAGTCCAGCAAGAGTTTCTAGGGCCTTTGGATCGTAATGAGGCCCAAAGTCTCCCAGTACTGACTGTCTTAAGGGCATGTCATTTTCCCCATAAGAAGTGAGCGAAAGCACACAGGAGTGCGGCTGAGGGCTGCGCTTCTCTGTCAAAGGTTAGATCAGGGTGTAAAACAGCAGCAAAAAGTTTGGGGGTGGACACATGGAGGGAAAATTTCATTCAAATATGGAATCTTTCCTAACACTTAACACCTGGTAAAATCAGGCGTTAAAGAAGGACCTGCAAAGGGAACTCGTAGTAGGGCGGTAAGGGATTACTGGCACTGATGCCCTTACCGGTACCGGTAATCCCTTACCGCCCACCTTGTAATGAGGCCCAGTGTCAGTAACACTGAGACACTCCCAAGCAGGCCTGGGAAATTGGAATAAATGCTTGTATACAGGATCATAGATATTCCTAATGAAGAATGTGAGTATCTGCTTCGTATAGGGGCACAATCAAAAATGGATCTGGGGCTCAGGTATGTTAGACAAAGGATTTTCTGTAGATTATATTGGATGCCTTCAAGAATGACCAGGTTAGAACTCTTGGATACCAATACCTTTTAGGGTTGCGGTTATGGTGGGGGCATCTTAATACATATGCTATGGACATGCTCTAGAGTATCCTCCTTTTGGAATGAAGTACTGCGTAGATTAGACATTGTGCTGGCAGAGTCTCTTCTGCGCACTTTTTACTCAACAAGAAAGAGGGGATGAGGCCAGAGTTAGAGCAGACTGGATTGATACGGTTTTGGTAATGGCGGCAAAGCAAATACTAAAAGTTTGGAAATCGAGGAAAAAGCCAAATGTTGATGAATGGCTGTTAGATGTTCGAACCTTATCAAACTACGAGAAAGTTATGTTGTTAAAACAATGGAGAGAGGGGCATTATTCTTGAATTTGGGGATCTTTCAATGAATTGTACGGTTGAAAATTATTAACCACGTGTATTCATTTCTGTTTATAGTAGTTAGGGGATCATTGTAATTATTATGTGGTGTTGTCTATTGTGTCTATCGATGTTGTGTTGTCTGTTATAAGTTAAGGGCCTAAAATCCGGTTGTG
This sequence comes from Ambystoma mexicanum, assembly GCF_040938575.1. Classification (NCBI taxonomy): domain Eukaryota; kingdom Metazoa; phylum Chordata; class Amphibia; order Caudata; family Ambystomatidae; genus Ambystoma; species Ambystoma mexicanum. The sequence continues at coordinate 287,507,694 of NC_090922.1, forward strand.
AAATAGATGTTTATAGTCATTTCAGTTGTTTAATTTTGTGAATATATGAATGTATTGAATGATTATTAGCGGATTTATGTATTTTACAATCTGGGTGAAAGTCCATGATGTTATGGATATGTTGTAGTTTTTATTCTTTGTATGTTCATTCTAAATTAATTTAAAAAAAAGAAAGGTCTCAGAAAATGTAACCCTTTCCCGTCTTTATTTTTATTCTTGTTGTGGTCACTGTTTCTAGAACTATTTGTATCCTGCTATCTCTAATGAAAAGATCAAAGTTTACACCAAACCATTGCTCCATCTTGCTGGAAAGATAATTGCGTACTGTTATGCTCAACCACGGTTGGTGTGCCTTTTTATGTTATTATAGCCTGCTACAAAGGCGCAAGAGCTATAATGCTATTTGCACATTTCACCCAAAGAAAGTAGAATGTTCTGCTTAATAGCGGTAGCGACAGAGGAGAAGAATTTTGGGAGAGAATACTTATATCTGTTATTAGTACCCAGCGAGAGTCAGGCAGAATGCAACACGCATTCTGATTGGCTCTCGCCGGGTCCTTGCCCGGCCGAGAATCCTTTGATTCACGGCTGGGATTCCAGCAGCCTTGTCCTCTGCGGGGGGGGGGGTGGCAGCCCCTCAGCCAATGAGGAGGCTCGAAGCGGGGCCATCCCTGCTCCGAGCCTCCCTACGGTTGAGAGGCTGCCTTCGCCCCCCGCTGGGGACTCAGGTAAGCTTTTCTTTCCCCCTTCCTTCCCTCCTCCCTACCCCACCCCACTTACCTTCTTGCTCCTGCGTCCCTGGTGGGGGACGATGGCAGCCTCCAGCAGTGTGGAGACTCCACGCCTCCACACAGCTGGAGGCTTCCATCGTTCCCTGCCAGGGACGCAGGTTCGTTTTTTTTTGTTTTTTCTTTCTCTACTCCCTTCCCCTCCCTCCCGCCCTCCCTTCCCCTCCCTCCCGCCCTCCCAGCCCCACTTACATTCTGCTTCTTTTTTTTGTTCGGGAGCGGAAGCGCTGGGAACACTTGTGTCCGCTCCCAAAGGCCGCCATGGAAAGAGAAAACGGACTCCCGTTGTTTTTGTTTTTCTGTCCCGAAAAGCCGCAGCGTCATAACCTGAGTCGGTAATGCCCCCGCCGCTCGGGTCATATTGCTTAATTATTGCTCTCTACAACAGCAATGTCTGCAATTGGACTTCCGACATTGCAATGCTATAATGTAGCTCTATAGACCCTGCCACAGGAATGAATCAGGCGTGTTGGGCCCTAAAGATAGTGTTAAAAGCCTAAGCACAGCAAAGGCATATAATAAGGTTAACAGATGGATAACACCCATTATGGTACAAGGGGACAGGTATCTCTAAGAAATGTTGTATAACCCTTGTCACTCTTGAAAGATTAAAATATATTTGTTGATAGATCTGCAGCAAATACGTGTGACCGCCCAAGTGGATTTAGTCCATAACTCTGCCTGTGCGGTTGAAGGAAAATGGCTGTGGGTACGTTCCCTGCTGCTGGTAGCCTTAGAAGACAATGTTCTGAGCAGTCTGCTGGCTTTAGGAGCTATTCTACCAACTTTAATGGTTCTCATAGTCCACAGATTGTCCAAGGAGAACACCAGGTGAACATTCAAAGGGTTATAATGAGGCTTTATAGACCACACCCAAGGGCCATACATGGAGATATCGGCCCTAAAGAATGAGTCCTTTAATGAGGTTTATGCATCCATGCCTCTTTTTAAATGTTGAGGGCAGGGCCTATAAAGCGAGTATAGCATGTGTCTACTCACTCCTGATACTATGTAGCGTGGTTATCCATTATATGGCCCACCTGATGTTTTGAAGTTCTGGTCCCATGATTGATATACAGAATAGTCAATGCTGAAAAATCATGAGTTTTGTAGCCCAAAGCACCTAGTGGGTCACATAGTGAGTAACCATGTTATATAGTATAGAAGTTGTTGGAATATAAATCCACCTGTGCTGCCACAGGGAATTGCCTGCAGATGTCCCACACTTCCACTACCCATGGAATGAAGAGTGCTGAACATTCTGCTGGCTATACTGTTTTTTGTGTGGCCTGCCGATTGCCCAATAAAAAACCTCTTTGAGCACTCCAAGTGTTATACATAAGCATTACAACCCGAACAGGGGCATTACTGTTATCCTGTTATCCTGGCTACTAATGCCTACCTGTGAGAGTTGTATTGCTATTAGTAACCCGCCACGTTGTACTGGGGTACTACTAGTGTTTTTTTCTCAAGTTGAGAAATGGCGTGTTTGCTGTTTCTCAACTTCAGAAAAAACTACAAAAGGACAAAAAAAGATGGCTCCCATGTGGCAGGTAGACGGGAACAGCATGTAGTTTCCATTGCAGCAATTTCTGGTAAGGAGATGTGCTGGGTGTTCCCGGCCCCAGTGAGGCCCAGAGGAGCGCAAGGTAAGTGGAGAGGGGGTTGGGTGGGTTGCAGTGGGTGAAGGAAGTAATGGGAGTGCATGGAGCAAACTTACCTGATTCCTGGTGAGGGAAGATGCAGGCTCCTGCTCTGAGGACGCTTGGAGCGGGGACTTTACTGTATGGTAAAGGCCCCATTCTGAGCCTCTCGATTGGCTGGGAGGCCGTCACCCCCACCCCCTCACCGGGTTCTAATTATTTGTATTTTTATAGCAAATTGCATTGCAATCAATCCAATGCTTCAAAATCCATTAAGGTGTGGAGGGTGTTAGGGTCTATCACAGCTAATTCAAGTGGTTGCATTCCTTATTCTGAGAAGGGGGAATGGGGATGGGAAAGTAAAAGAAAATATGTAAGGAAAAAATGGTCTGAATATATCAAGACCTGTAATGACATACCTGGGCCATGGACTTCCATTGGTGTCATAAAGTCCAGATGCTGAGGCCTAGTCTTCCATCTCATATTGCCCATCAGCTGGAATGTGACAGCTGACAGAGTGCCCCAAAAACTAGGGGACTGTCTGAGTAGTGGACGACTTGGCCTAGGAGTTTTCGGGTGAAACATGTACAGTTGTCTCTGTTTTACCGAAATGATCATGAAAACGGCTTGAGTACCTGTCCATGTGCCTTACCCTCACCACCACGTTAATCACCTGTGTGCTGAAATGATACTTGAAGATGAGATGTACAGCTTGTTCACTGGTTCGTTCAATCAAGACCTCATACATCTACCCTGTCACTATTCTTTCTCCTTTCTAGAAAACAGTTATAGCCAAGAACATGTCCTGAGTATGAGAGAAAATTGACATGAAGAGTAGAGATTCTGGAACTCCTCTAGGTGAGTTTTGTGTTGAGTGTGGATCCCCAATTGCCTTCAATGTGGTATCTTATTTTCTTGTTTCTTTCTGCAGGTGTGGTATTGAGGATTGGAGACTCAAGATGATGTTGAAACCAGGTAGTCACCCGAAAACGATTGGACTTCACCCTGATTTGTGGACGATGTTGTGAGTGTTTGTAAACTTCTGAGGTTCCCTAGTCTTGCGAGTGCACTGAAGACAGACACTGCAGTCATATGGCTATATTTTATTGACCAGCAAAAAATGTGTGAGATACATCACAAGACAGTCAGACCTCTGAGTATACAAAGAATCATAAACCTAAATGAGAATAATAAGATAATATTACAAGTCAACATTGACTGTTTGTAACAGCTCAACATGGAAGCATTCAACAAATGCATTGTGTTATATGATCTGTTATTAATCAAGCATCACATGGCTGTTAAAATGTAGAAGTATTATATATAAAACAGTATAATGAACGAGTAACATATCAAACTCAACTTATATGAACCATTTTTGAATCTCAGTACCCTGAGGAAGCTCCCAATAGGCGTGAAACATGTGCAGGCCCATTTAGAAATGTGCATACCATTCACTGAGCTGATCTTTGACATTGCTCAATCTCTGTATCAGCATATACTTTTTGTTATTGAGAATTTTATATTTAGATAGATATAGCTATGCATTTAACATTGCATTTAATCTGACAATTCAACACCAACATTCTTCCATGCGAATTGCATATAGATGTGCAATCCCACAACATTGTTCCATTACGATCTCATATTCTGCTCCAAACTCCAAGACGAGCCCGTTGTCCCAGAGCTATCCTCCTGGTCCCTCTCTGTTGCTGAAACCCCACTAGCTTTCTGTGTGCTACGTGTCCTCCCCTTCTCTGTAGATGTAGTTTATTGACCCTTCTTTTTTAGGGGTGGCTGAAAGCATTTTTGCTCAGCTTTGTTCTTCTTTCTTCCCTGTACCTCCGAAGTGTAGCGTCCATTGTGTGCCCTCTGAGCAGCACAGGCTCATCGCTAGAGGGCGCTTTCATTTTGCCTCTAGCTCGAGTTTCCGGGAGAAGGGGTGCTGAGCGCATAAGCTGCTACTGCACCCGTGTGCTCCGGTCAGTGGTGGCAGGGCCACAGTGGTGGGGGGGGGGGGCATGCAGCAGGCATGATTGAAGAGAAGTAGAGAATGTGCGTGCCATTGGTCACTGCAAACTTTGCATTACTCTTTATGTGGTGGAGATATCTTAGCGGGTAACACACTTGCCTAGGGAATAGGACAATGACATGAAGGGGGAGTATGACGTTAAATTGCATATATGTCACTAATAATAATAGTTAATGCTCTCTGCTCAGTGATCCTTAAAGTATATTGGGCCCTTTACTCCATTTTCTAAAGCTCTATTCTTCTTGCTCTCATCCACCGGCCTGAGGATCCTCCTCATTGTTACTTTGACTCCCAATACCTGTGGCATAAGGGGCTATGAGGGCTTTTTTTATCTCCATGCCTTCATTGACTGTGACCTGTTCATACCCATGAGAGGAAGAAGGTCAGCAAGTACTATGACAAAGTAGGGTGTGTTGCACAGGCCTTTGATTTAGGTATTAATCATGACTTTGTGAACAGAGAAAGGTCACAGACTGATAGCATTTTAGTTTTAAGTTTTAAAAGGGTTCCGGCAAATCCTTTGAGTTTGCCATATGTCCCGGGTCACAGGATCCTGTCCATAAGAGTCCAGGTTTAACTAAAGCATTCATAAACCACAGATTTCATAAATCCAGTGCCCCTCTTACAAGACCTCCCCCCCCCCACAGAGATTACCCCAGCATCTGGTTGGTGCTAGCAGAAGTTTAAGACTTTATCCTTACAGGCAGAAGACATGAAGCCCAGAAAATACGTCCCTCATCTATCCCTGGGCTCTGATGCAATGTGGGAGCACATCCTCCTTCATGCTGCAACTACCCTTGAACGACTCAAGGTTATATTTATAGAAAATGGGACTATGCCAGGCCGCAGACTCACTACTATCTGGGAAGTCATCATGGGCACATCACATCCCCTAGTGGGTCAGATCCACGAGTTCATGAACAGGAACCTACCTCTGACAATGTGGTTGATATGGAAAATGTACAGGAAGAATGATGAGACCACAAATGTAGGAATCTAGAGGCCATGGTGATTCAACTAAATCCCTCTTTGTTACTTGATTCAGGTAAGGATAGATGTCACACCAACGTTTCTCATCACCCTTCATCATCTGAGCGTGTACCTTTGCCACAGGTGTCTGAATGCATGGTCTCCAGGCTATGGAAATGACTTTCAAGGTAAAGAGGTCCAAGCTCAAATCAAGTGGATGCCTATGACACCAGAGATCAGCCCATGAATATTGAGCTTTATTTGTAAGGCAAAAAAGACCGAAATACATGGGGTATCATCTACAACAAGTCCTGTCTGGACAAATTGCTGGATCTCTCAGGGCCAGTGGCTAAATTCAATGATGAGGGACCAAAGGGCCATGCACATAGGGAAGTCTGTCAATCCTTTCCTGCTGACTTTCGGGGCACAGGGCGTCGTCAGCCTATCTAGAAATACCAAAGTGCTCCATCACTCATAGTAGTACACAATTGAATAGAGACATATAACAGAGCAACCTAATAAACTGCCATAGGAACGTTTCCAAAACACCACAATGAACATAAAACTGCTGGTGCAATCTGAAATGTTCAAAGTACTATTTGGGATGTGCAAAAAAGTTTGAATGTGAAGAAAATGAGGGTGAACATGTATGCTGCTGATCAGAACAGACACAACGTGTTGGCCATTGTCAACAGCAAGGGAACCCTAACTCAATGGCACTTGAATTAATGTACTTTACTTTAGGAAAGTCAAACACCATCACCACTCTCTCAGGATTGATGCATACCACCATAACCTACATTTCAGTTACCCAATGCCTTTCCATTTGCATGGCTACATGCAACTACCATGGCTAAGGAGCTGTATCAGAAATCGTGGAATGCCACAATATTTTTCTTACATCGAGACTTGCATAAGGAAGAGGGTGTGCATAGAGTGCATTTAGGCTGTTGAAAGGAAGGTCATTTTTACTCCTCCGGACCAGGGGGACACTCTTGTACAGACTGCAGATGGTTAGTCAGATCATCCTTCTATGTATTTGTATGTATTTATTTATTTATTTTAATTCTTATAACGTGCCTAATCGCCCACAGGCCTCAAAGCGCATACCAAAACATGAACAAAACTAAAACAGTCAAGAGAAGCACGGGAACCCAAAGATGAAAGGCTCTACTGAGTCATTAAGAGAAAGGTCGTCTTGAAGTCAGAAAGTGAAAAAGAAAGCTTAAGGTGCAAAGGAATTAGGTTGCACATGGCGGGGTAAATGACATCAAACCTGGTTTTCCCAAACGTAGCCAAGCGAAACCTGGGCTGACTAAGCCCAGCCTGTTCTGATAGCGATGAATACTCTTGGTAAGATAACTGGGAGCTTGATCGCTATGTGTGATGCTGCATAATAGGTGCATCAGGGGGAATATACCAATGACTAATGAGGAGGACATGGGACCCCAAGACTTGGAGGAGGAGGGTGACAAACCATGGGCTGGCAGCCGGTTGGTACAGGATGGCCATGACAAAGGAAGGGGCAGACAAAGCATTAATCAGGAATGAATAGATATGTTTTTGTCAACACTTGCATGCACATTTCACACTGTAAATAGAGGTGGCATAACCTAAATGAATACCACATTCTTGCATCTCCATGTATTAACTGTGTAACACCCATGTACACCCTCCTCTCTTAATCCCCAAAACCCATGCAACCCTTTGCAATCGATCCTCAAATCCCATTTCCCCTCTCAAACCTCAATCCCCAACGACCAGGCACTCCCTCCACCCTCAATCCCTATCTATATATCATCTCATGGTTTAGCATCTAATTCTTCCTGTACTTGTCTTGTCAAGAACTAGCCTTTGGTAAATGTGTCGACGTGTGCAATGATTCCCATCAGGGAATCCCTACTTATGGGGGTAACAGAGGCATAGCTGGGTGCCTCCAGCCCAAGCATGTGCTGTAATGTAAGGAATGGTGCCCCCTGCATATTTCCCTGCCCAGCTAACATTGCTTCAGCAAGCTTATGCACCTTCTTGCCCACCACACCCTTGGTTTGTGTTACCTCAGGTAGGTGGTGGCACTGACGGAACATTTCTCTGGCAAACATGGTTTAATACCCTTGTGTATTAATTGGGCAAGCTGCAACTGGAGCTCAGTAAGGTATTCCATCCTCCCCCGTCACTTCTTCATTCTTGTGAGCCTTTCCCAGATGGCTGTTGAGGTGTGATGAGGCAGGCCATTAAGATGGTGAATAGGGTAATGGGTGTCTATGACATCTCCCTGCCCCATCCTTCTTTCCCCAGCATCCGCATCATAATCATCATCCCCAAATTGCCAAATTACCACCAACAGAGGATGGGAGATGAGTGGGCACATGATAAACTTAACTGACAACAATGACAGGAAATATTGAGTCTACACTGGAAGCACGTGCAGGCTGACTTGTGGTGATGGTCGTGAGAGGTACTCCTACATGAGTGGTGGCAAGCTCACTCCTCGGAGTAGAGATGAGTGGCACTCCCTCTGATGAGGTTGCAGATTGATTGCCAGCCATGGTGAGGAGTGCTGCAGCAAGTATGGAGGCCAGTTGCAATGTGTTTGTAGTGCCTGCCCAAGCATATTCATTGTGTCTTCCATGTGGTTTAGCTGGTCTGTGATTGATACACAGTGCACATCTCTTCTTACTTGTGAAGTACAGCAAGGGTGTATTCACTCTGTTAGGAGTGCAGATGGTTGCACTTCTAATTCTAGGCTTTTAGCGAGTGTTCACACCTACCTGCTATTGCATGGTTATGACGGTCTTCTGACGTGTTAGCTGTACACCGTATTTGGTAGTGCACTTATTGCACTGCATTCACTGTACACATAGGACCTAGTGTCTGCACATGCGTGATGTAGCCTTTTGTACATTGTCGTGCATATGTACATTGATCTGAGAGGGCCTTGCATGGTGCATATGGAATGATCAGGGCATAACAGGTTTGAAGATTCTGGGCATTGCGCATCGCTGGCTCTAAAGATTGCATGAGGTTATATGTATGTTGGCATTTTGTCAGGCTGAGAGAAATCCTGTGTTCGCAGAAGCTGCTGAACCCCCGACAATCCCCTGCAATGTAATCCTTAGAACCAGATTATAGTCGGCTCTGTTAACTACACCCCAAATGGAAAGGGGGAAGTGGATAACATAAGAAACACCAGGTTGGCGAGCTGATGCTGAACCTGCAGTGAATACATAAACAAACACAAATCCTCAAATTACTTACTTAACCTTTAGGTTTTGAAAACTCTATATCCTTAACTAAAATGTAAAGAATCATACCTGGTTCTTCTCCTTAAGTATCTTAGAGAAGATTGAAGAAATTGCTGAAAATATCTTTCTACCTCTTTTCTTGAGATTCTTGAAATAGACAGCAACTCCTTTGTATTAAGCAACCTTATGAGCCTTGACCTTCGCCTTTAAAACTGTAGATTGTTCCAGTTATGATAGGCTTAAAAGAATTCTGTTCTTCATTCTTTTCAATTCAATTTAAAACCAGCACACGCGATAATAAAGTACATTGTCTCTTGAAGAACGCGCACACTTGACCAAAAACCCGTAGAAACTTTTCTGCGCACACGTGCAAAAATACACACGTGCTGAAGAACACACACGTTGAAGAACACCCGCACTGAAGAACACATGTGCTGAAAAAACACACGTGCTGAAGAACACACGTGCTGCAGAACACACGTGCTGAAGACCACATGCCCTGAAGAACAGACGCGCTGAAGAACACACGTGCTGAAGAACACACGCGCTGAAGAAACACATGCGCTGAAGAATTCACGTAGTAGTATTTCGTTGCGCACACGTGCTAAGAACACACCTGCTGAAGAATTCACATAGCAGTCTTTCGTCGCGCACACATGCTAAGAACACACATGCTAAAGAACACACGTGCTGAAGAATTCACGTAACAGTCTTTCATCACGCACACACGCTTAAAGTTTCACGCGCTGAAGAGCACACGCGACAGTAACTCCACACGCACCAGTTAAGAGTTCTGACACTCGCAGGAATCCAATCGTACGCAAGATGGTTAACACGTCACCAAGCTCACGCTTACTTCCAAATGAAAGTTAAAGTCGCGCACCCTTTTTAAACAGTACGACATTACAGTTCTACACTTGAAATTACTTTTTCTTTCTTAAAATGTCACAAAGAAAATCTGAGCAACGGATTTACATAGCCAAATGAAAGTCACGTAACTTTAGAATGGTTTTCATAGAAATACTGAAACTCTCCTGTCAACCTGGATACATCTCCTGAAAACCCCCAAAAGAGTAGCCGCTCGACTGCAAGGATTTGTAAGTTCAAATCCACTAGGCCCAAGACTGCGGCAGGAGCAGCTACTAACACGTCCTCTCAGCTGGGGTTACGACGATGAAAGGCAGAGAGTGACAGTTTAGAATGTTCATTGTTGTCCTGCTGTCCTCTCTAGCCAATCAAAGCTTCTATTGGTAAACTCCATCTTGCCTTGTGCCCGAACCAGGATTCTGTATTGTGAAGTTAAGGCCAAACCAACCAAAGTAGAAAACTTCCAACCCACACAGAAATAATCTTCAATCCTCAAATAAAGGGGAATAAATAAAGGAAAATAAAGGAAACCTGACACATTTTCAATCAATGCACAGTTTCAATGAATTTCCACTTGATATGGCTTACAGATGTACACCTGGAATGGGTCCTCATCTGGATTGCTATTGTATTGATGGTGAGTCCACAACAATATCACTTATATGCTCTAATTCTGATGGCTTGGCACTCATGCATTACATTTGCATATCCTTCTCCCCATAGTGTATATTTTTTTCACCTGGTTCAGCTGGACTTCCCGCTGGCACCTCCTCTGCTGTCACTTCCTCAATGGCTGCCACGTGTAGCATGCTTGCTACTTTCTACTTGCAGAAGGTGACGTTTTTCTATGGCTTCAGTGTGCTTCCCCCTGTGCCAGATGACTTATGGAGGCGAGTGGCGAAGAGACTGTGGACACGTGCCTTGAGGTCATTCCACCTCCTTTCGCAGTCTTTCACATCCGACTGCGCAGTGGCGACTGAATAACCACCTGGAGCATTGCTCATATGTGTAGGGGTGGTTAAAAACAAAAGAAAATGATTTTTGTTTTCCCACTCTATCTATTCAGAGTCATATGTTCCATTCAGCCACAGTGCTACAATGTGGGTGCGAGTCACTTGGGCGCATCTGTGCAATTATTCTCCTGACCTGGATGCTTTTGGGAGGAAGTAAATGCACACTTTGCCGTAGGAGTTTAGTGCCTGTTTTGGGCAGTATTTTGACAGCATTTGTACTTGTCATTGGGTGAAACGTTCTTCTTTAATTTTGGTGGTATTTCCTTTGGCACTAATTCGTCCAGAACAATCATCGTAGCTTACTATTGGTAACTCCTCTGTCGGTAAATCCTCCACAAGGGTTAGCACGAGATGAATTACTGCCAGAAATGTGGGACTCAGAAATTAGTAAAACACTAAAAGTGGATGTGATTCCTTTTCTAACACTTTTGACCATTACTGCTGTACTCGTAATGTGGCCCAATATTTCTGATCCGACTGCTGATGGTGTTTCTTTTTCTGACGCACAGTCCCTAAGTTTATCTTGAGGATAAGGTTTTCACATGATGTCTTCTGGTACCATTTGATTGAGTTGACCACTGTTCATGCATGTAGGTCTTACTCATTGATGTTTTTGGACAATCGCTCATTGGACTGTGCACTTTGCTCAAGTCAGGCGTCATTGGCTCTGTGGGATAGTTTGACCCAATCAGCTGTGCTATGCTACATCACTTTGCTGCAGTGGTGCAAGAAACGGCAAAATGGGCACGCTGACTCGTGTGTGCGCCAAGATCTCAAAACTGCATTTTTGCAACAACAAGAAAATGGCTGCACCACCCTGCCACACACATTTAGGAGGGATGAAACAGAGTACTCACTGCAGGAATATGCCAGTATGCCGTGCGACATTTAACATGGAGTGAAGTAAAAAAGGCAGCATTCCTTTTCTGGAAACCCAAAATGCCTCTTTAAAATGACATCTTGCAACCTTAAAAGTGCTGTTTGGCGCTAAATTCATCAATTTCTCATAAACCACAGTGGTTAAAAAGGCCCTGCAATGTCCAAGATCATTCATTATGCCTCAAGAGGAACCAGGCTTCATTTGAATGGCAGCTCCTGTCAAAAGTATCTTTGAAGAATCAACCAGGGGCTTTGTTTTCCTTTTACACGGGAAGCGCGTCTATTTTCTTTGCAACAGTATCAAGAATCAGCTGTTCAGAGCAAGACTCTAAATAGATGCCTGTTAAATGTATCCATGCTGCAAAACAACTCCAGCAATAAAGAAAAGAACTGTAGCTGCATTTTCTGGAGATGAAAACCGAATTTAAAGAAATAGTAAAATTTGCTTTTTCTGACTGAAGAGAGAAAATCCCCAATTTAAAAGTAAATTGTTTTGTAAAGGTCTGCTTATTTAGTAATGTAAAATGATTTGTTGCTGGTAAAAGTACATCTATAAAGTGTTCTGATTCCATAGGTTTAAGTTAGGATGTAAAAACTCATAGGCTAAGTTGGTAAACTATATTAAAAAAAACCTTGCTCTGCCAATTGCTAGCCCTGATAAAGGGTGACACCTCATAAACTCCCGGAACAGGAAAGTTCTAATTGTTAGCTTGGAGGACTTTGAATGCACCAGGACAAAGGGACTTCCCAAGCTCATTAGACATTCGTCTTTGCTCCAGGCTGGGACAATAGCAGGCTGAGACTCTCACCTGTCAAGTGGTGTGAGAAGCAATACAATCTTCAATCAAGAGAGAGGCCCCTCATCCTGCTTCAAAGGAATTGACAGCTGCTTGCAGCCGGGGAAAGAAAAAAAAAACTGTTCAAGTGACATTTGGTTTTAAAGTTTATTTTGTAACTGAATTTTAAAGACATTTAACTTTACAGCAAGAATGAGGAAAAATATGAAAAGCAGGTAGTTCTAAATCTAATTTTATGCTCTTTCTTTGAAAACTTGGTAGAACTCACTACTGCATAAGGAACCAAAGTTGTAAAAATAAATGACAGATTGCGGGGAAAGTATTGATGTTGCAAACATAACATTTTGTACACACATTCCCAGGGTAAATGCGCTTCTGTGTAGAAAATTGGGGAATTTTATGCCAAATCTTTCATGGTTAAAATTGCCAAAAAACGTAGCAGAAAGGCAAAACCAGCTCCCATCGACTTTGGATTTGGATTGAAATATGACACACAAAATATGTAACCTGTGTATCTGATTTTCTCAGAGGTTATAACTGCATAACTATGTATTTGTGGGAAAATTTGATTTTGGATCCAGTAGCTAGGGGAGGTTTCTAGACATTGTAAAAGTCAACTCATAAACACAACATTGTTTTTCTGTGATCTAATCACCTGTGGGCAAGGCAGAAACTATGCTCTTGCCCAATCCTAGAATTATGGGTGTGGGTAGTAAGCCTGCCCTTACCATATACTGTAGTGATGTCATCATGCAGGATAAATAAGACCACCTGACAGCACACAAGACACACTGATTCCTGTTTTTCTTCCTAACTTCCTGCGTGGCGTCCTGTTCCTGATTTCTTCATCCTGCATGATCCTGATTCCAGATTTTCATTGAAAAGTCAAGTCTTATCCATTGCTGACCCCCTTTTCAGCTAGGTCTCAAATTCTAAAAATCCCAAAAACCCAAGGGAAGCATCCTGATCCACCCTTGCTTGCTACTACTAGATGCATGCCTGCTCCAAACTGATCTGTAGTATCCAGTAACCAGAAGGCCCAGTCCAGTGCAGTCTGATGACCAGAACCGGCCAGCAGTTCCTGTTGTGCCAGATTTGCCCAGCTGTCCTTGGTTAGACCCGATCCGTGTGATGACCAGAACCCTTGACGTTGCAAAATCCTAAATTAAAGTGAACTGCAAGTATTAATAGGAATCATAGAAAATCATAGCATATCTTGCTTTCCTTGTCCTATCCCAATCTCTAAACCATCCCATCCTTACCTTGATAACTTGTCACATTGACAGAATCCTTATGGCTATCCTGTCTTGATTTATTTTGCTAAGTGCAATTTCTTTAGTCATTTTTATCTTGTGAAAATCCTAAACTATCAATCTTATTTTGAGTGGTTGGTCCGCCAGAGTGGGCACTGGGGTCTGGGCATCAAAGTCATGAATCAACTCCAGAGCTTACTGTGTCCCTCTTTGGTATTCTAGTCTGCATGCTCTAGTCTAGAGTAAAATTATAGTAAATATTTTCTTGTTCAACTTTTCTAAAAACGCCTCTCATTCTACCTTGCATATCTCGCTCAGTTTAATAGCTGGAGACGTCATTTCAATTCCCGAGTGTACCTAAGACATATACTTATGTCTTAGGTACACTCGGGTGTCTTTGGTTAATTTTAGGCGGGAATCAACATTTTTGCAAAGTTTTACATGTGTGATTTTTATTCTAAATTATTTTCAACCTTCCATTCAAATTCAAATTGTTTACTTTTGCTCAAACTATTGTTCATGACTGTTAGTATCTTTCCAATGTTGCTCCCATAGAAATGTGTACTGATTTAAGGATTTTTGCACATTTTCAGTGTTTTATTCAGCCATTTCCGAAATGTCATTTTAAACAGTAGGGTTTCAAATCCGTTTTTCTCTCTTGTTTGGGGAGGGAAGGTTGGATTCAAATTCTGTTTATTATTCCTTATTCCTGATTACCTGCTGCTTCCTTACATCTATTTAGAAATGCTTTTGTGGGTTGAGGAATATTGCAGTTGGAAATCCTAATTTAAGTGCTATCTTTCCAAACAAGCCAAAAGTGTTCTTTTCTCTGGTGTTTTCCATCTGTATTGCTAAAGAGTGAATTTAAGAGCATTGCATACCTTCTTATCTGTTATTTTCACCATATTGGTGATTGCTGCCCCATATATTCGAAAGTATACGTTTAATTTGAATTTTTAAATAAATAAATAAATAAATAAATAAATATTACCTTTACCAACCAGCCTGATTCCTGGTCCATCGTGACCTGGGGTATTTGAAAAGGGGTGTGATATGAGTGGTGTATCACTCAAAATATTGAACCTATAGATATAATAAAATAAGCATTTCAGTTGTGAGCTGCGTACTAGGCTGAGACGAGGGTGTATCGCCTGATTGAAATCCTTAACAGTTCTCTTGGGGACACTGTTGAGTTGATCATATCAAAGAATGAGGAAGTGTTTGAGAAGGAATTGTGATAATCAGAGAGTCAAGTTTTGGGTCTGGGAAATATTTTCAGATGGTTTTATTGCAATAAGTTCAAGAAAACTACATCAAGGCTCATGTGGTGCTGGGAAATATAGAGTTTAATATTTGAATTGTGTTTGCTACTAAATATTAAGTCATGCAAGAGAAGCATAATGCTCATCTCTGTGTCTTTGATGGAATTATAAACCCCTAACTCAATAATAGGCAGTCTACGTTATGCTCAGTCCAGGGACTTGCCTTCAGATGCAAGACTTCAATTGTCCTGTTAAAATGATTTGGCTCGCCTTTCGTAGTGTGGACTAAGCTCAACAACAACTAACAAGTTAAATAAGTTAAATAAGCAAATGCTTATCAGGATCTTCAAAGCTTTCTGGTAATGCATAAAAAAACAATCAGTATGCTTTGCACTTGGACACAGTTAGAATGTACACTTTTGTAGATGAAGAGCAATTTACAAAATGTGAATTTCATTTTCACAACTTTAACCTACAACTGTGCAATGTATGCACCATTGTGTAGAATGTGTACATGTAAGGTACCACCAGCTTTTCAAAGGGGATACATAGTTTTTCATGTATGCCAAGCGTTCAGGTTGTAAAAATCTTGGTCACCGCAGCAGTTATCAGCCTGGTAATTTTGATCTGAAAAGGTAACTTCCTTAAGGTATAATAAGGTGTTTGCTAGTATGCTAGACCATGAAGTACAGGTCTGGGTGGAAGGTTTTAAGTGACTTCCAGATGGGAAGGGTTCTGCCATGACTCATAATTTATTGACCCTGAACTCACTTTTTGGTGCCACTCCGATGTTGGGCAATCCTTCTCTATGGGTATTATTTGTTGACTTTAATTCAGCTTTGACACTGTAAGGAGGAACCTGTTGTGGGACAAGATTGTCTAACACCTGCTCAGATGGGTATCATATGCTGACAAAGTCATGCCAATCGATCGGACACCGGCAGGATTAAAGAGGGCCACCAAAGAATTGTTTTTATTTGCTGTAGAAAATGGGTTGGAGAACACCTTGGAGAAAAACAAGTACATGATTGTAGGTCAATCTAGAGACAAGAGCAACGAAATGACCCTTAACAAAGTTACTTTTTTAATTGTACATGTGTCCTGTTGTTGAACATCTAGTAACAAAGCAACTGGTTAATCTTCTCAACTATATATATATTTGATATGTCCTGGTGAAGGCACAATAATGAATATTTCATGTCAAAACATATTTAGTCAACGATTTGGCTTTTATAGGGTTCCATGCAATAATGTTCACATAAAAATGTATCCTGAGAAAAAAGTTGCTGTTTTTGTGGCAACATTATTACACTGAAAATGTGGGGGACACCTCTGCAAGACCCAATTTTTTTCTTTTTTTACAAGGGGAGTAGGAGCCATCCCTGCAACCTGTCCCCATACATAATGTCACCATATATGTCGCCAATGGATTTTCCCAGTGAAATTATGTATGGGGACATTATGTATGGGGACATTATTACCTGATACCTTTCATAGCCAACGTTGAGGATGTCTTAAACCTCATGTCAGAAAGAAAATCTAAAGGATATTTGAAACTGTATCATAAAGCAGCAATCATTTTGTTGATTACCTTAAGGAATTATTTACCTTAGAATGTTGAATATTTCATTCAGTGTAAGCTCATTGTCACAAACTCATTTGGGATCTCTTCATTTATATTCAGTTTGGACTGATGTAATAGTGTATGAATTTAAATCGTTTTGATGTAATGTTTTATGAATCAACAAGCTCTAAATTTTCGACTGTTATGTATTTAGATTGTTTTTGAAATTAAGTTGTTGTTGATGTAAAATTGTATGAATCTATTTTGTAGATATTCTCGTCTTTCATTTATTTTGATTGTTTTTATACAAACATCAGAGAATACTGCATTCATTTTGGCAAATTGTCCTTTGAATTTGTCCTCAACATATTCATTTTTGTAGCCACGTGTATGATTGATCTATACTCATAAAGGCTAATAGTCATGCTGGCACGGATTTAAAGACACAACATACTCCAGACCAGGACTCTTTCTACTGGCAATGGATGTTGCGCATAATAAAAACCCTTTCAATTTAATTAATTTCGGATTCTGCTTTGAGAAGGCAGCCAATCCGTCTCAAAACCCTCTGGAAGAACACCCCTGTGTCACAATGGAACATGAACCAGGCCAGTGTCTAATAATGAAATATGTATTTATTTTTAAATTCAAATGAAAATCAAACAGACTCAATATAGGGCAGCAATCACCAGTGTGGTTATAATTGCACAGTAAATAGATAGGATACACTTAATTTAACTTTCTGACATCAGACACATCAATGCAAATATGAATGGAAGCAAGATCACTTTTTGGTAATACTTTTAGATGGCACAACTGTTATGCATTCCCCTGCAACACTCCCCCCAAGCCCCTGTTAACCAAGTTGTGTGTGGGTGGAAAGGAGTAGCAGGGAGTCAGATATAAGAGGGAGAATTCCGATTTTAAATTCAATCTACCACCCAGAATGGTAGGCCAAAACAAAATTAAAACCTTTGAAAACTGAGCAAAATGGCACTCGGGATTCACTGTATAGTTAGAGGTCAGTTCACAGGTGTGGTAGAATGAATAAGACAGGAATGCGTGTGGCTGGACTAAAGAGGCAAGAAAGCTTACAAGCTACACGGCAAGATACTAAACAACATGAATACAGATAAATCGACTTTGGAGAAGGAAAGCAGTTTAGCAAGAATCACAGGTGGCAGAATTGCAATTCTTATTTTTCACGGGTTAAGAACAAGCAAACAGCTTAGGAAATGAGCTAAACTGTCAAAATCAGAAATTGTTTTTTTCTGATGAGGTACAAAAGGCACCCAACAGGTATGAGACTGAAGTGAAAGGATAACTCTTTATGGATGACAGTATGAGATTCTTTATAGGAAAGGAAAATCGGATTTTAGAATAGAAATAATTTCACGGGCAGACTTGGTTTTGTTAACACAATGATTTGTTCTACTGCAACTAGTTAAATTATTAAAGAAAGACACTGCACGCAAGGAGGTTAATTTGCAATGTTAACCAATTCTTGCCACATTCATCCTCATGGGAAATTCATTAATTTATTCAAAATAGCACCAAGGACTTGCACAAAGGACTGAAATGATTTGTAAAGAAGTACGCTAACACATGGAGACTGACATGGATTCTTCTAAGGACACAAAAAGGATTCTGACAATTTAAGAAGTTACTAGGGTACTTATAGGATTTTTATAGGGTTGGACAGAATGCAAGGTAAAAGAAAGGTGTATGCAGCTTTTTGGTACTGGGGAAGGGTGATACTTACAAAATGCACTTGAGTTGGGTAGTTTGGACAGTAACCGGGTCTCTGGACAGTGGGACAAGGATATGATAACTGTGCAGCAGCTGGACTCTCCTTTAAGGAAACAGCAGGCAACAAGGGTCTGGTCACAGTGGACAGAGGGATGCATAAGTTGGGCAAGGACAAGTCTGGTCACTGAATTCTCCCAAAGGGATCAGCAGCCTTTCCTCCTTTCTCCCTGAATTATTGGGATTTTTGTAGGGTTTAGTTCTGGATAGGTAGTGCTGCCTGGATATGAGGTTCTGGATAGATAGTTCTGGATAGGTGGTGCTGCCTGTATCAGGATAAGCTACATCTGGATCTTGAATGTTGAATTTCTAAAGGTCTGGATTTTGAATGTCCTGAATGTCCCTATGCTTTCCTCTTATATAAGCAGGATGACATCAGAGAATGTTTACTATGTGGGCAGAAGTAACCTGGACATGCCTCTAAGATTGGATAGTTCAGGCTGTGAAGGTCGCCACCTCCATGCCGGCGGATTGGTTCCAGGGAAGTGACATCAGTTTTAGTGTGTGTGTTGTATGATGTGCTTTGTTTCACAACAGTTACTTTTGCCAAAATCAGTTATGAAACAAAACCCTTAAATGTACAATTGTTATCCTCGTGATAATCAGATAGGCATATCCCATATTTTATAAGGAATTTGCCATTTCAAACGTCAAGTCTGTGAACAGTTTCGGACATATTTCCATCAAGTTTCATATCTGAGCCATGCACTCTTTCCCCAGAAATGCCCCTTTAATGCCATTCATGTCCACCACATGTCAGGATGACCCACAAGGTCTCATTTTGCTGATACAAAAATAAAAACCTTCATAATTTAACATTACTGCTTATGCAGAATACTGAAATAAATGTCTTAATGTAAAAGGTCTTTTAATTCAAGCGGGTTGGATTTGTCCCCAAATGTGGGTGGTATTTCCAACCCCTCAGCCAAATGTCTTTTCCTGGTCAGCTTGCACAGGGGTTGTCATGACTCCTCCTTTGAAGTCCTTCAGTTTGAATGCAGGGGAATTGGCACTTCTGAAGCAAACACATGGATTTGAAAGTCCCTTTGTCCTTGCGGTTTTCCTCACATTTACATTCTGAAGGCTTTCATAGCTCTGGTCAATTTCTATACACAGGGATATGCTAGGAAAATGGGTTCTTTGAAGCTGACACCAGGCAAAGGAGAGATAGAGAGCTTCCTTTGAAGTGCTTTATGTGTGTTAATTTGTTTCCAAAGTGAATGCTAGCGATGCAGACTGAAATTAAATTCCCTGTTTTTCACAGACTTTATTTTACAAAACAATGCTATTCAGGGAGAGATGGCCCTCATTTGATAGTGTTCAACCTGAAATAGATGGACATAGCTGCATTTTACTAGAACCAAACTGGGTGATGTTAAATGATGAAAGTAGCACCAGTGCAAGGTCGTTTGAAAAATATGACATTTTATTGTGCAGTTTAAGGTTTTTGAGAAGACAGCACAGCAGCGCTGAGCCATTCTGTCACAATCACAACTTAATGGAGAGGGAAGAGAGATCGACACTCTCCCCCAAACCACAGAAGCCGAATGAATTCGACCCTCCCACCATGGTTGGCACAGGCACCTGATATATACAACAGGTCGCCACGTGGCAGCCAATTGGGGGAAGAGGGGTTAGGAAGAGGTTGTGGATAGGGTGGGGTAATTAGGAACACCGGAAAAAAGTTAAGGTTGCAAAAACATTCCAGCATGTAAAGTATATAAACAGGTCCTGCCTTGGACCTTCTGAAACTCCATGAAATTCACACAAGTTCATCCAAACCCTTCAAGTACTTATCTGATGTCCGGGGAGCCCCACAGGACTTCCCAGATGAAGAGTGAACTGCAATCAATCAGCCTGACAGCGTTGTAGCCCCTCTGCTCTGCATGATACTTGAGACTGTCAGGAAATCACTGAGCCGTGAACCAGCCATGAACCGCATAGCACTCTTCTTTCCATCCCACAGCAACTGGTCCATGAAACAAAAAAAGCCACAACTGCCACATGCCGTTGCCTGCTAATAAGCTGCCCACAATCAAAGACAGCTGGCAATGCGCACGTACCCAGAACTACCATACGCGCTAAGGGTGCTGGGAAATGTAATTCATAGTCCTCACAGTGCTTCCTGGAATCAGTAGGCGGATTTTAGCACTCCACGTCTGTTCCTGACATTACCTCCTCTCCCAGGGCTCTTACCAGGACCCGGTTTTCCCGGGTTTTGCAAATGAAATTGTTTGACTAACCTGGGGGCATGCACATCTCTCGCTGGTCCCCAAAAACAATCCTCAGGCCCATAACCTTCCCATTGTCTCAAATACCATAATTGTGGTCTCTTCTTTTGGCGTCCAAAATGCATTTCACTTCATATTCCTTTTGAACTTCTTTCACCATAGCCGGAGGTATTTTGGTAGTTATCCCTGGAGCTGTGGGTTTAAGCAAAGACACATGGAATACCGGGTGTTTAGGTAAAGTCTTAGGCAAATGCAGTTTCATGGATGTAGAAGACACACATTTGATTATTTCATATGGTCCAATGAATCTAGGCATACATTTACGAGACCCCACTAAAGATAAATTCCTTGTTGATAACCAAACCCTGTCTCCTATCTTATACTGAGGACTCTCCTGCCTGTGTTTGTCAGCCTGTTTTGTATATGCTCCCTTGGCTTGTTCCAGATTTGTGCGTGCTCTCTGTGTGATTTCAAGAAGCAACTGTTTACGCTCCTGTAACACTGGCATGTGCTCCATCTCAGGTAAAGATTCCAGTATCATGTTTTGTTCATGCCCATATAAGCATTAATTGGGGGCCATGCCCAAAGAAGTGTGTAAGGTATTGTTATAAGTAAATTCAGCCAACCATAGTGCCTACACCCAAGAGTCTCGGCCATCCCCCAAATAGCCTCTCAAGTATTGCTCAAGTGTTTGATTCACCCTTTCCGTCTGGCCATCCATTTGAGGGTGGTAACTGGTAGATAGCACACAGTTGATTCACAACATACAGCAGAAAGCATGCCAAAACTTTGAAGTAAACTGTGGGCCTCGGTCTGATACAATACTCTTTGAAAGGCCATGCAAGCTCACCACATGTTGGAGAAACAACTCTGCTAACTTGCCTACCCCAGGTATTCCCAAACAAGGAATAAAATGGGCTTGTTTAGACAAAAAATCCACCACTACCTAAATGGTGTCAAACTGCTTGTCGGGTGGAAGATCTGTGATGAAATCCATCGAAATGTGAGTTCATGATTTCTCTGGAGTTGGTAATTGTTGTAACAACCCTCTCTTTTTAACATGATCTGCCTTGTTACGCATACAATTCTCGCATTGTAATAGATACACCCCCATATCCTGTCTCAACTTAGGCCACCAAAAATATTTTTCCAACATTGTTTGCATCTTTCTTTGGCCTGAGTGACCTGCTAAAGGAGAATTATGGTACCAGTATAGAACCTTGTCCTATAATTCTTTGGTAGGCAAAAACAATCAATCATGATGATACGGCAATCCCTCCCGCACCATTCTTGCAGGATGACTGTTCCGTCATTTCTAAAGCTGCATTGGTGGTAGGGCTCTCTTTACCTCATAAATGAATTTCTTAGTAATAGCCCCAATGACCTTTTCCGGAGGAATGATTGCTTTCACTTTGCCCACTACGTTGTCTAAATTTTGCTGCCTAGACAATGCATCTGCTTTCCCATTTTTCTTCCCAGGCCTGAATGTCACCACAAAATCAAATTCATTGAAATATTGGGACCAGCAAAGTTGTCTATGACTAAGGTTTTGAGCAGTCTTGAAAAATTGCAGATTCTTGTGATCAGTCACCACCACCACCTGATACTTTGCCCCCAATAAGTAATGCCTCCACTCCACAAAGGCTGATCGAATAGCCAACAACTCCTTATCAGTGATAGAATAATTCTTTTCACAACCTGATAATTTCCTAGAGTAAAACGCTACTGGGTGCCATATTCCCCCTCATCCTTCTGTGACAAAATAGCTCTTACCGCCACATTGCTAGCATCGGTCTCCACCTGGAATGCTCAATTTGTGTTTGGATGTTTCAATACTGGTGCTGTAGTGAACGCTACCTTCAATTCCTGAAAAGCTTTCTCCGCTTCTTGACTCCAAGTAAACGGCACTGCCTTTCTAAGTAGTTGGGTAATCAGAGTGACTTTTTTTGAGAAGTTACTAATGAAACACTGATAGAAATTTGCAAACCCTAAAAAGAATTGTATGTCCTTTATGCACTGAGGAGAGGGCCAATCTGTCACCGCCTGTACTTTCTTTGAATCCATAACAATACCTTCCGGTGTCAAAATAAAACCTAAAAATTCCACTTGAGTTGTGTGAAAAGCACATTTCTCCAACTTCACACATAGTTGATACTCCTGCAGTCATTGTAGCACTGCTCTCACATGCTTTACATGCTGCTCTTGAGATACTGAGTAAATCAAAATGTTGTCTATGTAGACTATAACAAAAACATCAATGAAGTCCCTCAATACTTCCTGCATGAAAAACTGAAAGGCCGCTGGAGCGTTACATAATCGGAACGACATGACCAAATACTCAAACAACCCAAACTTTGTCCAGAATGCAGTTTTCCACTCATCCCCCTCCTTCACTCTTAGATGATATGCACCTTGTAAGTCCAATTTAGTATAGATTTTCACCGCCCTCACTTGATCTAGTAACACTGAAATTAAAGGCAATGGAAATCTATTCTTAATTGTTACTTTGTTTAGTGTGCGGTAATCAATGTATGTTCGGAATGTCCCTTCCTTCTTTGGAACAAAAATAAGGGCGAGGAGACCGGAGAATTGGAATGTCTAATAAACCCTTTATCTAACATGTCATCCAGGTACTCTCTTAGGTGTTTATTTTCTGTTTCTGTAAGGGCGTAAATTCTACTGCAAGGCAACTTTGCCCCAGCCTCCAATTCACTGACACAATCATATGGTCGATGGGGAGGTAACTTCTCCGCTCCACCTTTGTCAAAAAATTTAGCAAAATCGATCTGCTGCGGGGAAATTTCTGATCCCACTGCTCCCACCACCTGAGCTACTCTCTCCGGGTCAGCCAAAAAAGCCGCCGGCCCCACTTCCAGTATCATGTGATCTTGACACCTCTTCTCTTCAAACCACACTGTTTGCTTTTCCCAGTCGATCCTCGGATTGTGTTGGCCTAACCAAGGCATTCCCAAAATCAAACCAAACTGTGGTTCTGCTATCAAATCAAAAGTAATTTCTTCCCTATGACCTGATGCACATATCATCTGCAAAGCTTGTGTCGGTTGCGTATAGGACCTGACACTAAGGGAGAACCGTCTACTGACTGGACTCCTTCCACCTGCTGTTTATCTTGTAATGGTAATCGTAACTGATCTGCCAATATAATATCCATAAAACTACCAGTGGCCCCTGAATCCACCATCGCCTGTACCACCTTCTTGGTCATAGCAAAGCATAATGTCACCAAAATATACAAGTGAGAGGTCTTACTCCCTACTGTGTTTGCCACCCATCTGGGAACCTTGATTCTTTCGGGCATGTCACCTAAGTTCACCCTAAGGCCGGCCCATCTCTTTTCCCACATCCTTTTTGCCCCGCTCCCCTCCTATACTCTTCTGTAGAGTATTAGGACAGGTGCGTATAAAGTGTCCTGCCTGCCCAAAATACACAAATTGTTAAGCTTATGCTGTTCCTTTTCTGCCGCTGACAATGGCCCTCTTACGCTACCAATCTGCATTGGTTCCACCCCACTGATCCTTCCTCCCCTACTCCTATCTAATCTCACAAACAGGACTGGTTCAGGTCTTTCCTTATCTCCCTTTCTCTCATTCATTCGATGATCTAACCTCAAGGCTAAATCTATCGTGGCCGTACAGTTTCCTGGTTGAGGCTCTACCTGAGCAATGGCATCCTTCAGCTCCTATCGTATCCCTTAATAAAATAACACTGTTTGTTTTGCCACTGGCCATTCCGTCTGAATCACCAATCTATTGAACTGTGTCACATATGTTACCAGATCTCGTGATCCCTGCCTTAATCCCAACAACTCTTTATCTTGTGCCAATGACACTTCCCGTCTGTCAAACAGTCTACCAAATTCTGCCAGAAAATAATCCCAATTATACAACAAGGGGTCATCTTGCTGAACCAGCGGCATTGCCCATGCTGCGGCATCTCCTGTCAAATATGATGTCACAAATGCTGTTCTAGCTTGAATTGTCTCGAATGCTCTAGGTTTGCACAAAAAATGGAGTCTACATTACGTAAGAAACATCATATATTTTCGTGGATCCCCTGAAAATCGTTCTGGTGCTGCCAAAGATACACTACTGGAAGGTTGAGCAATTACAGTAGGGTTCCTGCTTGTGGAGGCTCCCATAGCATTAGACGTACATCTCTTCCAAGGGCGTACCTTGTGCAACCAAACCTTGTACCTGCACTTTCAACGTGGTCGATTCCTGCCTGGCGTGCGCCAATTCCAACTGAATTTCTTGAAGGGTCTTTAGCACATCGGCTAAAGGTGGAGGAGTCGCTTCCATTTGGCTTGGGTGGTTCTGAGTGGATATGGAGGTGGCTTATTAATCACAACTTAATCACAACTTAATCACAACTTAATGGAGGGGGAAGAGAGATCGACACTCTCCCCCGAACCACAGAAGCCGAATGAATTTGACCCTCCCACCGTGGTTGGCACAGGCACGTGATGTATACAACTGTCGCCACGTGGCAGCCAATGGGGGAAGAGGGGTTAGGAAGAGGTTGTGGATAGGGTGGGGTAATTAGGAACACTGGAAAAAGGTTAAGGAACATCTAAATTGGATAGGAAAGGGGAAGCACAGGGGAAAATCCCTACCTTGTCTAAACATATACAAATAAGAATTCCTTTTGTCAATGCTCAAATAATGCAATGTATGTACTTCAGATTCAAGAGTACACCATACAACTGCTCCCTGCCCTAAACCTGATGAAGCACACCTTAATACGTGTACTAGACCATTATCACACACAGGAATAACATATAGCAAGCAAAATAATGGAAACAAACAAATGAGAGTCTTCCCAACATGATGAGACAACTACACATGGCCCCTTGGGCTGGCATAAGCAACATACAAGAAACATAAAATGTGAAACAACTAGTTTGCAGCACGAGTTGAGATTGAATTGATGCCCACATATTGCCTTAGGACACAGATTCGTTGGCAGTGCGGTTTGCTTGTTTACCCGCACGAAGTTGCATAGTTCCGCTTTAAAGAGTTTATACTGTTCAAGGTTGCAAAAACATTCCACCATGTAAAGTAAATAAACAGGCCCTGCCTCGGACCGTCTAAAACTCCATGAAATTCACACAAGTTCAACCAAACCCTCCAAGTACTTATCTGAAGTCAGGTGAGCTCTGTGGGACTTTCTGGATGAAGAGTGAACTGCAATCAATCAGCCCGACAGCGTTGTAGCCCCTCCGCTCTACATGATACTTGAGACCATCAGGAAATCACTGAGCCGTGAACCAGTCGTGAACCGCATAGCACTCTTCTTTCCGTCCGACGCCAACCACTCCATGAAACAAAATAAGCCACACCTGCTGCACGCCATTGCCTGCTAATAAGCTGCCCACAATAAAAGACGTCTGGCAATGCACGCATACCCAGAACTACCATACGATGCCGGGAAATGTAGTTTATGGTCCTCACAGCGCTCCCTGCTATCAGTAGGCAAATTTTAGCACTCCACATCTGTTCCAGCCCTTATTCCTGACACATTCTGCCTTTGAATTCTTCTCTTTGGATTCACATGAAGAAAATAAATGCAGCTATTCTCGGGGTGTCTTATGTTCCATCTCGCCCCATAAGTGCTCAGCAGACACAGTGCAGCCATTATTTCTGCAACTGCTAAAATACAGTTTTGTGATGCAGGGGATTTCTGTTGGGCTGGTAAATTTACCCCACATCATTCCCCCGCCCCCCTGCTTTCCTGGGACGTCTTGTTGAGTGAGAGTAGGGCAAAGTGGGGTTCATCTGGTGGAGTTCTTCTTTCATCAGGGAGCAGTACGCCAAGTTCTCCTTCCATCTTTCGGTTGGAGAGTGTGGAGCAGCACCCCCTTTCCTTCCTTCCCTTTCCAGGTCCCTGGGGAGGTCCTCATCTGTCTAGGAGAAAATGGAGTGAATGATCTAATAGGAGATAGATAACAACAGGTTTAGAATCTTTCACTGACAGTCTTCCCAAAAGGTTAACACCAGTGGAACAAGGCATACATTTACAATTATCTGGGGTATTTGAACAATATCAACAAACAAATTACTTAACAAGGCAAAGGCATGATTGAACTTTTACACCATGGTTTCGTTATACATTTTTGCAATAACAATGAATAAAAGTACTCCCTGTTAGATAGATATGCCTATGGACCTACCTATTTCCTTCTGCTTTTCCTTTTTCTTTCTTCTCATTCTCCAGATGTCTCCTCTATTTGATGTTGCTTTGGCTCATCAATCAGCTGCAAAGTGTGTCTGGGGTGACAACTTTTTAACCCATTAATGTGGACCCATTTCTCTTCTGACAGCTGTGGATTCTGTAGGTGACAGGTGAAATTTTGTCTACAATTTCAAAAGGGACCAACCCAGGAGGGGAGAAGTCTCTGCTCCTTAGTCTGGTTCCTCTGAAAATTGTACAAGTAGACCCTGTCTCCTACTTGGTAATCTGTTTTGGTTGTTTTTAAGTCATGGTGAGTTTTCATCTCCTCTGATGATATCTCTGTTGATTACGATTCCGCTGAGATTAAGCAAAAGCATTCTGAAGGTGTTTTCTTAGATTCTCAACATATTCATGTGTTGTGGAGGCTCTTGTGTTATATAGAACGGATGCTGAGGTAGCACCATTTCTCGTCCAGTCATTAGCTCAAATTGAGACATTTTGGTTGCAAAAGAAGGTGTAGATCTGATGGCCACCAGGAAAAGCAGTAATCGGATATCCCATCTTGGCCCAGAATCTGCCACAATTTTTTTTCGAATGCTCACAATGGTTTTATTGTACCTCTCAACTCCCCCACTAGGGGATCGGCGGTATGGAATATTACATTTCCTTTTTACCCCAAGTATCTCCCACATCTTTGTCATCACTTTGCTGATGAAGTGACTTCCTCGGTCTGAGTCAATTCTTTGGGGAAGGGCAAAACGCGAGAAGATGTGGTTGCTCATCAGGGCAGCTGCTGTTTCTGCCATGCAATTTGGAGCCGGGAGACATTTCACCCATTTGGTGAACAAGCATGTTACTGTTAACATGTACTTGTTCCCCCTAGAGGAGTGAATCATGGGCCCAATGAAATCTACTTGTAAATCTGACCAAGGCAGTGTCATCCCCCTCTTCTGGTGGGGAGCTCGGTGTGTGAGTGAACTTGGCTGAAATTGTGCACACACAAGACCCCCTTCAAATATTGGTCGAGGTCCTGCTCCAAGTGTGGCCAGTATGCAACCTCCCGCAAGATTTCTAGAGTAGTATGAAACCCCCGATGACCGGCTGTGGCCTCGTCATGGGTGTGACTTAGCATCAGGCTACGGAATGAGGTAGGTACCACCCACTGGTCACATTCAGAGATGGATCTTCTTACCAACAATGGATGCGGAACATTTTGGAATACTTTGTGAACACCCTAAGGTCCTCTTTCCCAATGTAATCGGTTTCTGAAAGAGGAAAGTTCTCTGGGTCCTCAATGTGTTGGTATAATTTCCCCATAATCGTATCTCCTTTTTATGCCATGATTAAAACAGCATATGTGGTCTCCTTACTCCACTGGGCAGTTGAAAGTTAACTGTGAGCATTTGTCTGGAACCTGGGGATAGCAGTGACCTGGATTACCCCAACAGGGACTCGATCTCAAGGAGATCCCCCTGCATGGCTCCAGTTTTGGCCAACTGATCAGCCAGGTTGTTTCCAGTTTTGTCTGGCCCTTCTCTTCTGGAATGACCCTTCATCTTTTTCCAATAGATGGTCATCCCATTAGAGGTGACCAGATTATCAATATTTTGTATGAGCTTGCCATATTTAAGTGGTTTGGTATTTGCACACACCATTCCTCTGGTTCTCCAGATGATCAGGTGCTCCACGAAGCTGTTCTGGACATAATCTGAATCAGTGATTATGGAATCAGTGATTATGACCAGTTTGTGGAGTCGGTGTTGCACGGCAGTAAGGTTTGCCTGGTGAACTGCCATCAACTCTGCCACCTGACGTCTGCAGGAACCAATGTTGTACCCAGCAGAGGGTTCCGGAGCATCATTCACCCAGGCATTCCCAACGCTAGCCACCAGTTACTTTTCCCCATTGATGTCAACATGGTAGGAGCACCTGTCCACATAAACGGTGGGCACCCCCTCGCACTTGTCTTCTTCATAGAATTTGTGCAGGGAATTCAGGTATGCCTCTGTGTTGTTTTAAGTTTTGAGACTTTCGTCCTCGAGACAGTTTTCTCTGGCACAATCATGCAAGTCAGCCAGACCTTGTGTAACGCTCACCTGATTCCCGTAGAGGCGCCGGTCTTGACTGGGCGTATACCGTATCTTCAAAGGTGATGTGTAACACACGGCTGGCTCTTTGGGCTGGACCTCTGTGCACTGTATGTCTGACTCGAAGGGTAAGATGTCTGCAGATAGAAAATATGGGATTAATGAACTGGGCTATTGAATGTCTCTCTCTTCTTCCCTTTCTCTTCTCCTGTAGAACCCCAAAGGTTAACGCTCTCACCTTAGGTAAGTGAACGCCGTGCTCTCCATCTGCCTCGGGGCAGGGTGCTGTAACCAGTTTCTTCACTGGATAAGGGGAGCAGGCCTCTTGACTTCAGAGGACTGCTGTCCGTCGTTTACTGCACGAACTGTAAGTTTCGAGTAATTCTAATGTCTTTAAAAGTCTTTAGTAATGATGTCTCTTGTTTTGCAGGGTTCCGGCGATGGCGGATGACGGGCTGAAGTGAGTTGAAGATGGAGCCCGTGTGATGAATAGAAGCGCCTGGAAGCACGTAAGTAAGCGCTTGTTGCCTGCTTCACGATGCGCTCTAACTGTCTTTTTATTTTGCAGGTACAAGTTCGGAGCGGCTGCAGGGTGCCGGAATACCCACTGGGTTAGATGTGGAAAGGAGTAATGGCACGTGAGTATTAAAGTTCCCCAATGTCTTTAAACGCACCTTGTTTTGTCTTTCAGATGCGGGATGCAGCGCCGAAGGCCTCCGGAGCGTGCGAAGAGTTGGTAAGCTTTTGTCTTTCAGATGCCGGAATGCAGTGCGAAGACCTCCGGAGCGCACGAAGAGTAGGTAAGCCTTTGTCATTCAAATGCCGGAATGCAGCGCGAGGCGTTGGTGACAGCCGATGGACCAGGTAAGTGAAGCGCTGACACTGAAGACCGTAATGCTAACCTGTTCTTTCTTGTCTTCATAGGTGTTGCTGAAGACTGGATTCAGGATGGTAAGCCTTTTTCCTTAGGCCCAGGATCAGATGCAGAAGACACGATGAGCGTTCTGCTGCAGAGGATGCAGAATAACGCAAAGCAAGATTCATCCATCGGGTGTGGTTTAAATAGCCTCCTGTAGTGCTTAGGTGTCTCCTTCCACAGCCACGCCTAGGTAAGAAAAGAGTTCCTGCTTTCCAGAAGAGTTCCAGTGTTCTGAACCTAGGGAGTGGCTCCTGCCCCACCCAACAGGAAAAGTAGTTCCAAACAGAAGAGGATCAGAGGCTCAACTGGCAGGCAAGTAAGCAGCATGGTCTGCTGCAGGTAAGTCCACCCAAGCATTATGAGCCCGGCGCTTCCAGCGCTGGGACTGGGCATATTTATGAGCCTGCTGCCACTGGCGCCAGGACTGGGTTCAAAAGGTCCCAATTGGGACTGGTTGGCACTCGGAACCTGGGTTATGGATCTGCTTCCAAGGGAGTTGGGAAAACCCTGACCTTTTGGAAGCAGAGATCATGACAGTACCCCCCCTCAAGGCCCCTCCCAAACCGGGCTTCTCCGGGGGTTTTGGCTTGTCAGGAAATGTTCGTTGAAATCTTTTGATTAGGCGAGGAGCGTGGACATATTCAGCAGGTTCCCAGGATCTCTCTTGGGGGCCGTAGCCTTTCCAGTCAATTAGGTAAAATAGTTTAGATTTGGAGATCTTGGAGTCCAGAATGCGTTTGACTTCAAACTCGAGCTCTCCATCAACTAGGATGGGTTTTGGAGATTTAGTTAGTCGGGTTTGAGGTTGCACGGGTTTTAATAGAGAGACGTGGAAGACCGGATGTATCTTCATGTGCGGGGGCAAGTCCAACTTGACCGCTACTGGGTTTACTATGGTAGTGATGGAATAGGGACCAAGGTATCTTGGGTTGAATGTGCGTGGCCCTTTTAGAGGTAGATATTTGGTGGATAACCAGACTTGATCCCCTACTTGATATTGAGGGGCTTCCTTCCGATGTTGATCTGCTCCTTTCTTGTATTGTTCTTTAGCCCTTTGAAGGTGAGAAACAGCTTCCTTAAAGGCTTGGGTGATTGTAGAATGCAGGTAGTCTACTGCTGGTGTTTCAAGATCTTGGAGGGGATCCAACTCCGAGGTTCGAGGGTGACTGCAGTATAAAAGAAAAAACAGGGTTTTCCCAGTTCCCGAATGGACAGAGTTATTGTAGGCATATTCGGCTATCCAAAGGATGTCTTTCCAAGTTTTTTCAGTTTGTTGCAGCATGCAGTGTAAATACTGTTCCAGAGTTTGATTGGTCCTCTCGGTTTGTCCATCGGTCTGAGGGTGGTGACTGGTCGATAGTCTCACATCAATTTGAGCCGACCGACAGCAACTTCGCCAAAAATGAGAAATAAATTGACTACCTCGATCCGAAATTAGAACCGAAGGAAAACCGTGCAGCCGGACGATGTTTTCGAGAAATTCTCGGGCCAGAGTTGCTGCTGTTGGCAAGCCTTTGAGCGGAATGAAATGCGCCATCTTGGAGAATAAGTCCACGATTACTAGAATCGTATTGTATCCGGAGCATGGAGGTAGATCGGTGATGAAGTCCATAGAAAGCGTATGCCAAGGGCGAGGTGGGATGTCAATAGGGCGTAAGAGGCCTGCTGGTCTTTCCTTTTCACTCTTGTTTTGGGCGCATACTCCACAGGACATTATAAAGTCTCTGATATCTTTTTTCCAAGACGGCCACCAGAAGTAGCGCTTGATCTTTTCTGAGGTCTTGGCCATACCGGGATGTCCTTCCATTAAAGAATCGTGATAACAAGAGATTACTTTTTTCTGTAAATCTGTGCTGGGCAGGTATAATCGTTCTTGGAAATACAATAAGTTGTCCTTTACTGCAAAGTCCTTTCCCTGCAGATGCCAATTCTGTATGTCTGCTGGAGTTACAAGTTGCCTGGCTTTATCCTTAACTTCCTCTATGGATTGTGTGGCGATTACACCCAGAATTCTTTGTTCGGGAATGATTGGTACAGGTTTAGGGTTGATCAAGTGTTCTTCCACTCCCATCCGAGAAAGGGCATCAGCTTTACCATTTTTTGTACCAGGTCGATAGGTAATTATGAAGTCAAACTCGGCAAAGAATAATGCCCAACGGAGTTGTCTAGAGGATTGGGCTTTTGCGGTTTCCAAATATTGCAGGTTTCGGTGATCCGTAATCACAGTAACGGTGTGTCGGGCCCCCATCAGATAATGCCACCAAGCCTTAAAGGCAGACTTGATAGCCAGAAGTTCCTTGTCAGTAATCGTGTAATTGATTTCAGGAGGCGAGAATTTGCGGGACCAAAATGCCACGGGATGCAACTGATTGGTTACCGGGTCCTTTTGTGATAGAACTGCCCCCATGGCAAGGCTTGAAGCATCAGTTTCCACGATGTAGGGGAGTTCGGGGCGAGGGTGTTTTAAGATTGGGGCAGAGATAAATTTAGTCTTCAAATCCTGGAAAGCTTATTCCGCCTCGGTAGACCATTCAAAACGTTTGTTTTTCTTTAACAAGGCAGTGATGGGCTGGACTATTCGAGAAAATTCGGGGATAAACCTGCGGTAAAAGTTAGCGAAGCCTAACATGCTTTGCACACCTTTTACGGAGGATGGTGATGGCCATTTGAGAACTGCATCGACCTTCTTTGAATCCATACGCACTCCGCTAGGTGATAATATGAATCCCAAGAATTTAACTTCAGTCACGTTGAAAACACATTTTTCCAACTTAGCGAAAAGTTTGTGTTGACGCAATCTTTCGAGGACCATTTTCACGTGTTTCCGATGTTCAGATTCCGATGAAGAATAAACGAGGATGTCGTCAATGTAAACAACAACACACACATCTATGAGCTCTCTGAGGACATCGTTCATAAAATATTGAAAGGTGGCCGGGGCATTGCAAAGTCCGAAGGGCATGACCTGATATTCAAATAGCCCATATTTGGTGCCGAAGGCCGTCTTCCATTCATCGCCCTCTTTTACTCGTACCAAGTGGTAAGCTCCTCTAAGATCCAGCTTTGTATATATGCATGCTTTTCTGACTTGGTCCAGGAGTTCAGGGATCAAAGGTAACGGATATCTATTCTTGACGGTGATCTGGTTCAGGGAGCGATAATCTATACAAGTTCTAAGGTCTCCTTCCTTTTTTGGAACGAAGAACAAAGCTGAAGAAGCAGGGGACTTGGAAGGACGAATAAACCCATTTGCCAAGTATTGATCCAGGTATTGTCGAAGGTGAAGGTTCTCAGGCTCGGTGAGGGCATAAATTCTACTACAAGGAGGAGTAGATCCAGGTGTCAGGTCTATCTGGCAGTCATAAGACCTATGAGGAGGTAGAGAGTTAGCCTGATCCTTCCGGAAAACATCTTGGTATTCTAGGTATTCGGGAGGTAACTGGGGAGTCTCTGAAGAAATTGCTGCCAGTGCAACACCAGGTGGAGGGTGACAAGTAGAGACACATTCTGGAAACTGGACCGTTCTTGCTCGCCAATCGATCAGAGGATTGTGTTTCTCTAACCAAGGTATTCCTAGAATAATCTGAAACTGAGTAGCCTTGATAACATCGAACACGATCTTCTCATGGTGTCCATCTTGACTTACTAGCGTCACTTCTTGAGTGGTATGCGTTACTGGTCCGGAGGCTATCTCCGTTCCATCCACCGTAGTAATGACGTCCTTTACAGCCTTGGGACAAAGAGTTAGATTCATCCTCAAAACCATTTCATGATCCACATAATTGCCGATGGCACCGCTGTCGACGTAAGCTTCAATTGCATGTAATCGATCCGGATTATCAGGGCTAATGAGGACCATAGGTATCACAAAATGCGAGGTCACGGAACTGGTTTTCACGCTCGGCAAGAGGACCTCTATTCTTGTCGGGCGAGGTCGTTTCCCTGCTCAGAGTTTGTAACTTTGGTAACTGCAGCTCCTACTACCTTCTTGGCAGGTTTCACCGGACAGTTTCGAAGAAAGTGCCCTGAGTTTCCGCAATAGAGGCATAATTGCAACTGTTTTCTCCTTTCCCGCTCCTTTTGTGTTAGAGGACCTTTCAGGCCCTCTATTTGCATGGGTTCCCCGGAGTCTACTCCTTTGGAAGGAGTTGGCGGTTTGGAAAATACTCGAGCATCAAACTTGGAACGATCGGCCTTCCTGTTCTGCAGTCTGTGATCTATTTGAACGACTAAGTCTATATAGTCCGAACAATCTTGTGGGGGATTCACTACTTGGGCTAACACATCTTCGAGCTCTCCACGTAGACCTCTATAAAACAGCGTAATCCTTTTGTCCTCAGGCCACTGAGTTTCCACTATCAGTCTGTTGAAAGACGCAATATAAGCCAAAAGGTCTTGATTACCTTGTCGCAACGAAAGAAGCTCATTGTCCAAGGCCTGCCCCTGTGAATGTCTTGCGAACAGTTTTTCCATACTGAGCTGAAAAGCTTGAAAATCATGGAGGACCGGATCATCTTGATTTACTAGAGGGATCGACCAGTCTGCCGCATTGCCACTAAGGTACGAAAGCACGAAAGCTACTTTAGCTTGATCAGTTGGAAAGGCTGCTGGCCGGCATAAGAAATGCAACCGGCACTGATTGATAAATACTGCAAACCTCTTTGGGTCACCAGAAAATCGTTCGGGCGGAGCCAGAGGTACATTCCCAGGTAGGTTGATCTGCACTGGATTCATAGAGGATGTAGAAGGAAGATTTCCCCCAGATGCGGGTAACGGGGTCTGTCCGGCTTGTGACTGTAGCAATTGTCTAGCGAGATCATCTGTTCGCTCCTTGGAAATAATCAGTTCCCTTCTTAGAGCGTTCGTTTCCTGACGGGCTGCATGCACTTCTGCCCTTAGTTCCCCAAGTAACTGGGCTAGCTGGTCGGTATCCGAGGTTTCCATAGCGCCTGGACGGGAGTTTTGCGGTAGGCTTTGCGTTCTGTAACGCTCACCTGATTCCCGTAGAGGCGCCAGTCTTGACTGGGCGTATACCGTATCTTCAAAGGTGATGTGTAACACACGGCTGGCTCTTTGGGCTGGACCTCTGTGCACTGTATGTCTGACTCGAAGGGTAAGATGTTTGCAGATAGAAAATATGGGATTAATGAACTGGGCTATTGAATGTCTCTCTCTTCTTCCCTTTCTCTTCTCCTGTAGAACCCCAAAGGTTAATGCTCTCACCTTAGGTAAGTGAACGCCGTGCTCTCCATCTGCCTCAGGGCAGGGTGCTGTAACCAGTTTCTTCACTGGATAAGGGGAGCAGGCCTCTTGACTTCAGAGGACTGCTGTCCGTCGTTTACTGCACGAACGGTAAGTTTCGAGTAATTCTAATGTCTTTAAAAGTCTTTAGTAATGATGTCTCTTGTTTTGCAGGGTTCCGGCGATGGCGGATGACGGGCTGAAGTGAGTTGAAGATGGAGCCCGTGTGATGAATAGAAGCGCCTGGAAGCACGTAAGTAAGCGCTTGTTGCCTGCTTCACGATGCGCTCTAACTGTCTTTTTATTTTGCAGGTACAAGTTCGGAGCGGCTGCAGGGTGCCGGAATACCCACTGGGTTAGATGTGGAAAGGAGTAATGGCACGTGAGTATTAAAGTTCCCCAATGTCTTTAAACGCACCTTGTTTTGTCTTTCAGATGCGGGATGCAGCGCCGAAGGCCTCCGGAGCGTGCGAAGAGTTGATAAGCTTTTGTCTTTCAGATGCCGGAATGCAGTGCGAAGACCTCCGGAGCGCACGAAGAGTAGGTAAGCCTTTGTCTTTCAGATGCCGGAATGCAGCGCGAGGCGTTGGTGACAGCCGATGGACCAGGTAAGTGAAGCGCTGACACTGAAGACCGTAATGCTAACCTGTTCTTTCTTGTCTTTATAGGTGTTGCTGAAGACTGGATTCAGGATGGTAAGCCTTTTTCCTTAGGCCCAGGATCAGATGCAGAAGACACGATGAGCGTTCTGCTGCAGAGGATGCAGAATAACGCAAAGCAAGATTCATCCATCGGGTGTGGTTTAAATAGCCTCCTGTAGTGCTTAGGTGTCCCCTTCCACAGCCACGCCTAGGTAAGAAAAGAGTTCCTGCTTTCCAGAAGAGTTCCAGTGTTCTGAACCTAGGGAGTGGCTCCTGCCCCACCCAACAGGAAAAGTAGTTCCAAACAGAAGAGGATCAGAGGCTCAACTGGCAGGCAAGTAAGCAGCATGGTCTGCTGCAGGTAAGTCCACCCAAGCATTATGAGCCCGGCGCTTCCAGCGCTGGGACTGGGCATATTTATGAGCCTGGTGCCACTGGCGCCAGGACTGGGTCCAAAAGGTCCCAATTGGGACTGGTTGGCACTCGGAACCTGGGTTATGGATCTGCTTCCAAGGGAGTTGGGAAAACCCTGACCTTTTGGAAGCAGAGATCATGACACCTTGCTCTTCTTGTTTTGTCCATATCTGACCTCCACAGGAAAGCCTTGCATCGACAGAATCAGGGAAGTAATTCTGGAATTACTCACATTTCCTGCCCGGATTCTGTCACTTTGGAGATATTGCAAAGGCTGGCGCGGAGACTCCACTATGATGTGCTCCCCCTGGATGAATGGGCGGTAATTTTTCAATGCCCACAATGTCACCAGGAGAGCCTTCTCACAATCGTTGAATTTTTCCTCCTCAGAGGATAAAGTCTTAATTGCATAGATTACTTTATTGACCTTCTCCTGCTTTTGGTATAGTACTGCTTTCAAGCATGTATTTGAGAACCCCGTCCCCAAGAAGAACTCCTTGTTTTTGACAGGGTAAGCTAGGCAAGGCGCTTGTGAGAGACTTCTTTTAAGTTGTTTTACTGCCTTGGATTGTTCTGGACCCCACTCCCACTTGACCCCTCCTTCAACAGATGGACCAGGGGTCCTGTGACCTCTGCATAATCCTCAATGAACTTCCTACTGTAATTAGTCAGTCCAAGAAGCCTTCTTAGTTCATGCAGCGGTGTGGGGTCTTTCAGTTTTAGTAGTGCTTCCACTTTCTTCGCCTGGGGACAGAGACTCTCAGGGGTTATTTTATGTCCCAAGAAGTTGACACAGGTCCTACACCACTGTGCCGTCTGGAAGGACAGTTTTTCTCCGGCAACCCTCAACTGGGTCAGAACATAGCAGATTTCCGCTATGTGTTCCTCCACAGTTGAGCTTTTAATAAAAACATCATCCAGATAGGCCAGGTTACCCCTTTCACCCAAGTTGGGAATGGCCTTGTGTAGGAAGATGTTGAATTCATTGCCAGAGTTTATTTATCTGAAGGGAGTCCGGGTCCATGTGCACTGCTCCCCACCGAAGGTAAAGACCAGCTTGTACTGGTCCTCCCTATGACGGGCATGGTCCAGTATCCATTTGTCAGGTCAATGGCGGTGTACACCTTTGACCCCTGGATCTGGGCCACCCCTTGGTCAATGTAGGAAAGAGGCATTTGGGACATGTGGATCCGTTTGTTCACCTCCCTGAGGTCTGCGCAAAGTCTCCATTGGCCATTTGGTTTTAAAATCCCCAGTACCTGATTACTAAAGGTACTGTGGACTGGACAAATTATCCCACGGGACTCTAGGTTTTTGATAATTTCGGTCAGGCAAGCGGTATTGCATCACGAATACAGGAGTCATCCCAGGGTACGTTGGAATTGAGATAGTATGTATCTCGGTGCGACCACAGTCGTACGAGTCCACAGCAAAGATATCTTGAAAATTTAAGAACACCTGTTTCAACTTTCACTTTTGTTCCTCAGTCTCACAGGCATCAGCAATGTTGACCCACTCTTCAACCATCTGCCTGAAGCCTGGAAAGACTTTGGGTTTCACGATCTCAGTGGCCTCCTCCAGCTGTGTGGAGAGGTATCTGGTTAGGGTGTTGACTTGGACAGAGGATTTTAGGTAGGAGAGGCAGTCATTGTGGACCTGGAAGATCTCCTCATCCTTCCTGATGTCACAGGTCACCTCTTCCCCCCTAAGGGCAGGAAGAGTACATCAGCAAATTCCCCCCTTGCCGGGTGAAGATCCTTTCATCGCCATTGTCATAGCAGTCATTGGGGATTGGTCCTATAAGTTATTTTCCTAAATCCATGGAAAAATGCTGGTCATCAACTGAAAATCCAATAATGGTGCCTGCGCCCAGAGTGATACTCCTAAGGTCGCTGTTATCCACCACCATTGGAATGGTGTTGTGTTCTACTTTAACTAATGGTGTTGGGTTTAACCCCAACCCCTGTTGTTGAAGATGGGCATTGAGTTGTACATATGCGTCTGGATTTTGAAGTTTCTGTCCTCTTTTAATTTTTAAGTGGGAATTGTCAGGTTCGTCCTAGGATGGTGACCTCCTCTCCAATTTGAACTTCAACTACATACGGCAGCAATTGAGCTGACCGAAATGCCTTTTCAGGATCATCAAAGCCCATGGGATTGCCCCCCAGTCAGACCAGCCCTTGTAATTTATAAGGTCCAAATGAATTGCAAAATGATTGAGAATGTCACAGCCTAAATAGTATGCAGCAGGGACATCTCGCATGACCCAACAATTATGCTCTATGCTTTTGTCACCTATGGACATTTTGAGCATACACCTGCTAGGCAGGAGATGTTTGGAATTGGGAGTTTCCAGGCCCATTTCCCACTTATCAATCAATTTAAATGTGGGAATGGTCAGATCTTTGGGAGTTTTCTGAACATGGCTTCACTGGTGAAGCTCTTTCCATTATTCAGGCACACTCTGGTGAGAACAGACTCCCTCCCCTCATTTATCTGAATAGGAAGGAACAGCTGTTCTCTTATTTCCTGAATGTCAGCCAAGCTTTGAGCTGGTTTTTCATCACTTTTGACTACAGGATTTGGATTTTCAAATTGGGGATTGGTATCAAATTTAAAAGTATTTCCTTCCATTGTGGGATGCCTCTTGAAACTGGAAGGAAGTTTGATTTTCAAGAATGGAGAGAAGTTCCCATCACCTGTTTGTTGTCCTACAACAATTACTGTAATGTCAGGTATTGGATTATTTTGGAAATTGAACTCAATTTGATCAGATTTTTTTTCAACCATGTGTCAGGTGATGTTTTTGCTGACATAGTTGATATTTTGTTTTAATTTTATTGCCCGTTTAGTCTGAGTCCAGAGCACCTTGTTTACACAGACTATCAGGGGAGACAACCTCCAGAGGAGGTCATTACCTAATAGACATGTGGTCCCCTCTGGAGTCACGACTATAACAGGGTGCTTCCCCTTATGTCACCTTATTTTAATTTCCAGACCCTTAGTCACCTCAACAGGAATTTCATTCCCGTCAAAGTTCTGGAGTTGTTCAGGAAGAGTGGTAAGAGGGATCTGGTATTTCTCCCCCTTCCTGAATTTAGCTGCTTAAAGGCTATTTTGGATAGAAGAGTGGCTTGGGATCCAGCGTCCACCAGTGCTAAAAATGCACATTGACCTTGCACTCGTACAGGGGAATAGAATTTACCTTCATTCTCCTCCAATGGTCAAAGGTAATGGGCATTTTGGGCAGCTGGGCTGTCAATTTCTTTATTATGGACTCTGACACGGTGGGGTGTTGGACAGTTTTCTGTGTCGGAGTCTGGGATTCTGTAAAAAAAATAAAAATGGCATCCTGAAATATGTGGGATTTCAAAATCCCCTTTTTCCCTTAGCTCTGTGCTGCCCCCCTTTACCTGGTGGCAGTCACTAGAACCAGTTTGTGGGGAGGATCCCTCCATCAAAATTTTGTTCTCTGGATGATAATTCTGGAGTTCAGGGGTGGGTGATTCTGAATCCGTCCCCACACCTACCCAGTTCTGGTCTCTTGGGACCCATTTTTCTTTGGGAGGAATTCCCCCGTCCCTGAAGGAGAAGACTTTGTTCCCGGAATCCTCCAAGGATTCTTCCCCTTCAAACTGGAGGACACTGACTTCCTCCACAAATGGGCCTTTTTGGTTTCTTTGTTTCTCCTACCCATCCTCTGTTCCATGGGTTGCAGATTTTCAGGGGAAAGAGATTTTACTTCCAGTTCTGGGGTGTCTAGGGGCATTTCACGGGTGAGAAAGAAAGCTTCTTCTAGGGATTTGCTCCTCCCTTCCTCCTGTGCCTCTTCCTCTGGAACCGGTGGGTGATCGGGGCTATCTCCCATCATTGTTCCGGGGTGCCAGACCCTTGGCAGGGTTCTGCTGAGCCCTCAACATGCGACTTAGATCCTGAGTGAGATTCTGGACCTGATGCTCCGGTTGGGACACCCACTCTGGCTGGTACAGGGGTCTTTGATCAAATCTAGTTTGTTCTTGGGAATGGTAACTATCCATTCTCCCGGAGTCCCTTGGATATTGGGGATTCCCTTGGTAACCCTCCACCCTTGGCCTCCCCTCTCCTGGATTGGGTGGGCTGGACTCCTGAAAGCAGGGAGAGAAAGGAAGGTTGTCCTGCAGGTGGGGGTTTGGAAGATACCAGGGCAAGAAACTTAACCTAGGATTTGGAGGATTACTGCCCTCCTAAGGGAAGTTAGGAGGGATGTTTCCTAGGGCAGTACTCACCTGATTGGATCCCCCCCTTGGGTCAGGGGAGTCCACACGTACCCCAATATAGGTCTATTGCCCTTATACCTGTAACTGATATAATTAGCAGTGTTAGAGGTCACATTGGTGGGGTTTCCTACCTGACTAGTCCTTGCTTCTGATTGAACGGAAGGTCTTCTTTGACTCTGATTTGGCTGGTTTTGGTGAGGGGCATTTTTAGGCCCCTCATTTCTAGGTCAAAAATGGGGACAACCTCACCTCTGCCACCTTAGTATCAGCGGAGGGTGTAGGTTAGTTTGGGGGTTTTGGTTCAGTTTTTGCTTTCAACAGGTTTTTGGACCTCATAGATCCGGGTAGCCTGCCCTTTTACCCAGTCCAGGGACATGTTATCATGAAAATCTCTTACCAGCTGTGTCATAATCAATTTTTCGGAGTGCATGAAAATAGGTGGTTGTAAATCCCTGCTATTCGCACGCACCCGCCTAGTAGTTTGTGCAAATGCCCGTTATAGCTCTTGCACAAATTCTCTTGGGGCCTGATCCACTCCACACTGCAGATTTTAGGCCGCCTTGCGGGCCTCCTGGGCGTTTCTGTGTGTGGAAAAGTGCTTCAAGATGACTGCCTTGTAGTCGGACAACCTTGAATGGTTTTGGTTTCCAGCGCAGCAAAGAAGCTGGAGTACTCTGGAGAGAACGTCCAATTGGCAAAGTCTATGCAATTCTGGCTATGTTTGATGTCAAAAGCCTTATTAGCCTTCTTTTGCTGCTTCACCTGAGTCCATTTGCCGTCAGACTCAGAGCTGCTACCACTTGAGGTCCCCTCTTTATCTTCTAGGTGCTCCCTAATTCTTTGAGCATGTAAGTTGCTCTCAGAATGGTGGGGGCTAGTTTATTCTCCCCTGTTGTACTTTGGGCTCTCTGGGTCACTCCGCTTGAACTCCCTCCTTCGCACAGGTGAGTGGTCTTCTGGCTCCTCCCTGCTTCCAGAGTTGGCGGAGGAACCCACCACTGCCCTGATTGGGTGGAGGTTTTTAGAATGCTCTTTTGGGGCCTCAATTCATGCTCTTTCTTCTCTGCAAAGGGAACCAAATGGTCCCTTTGTAGATGATGCTTCTGCAGGTCTATGTCCCTGATTTTCTCCTCATAGGAGTCTTCCTGGTCAGATATATTGACCATAATATTTTGGAATCTGTACAGCGATGTCCATCCATCAATCCCTGATGGGTGGTGGCCTGCCTGGTCAATCATGCTGGTCCTACTAGAGTCTGGCTGCCTCGTGATTCCCTGTTCTTGTGAACCGGTGGACATGAAGTTAGCAGTACCTTGTGCATACAAGGTGGTAAATGGTTTTGAGGCCCTTGGTACAGAAGGCATCACACTGAGATCAGTAGTGGCCCTGTGACTCTAAATTTGCTCGGGGTCCCTCAAGTTTGGATTCAGCCTAGCATACTCGCTTTCTAAAAGCTCAAGTTTCTCCCTCCCAGCCTGATGGTAGGCTAGGCCTGAGCCTTTTGCTCTCCTATCAGGGATTGACTTACCTCCATTACCTTCTCTTGAGGTGCCACCTGGCTCCGGAGTCCCCTGTTCTCAGCACAGTGGGCCTCATTGGCTTTTTGTGCTGCCTTTATGGCCTGGAAACACTGAGACCATTTTTGTTGCAGGAGATGCATCTCCTGATTTTGCATATTTATAGCTTGGGTGTTCTCTTCTAGGTCACCTTCTACTTGTCTTGTGTCCCAGACATTTTTCATATTCTGCT
Organism: Ambystoma mexicanum; assembly: GCF_040938575.1. Lineage (NCBI taxonomy): Eukaryota > Metazoa > Chordata > Amphibia > Caudata > Ambystomatidae > Ambystoma > Ambystoma mexicanum. Next base: position 287,549,542 of record NC_090922.1, read on the forward strand.
TTAAGTTTGTTCAGTTCCTGGAGGTCTAACTCTCTTTCTGTAGGTCTATTTTTAAGTTGCACACTTCCTGACATAGGGCATCTTTTTCCTGATACAGTGTGCCCCTCTGTTCAGCCAGGTCATCCCGCTGTTGTTTGATAGCACTTAATGTCTGGCGTTCTTGGTAAAATTTTGTTTGAAAGTGGAGTTCTTTAATGATTCATTTATTATCCTCCTCTTCCAACTTTTTGATCTGATTTTGGAACGCAATCATGTCCCCTAAGCAGGTTCTATTGTATACCACCTGTTGGTTTAATTTGAGTTGTCTCTCTTTCAGGGACTCAACCTTCTCCTGACACTCCACTTTCAATGCATCTAATTGGGCCTCTTGATCTGAATTTTGTTGTTGTTGTATAGCCAAGTCCTCTTTTAACTTTTTGATGTAGTTTTCAAATTCTACTCCAGAATCTTGGCTGTTTTGCAATTTCTCTTCTAGTTTTAATTTAGTCTGAATTTGGTTTAAGAGCTCAGACTGGCTTTGAGCAAGGGACTATTTTCTTCATATTTTTCCTCCATAACCCCCATGTGGAGACATATGTAGGCTGCGAGTCGGACCATTTTGATCTGCTCCTCTTTAATATTCAGAGTCATATACATCTTGCTCAAGGCTTGATGTAAAAGGCCACCGTCCTGCCACACATCAATTTTCATGGAGGTGACCTGTTGCATCATTGCTACTAGCCAGGCCTCCTGATCTTGCTCTGCCCATTCCCCTCTAACAAATAGTTTGTGCAGAAGGTGCTGCCTAGCCATATTAATCTCAACGGTGCTCATTGTGAATAGTGTTCCTTCTTTATTAAATTATTTATTTAAGGACAAATCTGTACTCTGTTGCTTTTTGTCTAGTTCAGGGTTAATTACACACAGTCCTGATACTTAAGGTCTATGTTTTGGGATGGCACTTTTACAGTGTAACACAGTTTTTTAACCACAAATGTATCACTGCCTTTTCTGGGTTAGCCTGCAGTGTTAAGCTGTCATTGGTGGAAACACTTATCTTAATCCTGGCAAACGAGCCCCTACTGTGTCACGGATTTAAATACACGGCACGCTCCAGACCAGGACTCTTTCCACTGGCAAGGGATGAGGCGCACAACAAAAATGTGTTCAATTTTATTAATTTTGGATTCCGCTCTGAGAAGGCAGCCAACCTGTCTTACACCCCCCTTGACGAACACCCCGTGTTGCAATGGACCATGAACCGGGCCAGTGTCTAATAATGAAATATTTATTTATTTTTAAATTCAAATGAAAATCAAACAGACTCAATATAAGGCAGCAATCACCAGTGTGGCGATAATTACGCAGCAAAATGATAGGTACACTTAATTTAACTTTCTGACATCAGACACATCAATGCAAATATGAATGGAAGCAAGATCACTTTTTGGTAATACTTTTATTTGGCACAACTGTTATGCATTCCCCCTGCAACACTCCCCCAAAACCCCTTGTTAACCAAGTTGTGTGTGGGTGGAAAGGAGTAGCAGGGAGTCAGATATAAGAGGGAGAAATTGGATTTCAAATTCGATCTACCACCCCAGAATGGGAGGCCAAAACAAAATTAAAACCCTTGAAAAATTTGCAAAATGGCACTCGGGATTCACTGGCTAGTTAGAGGTCAGTTTACAGGTGCGGTAGAATGAATAAGACAGGAATTCATGTGGCTGGGCTAAAGAGGCAAGATACTAAACAACATGAATGCAGGTGAGAAAGTTGACTTTTAGGGAAGGAAAGCAGTGCAGCAAAAATTGCACGTGGCAGAAGTGCAATTTTGTATTTTTCACAGGTTTCAAACAAGCAAACAGCTTAGGAAATGAGCAAAACAGTCAAAATCAGTAATGTTTTTTTTCTGATGAGCTACAAAGGCACCCAACAGGTATTAAACTCAAGTGGAAGGATAACTCTTTATGGGTGACAGTATGGGATTCTTTATAGGAAAGGAAAATCAGATTTTAGAATGGAAACAATTTCACGGGCAGACTCGGTTTTGTTAACAAAATGATTTGTTCCACTGCGACTGTATTTTAGTGGCTGAATTATTAAAGAAAAACACTGCATGCAAGGAGGTTAATTTGCAATGTTAACCAATTCATGCAACGTTCATCATTATGGGAAATGTATTAATTCATTTAAAATAGTACTCAGGACTTACACAAAGGACTGAAATGATTTGAAAAGAATTACGCTAACACATGGGGACTAACATGGATTCTTCCAAGGACAGGAAGCACAAAGGATTCTGACAATTTAGGAAGTTACTAGGGTACTTATAGGATGTGTATAGGGTTGGACAGAATGCAAGATAACAGAGTGGTGTATGCAGCTTTATGGTACTGGGTAAGGGTGATGCTTACAGAATGCACTTGAGTTGGGTAGTTTGGACAGCTAACCTGGTCTCTGGACAGTGGGACAAGGATCTGGTCACTGTACAGTGGTTGGGCTCTCCTTTAAGGAAACAGCGTGGCAACAGGGGTCTGGTCACTGTGGACAGCGATATGCATCAACTGGGCAAGTACAGGTCTGGTCACTGGATTCTCCCAAAGGGATCAGCAGCCTTTCCTCCTTTCTCCCTGAATTATTGGGATTTTTGTAGGGTTTAGTTCTGCCTGGATAGGAGGTTCTGGATAGGTGGATCTACCTGCATCTGGATCAGCTACCTGTGGATTTTGAATGTTGAATTTCTGAAGGTCTGGATTTTGAATGTCCTGAATATCCCTATGCCTGCCTCTTATATAAGCAGGATGACATCAGAGAATGTTTTCTAGGTGGGCGGAAGTAACCTGGACATGCCTCTAAGATTGGATAGTTCAGGCTGTGATAGTCGCCACCTCCCTGCCGGCGGATTGGTTCCAGGGAAGTGACATCAGTTTTAGTGTGTGTGTTGTATGATGTGCTTTGTTTCACCACAGAGACCTTTGCCAAAATCAGTTATGAAACAAATCCCATATATTTTCAATTGTTATCCTCATGAAAATCAGATAGGCAGATCCCATATTTTACAAGGAATATGTCATTACAAACGTCAAGTCTGTGCGATGCTGCTTTGCCCTTCGGGCACCGTTTCGCAGTTTTTTATGGGAAACATTTGACCTCAAATTCTACAAATGGCTACATATAAGCCTAACAGTGTCGGGTATATTTCCATCAAGTTTCATATCTGTGCCATGTACTCTTTCTCCAGAAATGCCCCTTTAATGCCATTCATGTCCACCATATGCCAGGATGACCCACATAGTCTCATATTGCTGAAACAAAAATTACATTAGAAACCGTCATAATTTCACATTGCTGCTTATTCAGATTACTGAAATAAATGTGTTCATGTGAAAAGTATTTTCAATCAAATGGGCTGGATGTGTCCCCAAATGTGGGCGGTATTTCCAATCCCCCAGCCAAATGTCTTTCCTTGGTCAGCTTGCACAGGGGTTGTCATGACTCCTCCTTTGAAGTACTTTAGTTTGAATGCAGGGGAATTCACTCATATGAGGCAAACACATGGATTTGAATCTCCCTTTGTCCTTGGGAGCATCTCTGTCCGGCAGTCTAAGGTACCCTGTAATTATCACACTTGTCAGTCCTTAGAATCGGGCCACTGCCCTGGCAGTATCAAAACATAGGAAGGTGCGCTTTTTGGCCTTTAAACCAAACTGACCTAACAGGAATGCCTGCCTCAGCCAGGCTGTTGAAGTTCTTTTTGTGGAGAAAAATAAAATACACAGAGTACAATATGCCTATGTTTTTGCAGCCCCTCTTCCCAAAATGCACAGTTGTGTTTCTGTGCATTTTACAGTATTATTTTTTATTTACTTTTCACAATGTTATTTCAGTGCTTTGCAAAGCAGGGTAACATGGGTTCATTTTCTTTTCATGTTCATGTATCAAAATACGGTTTTCCTCGCATTTACATTCTGAAGGCTTTTATAGCTCTGGTCAATTTCTATACACAGGGATATGCTTGGGAAATGGGTGCTTTGAATCTGACACCAAGCAAAGGAGAGAGACAGCTTCTTTTGAAATGTTTTGCATGTGTTAATTTGTTTTGAAAGTGAATGCTAGCCGTGCAGACTGGAATGAAATTCCCTGCTTTTCACAGACTTTATTTTACAAAAAAATGCTGTTCAGCGAGGTATGGCTCTCAATTGATGGTGTTCAACCTGAAATAGATGGACATGGCTGTATTTTACTAGAACCAAACTGGGTGATATTTAAAGATGAAAGTAGCACCAGTGCAAGGTTGTTTGAAACACAGGATATTTTCTTCAGGTTTTTGAGATGACAGCACTGCAGCGTTAAGACATTCTGCCTTTGAATTCTTCTCTTTGGATTCACATGAAGAAAATAAATGCAGCCATTCTCGGGGTGTCTTACGTTCCATCTCGCCCCATATGTGCTCAGCAGACACAGCACAGCCATTATTTCTGTAACTGCTAAAATGCAGTTTTGTGATGCAGGGGATTTCTGTTGGGCTGGCAAATGTACCCCACAATGCGAATTGTCCAAGTTAAATAGTCCTCAGAACATTTGTTCTTCCATACTAGATGTCCAATAACAGGACACATATATGATTTTTTTTGTTTAAATTGTCATTTCAGTAAACATCACAACAGCAATACCTCTGTGTTAAAAGATATGTCTGCACATGTTTTACTTTTGTGTTAGGGCACCCTTACATGGCCAGACTGTATCAAACATTTCTGCACATCAGGGACTTGAATACCAAACACCAGTGCCACTGTTAATGCAATGTGTGTTAGTGTATTAGCTCTGGTGCAAGCTTTCACTCTCATGAGTACTCACAAATATTGCATTTTGTCTTTCTGTTACTTTTCCATACATTAGGGGCCTGATTTTTAAATATGTATGCACAAGCACCAATGCAATTTGTGAGAACGAAAGTGCATTAGCTGTAGTGCAAATTCATTAAGTTATTTGCAATGACACTAATGCAAATGCACGTGAGCAAATGCTGTTTGTGCATGCAACAAACACACTTGTGCTTGCACATGTTTGGTAATCCAGTTCTAGATAGCACTGCGACTCAGCACGAGATCATGTTTTTCTATACAAATCACGTATTCTGTCCCGAATGCTACTGTAGAATTTGGCTTTATCTATGAAAGAGCATTGAAGGTTTGAAATGATGAAACGCCCCTTTACAAAGACTTCCGGTAGCTCTACGTACAGGACAACACCAATTAATACATGTGTGCACATACTGCCTCCACCAGGCTTTTTATGCATCTAATAGTAAACACGGCCCACTCGTTTACAAAACAAAATAAACTGGCTTACAAATTAAGCCCAACTTCTTGCAGACAACTTTAGGTGTCCACTGCACTTGGTTTCTATTAAAGGTTTTTAAGAATGTACGCTAAAATTCAGAGAACAATTGCGGAAGATAAACTCAGCTCATTAAGAGAATAGGGCGGATGGATTTCGTGCAGGAAATCCACTGAAAAAAAATGCTATTGAAAACCTCCTGAAGGGAGTGTGGTGGGTTGGTGTGGCGGGTTGGGTACCTAGTCCTACCCAGTGCTATAGGAAAAAAAATAAATTGTACCTGTGTTACAGAAGTAGGCATGAGAATAATTGCTTTTATCAGATATTCCCAAATACCCGGGTACATGTTTTAGAATTGGCAATGCGAAAGGCATAAATGTGTGCCCAGTAGGGAGCTATTGCAGTGGGCCTCGGATTGCAGATTGCATTAGTAGCAACGACGCGTGTCAATGGGACTTCCTTGCAGAGAATGCAATCGGCACTCGGTTTCCAACAAAATAAATATTTTCACTGTACACACAGATAAGAACAGCCACATACTACATTTAGAGGTGTGGTTAAGACACAGGCTTAACATGTTAAGTAACTCCAAAAAACATCATAGAAGAAATGTTTGTAAGTGTTACATATACGGAACATTTTGTGCGCACATGTTAACACAGGATACAAACATAAAAGGGCTAGGTATGTGAAATGTCATTGTCATGGAAAAAATGACAAATGATGATTCTGGTGGATTGGTGAACAATTTATTAATAAAAAGAAAATAGCAGGACAAAACAGATAAACAGCAGTACAAGACTTTGGCGCAAGTGAGAAGCCCCTTGCCTCTGTGTACCGTTCTCTTATACCCCAAAAAACCCCAAAAAACTAATGTATTTCAATGGAAGGGGTGGTCCAGACAGGGCAATGAATCATACTGAAACAATGTTATAAGCAGACAACAAAACCTCACAATACAAATCTTTGATACCAGCTGTGTTCTTACATCTTAGTCAGTGTTGTCAGGGAGAACAGCATAGTGTGATACATTTAGTGACAGTGAATACACTCCTCAAAGATTCACACATGCTCTGAGGCAGGTGAGAATGATTAAAGTATGAGGACTTCCGTCTACTAATGCTGCTTTTCCTAAGAAAACTGGACCCTAAAACATGTTACATATGCCAAAAAGAAAACACGTCAGTAGTGAAAGATGTGAAGGCGGGCATTCCTACACACTGGGCGAAGAGCCTTCATTGCAAAGACATTCACACACAAAAAAACTTGCCTCGCATGAGCAAGAAACAGTGTTTAAACATGGCAGTTTATAGTGCCTATTCAATATACAGTATACTAGGGGAGTACATACAATTATTAATTCCAAGCTTTCCCCCTCAATCCCCTACTATGAGACCTGACCTATACTCCAGTCTCATTTCAAACATCTCTAGGGGAGCAAACAACACATGTAGCATATCATAACAGATAACTTTTTTCAGTCGTAGGAGAGTAAGGCACTTGAGAAGTTTGAGAGACTTCAGAACAGGTGTTACATAACCGATAATAGAGGCACTTACAAACCATCAACGGAGAGGATAGACTTAGAATTATGACTAACGCGATCAGTAAGAGCTGACCAATAGATGTGCCCGGAGGTCCCAATAAACCTTTCATCCAAGACTCAAAGATCCACAAAGCCCCTGGAATGGTGTGACAGAGACTTGCAGTGTGACACATGTGGGTGACAATGTCAGTAATATTGCTGGAGTAACTTGGTATGAAAGTTCAGCACTCACTCTTTACAATTGCGAGATACCTCATTGTGAAGCCAGAACAAGTTCTAGAGCCACATGATTCTGAAGCACCATGGATAGGATGGCTACTTGTTCTCAGGATAATAGAGTCAAGGAGGACGCAGTGTCATTTGCAATATCCTCCACTAATTACACAATTTGGTCAGCTAGTCTTTATATATCTTAATCTCAGGGGCTAGTATCAGATATCCTACTCCCGCAGCAAAGCTTTCCCAGGCTGTGCTTCTCCTGAGACGGGGCAGAGCGGGAAATATAGGAGTATGACACACTGTGGGGAGTAGATACCCCATGTAACAACTTCCTCCCCTATTAATGGGAAGCCAGGGATAAGCTTTGACCCCACAGAAAAGTAGTTTCCGGATAGTATGCTCATACTGGAAAAATGAAAAAATACGAAGTCAAATGTAACATTATTGATCAGAACACTTGAAGTGGTGGACAGATAATACATAATTTGCTTGTTCCCATAAAAAAAGGACCTGAGTTGGTATAAGATATAGGACCACTTGCTGGGGAGGAAAGGTGAAGTGCTGCCGGCTTACTGCGTACTTGGTCTTGGGTGTGAAAATGTGTAGGGCTGGTAAAACCCAATTGTGAATGAGTTTCCCTGCAGGGTCCTGGGTCCTAGGGCTGGATAACCAACTTAATATCCAAACAGACATCCCCACACTGAAAGGAAAGGGGTTCAATAGGAAATCTGGAGGATACGTCATGTGGCAAATGGGCACAGACACAGTAGTCAGTGACATTGAGAATGCAGGCATACTGCCAGGGGAATTGCAAGTAATTATTTTCGCTGTGATCACAGGGGTCATCATTATCATGACAGGTGGTGCAGAAAGCATGTGTCACAGTGAAACAATAATATAGCAATATTCTGACTATAACAACAATAACATAAATATAGCTAGACATGATGCACACTAAGTGCAGACCTCGAATGTCCAAGTTCAGGAAACAGGTCGTAATACCTCACACACGTTTGTGGCTTGAAGACAAAGTTTGATTTAGTTAATCAAAGCAGGTAAGGTGCAAAACACAAACCAAATAAGGTTGTCAGACCAGAATTTCCAGTTCAATGTTTATAGGCTCTGTGAAGATGCTGCAAAGTACATATCAATATTCAAAGGTTTCACAGGAATCAGTTACTGAGCAAAGACATTTTCAGTCCATACATTATGATCGAATGTTCCAGCTAAAAATCCAAATTAGAAATATTCCAGTTACCAGATCCACGTGCATATGAGTGTCATTGTAACAAAACGAATGACCAATAGATGATACCAGCATGGTCCATAACTTGTAGATATCAGTGAATAAACAGTAATGGCATTGTAGGAGACTGGGTGCCTGCGGGCCTAATGCACACATCTAGTCCTCTCCAGGCAGGCTCAACTGCGGGTACTGGCTGAACCAGTAGCCCCTTTTTGCTGAGACTGTGTTCTCACTGAACCAGAAAAAATATTGCTGCACTGTTATTCACCGACAAACACACCGTAGCCTTCCTTGTGTGAGGGGATAGGACCTCAACCATACACTTTACTCCCTTCCAAGATGGCCACCCGGTTTACACTATGTATTTGTTTATGTATTACATTTGTATTGCGCACAGCAGCCCTTGGGCATCGAGGCACTGTTACTTGCAAGAAGCTTAGTTACAGGGTGGGAGCAGCAGTGAAAGGTAGTTACAAGTTGTACAATTATACATTAGGGTACATATACACATGGTACATGGTACATTTATGACATGGTAGACCAGAAGGCCTTGTCAAGAGTGTTACTCCGGTCTACTCTCTTGGCTTCTCTCGGCTCCCTTACAAGAATTGCAGCTTTTCCGGCCTCCTCCTCTCATTAAGCCATTCCTCTAAGCGCAGACCTGCTGAGTGCTCGCCTCTGCCCCCTCCACTTCAGGGAAGATGTTGCACAGCCTTGCCACCTTATACCTCCCAATGCTGGTGCCTGTACAGCCCTCCTGCCACCTCAGCAGCTGCTCCCGGGTCTCAGTGCCATGTTGCTGCCTTCACGCTCTCGTCGGAGAAGATCACAGCAAGCCTCGCCGACCACAGATACTTAATAGGCGGTATCACAGGGAATGCAGAGGTGCAGCACCTGCAGACTCAAGTACAGCCTTATAGTTACAAATTGTTGTTGCAGGGTCCAGAGACTTAGGGGCTTGGAGCCATTTCCCGGGTTGTCAAGCCACACCCCACCACAAGTCAAAACTGTTGGCTTTGCCAATGCATCTTTTTAACATGCCTTCAGTGAAGGAGACGAGTGGCTGAAAGCAGACCTGTTTAAGACATTTTTTATTATTCCAGAAGCACATTTACTGCTCCAATTAAATCATTAACTCTCAGAAGTCTGTTTTAAAAAAGACTCCATACACCCAGTGTTGTGCTTGCTTGCTGTGGTTGTCCAATCCCCCTACCTGCTTCTCGGTCTAGTGGTTCAATCCCGAGCCCCTCACTCTCCATCACTCGTTCTAGCCTGACCCGTCCACTTTTCTGTCTTTTTCCCAGAACACACGGGCAAGGATCATTGTGCACAGTGGTGGCAAGGGGTTGGCCTCTCATGGAGGACACCCCCGTGGCCGCACCCTATTCCTTTTTCTTCTAAGGAGGGAAAGTGTGTCCACACATTGGGAACACTCGTGTGCCCCGACCCTTTTTTCTGTTTCTGTGTCAAAGCTTGGTTCACAATGTGATGCCTTCACTAGGTATAGCGGGCTATGGCGCAGCAATAAGGCAACGGACACGGAGCATTAACATGCATGTCTTCTTTATTCAATCTCTCCCTGCAACCCCCCAGCCCGCCCCCTGTTAAGTCACTTCCCTTTTCCCTGGATCCCTCCCGCCCCTGCATTGTCCCAGAAACATCAACGTGACATCTCCCTCCTTTTTAAACGGTTACCAAACTCTTCGCAACTGGCGGTGGTCCGGTGAGCTTGTAGTCCATTTCCTTGATCCATTGGCAAGGTCTGTTCCGAGCCCTCTGTGGACGTACCTGACTTGGCCCCGGCAGTGTCCCGCTCTCCACGCCTGCATTATCCCTTTCCGGCTCTGACTCCTCTGAGTCCCACTGATCAGGTTGATAAGAGTCATCACATTCATAGTCCAGGTGTACCTGTACCCTTCCACTTAGCAGCCTGGCTCCGCTGGGCGGAAATTCTTTGAAGTGGGACGAGTTCCTCATGACGGATCCTTCTGATCCTTGGGCTGTGATCATGGATCCTTTCTTCTGAGTGACAAGCAGAGGTTCCTCATGAAATGGGGCTGTGTGCTTGTGCGTCACTAGTTGTCGGACCGCCACTACGTCCCCTACTCCTATTGATGAGGTCTGTACTCACCTGCGAGCATCTGCATACTCCTTCATTCTAGCCTTGGCTGCTTTGTCCCTTCCCCGCACCTCTTGATCCAGAGTGGGTGGTGGTGTGGTGCCTTCAGCTTGTGGTATGCGTGTCTGGGTATTTTGTCCAAACATCAGTTCAGCAGGGGTCATTCCTGTGGTGCTGTGAGGGGTTCCCCGATAGTCTCTCATCAGCTGATTCAACACTTGCTCGTAGGGCTGGCCAGTGAGTATGGCGATCTGGAGGGCTCTCTTCAGGTTTGCCATAAATCTTTCTACCATCCCATTTGCTTGGGGCCATAATAGGGTGACTTTCCTATGGTGAAATCCAAGATATTCTGCAAATTGTGGTCCAAAGCTGGGATGACATGATGTGCTGCGGTTGATGATATGAGCCGCACATCGGGATATCGTGAGTACTCATCTATCACGGCCAGAACGTATTTCCCTCCTTCGATGGGCCCGAAGAAGTCAGCTGCAACAGCATCCCATATTTTCGGTCGGAGCGCCGACATGATCAGTGGTTCCGGGTGTCGGTTTGGCGTGATGAGGCATCATGTGGGGCATGCTTTCAATGCTGCCTCTACTAGCGTGTCCATGTGGGGAAACCACACCTTTTGTCGGAGCATATGCTTGGTGGACACCATGCCTCTGTGTGTTTCGTGTGCAAGTTCTACGACCTTGGCCCTCATTGCCTCGGGAATGAATAGTTTGCTGTCCATTAGGAGCATGTGATCTTCTGTCATTGCGAGCACGTCCTTTACTTGTAGTAGTCGTTCCACGTCCTCCTGTACTTTGCCACCTGCAGCTCTCCCCTTTTCGTTTGCCCTTCGCCACTGTCCTGATTCCAGTCCTTCAAAGATGATGCGACAGGCTGGGTCATTTTCTGTTTCTCGGGCGAGTGCTTCCATATTACTGCCCTCTGGTGCAGCCTGGTGAATGAGGTACTGTAGGTACCTGTCGGCCACTGATGGTTCTGGTGTGTTTTCCTCCCGTGGCCTCCTGGAAAGAAAATCAGCCGGGTTTTCACCTTTCTCTGGTCTGTGGATGATCTCGAACGCATAGTCCTGAAGTCTCAGACCCCATCCGGTGATTCTCGGGGGCATTTTGGCTTGAGGGTTGCCATATACGTACAATAAGCCCTGGTGGTCTGTGACAACTTGAAAAGGTTTCCCATACAAAAACAGGTGAAAATGTTTGCACGCCCATACGATGGCGAGTCCTTCCTTCTCCGCCTGTGAGTAAGCGGTTTCTGTGGTGGATAGGCTACGGCTGGCATACGCCACTATGTGTTTCCGTGAGGGATCTTTCAGGTCCTTTTGCACCAGTATGGCTCCTAGGCCAACTTGGCTGGCATCAACAGTGAGCTCGGTCTTTCTGCTGGGGTCGTAGTATGACATATTCTTTGCTTTCGCCACCCTTTCCCTTATCAGTTCAAAGGTTTTTTGACACTCGTTGACACTCCTGTGTCCACTCGAATTTTGTGTCTTGGTGCGTTAGCTGTCTGAGTGGTTCGCTGACCGACGCAAAGTCCCGGATGTACCGGTTGCAGTAGCTGGCAAGGCCCACGAAAGACCGAAGTTCTGATACGTTGGATGGAGCCGCCGTATCGTTCAGTGCTGCCACTTTGTCTGGGTCATGGGTCATTCCTGATTCGGAGAAAAGATATCCAAAGAATTTCAATGTGTTTTTCCGAAACTTGCACTTGTCTCTGTTTAGCGTGAGGTTTGCATCGTGCAAGGCCTTGCACACCAACATCAGGGTCTCATTGTGTTTGTTCACATCAGTTCCAAAGACGAGGATGTCGTCTGAATAAGTGAGGCAGTTTGGAATGTGTTTTATTATGTTGTGAACTTCAGCCTGGAATGTTTCTGCTGCCGAGGACACCCCAAAGCTTAGTCTCTTGTATCTAAAGAGACCAACATGTGTGACGAACGTCGTGATGTTTCTACTGTCCGGGTGCAAGACTAGCTGATGATACCCCTTTTGCAGGTCCAGTTTGGAGAACACCTTTGGTCCGTTTAGCAGGTGTATCATATCCGTGATTCTAGGTGTGGGGTGTCTCTCCCTTTTGATGGCCTGATTCGGCCGTTGCATGTCCACGCATAATCTTATGGCCTCAGAGCCTTTCTTCCGAACAGGGACAATCGGTGATACCCATGTGGTGGGTCCTGTGGCCCTTTCGATGATGTCTTGTTCGAGTAGTTTTTGGAGTTCATCCTCCACTTTCTTCTGAATGTTGACTGGAATTCCGTGGTATGGCTGGGCTATGGGGCGAATTGACTCATCCATGTGAAGCCTTATTTGTCTGTTACAGAGTTTTCCTATGCCTTTGAAGATTTTGGGGTACAGGTTATTTACCATTTCCACCGGGTCTATGTATTTGCGGACCATTATGTTATAAAGGATATGTATTAGGCCCATGTCTGCGGCTGCCTTGAAACTGAGGACGCAACCGCTGTCCGTCTCGGTGGCTAGTACATGGATTGGTACCCTCATTTCGTGGCCTTTGTACAGGCAGAGCCTGTTTAATTGTCCCAGGCATTTCAAGGGTGTCTTGGCTCTGTATGCATACATGTTCCCGGTTGCCGGGTGTAGCTTGGGTTTGTGTGGAAGGTTGTTGTATATCTTCTCGCTCACCACGTTGACAGTGGCTCCTGTGTCTATGAGAAATTCTGTTGGTCTCTCTTGCAGCTTAATGATGAGCGTTGGACTGTGAGCGGTCGCTGTGGGGTTTCCCAATGTGTATACAAAGGCCTTTTTCTTTTGGTCACTCCCTGATGAGCTGGGGTCAGAGTCTGTGGGGGACTGCTCCTCCAGGTATCGCAGGTTTGTTTGTTTGTTTGTTTGTTTATTTGGTATAGCGCAGAACCAAACCCGAAGGGGTAGCTGGGCGCAAACAGTACAAGATTACTTAAGAACTTAGTTACAGGAGGAATACAATTTAAGCAGTTCACAATTAGATCAGGAAAAGTGCAGTTTATACAGTTCACATTAGATCAAAGGTAAGTGTACAAAGAACGCAGAAAGGAAAGAAAAATGCAGAACTACGGTTCAGTCTAGTTGATCGGATGTCATTCAGCTGGTTGCAGACGTCTAGTGTCTATATGGGAGGGGGAGGTCAAGCTAAGTGTCATTGGCACGAATCCAAGTGAGGACTTTTCGCCTGAAACTAGAGTAAGGTTGGTCTATTCTGAGATCCAAAGGGAGTTTGTTCCAAGTTTGCGCAGCTATGATTGGGAAACTAGAGCCGCCGGCTGTACTCTTTTTGTATCTAGGCATCACTAAGGTGAAGGCGTTAGTCAGTCTAGTGGGACGGTTTGAGGTTCTCTTGTGGATTCTGTTGGCCAGATAAGGGGGGGCAATGTTGTTAAGACATTTGGATGTGAGGGAAAGTATTTTGAGGGTGATCCTATCTTTGATATTTAGCCAATGGATATTTTTCCTATAGGTGGAGATGTGGGCTCTGTTAGGAATATTTAAAGCTACTCTGATAGCGTTATTTTGGAGAGTTTGTAGTTTGTCAAGGATATACTTGTTAGAACCTGCATGGAGGGCATTGCAGTAATCCAGCTTGGATATGATGAGAGCACTGGCTAATGTGATGCAGCTAGTCTCAGTTAGAAATGGTCTGCATGCTCGGATCAATTTGCAAGTATATGCAGTGGAGGATGCTAGAGAGTTTGTTTGTTTTTTGAAGGTGAGCGATGAGTCAAGATAAACCCCGAGGGTTTTGACTGCAGGCATCACTTTGATGACGTTATTGTCGATGTTAAATGAGGCATAGTTAGGGTCAAGTTTTTTGATGGCCAACGCTGAGCCAAGGATCAGTAGCTCAGTCTTGTCGTCGTTCAGGCAGAGGCCATGGGATGCCATCCAAGCCTGAATGAGGAGATATATCTTATTTACTAAGGCCGTGTCTTCCAAGAAGTTACCCGAAAGGGGGATTAGAATCTGAGTGTCATCTGCGTAATTAGTGTAGACAACACCCAGTCTGTCCAATTTATCAAACAGGGGCTTAGTAAAGATGTTATACATCGTCGGAGAAACACATGATCCTTGGGGAACACCACATGAAACTTGTATGGGATCAGCGGCTGCTGAGGGGGAGAAGACTCTCATTGTCCGGTTTGCAAGGAAGGATTGTACCCAGGTTACGGCATCACTTGAGAAATGAGCGGCCGAGCTTAGGTGATTGCATAAGACTGCATGATCTATCAAGTCGAAGGCCGCAGATAGGTCAAGGAGGAGTAGCATAGCTGATTTACCATTGTCCTTCAACTCGTCAATTTGGGTCTTGAGGTCAATCAAGGCTGTTTCAGTACCATGAAGGGGACGGATGCCAGATTGCCGTGATCCTAGTAAATTGTTAGTTTCTAAGTAGTCCTGGATTTGCAGGTATGCTACTCTGTCTATGATTTTAAGTAGGAAAGGGACAGTAGTGATGGGTCTGTAGTTAGTTGGTATAGCAGGGTCAAGTGTTTGTTTTTTTAGCAAGGGAAGCACCCAGGATTGTTTGAGGTTGTTAGGTACTAGATTAGACTTAAAGGATGCATTAATGAGTTTCGAAATGAAGGGTGCTAGGTCTCGAGCTGCATCTTTTATAATTTGGGCCGGACAGTTGTCTCCTTTACAGTTGGAGGGTTTTAGAGATAGTATGATTTTTTCTGTCTCCAATATGGATATTTTTCTGAATCTAAATGGGTGAGGGGTGTTAGATTGGTTTGGGAGGAGCTGAGGTTGCAGTATGGGTTCTGTTGGCAGGAGCAAGGAAGCTTTTTTGTTAGCAATTTTGGATTGGAGCAAGCTAATTTTACCCGCCAGGGCATTTTGTATATTAGTGCACCAGGGCTTATTTTTAGGAATGTTGTCAGGTGGGGTTATGGGTGTTTCCATTTCACGGAGGATGGAAAATAGCTCCTTAGTGTCTGATTTGGCTTTGGAGATTCTATCATTGAAGGTATTTCTTTTAGTACTTATGATTTCCTTTTTATACTGTTTGGCGAGGGTGGCTAATTTAGTTTTGTTCTCCTCAGTGGGTGAGTGTTGCCAGATTGACTGCAACTTTCTTTTTTGGATTCTAAGGTCTTTCAGGTGTGGCGTGAACCAGTTGTTAAGGTGACAGAGTTGTTTGCTTTTGCGCAGCTTGGTAGGGGCAATCGAGTCAAGTGCCTTGATCATTGAACTGTTGTAAGCTTCTACAAGCGACGTGGGGTCTGTGATGTTGTCTAAGTTATTAAAAGTAGGGAGAAGGTGGGGTAGGAGTTGTTCTGATGTGATGTCTTTTTTACTTCTGGTGGGGAGTGGCGGGGCCATGAGTATAGGTTTAGGTCGGATAAGGTCTAGTGAGGCATTGAATACAATTAAGTGGTGGTCGGTCCAGGATTGTGGTATTATGTTGGTAATGCTGATGTTACAGTTCCGATCAGCAACCCAGTCTAGGGTTCTACCTTTGGCATGAGTAGGGGAGGAGACTTTTTGAGTTAGGGCGTAGTCATTCAGGAGTGAGGCGACAGATAGGGCATGTTTGTCGTTGCTGTCATTAAAGCCCAGGTTAAAGTCTCCCAGTAATAGTATTTGAGCGTGGTCTTTAGTATTGTTAGTTATGATGCTGGTTAGGTCGTCTTCAAAGGTTCCTAATGGTCCAGGTGGTCTGTAGATAACATGCAAGGTGAGAGTCCGGTTACAAGAGAGGTGCAATTTGGCAGTAAGGAGTTCACAAGATGGGAATATCAGGGTAGTAGCTTGTTTGATAGGTAAAGTGGCTTTATGAATGATGGCTAGGCCGCCACCTTTAGTGTTAGGTCTATCGACTCTTAGTAGTTGGTAGCCGTCAGGTATAGCTAGCATGATGGCAGGGCCAGCCGCATCATGGAGCCATGTTTCGGTTATGACTAGTAGGTCTAAGTTTTCATTAGTTAGGGTGTCCCAGATCTCAGTAGCATGGGCGACCATGGATCTTGCATTAATGAGAGATCCAATTATTGATAAGGTACTAGTTGGTTGAGTCGAGGGAGGTTGTTTATTTTTAGTGGGGGCATCTCTTTGTGACGGTGGCTGGTTAGTAGTTATAGGAGCAGGGCGGGGGGTGGTAGGTTTGGGGTATTGCGAACGTTTGTTTGGTAGATCGATATAGCCTCTGTGATTGTGGTAGGAAGATGGTTCATGAAGACAGGACAGTCTTGCCCTCAGTCTCATGTTTCTGTCCTTAGCAGGGTGTGAGTCCGCGGATGCAAAATGCCATGGTGGTAAGGAGGCTCAGAGCAATGTGTAAGGATTGGTAATGGGTGATTTTCATTCTGGTTGTGGGCAGGGATGAGTGAGTGGGCAAGTCCAAGTTCAAACTATGGGCGTGGACTAGGTTGTATGCAAAGGCATGTAGCTGGTGGTTCGGCGCCAGAGAGGTCTAAGCAGTCTGTAGAGAGACCTGTATATTGGCAGTTAGGTGAACTAGGCGAGTACCAGTAGGCTAGGTTCTATGTGGCAAAGCGGTGGCAAACTAGGCAAGTGTAGAAGGCTAGCTAGGTAGTGTGTCACCTGAGTGTGTCAGGGCAACTAGAAGCACATTGAAGTATATAAAGTGGCTAGGGCAGTGTTATTCCTAATGACAACCATGGGGCAGGGGCACAGGTCAGGGCACAAATCAGGTGAGGTGCTATCTGCAGCAGCACAGATTAAGGCAAAGGTCAATTGTGGTCTATTGGTGACCATAGGGCACAACACAAATTGAGGCACAAATCAGGTGAGGTCTGATGGCGACCATAGGGCACAGCACAGATTAAGGCACAGGTCAATTGTGGTCTATTGCCGACCATAAGGCACAACACAAATTGAGGCACAAATCAAGTGAGGTCTGATGGCGACCATAGGGCACAGCACAGATTAAGGCACAGGTCAATTGTGGTCTATTAGCGACCCTAAGGCACAACACAAATTGAGGCACAAATCAAGTGAGGTCTGATGGCGACCATAGGGCACAGCACAGATTAAGGCACAGATCAATTGTGGTCTATTGGCGACCATAAGGCACAACACAAATTGAGGCACAAATCAGATGAGGTCTGATGGCGACCATAGGGCACAGCACAGATTAAGGCACAGGTCAATTGTGGTCTATTGGCGACCATAAGGCACAACACAAATTGAGGCACAAATCAATTGAGGTCTGATGGCGACCATAGGGCACAGCACAGATTAAGACACAGATCGGGCAGGGTCTAATGGCGACCCTAGGTGCAGTACATTGTAAATGTGGTGGAGTTTGAGACCAAGGTGAGACAAAAGTCTAAGTTAGGTAGCGCCAAGGTTCTGGTGGGCCACTTAGGCCAGTGGAGAGGAAAGGCAGCAGCAGTGACTAAGTTTGACTAGAATAAATGGCACAGGAGTAGACTACGCACACATGGGTTAGGAGATGTTGAGTGGCGAGTGCGCTACAAATGCATTAATTAGGTTGACGATGCAGATGCAATGCGAGTGGCTCGGAGGTAGTATACTACGTGGATGGCTGGGTGTGGGAGACACTTACCCAAATATGTTGCGGCAATGTGGCGGGAGTCGGGCAGCGTTTCTGGCCCCTGGCTCCTTTGGCTCACGACAGGCTCCAGACAGGAAGCCTTGAGGTCGGCCTTAGGGGCGTGCCGGCGTGCGCTTCCGGCGAAAGGTGATAGGCTTATGGCAATGAGCAGGGCCAATCAGGTCAGGCCTGCAGTGGTAGTGTAGCAGGCGGCCATCTCTTGAGTATCACAGCCTCCTCCAGGACAGTGGCGCCTGAGAAAGCAAAACTGTGAGGAGCGGTCACAGTTGAATGGGCTGCAATTCTGGACGCACAGGGTGGCTCCGTGGGAAATATATTTCAGATCCCTTGAAAATTCGATCTTAGCGGCGAGGTGCGCGGCGGGCTGCGGGGGCCTGCGGAATTGTGGGCTTCGTCCTTGCCTCACCTGGGTTGTAGCCAGCACTGCTCCAGCAGTGTGGAGGGGGTCCTGAGCCTCCAGGCTCGGTGCTAGGTAAGTGGTGTCGGGATCTGCATTCCGTCCTTGGGCACATTGTGAGCCTTTTTCTTTCCCTTATCCTTTGCCGATCTTCTCCTGATTCTCTGTCTCGCTGATCGCCTGTGGGTTGATTTTGGGCATTCAACGTGTTGGGTACTGGGTTATTGATTGCCGACCCTCTGTGTCTGCTTCTCGGGCGAGAGGTATTTTCCCAGAGTCTGTCTCTGCCTCGATCATGGAATAGTCTGCACACTGCCTTGAAGTGACCCTCTTCGCCGCATGAGGTGCACCGTGGACCTTTGGCTGGACATGTTCTTTCATGCGGGTACTCAAATCCGCACTTGTAACAGAAGAGTTCTTCGGTTTTCTTCTTTAGTTGCAGTTTGTTGACATTCTCCTCTATGGTGGTGTTGCCAAAACTCTCAACTTGTGAGTCAATGGCTCTCTAAACTCTCGCTAGTGCCAGGATTTCCTCAACCGTGCAGGATTTCTGAAGTAGCTTCCGTCGGAAAGTTTGCGACTCGCACCCAGAGATGATTTGCGATCTTAGTGCCTCAGTGTTTGAATAATTTGCAAAGTCACAGTGTTTTAGTTTGGTGTGTAATCGCATCACATAGGCATCCATGGACTCCCCTTTGGCCTATTTGGTACTTTGAAATAAATGTCTTTCATAGTCTACATTAGTATGGGGTGCGAAGTACGCAGCTAGCGCTTCCTTGAGGTCTTTGATCGAGTCTATGGAATCTTGGGCCATCTCATCGATTACGTCTCGGGTCGCTGATCCTACCGCTAGTTTTAGGAGACATACCTGCCTTGCGTCAGCGACTGGTCCTGTGGCTCCCATGTACAGGTCGAAATCCCTGATCCACTTGGTCCACCAGGGGCCCATATTGCTCCTGTCTGTTACATCAAATGCTCCCGGCATTTGGGCTGCCAGGGTGTCCGGCAGTTTATAGGGTATATGGTCTGGTGCGGGTGCCCCAGTTGCTGGGGGCGCGTTCCCTTGTGCTTGCCCTCCTTGGCCGTCATCTTGCCCTGACATGGTGACAGTAGGATGCTTACTTCTGGGGATGCCATGAGCCTTGCTCCGTGGATATGCAGCCTGTCCGTGGGGAAATTTCTCCTGCCTTCCTTCTGGGGAGTGGTCCTGTCCTCTGTTGGAGTTGGATGGCCGCCACATGTGGCACGAGCACCATCAAGAGAGCAGAAGTGCCTTGGTTCCTCCTGGGGCACTTTGGTGCTGGGCACTGTGCTCTGTGGCCTTCTGCTGCTGCATGCCGGGTTTCCTGCCTGGGCTCACGTGCCTGTCGTGACGTTCGTGGGCCTGCTGGGCCAACGCTTCCTTCCTGCGTGGAACACGTGGGCCTCAATTTACAGCTGACCGATGTGCATGGTTGCTTCTCCTCGGGGTCGTGTGGCGGGGCCTCGCTTGAGGCACTGATGCACGTCCTCCTGTTCGCGATCACCGCCGCGGCTCGGCCGCTTGTTATTGTGCCTGCTGGCTGGGCCCGCTTCCGCGAGTGCTCCCATCGCGGTCGTCGTGGGTGGGCTGCTGGGCTCCTAGGAGCATTGCCCCGCCCGCGATCCCATCCTCATCGCCATTGTGATGCCTTCACTCGGTATCGCGGGCTATGGCGCAGCAATAAGGCAACGGACACAGAGCATTAACATGCACATCTTCTTTATTGAATCTCTCCCTGCAACCCCCCGAGCCCGCCCCCCGTTATGTCACTTCCCTTTTCCCTGGATCCCTCCCGCCCCTGCGATGTCCCGGAAACGTCAACGTGACACACGAAATAGCAGTTTCAAACTAATGACCTAAATACCTTATTCTCAATTGGCTCGGAAAATCCCTGTCTGTACTTAAAATAAGAAGCTCACACAAGTACTGGTACTAAGGTCAAGTGGCCTGTTGCATGAGGACAGAAGGGCCATTTTGGTCCCTTGACAGGTAAGGCGGGCCTTGCCCATTAGGACACACTCTATCTCCACATCTAAAGAGCAGTGCCATGAAAGTTCTTTCACACCGTTTGAAGAGAACAAAAATCAGGATGTAAGTAATCGATACAAAGATATGCAAACCACAAATGCACAGGTGTATGTTTAATTATTTATGTTACTGGACTTGGTTACTGGCGATTATAGGTGCCCCTGTCTCGACTTTTGCCTGTGGACAGTTGTATCCCAACCGAAATATAATTCCTCCTGTCACCACTGAGCGGGTGCCTCAAGTTGAGCAACAGCACTCAGGTATCACTGACGCTATATTGATCCTATTAAAAAATAACTATGTACAATATTTTATCAGTGCTCCACATATGTGTTTCATAGAAAAAATTGAAGTCCAAAGACTGGGAAATAGGTGTGGGGAGAGGCGAGGGCTACTAATGGGCTTGTCACTGTAGCATGATTTGAAACCTGAAGGTGATATACTGTCCGCGCTGCTCATCTTCACTCTCATCAACAGTTGTGTTTGGTTGCTTGCCTCTGGCAACGTGTCTCCTACAGTGCACAGCCTGCCTGTCCCCCATGTAGACGAACCACACACAGATTGTTCCAACACCGTTTCATGTATTTCACACTCCGGATTGATGCCTCCATATCTGCCCTCCAAGATAGCAAGACACCTTGCTTTACAATTGCAGGGTGAGTGTCTCGCTAGTGAATTGAGAGCTGCTGAAGAAGAGACTGAAATGTTTATTAAAGTTCCGCTGGTCACCTCAAATGTGCCAATTACTTAATTTTGTGCTGTGCGAATTGGGGGTGGATTGTGACGTCACAGGGCATAATTGAGGGCACTGTGGGAAGGTACATGAACCCAATCATTGCTGGCAATGTATGCTTTTCTATATGTGTTCAGAGTGCAAGGTCCAATCAAACTTGTGCGGGAGATTTGTTTCATGTCCACAATCGCAAATGCTAATTATTTTGTTTTCTGTAAAAGTTCTTAATGTAGGGGTGTTTCTTTGACAGCGCCTTTTCATGCAGTTCTATTCCACAGTCTGTTTCAAATTAGTGTCCCAGCTGCGTCTACGGCCCTGAATGAAATTGCGTTACTTCCTGCACTGACATGCACACATTTTTGACTACTTTTGTAATTTTTTGGTGAGTTCCATGAGGCAAACCCCTGAGACACCGCCATCGCCAGACGTGCCCACCAAAATCACCTGGAGCTCTATTTCTATGGTCCTGTAAAACATCTCCCTCACACCAATGTATTCCCCTGTTCAAAACAAACACCTCTCCCTATATCCCAGAACTGACAGCCTATTTATCTTCTGCACGTCCCTTTGAATAGGAGACACCCAAGTGTCACCACTGTCAACAATCTAAAACTATACACACCGCACAGGACTCCAGCACCTTTGGCCTGTACCCATCAACCCTAATTTGTATACGTGCCTCTCCTTCTCATCCGTGCACTTCCAACTAGCTTATTTTCTTGGCTGACATGGACGTAGCACAAAGGTTTGCATGTTGAAAAATCTCGGGAAATCTAGGACAAATAATTTTCATTTTGATCATGCTCGTGGTTGAGCTATTCACTCTTTCAAGCCATTTATTTCTCTTTTCTGACAATCACTATTTGCATTATATTGACCACATTCTTTTCCTAGCCTCAAAGACAGTCAATTAAGTTCACCAGCATAATGTATGCTTGGCTTTAGACAAGTGTGTCCCGTTTCCAGCCTGCAGGCGAATAAATCATCATCCAAGTAGCATGTACCTTATAAGATACATCGACCAGATGCCGATAATATAGGAGCATATGCTGGTGCATAAAAGGCAGCATTATCCGCGGTTTAAAGTATTTTCAAAAGTCTGTGCAATATATCGCGCAGTTCTATGCGCCTATTTTTCCTCATCATTTGTTCTCCTTCCAGAGTGGAATCTCGAGCGCACTGTGGACCTTTCAGGCATTAATGCAGCACAATACAGCGACTGGTCCTGCATTGATTAATGAATGCCAAGTGCCTAACGTTTCTCAAATGGGGAACGTCTCTCCTCCCGCCAGAAGAAGATGGCGAGCAATACAACTGCGGTATTTGGGAGAACATCACCCCAGTGATGATTTCATCCACCTTTGGAGACTCTTTGCAGAAGTGATGCCAAGTCTCGCACTCCCTCTCGCCCCCCCTCCCCCCCTCCTCCCACACGTGTTTGAATGTCTGCTGTCTAGAGGATGACATGCTCCTGGGCTACTGTCTTTTCTATGCAAGAGTAATCAGAAAGCACCCTGCATTTAAATAGAGTGATCATTTTAAAATAAATGTAAATAATTCCAATCCAACACATTCAACGGCATGCTTTTTTAAACGTCTCAAGTTACCATTTGCTAACTGCGCGATGCTAATGTTGTGTTGTTGTTGCTTTTACTGTGTCCTATTGGGTTTAAATATCAAGACCAAACAAAATTCTAGTGTTAAGACAAAAGGGCGCACTAACAGATGCAAGCTGTGCTAACACTCACCCATGGTTCCAATTAAAAATAGGCAGAGTGAGGAGAGTGGGACCGTGAGGTGTTTTTCTCGCAAAGTCAATTATCACCACTGTAACCTTTATATGAACGTGGCGTGCTCATCATTTGCTATTAAAAAATGGTACATTCAACGTAAGAGTTCGCTCACTAAAATAATGGCAGGCCTATTTGAGTCCAGAGTATACACTCTTACTGCAACCAGTCACTGAACACTTGCTGAGAATGATCCAATGTGTACTGGCGGGGGTTACTCTTCTGATAACGCAAAACAATACAAATACAATGGATGACTTGGCGTGAGAAATATAAGTCTCAGGGCCTGATTTACAAACATGTTTTCAATGGGACGTTCCCATGTTAAAAATGCTTTGTAAATCAGGCCCTAATATCTTGCCTTTTATGTTGATCATTTGCAAAGGTTTTTTGTTTTAGGGCTGCATGGAGAGAAGGTTCTCTCTCTGCAAAGGCTCTTGCATAGGTAGAGGGGCCTTGCTGTCCTGCCTTACCCAGGTTAGGGAGCCCCGCACCCAGGGAAGGCTCACGCGCACGCCCCACGAATAAACCGGATGGAGACAAGGCACTTTCTACATCTCTTTATTGCTGCACGTACCACGTCTTTTCCCACCCCTATGCCCCGGATCTGATCTGTCAACGTGACACGTGCTGTCAATCAGCTCTGCATGATGCATATCTGAGTGAATACTAGTGAAGGCACTTTTGTAGTAACCGCGACTTTGTAAAACCCAAGAGTGTAAGATTGTAGGGCTGTACATTGAAGGCGGAGTTGCACAATGTTGCCCACACGTGCTCCTTGTGTCTATCCTGCCCAGTGCGTTAACTTTTCACCAAAGTATTGCAATTATAATTCTGCATATTCTTTTTTTTGTTTTTTGTCTGACGGGAGCTTGCTATTTGCTTAACACTTAACATTTGTTTTGTTCCAAAAAGGTTGCAAAATGTACTTCTCAGGCTGCTTTATAGGACCAGCCACTTTGTGGAAACTAGAGCTCCCGGTAAGTCGAGAGGGAGTGAATTGTAAAATGTTTCCTTGGGAGCAACTGCATTTGTGTTTAGTTGTTTGTACTTTTTTGCCATGTAAATCCATGGGATTCAATAGATCGCAAAGCCGTTCTGTTAAATTCTCCTTCATTCACACCCTCATGCAGCACTGGTCATTGGGCCGGCTCTCGACGGATCCGAGATCCAGCACCAGATGTGTAGCCGGATCTCAGGATCCGGCCAGAGTCGGCGCCCAAACCCATGCTCTGCGCTGGGTTACTTAAAAAAAATAAAGAGCGCCCGCGACGGCGGGGGGCAGTGCAGCTCCTTGCTGAGCCCGCGATCTAATCTGCCATGTACTCTTCGTGCACAGTGCTCTGCTCGCACAGGGCAGATTAGATCTCCGAGCTCCCACCTTGGTGGGCTCGGAGTCTAATCTGCACCACGGTGCAAGCGGACTGTGTGCACTGCACAGAGAATTTCTCCCATGGAGTGCTTTAAATTTAATTGTGCACCCGTTTCCTTTGTCTCTCTGGTGTTTATTCTTAGTTGGTTATACTTATTGGTATAACCAACTAAGAACAAACACCAGAGAGACACACGGAGCCAGCACACATTAAAATCTGACCTCTATAAAATGCACCACATCAGATAACGTGTATATTATGTGATTTACTATATTTTTTAGAGGCCAGATTTTAATGTGCGCTGACTCCGTGTGTCTCTCTGGTGTTTGTTCTTAGTTGTGTAATTTGTCTTGTTTAGGTTCTTGCACAGAGTAAAAGTGTGGTTTGTAAGTGATGCTGTGGGCAAATGTTATGTGTCTGCATACTGGCTGCCAGGGTTGGACTGGGGATAATTGTCTCGGCTCCATTGCAAAAGTGTCCTACAGTTGCACTGCACATGGCCATTCATTCCTTTTGTGCTAGAATGTTTGATATTGCTGTTTTAAACTATTATTTGGGACATTTCCTTTGATCAGAGATCAACTGCCAGCTCCGCCCCCTCTAAGCCCCGCCTCCTCAGAAACTGCCCCAACCCCACCCCGGCTATTGTGGGATCCCCAACCTACTTTTTTTTCCATTTCCAGCACTGGCTGGAACCACTATATACAAGTGAACGCGGGAAAACTTAGCAGAGCCGCCATTGGTGGGTACATCTTGATGATGCTTTTACTATGGGAATATCCATTTTCAAGAAGCCAGGGATACTCTGGATGCCAGGAGGGGTAGAGGGGTGGACGGTTTCCTCGTGCTTTATGTTTGGGGATTGTGGTTGGTTTGGATCTGTTTTCATTTTTGTAGCCACTTCAATCCACTCTCTGAATTTTTTTTCCAAAACGTACTGCACATCCTCAAAAAAAACCTGAACACTAACAAGCATTTATTTGGGACAAATAGCCATATAACATCATGTTTGCGGCATGGGCATTTGTGCCTAGACCGCACTGCAAATCTGATTGAACAATACACATCCTGCAAACAACTATTACTATCATTGTTTTGGCCATGGCATTATGCATCAGTGTTCAGGTATTATTGTTAGGCTTTGTGGTAGCTTTTGAACCATTTTTTAAAAATGTTTGCCTACTTAATTCCAATGCCTCCGAAATGTCTCAAAACTAACAATTTCAAAAGATCCCCCAAGATCTCTTTGAAATGTAAAACCACCTTCCTGCCACCCATTAAATTTTCTAAACAAGGTCCACAGTGAATGGAACCAGGAGTTTACGGACCAGTTTGTTACTTTATTTGATCTAACCGCTGCCTCTACGACAGCTGTAATGAGCACACTGCAGGCAGAAGATTGTGACCAGGCTGCCCCACAAGCAGGCTTCCTGGATACACATTCTTTTTTTCAGAGTTTCTCAGAGTAAAGTATGCCATGCTCCCTGTCAGCCTACCTCTGCTGTGTCAGGCTCTCCTTGCTCCTGCCACGTGCTCCGAAGCCACCTTAGTTTGTCACGTGCCGTGTTTTAAATCATGACAGACTGTAACCGCAGCCTCTGTCACTGAGGGCCTCTGAACTCGTGCTAAAAGTCGTGTGGAAAGCCTACATTTTCCCTCCAGCTTCCAGAACCACCATTCTGATGTGGGTGGAAATATTGGAGGGGAGATGTCCTGCTTTACTACAGCAAAAGCTGCTCAAATCTCTCGTCGTGGGAGAAACACGTGCTCTAGTGGAACAGCAAGCATTTCTTTAAAGACTGCCAGTTTTCTAATTTGCTAACGTTCTCTTAAGCGTTCAGCAATTAAGAAAAGTGATACTGCAGTCTGGGAAATGCTATATTGAAATTGGGAAAAGGCTGCGGTAGAGCCACCACAAAGGTGTTGTAGTTTTTCTCCTTTTTTATGTTAAAAAAAGTGCTTTTGAAAGGAGAATCCCCTTGCAGTGCCTGCCCTGCTTTCCTCATGGTTGCTAAGGCTGTTGTCAGGCAGTAAATCAGGCACATGCAAAAGTGGTGGTCTTGATGCCAGGCTGCCACATTGTCGCTTTAAAAGAATATAGTGCTTTTAAGGAACATTGTTCTTCCGTCATAGAAGAACACTTTCCTGTGCTTGCATGCACCTCAGAATCAGGGCCTTTGTTTTAATTTTCCGTATGTCCCTTCTCTCACTTGACAGAGCAGCAGTAGAGGCACGGTACTTTAGACGCCCTGTACTTGAATTGTTTGGTTACACCTGTCAAGCAAACACGCAACGCTCCTTTAAATGCCCACTACAAGCGATGTATTTGAAGTGTTTCGCAGGGTGTCAACATGTCCCCTGCACCCACTTCAAAGTGCTAATGTCCGGAGCATTTTTATATGTTTAATGCAATGTTCTTTGCATTGTGTGCTATGCAAAGGCACTCACTAACTGTAATGGTTCAATACTATCTTTGCTGCATGTGTTCAATTTTCCTTACATGCATGCATTTCTGCAGCATGGCGATGGCCATGGGCTCTCGCAGTTGAATATACGCTTTTGTCCTCAGTAGAAAGCAGCCCCTTGTATGTATAATTGCAGCTGCTGCTGTAAACCTATGTCCTGCCATTCTTCTGAGTTGTCACCGTTTTAGAACATCCAAACAGTGTTGTCATAAGGACTATAACAGAAACAAGCTAGCAAATGACTAATGGAGTGTTCATCAGTCCTGATTTTACGGGCAGCTGCCATTGTTCAAGGCATTGTATCTCAAATCAAATTGAGGCAAGCAGGAAGCTGTAAATCAGTCAGCCAGAAGGACATAAGGGAACAAGGAAGTAAATATCCGAGCTTGAGGTGTCACTGATTTAAGAGCACATAAATTGAATGACGGTTCAACCAGGTTTGCTCTGGAGGAACAATGCGCTGCTCTGACATTGCAGCTGTTGTCTTGCAGGGCAAAAAGACGTGCTCAACGGGCAGGGAGAGTCCTAGTAAAATCAAGGTTCAAACATCAAACATCGGTATGCAAACGGATCTCACATTTCCATTATCTGCAGCTTCCCGACAACCAAAAAAGTACACCGGTCTCTACAAACATCAAGATTGCTCCAATATTTCTAAAACAAAATTTACATAAAGAACCAAGAAAGGGACTTAGCGGGGAGCCCAAGCAAGCATTTATAAAAATGGCCCCCATTTTCCTAAAACCGTCAGGTAAAAAGGCTCCTGCATTACAAGAAAAAAATACATCTCCCGTGTCAGCCATCAAAGATGTGACATCACCAAGCCTCTTATTCAGTGAAGTAGACTGCTGGAACGGGTCCGGGAAATTTAAAAACCTGGAAATGTGTCCTCAATACGGAGAAAGAGAGAAAAACGTACAAAAACAACAAACCCTTACTGCAGGAAAAGAGGAAGTAGCGGCATCAAACTTTTCAATCCCAAGATTGTGGCTTAGACTACAGAATCAGAGTACAAAGACATCACTCTGTAGATCCGTCTTATTGTCAGAAATTCAAAAGAATTACAATCTCTTTCTTTTCGATTCAGAGGACATTGAATACCTAGCCTTCCCATTTAGGGAGGATAAATTCTTTGTGGAGATAGCTCTCACCTCAAGAAAGGCACAACAGGCGCTTATCAATAATAAAGACGATCTTGCTAAAGAAGGGCTCTGGGTTTATGAATCAGAGGAAGAAGGCATATCTGGAAATCACTGGTGGCATAAACAGACAGGAGAGGAATCCGCACCAGCTGCTGTGGGTACTATCGGAACTGCTAGAGGGCTCTAGAGGGCTCCAAAGCAACGCAACAAGTGGTCTCAGATTAAAAGACAATCTGATAACTAAACTCCCAGAAATCATCTCGCAAATCCTCCAGAAACTGGGCGAGGAGCAGAACAGTCTTTAGTCGGAGGGGCCCTAGATTAGTCTCCTGGAACACCAGAGGCCCAAGCTTTTTGAAGAAAAAGCAACTCAAAAACGACCTCTTAGAGCGCAATGATATCTTATTATTCCAAGAGACATGGTTAGCTAACCCCATCGAGATAGAAGGCTTCACAGTGCAAAACCTCAAGGCCTCTCAAAAAGCCAAAGGAAGACCAGCAGGAGGAATGATAATAGCAACCAAAAATTCCGCCATCAAAAATGTGGTTACGCTCTGCAATAATCCAGTGGGCATCCAGGCCTGTAAATCAGAGACAGGACATAGCGACTGCCGGGCCAATCTCATTTTGGTAAACATCTATTGGAACCCAGCCATTTCCAAACTCCGAGACTACATAGAAACTCTAAATTAACTATTTTCCACGGTCAAGATTAATCACATAGGAGCACAGATCGTTGTAGCAGGGGACCTGAACACAGATCTCATTAGAGCAGGAAATAGGAGAAATAGCTTACCTAAACACAGTACCACACAGAAAGGTAAACAATGGTGGGACTTCTTTCAATCATGGGATCTCGACATGATATCTGAAGACGATAGCAGTACGGACAACCCCGGACCAACATGGCGTCAGGGAAGGTTGCAATCAATAATAGACTACGTCTTCGCCTCATCAGGACTTGGAGGGCTCTAAGGGGAAACTGAAAGTAGTCAAATATAAACATAGGGGGGAAAACTTGAACAATCATTTAGCAATAGTCCATCCCTCAATAGTGGCCGAAGAGTGCCATCCAGAAAGATTCGGAAAGTTCATATGGTCCATTTGCCGACCAAGTGAAGTACAAATAGTGGGGAAACAGACACACCTCCATCGCTTCGACGAGGAAACTTTCAAAAGGAAAAGAACTCTGCGACAAACACTACGAAGCATAAGACAGACAAGAGCAGAAGATCCTCTAGGCTGTATCCAAAAACTTAAAAAAACCAAACAAATTTATAGAAACTGGTCCAAGAATCATAAACATTTAAAAATACAAGAGGATGGGGAGAGAATGCTTTCACTTCTTAGTTCAAATAACTGCAGAAATTTCTGGGCAGTTCCTAATCAACTTGAAACTGGCCAAAATAGTTCTCTTTGCAATTTAGTGCCGGAACACAAGTGGGTAGACCATCTGGCCAAGAACTTCGAAGCAACAGGCTCAAGAGACATCAGCATCCGCAACATCACCTGGTCTCTGGAATTTACCGAAGAGGATATTGAAGAACTCATAACATCATCCTCTACCTCGAAAGCAGCAGGTCCGAACGGCCTCACATATCAGGTGTTAAAAAGTCAGCCAAAACTCTGGTCAAAAATGGCATTCCATCTCTTCCAAGGAATCCTGAGGGAAAAAACTTTTCCACCGTCGTGGAAGAACGCAGTGATTATTCCACTCTTCAAAGGGGGTGATAGGCTAAGTCCAACATGCTATCGACCCATAGCCCTCTTGGATATAGACAGTAAAATATTCATGCGAATATTATTGAGGGAACTTTCTCTATGGGTGGACTCAAATGAGATTCTCCCCCCGCACCAAACAGGTTTCAGGAAGGGTCTTTCTACCAGCCTTAATGGCCTTACACTGAACCTGTTAAGCGAAAGCTCAAATGAGAAAGAAGGCTCGCCGCTGTATGGGGCATGGGTAGATCTGTCCAAGGCATTTGACCTGGTGGACAGATCACTCCTCTGGCAGAAACTGAACAACTGGGGAATTCCAGCCCCCCTGCTGGCTATGCTCGTCGAACTTCATAAAAATACTACGATCAGAGTGAGGCTGGATGACGTCGGCAACCTTTCAGAAGCAATCCAGGTCCTTAAAGGTGTTCGACAAGGATGCTTGGGTGCACCACTGTTTTTCAACCTATTTCTATCAGACATTGGAGACTTTCTGGCCTCAGCGTCGCTCATCTGTCCCAGGATTAACAACAGAAGACTACACTGGCTGGCCTATGCGGACGATCTTGTTCTTTTTTTCGAAAATTATTGCGCAAATGAAAAACTTAAATGGAAAATTTTGTAAATTTTCATTGTCACCACTCAAGAAATTCTACGTAGGCAAAGCAGTTCCTGTCCTCCTCTATGGATTGGAGGCAAAACCTCTGCTGTGGAACTACGATTGGAACAAAATTGAGGGCCTTATTTGGAAATCGTCCATTTCGCTACCAATGTGCACATCGTTAGTCAGTCTGAGGTTCGAACTAGGCTTGACCTCATTGAGCTGCCGTGCAGAGTGGAAACTCCTGTCACTCTATCGTAATATAATCACAGCTAGCAAGGCCACTCTTTTTTTCGATATAAACCAACACCTAAAGAAAGCAAAATCAAACCAACTATCGAGCCTAGAAGAAAAGATTGGACAGATCCTGCATAAGCTTGATTTACCAACAGAACTCCTTCTACAAAACCCCTTGAAAGTAAAAAAAAAACTAAAAATGGCTGACTGGATCGAAACAATCACAGGAGTCAGAAACCTAAAAACACTAAACTCCTTCTTAATAGTAGACAGGGAACTTGGAACCATGCCACGTTACCTGGAACAATTCCCAGATCGTGAGATAAGGAACAGCTTTCCCAGACTGCGACTGAATCTAGCCTACACAGGAGAGATACTGGCTGAAAGAAACCAGGGAGAAAAGGCAACAAAATTCTGCGAAATCTGTAAAACTTCGAACCTCCAAACTTTGAAACATCTACTGCTGGAGTGCGAAGGCACATGGGCCACAAGAGTGTCTTTACTGA
The DNA here is from genome assembly GCF_040938575.1 of Ambystoma mexicanum. Taxonomy (NCBI): domain Eukaryota; kingdom Metazoa; phylum Chordata; class Amphibia; order Caudata; family Ambystomatidae; genus Ambystoma; species Ambystoma mexicanum. The sequence goes on from NC_090922.1 coordinate 287,580,549, forward strand.
GGAGATTTGTAAGCAGAGAAGAGAGTCTAAATCAAGATGCATTCTGGAACAGACTGATCTCCGGCCAGGAAATCATGCTCACTGCAGCGATAGTAAAAGTCTCAGAGAAACTTACTATACTAACAAAGTATCAAATGATGACATGGCCTACTGAGCTTCCTGGTTGACATTCTTGGGCCACCCCAATTATTCTAGTTATTCCCTGGTTTCCGAGATCCTATTGTAATTTTATTTAAGGAAATGCACTATTCTTTTGTAAAGGTTTTTCTTTTAAAACCAAAAACAAATAAATAAAATAAAAAACTTGCTTCGGGTCTTATGCTCAGGGCGGGCCAGAGGTGTTGTTGGGGGAGTTTAGGGGGCTATAGCCCCGGGTCTTTTGGTTGTAGTCCCGGATAGAAGCTCAGGGGTTACAACCAAAAAGGCTAGCTAGCCCCCAGTCCTGACAATCTCAAAATTAGCATAGCCCCCGATCTTTATTAGACCTAGCAACACCTCTGGGGCCGCTAAAGACGAGGGGCACCGTCCCAGTTCAAAGGTCTGCTTGCAAGAACCAGGATCAACCATGGTTCGCCCCTTGTATTAAAGACGGGATAAACAGTCCATCAAAAGAAAGCATCAAGGTGACCAGGCTCGGACTGGCCTATAGGGCAATAGGCCTATGGCCAAACCAAAAATGCAAAATGGAAGCATGGGCCAGTTTTTTTGGTCGAAGTGGGCCAGTTTTTTTGGTCGAAGTGGGCCACTTTTTTGGCCAATGTGGGTCCGTTTGATGAGTTGCTTCACTATTAGGCTAGTCGTTTTTACCAGTGTTTCTGAATAAATGTTCTTTAAAATGCACAATTTGCATCAAAATTTATCAAAAAACTCCCCTTTGGGTACTATTCAAACAGTGTCACAAAAGGAATGGATTGCCGTTTGCAACTCTGGGGAACTTTTTCATTGGTGCACAAGTTTATGCCCCAGTCCGACCCTGAAGGTGGCTAATGGCAGCACAGATTATCCCAGGACAGGCTGCCACCAGGGAGCTGAAGCACCAAATGTCTGCCAAAAAGCTACTAACTGCTGCTTCAAAGCATGCATGCTGTTAATGACAGGGAGTCCCAAGTAAAAAGGCAAGGAGAGTATAATTACATTGCTTTATTCTCTGAGAGGTAGGTGACTTCCTGAAGACGACAGTGAAGCCAGCCTGTAAGGTGAGCACCCTGCACATTTCATGTCCGGAATTAAATTACTAGGTTTCAGTGTCATGAAACTGCCAACATGCGGGGAACGCCAGGAGTCCAGGGTGCAATTTCTGTTGAAAGGTTTGAAGGACTGTGACACGCTGTCCCTGTTATACTCATTTGTTAACACGTCTTTTGTGGCTTACATTACAAATAATGTAATATATATCCACAGCACTGGACCTCTTCCTTATCTTACAAAAAATAAAGAGACTTGCATTTATACATAAATTTGCTTTACAGAAATTGGAAATGGTGGAAATAGTTTCAGAAATACCACAGATATCAGATCCTCCACGCCCGCCTTTACCCCCTACTGAGTATCATGTGGCCCCCCAGGTACCATGATAAACACTCCGTCAGAGAAAGGCACACCCCCCCATGTCAAGGAACCATGGTCAACCTCAAGACCCTCAAAAGCAAATAGACACAGAGGTCCCAGAGACCATGGAACCCCACAACTCACAACTACCCAATAAAATGTTGTCCATGCAAGATATCCCCCTCAAATTGGCCCTTATGAACACGAGATCCTTAAATAATGATGCACAAAAAATCATGATCTTATTATTTAGAAAGACTTGGACATGATGTGTATCACTGAGACATGGGGCACTGAAGTTAGTGGCCCCATGTTCAGCATGGCCACACCCAAAGGCTATACCTTCTTTAGCAGACAGGTAGGGGTGGAGGGGTGGCAATTGTAGCCAAGACCAAACTCATGCTGTTTCCCTCCCGTACGACTGCTCAGGCTGTGTAATACTACATCTTAAAATGACACCCTCTACTCGATCATGTGTCAATTTTGTTCTGATATACCAGCCCCCTCATGCTATGCCAGATTTCAACAAGGAAATCACCCAATTGTTGAGTACATTTAGTGGTTATAACACCTCCACACTATTCCTAGGCAATCAAAATCTTTGGCAGAGTAACCCCTCAGACAAAAATGCCATTGATCTGGATGAATCGCTCGCAGACATTGAATACCAAATTATGAATAATGACCCAACTAACGATAACAACAACCAATTGGATTGGGTGTCAGCAAGACATCTATCAGCACATCCCATTCAGACAACCCCTTGTATCTAGTCTAACCATTACCTAATTGAATGTTCTATTGACTGTAAGATCAACTCTGAAAATATGCTCAATCCCTGTAAGAGGGTGATGAGTCGGAATTTCAAAAAGATATCCGATCTGACATCGAGTTATGCTTAAACACGATCATGCTGACATCTTCAGATGATGACCATTTAGACATCCTAGTGACAACTACGCTAAATCAATGCAAAACAAGATCAATCAGGTTGCTCCTCTTCAACAAAGACTTGTCATAGCTAATCTGAGAAATCAGGATTGGTTTACTCCAGAGCTGTCCACCCTGAAGAAAACCAAACGATCACTTGAGGCTAAATGGCTGAAAGCTCCATCAAAGGAAAATAAGGAATCATAGAAAGCCCTGAACATCCCCTACAAAGCCAAGATAGTCGAAACCAAAAAGAACTTTTTCAACACTCAAATTGAAGAGGCCCATAACAAATCTGGTAAACTCTTTCAAATCTTTAAATCTCTAGAGAAACCTGATTCTCCCGCCACAGCTCATACTCCCTCAGTGGATGACTGTAAGATAGTCCAAGCAGCTTTTAAAGCAAAGATTGCTAAAGTAAGGGAGCAAGTTCTATCCACCCAAAACACCCAAAAAAACCATTGTAATACTAGGACGGTTCAAAGGGACTTTACTAGTCTGCTAAAAACTGAACGCCGTCAAGGTACCAGAAATGGAAAAGATCCTCTCAAGAATGAAACCCACCTCCTGCATTGAAAACCCCTTACCCCCCAAATGTATCCTAGAGCATGGCGCCATCTTTGCTCCTCTCTTAACACTGTATGTCAACTCATCCTTTCGAGACAGGTGTATTCCTACCTCCATCAAAGCGTTAAAGTTACTCCCTTGCCAAAAGAAAAGGCCATGATCCAAAAAATGCTCAGGCCCGGGCAAACTTCCACTTTGCCCTGAATATCTTTGACAAAATTGTAACAACACAGCTACAAACCCACATAGATACCAATAATATCTTATATAGAGGCCAATCAGGCTTCAGGCAGGGCCACAGCACCGAAACTGCATTATCAGGTCTGCAATCTTATGCTGGGGATCGGAGAGAAGGGCAAATCAGGCTTGCTGATCGTTCTGGACCTCTCGGCAGCCTTTAATCTGCTTGACCACCAACGCCTCCTACATACCCTTGACACCAGAGGAAATTCATCCAGTTGAGCTATGGAATGGTTCCAATCATTTCTGACCAACCGTGTATCCAGAATACACTTGGGAGACTCTCTCTCCCCCTACCACCATCCCCTTTGGTGTACCCCAGGAGGACAGCCTATTGCCTGTGTTGTTTAATATGTATTTCCAGCCACTTTGTGCCCTATTAGAGAGACTGGGCGAGTGCTTTGCGATTCAATAATTTCATACAGGCTGCAATTAAGTGAAATGTGAAACTTTGCTGTTTTGTTTCTTTTTGTACTCAGGCCTTCATGGTTATTAATGGAGCATCCATTAAGAACTATTACAAACCATAGGAAACTGCCAATTCTTGGGGGTTATGCTTAATCAATTAACTTTGGCCATGTTTTCTAAGGCACCTTGAGGACTATAAGTATGTGTGATTGCTCTGAAGTTCACTCAGAGTTTGGCCACCCGAGTGACTGATGACTAGAGCTATTATAGAGGTGGAGCCAAGTACCCCCACGTAAAGCTCCTCCCCCATGATGCCTATATGTTGGGAGCCAGAGTGTGACACATTTGCAGTACCAGTGAAAATACCTATACCGAAAAGAATCTTGGAAGTAAGGTTCCCATTGAGGAAGCCATACATGCATTCATGACAATATGATGGCCATTTGACTGAAATTCTGGAGGAAGTGTGAAAACTGAGCAAAACAGAAGATTGGGGCCGTCATGAAAAGTAGAGCTGACACACCTAGAGAAAAAATACAAGAATCTGAAGACCATAGACAGTATATAGGCTCTAAAGAGGAAGTGTTAAAGATGAGCAACATTTCGGGCTCGAGATGAAGATGCTCATGCTACAGAAATAACGAAGAAGATATCAAATAATTTTACAATTGTACAGATGCAGTAATGCAAGTATTCTTAAAGGCTGTAGTGAAAAGATTGCAGCAATGCACCAACGTATATGCATAGGAATGTATGGACTATGTATGATTCCACAACGCACATTAGCAGAGCTGGATCCCGTGAGCAGAAAGGATTTTCAGTGTGTCACAGTTAGAAATCAAAAACCTAACCATGAAGGTGAATTCAAGAAAGGCTTGGCTAGGACAGCACCAACAAGTCAAGGCAACTGTGAGCCTAAATGTTCGAGCAGTGGTTACAGAACATGTGAAAACAACAAAACTCATGTTTTAGGAGAGGAGCGAGAACATTGAAGACGTCAGAGGTTCATCATTTAATAGTATTTTAAATGCAGAAAGATTCTAAAAAATGCTCTGCAGTCATGTGGATGGATGAAAACAGATACTGGGGCAAACTCTATCGAAACCAAGAGACAGAGTATGCCTATAAACCCTCTTATTCTACAGAGCAAAGAACATTTCCAAGACCACTGTTCAAAGGGCTAATTGACTGGCAAGAGGCAAGAGTGATGATAGATGGCAGGCTAATTGGTGGGAAGCCATGGTTATGACCAGACCTCCAGCACCTGGATGCCAGCCTGCATCCTGCTTGCGTGTGTGGAATGTTACAGAGCGGTACGAGGGTGCCAACCAACTATAGAGGGTCACGTGATAGGGAGCCATATAGTTTGTATAACCAATGGGACGTCATGTATTTGATGATGTTCATAGCAACATGCACTAGAGGAGGGCTTAGCTGCCCCACCTGACAGTAGAGACCCAATCACCTTCTCTGACAAGAATGGAACGTATACCTAGATGTTCCCTGTAAGCCAATCACTTTTCCAAGTATGTTTTTGTATTTTTCCACATAGGTTGATGTCAGTGATGATGTGTTTTTAGTATATAAGATATGTTTTTTTTATGAAATATGTTGAGTGAGAAGATCGAGGGAGTTTGGTGTTGTTCACTGTAACTCCCTGTTTTAGATCATTGATATTAAAACAGACATATATTTCCAACTTCCTGAGTCAGTTTGATTATTGATGTTTGAGTATATTTTGCATCCCCATCTATCTCAAAGTATTGCTACCTCGTCTTAAAGGGCTTGTGGTGGATACACAAGTTCACGTGTTAGCAGAGCTGATGGTTAAAAATCCATCGACCTAGTAGCTTTGGGGTCCCAGAAATATCGGACATCCTCTGCCATTTAGCTGGAGGAACATGAAGCTCCCTGTGGATAGCGGCCACTAGTTTAAATAAAACTTGCAAGTACAGGTGGAACCGGTTTCTCGTTTTCAAGCAGAATCCCTTCCCGACTTCTACGGGAAGCTTTACTTTACTTTACGATATTCATATAGCACTGCCATGAACCCTTAGGTGTTAGGGCGCAGACTTAAACAAACAACAACATTAAATAAAGAGAGAGTCCCTAATCGAGAAGCGAAGCAAGGAAGTTAAGATTTGGCACGGGAACTACGAGAATAGCAAGGTCTTCTGTTTTTTCTTTAAACTGGAAAGCAATGCTTGATCCCGAAGATCTAAAGAGGGAGCGTTTCAAGCCATAGGGGCTGCTATATAAAAAGCTCCTTTTCTATTTTTTTATACTTGCTTCTGGGTATGGTAATTGGATTCTGAGAGCTGGACCTAAGAGAACAGCTATTTAACTTATTACAAATCAAGTCTTGTAAATACTTAGGCATTAGGCGTAGCCTGCATTTCATGGTTATTGTCAATAGCCGAAAATGAATTTGAGAAGTGACAGGGATCCAGTGCATTGACCTCCTTGCTTGTGATACATGGTCACTGTGGGTTAATCCAGTCACTATTCTGACAGCCCCATTTTGCACCACTTGGAGTCTGTTAATGGCATTTTTACTAGTCCCTATGAGAAGGCTGCCATAGTAATCCAGCTTCGATCCCATAATGGCTCTAGCAAGGGTTTCGGCATTTGCCTGAGAAATAAAGGGGCGAAGGTGAGCAAGTAGTGTTATGAAATAAACCGCTGAGGAGACTAGGCTTTCATATCTATGTGCTGGTCCAACACCATACCCAAAGTTTTTACTTTCTTCTGTGGCTTAATAATCACATTGCCCAAGTGGAATTTGTGATAGAGTGGTCCTAGCTTAGTGATCATGGATTGCATGCCAATTATCATTAGTTCAGTTTTTTCCCTTTTAAGGGCGAGATTATTATCCATCATCCAATTGTCTACTAGAATTGTCTCTATTGAGTTCCTCCTCATTAGAAAAATGGGAGCCTGTAAGAGGGATGACACACTGAGTGTCGTTGGCATAGTTGGTAAACAGTACTCCCTCTTGTTCTAAGGTGTCAAAGAATGGGGTAGTAAAGATGTTATAGATGCAGGGGGACAAACAGGCCTCCTGAGGGACACTGAACGACAACAATATAGGGTCAGCTTTTGCCTCCTCAATAAAAACATGGTTGACTCTATTATTTAGAAAAGAGGTGGTCCATTGTGCTGCCTCTGGGGAAAAATTAGCTACTTCCCCTAGCCTGTCAGCCAAGATCACATGATCTACCAAATAGAATGTGGCTGACAGGTCTAGGAGCATAAGCATGGAAGCAGAGCTTTTATCTATTCATTCCAAAAGTCGTGATTTTAACTCCACTAAGGCGGTTTCTGTGCCAAAACAGAAGCGAACTGAAGGCTGAAGCGGCTGGTTGATGAGGAGACAATCCCGAGGGTCGGAAGTCGAATACTCGAATGGTGAGTAGGCTGAGTCAGATGGCAAACTGAATGAGCACTGATTGGAGAAGAGTCATAACGGGGAAGAGTAACTGAGGGTTGGCTGGGTTATTTTATGTTTTGGATTTAAGACGAAGAGCGCCATAGTTTACGACGAAGAGCGTCATAGTTTAAGGTATATAGACGAGGAGCGATCTACACAATAGGTCTGGATTCCTACATCAAGGACATTTAGAAGGAACTCGTCCTAAAGTCCAAGTGGCATATCTATGCTAATAACGATCAAGGATCATTAAAGAGGACAGTTCATACTCCGATCAGAGTCATTGTTAGGGGCAGCAATGGTCACGAGGAGCGTTGACGGAAGTATATGTGGGCCGGCCAGTCTGTCAGTGTGTCTCTCTGTCTGTATATTGTATATGGTGTATGTGGTGAAGAAATGAAATATTGAAAAACGAGGAAGAAATAGACTTTGGTGGAAACACTGAGATTTGAAATGTAATTATTTATTTATAGTTGACTGATAATGTTCGTGAATGAGTAGATGGAATTAAACGTGAAACAGAGGCATTTATTTTATTTATATTCTGGAAAGCAGTTATTTGTGTGAAATAATGGTGAGTGGTGACAGTCAATTGTGACTAAGTCATGATGGAGGAGATTACTCTGCTTATACACTTGTGCAGACAGCTGCCAAAACATGCACCCAAGCTCAGGCAGTACAGTGCAGAATGGGTTAAGGGTTAAGGGTACGGCAGATAAGATGTTCATGCCATTGCCACAAGGGGGATCACTGTCCAAAGCTGTTTTTCAGCATATGACCACATATTTGCATGCAACATATACGGGAAAGAAGATAGAAAATAGGCTAGCTAGCTTAGAGCTTTGGAAGATGTACCAGGAGGAACGGGAAGACTGGTCTCCTGAAGACTGGATGCTCAACCAGTGTAAAGAGGGGGGTGAAGAGCCTTCTGCTCCCCCTTCTATGCCTGAAGTAAATGGTGATAATATGAAAGATGAAGGATTATGTCCTTTAAGAGAGCTTAAGGCAGCTACAGGGTATAACAACTCAATGTATAAGTCACCTGAATGTAGCAGTGACGAGAGTCCCAAACAGACTCCAGAAAGAGAAGGGATCCCTAAAGTCCCACAGGCAAGGAGAGACGTGATCAACCAGGTAAGTCTCTAGATATAGAGAGAGAAACAAAAAGATGGAAAGTAGTGAAAGACAAAGCTGACGAGGTAGCGCTCATACAGAACGAATGAATGGGCGGTCAGATATTGCTCAAACTTGATGGAAAGAACATCGAGGAAGTAAGACAAAAAGAAGATCAGGACGCACAGGATAAAAAAGATGAAGAAAGAGAGACACAATTGAAAGAAGACAAGGCCAAAAGAAAGAATAGATGAAGGAGGGAACAACTGTATGAAGATGAACAGTTGAAAAAACAGGAAAGAGCAGAGGAGCAGAGAAAGTATGATAACAGGCACAGGACAATCAAAGAACGTGATAGCTTAGAAAAGAAAAGAGAAGTAGAGGAAGAACAGAAATTAAGGGATAAAAGAATGCAAAGACGAAGAGATGAAGAAGTAAGTAGAGCAAACGAGAGAAGAGAGGTGAAAAGATAGGAAGAGGAAAGGGTTAGGGAAGAAGCAAAGAAATGAAGAGAGTTTGACGCGGAAATGGAATTCAAGAGAAGGCAAAGGGCATGCGACATTGATCGCATAGAGAGAGAATTAATGTAACCTAATTCAGTAGTAGCATGGTAGGACATAGAAGAATTCTTCCCAAAACATGAACTAATATCAGAACCGTCTAGAGCAGATCTAGAGGATAATTCTGATATAAGAAGCATTGGACAGAAAATGTATAAGGTTTATCATGAGATGAGGACGAAAAGTGAAAAAAAACAGATTGATTTGAAGGTGCAAAGGTGCAAGGCAAAGAGGGAGTTTTGTTCTGCCTCGAGCATAGAGATTTGTCTTTGGACAAGTTAACTCTAAATAGAGATAAGAAAGAGGGAAGCCACACAAGTTGTGGACAAGATATGTTAGATGAAGACAGAGAAACCTTCCGTGGGAAGGAGGGAGCTAGTGCATGTGATCTTGAGGAGTGTTCTCCGACAGACAGGGAAGTGAGGTGGTCAGATCTGGACCTACCTAAATCGATGACACCAGAGCCCCTGGCCTGGCCAGATCGACCTAAAGGGCAATCCCATAGTGTGATGCGGAACTAGCCACCTTATGTTAGCAGGCAAAGGTCACTACCAGGAGGAAGAGGGTACGGAACCATTGTCCCTTCTATGGACAGGCAGACGATGGGGGATGAATACGATTTTGGGATCTCGCAGTTCCAGTTGTTAGAAAAAGGAGGGATCAGACCGTAGTATATACAAAGGCCCCAAATGGATAAGGATAATTTAATGTGTAAACTCCTGAGTTTAACATCGGGTGCTGGAAAAGTGATCTATGAATTAGAGAAAATGGCAGAAGGAAATATGCTAGCAATAGGGAACATTAAGAGTCTTCTAACAGCTATACTTGGGGAGAGAGCTGATGACATTTGGTCGAGAGCAGGATACACAGGTGTCACTGTCCAGAACACAGCTCATGACAGAGCACCATTTAATAATTGTAGAGTGGCAGTCTGGAAAGCGCTTCTAGTACAATATCCTGATACGTCGGATATGGCCCTATAATGGCACGTAGGATGCAGGAAGGGGATGATCCGATTATTTACATTCAGAATTTCAAAGAGCAATGGAGCTTGGTAACGCACAAGCCATGGGGAAAATCTATACTTGTAGTCCAACATATATTATGTCAGGGTTTGCCAGACAAGGTACAGAGACAGCTTAAGAAGCTGGTGGGTATGGAGGCAAACCATGGCCATGAAACCAACTGACCATAGCACATCATTGCCGATTGTTGCAGGACAAAAAAAAAGAAGATGGTAGGAAGATTGCGGAAGCTAAGTAGCTACAGAAAACGCTATTAAAGTATGCTATAGAAGGGGCAATGCTAACTAGTGGAGAAGGGCCAGGATCACAGCAAGCAGCAGGTATGCTGCAGGTGAATAATCAATGCCAATTTTATGAAGGAGGCAACAGATTCAAACCATGAGGTAGGGGAAACTTCAGCAGAAGAGGAGGTTTTCAGAATAATCAAGGAAACTTTCAGAGTAACCAAGGTGGGTTTCAGCCTATGCAGAGTGATAATTAGGGCACATTCAAAGTATTTAATAGATTAATCAAATTGTATGCTTTGGTAACAAGAGTATCTCTTGCTGTCTCAGCCATTGGTTCTATGATGAAGATTGGGCTAGGAATTGTGTTACTATGTTCAGGTATCTTAGAAAGCTCAGTCTGGGTGCCTACTAGGCACTGCTTAGGCCCTGGATACTTCTGTGATACCGAAACCGCCGTCTTTCGTTTCCCCTTTAGCTGGATCCTTCAGCCATATTTTTTAAGTAACCCGTCGTAAAAGCATATTTCGCATAATACCGCCTGAGCGCATTCGCATCGTACTGTAAATCGTATTTAAATGAACTTGCAATAAGCTGTCTATGCTGCCATCTTAAAGTTATCCACCATTTTGATTAACTCCTCCCACATTTTGGACATTTTACTTTTTGTGCCACCATGGGGGAACAATTGCTCTGCTTTCCTTTTTGCCATTATGCAAAGGGAAGCTATATAGAATAAGCTAAAGGTATATTTGTGCTTATAGTGTTACTGGGAACCAGATAAATCACTGGATACTATATGGCCTCTGCACAGTGGAGTAACTTTGCTGAAAATGTTGGGGGGGACATAACAACTTAAGGAAAGGGGTGGGTGAAGGGACGGCGGATGGTGGCTCTGAGCGATCATTTCAGCCAAATTGTTTAAAATAATTTGGTTGAATGGTAGATTTGACCGAATTCGGTCACCACCATTAGTTTGAAGCCAAAGATATCGAACATGAAGAGCAGTGTTTGCAGGGGTGGTACCCTCAGCCAATGTTCTGTATTTTTGGCATTAGCAGTTGCGGGGGTGTCCCCTGCTTCCTCAGCATTAGTTGCATGGGACCCAACAAAATAAAAGAGGAAAAGGGACGCTGCAGCGTCAGATGCGACCCATGTTAAGGGATGATCTGATGCTGCAGGTTACAGGGGAGGCAGCGGATGGAGAAAGGTAAATAGGGGGGGTTATGAGTGTACTGGCAGATTGAAAGGACATTGGTTTTGTTTTTTATACTGAGATAAAATCGCATTCGCAGCGAAAATGACTATGATTAATTCCGCCGTGATTTTGTACGTCTTTCAAACAACCTAAATCCCTGAGGAATAACACTAGACTGCTACACCACAAGAGTTCACTGCTGATGCTCTGTTATAACTTTCAAAAGACTGGTAGTGTATCTTTAAAATTCAATTGGGCCCCCACACATCTTCAGCTGGCCTGACATGCACTCAGTGACACAACATAACATTCACAAACTTAATTCCATGGAAAATACAAACAATGCATTATTTATCATTCATTCAGACACAAAATTCAACACACATATGCTTGCACACACTCTCACTCACACACGCACCTCCACGGACATACACTGTGTGCACACAACATTTAAATGTACATATCGAATAACACATGGAAACAGTGGCGCAACGTCCATTGAGCAAACCAGACTCCGGGATCCCAGAAATTTTGGGCTATGTTGACTTAACCTAGCTGAACTATAAAGCCATGGCCGAAAGGACCAGATTCACTGAAATGTGCCTGATTTTTCCTTTCATTCAAAGGCAGAAATCATTGGTTAATGCAGTGCAGTGAGTGGCCAAGTATAATTGGTATAGATTTTTAAATGCCATATATCTACAAACTTGGGTTCTGCACATGTCTAGGTGCTGATAGATTGTTTCTACAAGATTCTGAATGATTAAAATTAAGGTATGTTTTCCTGTGTTCAAATGGCTCCAAACAGTGGGGTACCGAGCAGGAGAGTCGCAAGGGAGTGGTCAAGCTGTCCCTGTGTAGCTCTTTTAAGTGCCAGACTGGGACATTTGTCATTGGAACACCTCTCCCATTCGGCACCTCGAAGAGTTTGCCCAGCGGCAAAAGTGTCCCGCTGGCAGGACAATGTGTGCTGATCAATTCCTGCTCAGCCCGCTCATTGTCCTGGCAGCAGGACACCTTAGTCGTTCCGCATGGTAGAGGTGTCCTGCTGCCAGGACAATGCCCCAAGGAGCTCCGGGCAGCAGAGGGCCCTCACTTTGCTCTGTATCAACAGAGTATTACGATATGAGCCATTAGGCACTGATGGAAGGGAGGGGGGTACTATTAGCAGGGACGTTTGTCCCCTTAGAAATGTGAATGGTAGGGAGTGATCAGAAGTGAGAAGGGTGCATTATGTTGCATGCTTTATGAAAATAATGACTATGGTTTTAAAACCCAAGGAGGATTTGTTAGGCTCACATTAAACTGCATGATGCTGTTGTGACTTTGCATGCAGAATGGGGAGAATGAAACTAAAGCCATACTCCCATTGCTCAACATATTTCTATGACAATGTATATAGTGTATGGTTAGTTTACTATGAAAGGCTAGTTTATTATGTAATGGGGTTTGTGTCTAAGACATTGCTATAAATAATTATGTTATATGTTATATGTATTATATAAATACTAAGCACATGAAATGTAAAGCAAAACCTTAATACATATCTTTATCAACTAATCCTTGGAAAGATGTGTGCGGTCGCTTAAATTGTCCACATCCCAGTTTCACCATTTAACCAAGTGTGTGATCCTGAGCAAAGCCTTATCTGCTGCTCGGTAAGTGATTCTGATTCACTTCAAAGCTTATGTTAGTGTATCATGCTATTATAATGGAAAAGCTTAATGACTGTAGAGTTGCTCTACATATAACATAGTGCAATTTAGGTATTTTGCACCACAAAGTTATTTGTCACTTGGTTTATTTATGGCAACTTATTTTAAAGTCACTTCCATGGTGCCTCCAACTATCAAAGACTGATGATGCACCTTGAAATGTCCTTTTCTGTGAAGTCACTTCTGTTGCTGCAATCCATATGCTAATTATGAAGTTTGCATGTATTTTTCCTCAGAGGGCTTGGACAGAGCTCCCCAACAAACATACACAAACACAATAAAAATGATTTAAAAAAAAGAAAAGTGCTATGCTTTCAAATGCCACCCGGGCCACGTCTCATGTTACACCGACCTAACCTCTTCGCACTCACGTGCCTCCAGACAGAAACCAGGAAGCTGAATGGGCTTCCTAGTTCCTGTCTGTGTGTCGCATGAACACAAAGCCGGAAAGCAATGCTCTGTGCCGCTGTCCCCCGGATTTGCTGCTGCTAGCGTGACAGCACACGCGCCAGGCCCTGCAACACCCAGTTCAGCACCCTGGCTGCTGCTTTGAGTCAGGCCAGCCAGGGTGATTGACTGAGCCACGCAGGGCATCCCAGCCCTGAATGTGTTACAGCACGGCTGCCAGACACCTCTGCATTATGTAATGAGACAGCGCAAGCCTTGCTGAGCACCCCAGTCGGGCTCGCTCTGTCCAATTACATAATTGATGATTGTGGCCCCTCTGCCCTCCCTCCAAAATATGGAGGGGGACAAAAAGGCATGCCACAGAAGTTGGGGGGACAAAACCCGAACCCCCTACCCCCGCACTATAATTATGCCCATGCCTCTGCAGATATGTGCAAACCATGCAAAAAGTGCAAACTTATCTAAATTGTGCAAATTGTGGGATGATAAATTGGGCCGCATAACAACTGGTCAACAACCCGAGTTAACTAACCAGCTGTTGTGCAAACTGTGAAAAGTGTATCTATGAATTGCTAAAAATGTACTGAAAAAGTTGGCTAAAAAATATGAATACACAGTTAAAATATTGGTTCACAAAAAAGGAAGCAAACCAACAAAAATACAAATATGCCAAAAAAAATCTGCACAACCGATGATCAATTCAAGACGTCTTATTGTTTTTTGTTGTTTTTAAACCACAAGGTCAAAAGCAAGTCTGGTCTGTTCTACGAGCAAAAAGGTTTCGTAGTTGGGGATTAAAAGAAAGCGGAAAGTAGACCAAAAAAAACCCTGTAAATTGCCCAGCTTTGAGAGCAAAGAACGCTTGACTGGCTCGAGGGGCACCCAGAGTTTAACCCCCCCCCTTTGCTCCCCAAGGCTCCTCAAGGCCTAAGATGTTTGTAGCAAACACTGCTTTCACTCCTCTTTGTGGCGCATTGACACCCCTTCAGGGGGAGTATCCTGCTGTTTGTTGATAGAAGAAAAGTTAGGTTTTAAAAGTAGTTCAACTGCACATAGACAGTAAAATCACCAGTGTAATCATTGGTGGGTCAGAGAATCTCATAGGCGACCCTCAGGGCTACTGGACAACTAGGAGGGATATCACCTCTGCACGCCTCTGCACATTCAAATCTTTGACCTTCCTCTTCAGAAACCCCCCTTAAGTACTCCACGGCGCACACTTGCCTTACTGGTATTGCCTCAAGGATCACTTTACAGCCCTAGCTACCTCCGTAGGACTCAGTAGGACTTTCTTCAGCAGATGGAGCTGAGCGGGTGCTGTCCTGGCCTCAGAACTTCGGCCTCAGGGCAAGCACCAAGCAGCGCCAACTCTGCCCTTGTGCTGCACCAGGCTTTCGCTGCTCCGGGAAGATGCAGACAGTTATGTAGGGTGGGTGTGGGCAGAAACATAGAGATCGAAAGTCCTCTCCTGGTCCCACTAAGTGGCATCGCCAACACAGCCCTTGCACTGCACCAATCATTGTGCGGCAGGCTTTTGGCTGTGTGAATTGTTGCAACTTGGAATGTGCCTTTCTGCGAGGGTCTGCCTAATGTTCTCTGCTGTGGGGTGATGGAGAGTTTTTGAGCTTCAAGAAAAGCTAACTAAATCTTGCGGCCTGCATGTAGTGTGTGTTCACCTAATGCAGGATAGCAGCGATTATTTATTCATCATTATAAACACTTCTTCTTCTATATTTCTCTTATTTATGTAAGATGCTGATGGATCTAGTTAAGAGTACATGGTTATGTTCTCTGCAAGGTGTGTGCTATGGTCTATGTAAAGCACGACTATTGGTGCCTTGTTGGGCCTATGCAGGAAACCCTTCATTACATGGGGCTGCTCACTTCTTTTCTACGTGCCTTTCATAGTGACTTTTGCAGTTTGTATTTTTCATGCACATTTGAGAAGTTGGATATACTCGCCCATATTTTCATATACCCCTTATTTCCCTCCTTTCATCCCCTGAGGGATGAATCTTTCTCTGAACTCTTTCTCATATTATTCTTCATCTAATGGCCACTCATCGACACTCCTAGATATCCTTATTGTACCTACATCTCTCAGGTCTCCTCCATACATGAAATAATCCCATGGGGTAAATTGCAGATGGCTGATTGCCCATTTTAAATGTATGTCAATATAGAACTCAAGGTAATTTGTGGGGTTGGAGGGTTGTGACCAAAGTGCATTGCCTGGGCAACAGTGTTTGCTCACTGGGTACTTGTTTGCTTCTCCGGCCTGAGGTTGTTCATCTGTTTGGCAACTTTCATCTTTCCAACGAGAAGTGGTACTACTTGTCATAAATGCAAAAAATGTTCTTTTATTGTCATGGGACACAGAGCAGGTGATAATTAAATAATACGTGTACCACAGTAAAACCAAGAGGATCAGGATAGGAAACAAACATTCAAATGCTAACCAGGCATCAAAGATGTAAACAGTGTCAGCAAGTTTTCATCTTTAGCGATTCCTCCTTCCTTTCCCATGTCAGTTGTCAATTTTGACATCTGCTTAATAGCGAGAGTCAGTGTTCCATTGGCTGCATCTTTAGGAGGCACATAGGTGCAGCAGGAGCTCTGAATTTTCCTGCAGACTCGGTCCTTTATAGCTGTAGTTAGATCAAGCAAAATTCTATGCTGGAGTGCCACAAGCGTAAGTGCATGAAGTTCCTTGCATACTGCAATCAGTCCATGTTCAGTTGAATTTCAGATTTCCATCAAGTTCCAGCGTATAAACTGAAACCATTTAGAGTTGGTGTTTACTTGTATTCCAGGCACTAGCAATAAGGTAAAAAACAACTCACTCTTTCTAAACAGAAAATATTGGGCTGGCATCTTTTCCAATGCTGCATCAGCTTCCTTTGAGAAATAGCCTGATCTTTTCTTTCTTTGCACTCTAGGTGAGTCCAAATGTCCCACATTTGTTGGGGGCTGTTCAGGGGCCTGTTTTTCTCTTCTGGGCAAAAATATATTTTTCTTGTAGGGAATTTCAATTCAAGACAGATAGTCACACATGCCCCAGCACCGCCCTAGCCTTCCAAGTTAATTTGTAAAGAACATTGCTAATCAGGCAAGTGGATATAGACAAATGCTTTGTTTTCCATTGTGGCAAATATAACCTCAGCCTTACATGCCTGCTGGCAGCATTTTTACCTATCATGACTTCTATCAGTGATGCTACTGCAGAACATCAATTTAGTTGAATTAAAAAATATATGTTTTTCTGTTTCCATCTATGATTTGAACGCTTTCCCGATAGACATAAAGCAATCAATGGACCTAATTTATTTTAGAAGCCTGTTATAAAGAATGTACGTCTTCATAGGGAGAAATAGTGTCATTACACTTATCTGAAGAAAAACTGAAGGGTATAAGCTTCGATATGCAGATAATATTTGACCTTGCTGATAAAATAAGAGAGCTCTCCAGATGGGAAATCTGGTGGATGATGCATAAAGCCTGAACGTTAATATGTTTCTTCGCAAGAGGTCAGTGCCTGGAGTCAATATATTATGTTTCATTGTGCAGTTTGTGAATGCAGCTAACATTCCAGCCAAGTTGTCCCCATTACCTGCAAGAAGCCTGTAGGACCTAAACATTCTTCTGCAAATTAATTAATTATAAAGAGATTTGACATTTTGTCCTTCGTGAAAACATTCCACAGCTCAAGATAATGAACAAAGAGGTTGCCCATGCAAAGAGTCTTCAACAGTGGTGGACGGTCCATTTTTTATGTGGTGTTGTGTATATGTTTTCCCCAATCTGACTCCAGCTAGCAAATTCAGGAAGAAAGCCCACACCAATTTGGGAGATTACCGTAAAGTTGGCGACAATAAAGGGTTGAAATGGAGCATTATATATTTATGAAAATTGAGTAAAAAGCTATTGCATTTAAAGTATTTTCTAAAGGGAAACACATCAAATATGCCAATAGATGGCTGATTTCCAACAGTACAAAGGTCAATTCGACAGTGGGTGTGCCCAGTGAAAAGTTATGAAGCCTTTTTCAACAACAAATGTAAGTTTTGTTCCACTGTCAAGAATGTCATGTCCAAAGCAGACCATGAGGCCTATCCACACACTTTTCAAATTATGTCTCCAATATATGAAAGGTGTGCTCAGAGAAAATTACGAGGTCTGTCTAACAAATGCATGCTAGCATTTAAAATGCAAAACACATTTCCATGCTATTTGTGCCAAAAGCAGAACATGAGCCCTGTCAGTATAATGGGCCCCATTGCACGTTTAGCAGTGTGGTAAAAACGAGGCGGTAATTCTGTTCCTGCCACTTTTCTGGTGTTAATGGAATTACCACTACATGTACTGCATGGCTTCATTCTGCGTTTTGACCATGACGTGATGCATTTACCTCCACCAACGTGCTGAGTGCAGACAAATGTATCGTAATCTAAAATTTTGACTGATTCAATGGATATTTATCTGTATGCTGAATTTAGTTATCACAGTCTGTGTGCTGATTCCATCTGTATGCTACATTTAGTTATCACAGTATATGTGCGTACTCGTTTGGGAGGTAGCCTTGTCAACGGACAATCTCTTGGGGCTACGCACCATCCATCATGGAAACGCAACACACCCGTGGGGTCCTGTGAACTTCTCATGGTGAGCCACCACGTGTCCACGATACTGGACCCTAAGACCATTGGAGGAGCTATTCTGCTTCCCCACCTATTTGGGCACCAATTGAATAGATTGGATTGGAGCACCATGCTAGTGTAGCAACCATCTGTGCAGGCAGACTCAACTGGATGCTGCCAACTCAAGCGGTAGTGATTCCAGTCCATCATAAAAGGAGTATTGAACTGCTTCTTCCACTTTTACGTAAAGAGTGCAACTTTCATCTCCTGATGAAGACATTACTTAAATAGCGTACACACGTTGAAACCGGTTGAGAATCTTTGAGATGAGGTCATCTTTGAACATCTTTGGGACCCATCCCAACTGTTGACCACCTGCATAACCTATTGTGGTCATGTGTATTGAATGTACACTCTCTCTCTTTTTATAACAAGTACATTGATGAATTGTATGAATTGTATATTATGACTTTTATAGGGTTTTATATACCTTTTTGTTTGGCATGAATGCATTGTTGTATGATGGACGTATGTGGACGAATCAATAAACGATTGAATGGTTTGAATTTTATTCAATTTATGTGTTCTTAATTTTCCTGCTATGTAAATTACTATTACAAGTGTTGATTAAATCATGATTGAAATCATATATCAAAAATGTATCAGGTTTAATAAAATCATTTGATACTCTGCCTTTAAATTGTATCCTCTGGACTTCCTTTCCGAGATTAATTGTGACATTAATACCCTAACCCAGAGTGTGGGGTCCCCTGTGCCTTTCCGAAAAATATAGTTAATGGAATTACCACCACATTTACTGCATGGCTTCATTCCGTGTTTTTACCATGAAGTGTGGGATGTTTTTACCCATGCATACAAGCCCTACAATAAAACTGTGCAGTACTGGCATGGAAAACATCATGATGGCCAGAACTCCCCAGAGAGTGCACAGGGAAAACATGAAGAATAGGCTGCCACCCATTTTTGCCTATGTTGTGAGCACAGCAGGGTACTGCCTAACCACCATTGGGCTACACACACAGTAGCCTGAAACCATTGGGAATGGCAATGCTGATTGCCAAAAGCAACCCAGAACTGTGGGGAATTCATTTTCTTAATCCCAAAAATGGTTGCATTACCAGTACTCACCACTATCAGAAAGCTGGCGTTTTTAAAACCACCAGACTTTTGTGTAAAACTGAACAAATGAAACAAAACCAGGCCAAGGAAAGACTTGCTAAGAGGTGGATACAATGTAAAACTATATTCTGAAATGACTTGAAGGAAGTAATTATTGAATGTATAGGTAAAAATTGTCAGTTTGATTTGAATGTTGAAAACTGGGAACAAAAAGTGACATTTAGCTGAAACCTGGCTTAATGAAACTGAATTCTGCCTGACAACTACCCCCGACAGGAGTTGAAACTGGATGCTCAGCCACTCTGCCCCTGGCCAAAAGGAGTTAACACCTCTCTGATTAGATTAGGGGTGGAGCAGCTGGGGACTACAGGGAGTTGAACAAAGGCCTGTCCTGGACTCAGGCAAATGTTTTATTGGGGGCGTCGTAAAATAGCTTCCTCTTAGGGGAAACTGGGAGGGGCAGTGACTCTGCAAGCCAGCTGAGCTTGGGGGAAGTGGATAAACCAGTTATTCCACCCTGTGATGTGGGAAGCCACACCCCTTTTTGACCAGAGCATAATTTTAAAAAGATAGATAACTCATTGTGCGGACTTGTCAGAATTATATAAGTAATATCATTATTTTTGTGATTTTTCTGTGAACATTTTAAGAGGCGTTAGGACCCTGTGGTGTATTCTGGGTGGTTGCTAGCGGAAAATAGGATCTTACTCCAAATGTCTGCATGTTAAAAATCTGACACTTCATCAATTAATGCGCAAAATATTGTCATTTTTTAATGCAAGCCCCCAGGAAGATCAGAGGCGGACAAGCATGGACAAGCATGGACCATAAGGAATATATAATGTGTACATGTAATTTCAACAAATTGTATATCTGGGAAAGATGTATTTGAATCAAATATAGATTTGTGGGCAAACTGACCAGGGGAGGATCCTCTGACCCATAAACAGACCTCATCATGATGACAATCAATTTCCTTCCCCCAATCATGGGAGAGGGGAGAATTGTGCCAATGACAAGAAGAGAGGGGCAGGCTTAGCGAGGCCCAGGCACACACCCATTTCCAAAACACATAAAAAGAGACTGCTGGGACAGGTAGAGACATTCAATTCCATATGCTGCGGAGCATGCTGACCGACGACTTCACATCAAGAGATCCAGACTTCAAATCCATCAATCTCCAGAACATGTAGCAGAAATTAACTCCAGAATTTGTAGCAGAGAGGCCTGAATCCACCAGCTGAATCCTCTTCAGCAGGCCTCAAAACTAATCAAACTATTCAACAGCCGGGCGAGCCATTTGAATTTTGCCGAGAATTTTTGCAAGAACCTGTAGCAGTACCCAGAAAGCAGTGTTACATCCAGAATCCATAGAGGCTAGACCAGCAGAGCAGAGCTGACCCAGATCGTTGTGAGCAGAACCAGTGCCTGATTGACCCACCGAGCAGACAGAACCGCAGCCGGACGTGTTGACCAGATCCGTGACGAGGCCTAGTTCAAATTTATATTGTGAGTACCTAGCAGAACTGTGCAGAACCAATCTCTTAGTTAAAATAATCTAATCCAAACTATTTTAACCTAAGTAGAACTGCCTCCTAGAAATCGTGTCATCTGTCATTTTTAAAGCTGCAAGCTGTCACCAGTCATTTTGAGTTTACTTTAAATCCGAAAATCTACCTTTATTTAATCGTCCGTATCTCTGGAACCGTTTGGGCTAGGAACGAGATTTAACTTTCCTCTGAAAGCTTAGAATCTAAGCTTTCCAACAAGCCTAGGACCGACATCCTGTACTTCCTTATACTTTTTCCGCAATCACGATTTACGCACTCGCGAACTTTACCGCGATTTGCGATTTTGGCTCAATTTCTCCACTTGTCAAAATAGCAGCTCCATTCTTTCTTTTGTTAAAATCCGTTGCAACTTGGTAATAACTCATAGAGCATTGCTAAAGTGAGCCTGAACTAATACCAACATGCATCTCCCACTCACCCTGAATCTCTAGAGGGAATTAAAATCAGTTGGTACATTTTCCCATCCATTGCCATCACATTTCAAAGCATTTTGCGCCTGTGTTTCAAACTCCTACCTGTTTCCTCTAAGCTTGCTGGGGGGAACTGAATTTCGTATTGTATTTGATTGCATTCCTGAGAACTGTGTGCTCCTCTTTCCATCTCCTTCCATTTCTTACATTGCATAGGGGAGGGGGGTGAATTGCCAGAGAAAAAGTGATTATCTTATCTTTTGCTAAAATCATATCAAGTATTTCTGTACTGCATTTTATTCCTCATTGCTTTTCCCTTGAAATCCTGAAAGTATTTTTGCTACTTTATCCATCCTATACTAACTCCTCATTGATTGTAAAGAAGGGTGCTAGTGCCAGATTACCCATTGTTGATCAACATCATATGTCTAAGTGTATTATCAGATATTAATTTATTATAAAGTGTGATATATATATATTGTTTAAATTCTCAAATAGACCTTTTAATTTGCCAAATAAACCTACTTCTTGGCTCAGTGGGGTCAGGGGGATTCTAAGAGGGGGTGTTATACAAGGGTGGTCATCCAGAGTACTGAACTAGACATAAAAATACATGAATAAGGGTTTTCCTCAGCATCCCAGACTAGGCATTGACTTGGCTGTAGTGTTGATTGAATATCGCTTACAAAAGTGGGGGCTCGGAGCCGGGATATTCTGGGTTAGATTTACCACTTGTGCAGATTAATACAGTGTGCCAACTGACCAGATACACATATCCGGTTAGATCACCACGCTGTTTTACACTGTGAAAGCATCCCTCAAAGGAACGCTCTAAGGAAACGGTCTGTTTGCAAAATAAAATACAAACTTCTGTAAGTCAGGAAGGTACTCAAATTCCAGAATGACGACCTTGGTAGATATGAAAATAGCCAGAGAGCACTTCTTACATAAGCTATTTGTGAGAGTTGAGTGGACTCATCAGGACCAAACGGTCTGGTTGCAGGCAATCGCGCAACAGGTCACTGAAACAGGGTCAGATACATGGGGAGATCAGGGTCCCCTACATGTGGCCCTGAGTGAACTATATATGGCCCCTAAAGCCAAAGATGAACATAATAAGATTGCCAGGATAGCGGCATATCTGTATCTATATATGGGAGCCATGCAGGACAAATGTGCTGAAGGCCAAGATCTGGCAAATAGGCAACAGATGGCGTTAGAGAAGGCCCAATCTGATCTGGACTCTTCTGAGCAGAGGCTGCTCAGGAGCCAGGAGTCAGAAAAGGACAGCAGACAGTACATCACTAAAATAAAGGAGGATATGGATGTGCTGCAACAGGAAAAGGCGGACCAGTATACCAGATTTCTGGCCTTGCAGAAGGAGTACCAAGAAGGTTTGGACTCCCTACTGCAGAGCCAGAAAAAGCTGGAGCAACAATTAGATTTCAATAGGGCATGTGCCAAGCAGGTAGTCACCCTGCAAAGCCACCTAGATAGGGAGAAGGCAGAGAGCAATAAACTGATTTTGAAAGACCTGGATACCCAGGCAGAGTTTGACCAGGAGCGCCAGAAAGCTGGTGCCTTCCAAAGGCAAAGGGACGACCTGGCGGCACAGATGCAGGCTCTTAGTCAGGAAAGGGATACCTTAGGCCAGGAAGTCTGCCACTTAAAAGGGAAAATGGAAGAAAATCACCTGGCCCTCCAGGGACTGGGTGACCTCCAAAAAGAACACCAGAACTTGTTAGAGCACACCAGGAGGGAGGAGGATGCTCTGGCAAGAAAGGAGCAGGCCAATAGGGACACAGCTCAGGAGGTAGCCCTCCTGCAGCAGAGACTGACCCAGTACTCCAGGACCAATCAGGAGGCACAGAGAGAAAATGAGGCTCTCTGTCAGCACAATGACAGGTAGCGATGCAGGAGAGACTGATAGTGTCTAGTAAGGCCTTAACTGAGGAACTGAAAGCGCAGGCTCTTGCATTGCAACAGGAAGCAGGGGCTGATAGAGACGAGGTGCGCTGGGAAAGGGAAACGCCTGAGCATAACCTCAGGAGCCCTGGTACCAGAGGCCTTCATCTCTCCCAGTCCCTGGACTCCGCCACCCCCATGTCCCCTCGCGCACATGAGCCCAGGGCCACGGAGATGGCAGATTACTATCCAGCTAGAAGTATGGGGCTCATAGGCCAGTACCTCCCAGGAATGGATGGGCGGGCATCCGGGTATGGGCACCCAAGCACAGTGCAATTTAGTGGGGAACCCCAGGAGAGTAGGCCCATTAAGGGCATCCTGAAAACCTCTGCCCAGTTAGGTTAGTGGGGGTACCCATCAAATCCTGGCAGCAAGGAGGGATCTGAAGACTCCTCTGAGCATTACAGGACACAGGAGACCAGGTTCCCACATTCTGCCAGGCATTCCCAGGCTCGCAGAATCCGGGAAAACCTGGAAGATCAGACGGGCACCTCTGGGAGCAGCACTTCTGAGTCGGAGGATGAATGGACCAGGGTTACCCGAACCAAAAACGCCAATAAGGCAAAAAGGGCCTTGCTTAAGGACCCATTGAAACAAATAAAGGCAATAAGGAGTGTCATCACGCCTTATCATAAGAAAGCCAAGTATTCTGTTTGGGAACACTTGGAGATCTATGAGCAAATGATGGAGACTTTCCATTTGAAGGACAGCCAAAGCTGTATTCAATATGTAAAGTGGACCTTCTCATCAGAATACTCCAGTTTCTTTGGGGGGCTGGAGGATCAAAACCATTCAAGGTGGTCCACATACAGGACGGCCATCTTGAAACATTTTTCTGTCCACAGAAATCCTCAAGAGGCTCGCAAGGCAGCCTAAAATTTGCAATGTGGGGAGGTTCAGGCCCCACAAGAGTTTGTGCAAGAATTAAAGCGTGCTTTTGCGCAGACCACCAGAAGGGTGCGCACGGATAGCAGAGAATTTATCAATACGTTTTTCCATGCCTTACCCAAATACATAATGACCCAGCTCGTGAGAGATTTTCATGAGAAAAGATCTTTAGACTGGGTCATTGAACAGGCTACCCGGATCTATGAGGTGCAGAAGCCCATCGAAAATAAAAATAATGCGCCAAAAAACCCCAAAACCAACAGCACCCCTGCTGCTGCCAAAGTGGCAGAGGTAAAGGTTGCCCCCGTTTTAGATTTGGAGATGGGGGGGCCTAAAAACCTGCCTGCACCAAATAATTCACAGCCCAGAAGGCCCTCGGGCCAGTCACAGACAGGGAGTCGAGGAGGTAGTCCCACAAATGGGGTCCCCCGCTCCCCTGACTATGTAAGTCCCGGCTACAAGGGAAACCGACCAATCCTGGGTTATGTGTGGACTCCTCCAGCCCAAGGAGGGGATCCAGCCAAGCACCTGACCCAGGGAACTTCCCTCCTAACTTCCCCCAGGAGGGCAGAAATTCACCAAATCCTGGGCAGAGCTTTTTCCCCAGGTATCCACCCAATTTCCAGCCCCAAAATCATCCATCCTTCTTTCCCCGATTCCCTGAGCCCAGACAACCCAATCCGGGACAGGGCAGGCCAAGGGTGGAGGGGTACCAAAATCATCCCAACCAGGGGTACTACCAGAGAAGGGATAGCTACCCTTCCCGGGATCAGCCCAGGGGAGAAAATAGAGCCCCGTATCAGCCTGAGCGGGTTTCACAACTTGAGCGCCAGGTCCAAAATATGGCACGAGATCTGGGTTCCATACTGAGGGCTCAGTAGAACCCTCAGATGAGCATGCCACCGCAGAATGCCACAAACTCTGGACCTGGTGCTCCAGAACAATGACGGGGGCAGCACCCCGATAACCAACCGGTTCCCAGGGAGGAGGCACAAGGGGAAGGGGAGTGTAAAGCCTTGGAGGAAGCTTCCTTCCCAACTTGTAAACAGCCCCTGGAAAACCAGGAACCAGAAACAAAATCTCCTACCCCTGAAAGTCTGCCACCCAAGGAGCAGAGAGAAGGTAGGAGAAACAAAGTACCCAAACAGACCCACTTTGTGGAGGAGGTACAGGTCTTCCAATTTGAGGGAGAGGGATCCTCAGAAGATCCTGGGAAAAGGATCTTCTCCTTCAGAGATGGGGGAACTTCTCCCAAGGAAAAATGGGTCCCAAGGGATTCCAATCCAGACTGGGGAGATGTGGAGACTGAGCTACCGCCGCCCATCATCTCATCCCAGAACCGACAATACCAAAATCCCAAGGGTCAAACCCATCCTGGTGACTGCCTCCAAAAAGGGCGGGGCGGCCCAGAACCGGAACCAGGGGAACCCACAATGGCTCTGATCTCCAGTGCCAACTTTTTCTTTCAGATTCCCAAGGCTCTCCACAGAAGTCTGCCCAAATCTCTTCGCTAGCAATGTCCAAAACCAGAAAGTTAGCCCACCAGTTGTCCAAAAATGTGCATTATCGGTGCCCCCTTGAGGAGAAGGAGGGAAGATACTATGCCCCGGTACAAGTACAGGGGCAGGGTACAATTTTGGCACTGGTGGACACTGGATCCCAAGCTACCCTTCTGTCCAAAAGGGCCTTTGAGGATCTAAATGCAGGAAGGGGGGAGAATTACCGAATTCCTCTCACCTCTCTTCCTGGACAACTGCAGAACTTTGACGGGAAGGAAATTCCCGTTGAGGGGACTGCAGACTTGGACATTAAAATTGGGTGACACAAGGTGAAACACCCGGTCATAGTAGTGACTCCAGAGGGCACCCCTTGTTTACTAGGGAATGACCTCCTGAGAAGGTTGTCACCCCTAATAGATTGTGTAAACAAGGTCCTCTGGACCCAGACTAGCCGACCAATAAAATTAAAACAGAGTGTCAACCATGTTAGTTTAAACGGCACCTGCCACATGGTTGAACAAAAATCTGACCAAGTAGAAATTCACTTCCAGAACAACCAAACTCCAGACATGACAGTAATAGCAGTAGGACAACAGACTGGTGGTGGGGGGTCCTCACTATTTCTGAAAACCAACCTTCCTTCCAGTTTAAGGTGGTATTCCACACTGGAAGGAAACACCCTGAAATTCTTTACTAATCCACAATCAGACACTCCCACTCCTATAGTCCAGAAAGATGTGAAATCAGCGCAGAGCCTGGCTGATATTCAGCAAATTGGAGAGCAGTTGTTCATCCCTGTTCAGGTAAATGATGGGAAGGACTCTGTTCTCGCTCGAGTGTGTGTGAACAACGGTAAGAGCTTCATCAGCGAAGCCATGTTCCGCCAACTCCCAAAAGATCCAGCCAATCCCACATTCAAACTGATAGACAAATGGGAAATGGACCTGGAAGCACCTAATTCCAAACATCTCCTGCCAAGCAGGTGTATGCTCAAAATCTCCATTGGCAACAAGAGCATAGTCCATAATTGTTGGGTCGTGCGAGACGTCACTGCCGCCTTTTTCTTAGGCAGTGACATTCTCAATCGCTTTGCCATTTGTTTGGACCTAATAAACTTCAAAGCTTGGTCCCGATTAGCAGATAATCCCATGGGTTTTGATGATACAGAAAAAGCATTTAGGTCAGCTCAATTGCTACCTTATGCAGTTGAAATTCAGATTAAAGAGGAAGTCACCATCCCAGAAAGGACCCGACAATTCTCCCTGGGAGTGAAAGTTAAAAGAGGACAAAAATTGAAAAACCCTGATGCTTATATCCATCTAAATGCTTCTCTCCAACAGCAAGGGTTAGGGGTAAACCCAACACCATTAGTCAACATAGAACATGACACCATTCCAATAGAGGTGGATAACAGCGACATAAAGAGTATTACTCTAGCCGCAGGCACCATTATTGGAATGGCGATTGATGACCGACATTTCTCCATTGATTTAGGAAATTAACTGTTAGGACCAATCCCCAAGGACTGTTTTGACAGTGACAGTGAGGACAATACAACACCAGACAGGATTTTCAACCGGCATGGGGGGAACTTCCTCGTGTACACTTCTTGCCCTTATGGTAAGGGAGATGTGACTTGTGACTTCAGGAGGGTTGAGGTGATTTTCCAGGTCCATGAGGGCTGCCTTTCCCACCTGAAGCCTCCAGTCCAAATCAGCACTCTGACCAGGGACTTCTCCACCCAGCTGGAGGAGGCCGCTGAGATGGCCAAACCAGAAGTCTTTCCAGGCTTCAGGCAGATGGTGGAAGAGAGAGTCAACCTAGCTGATGCCTGTGTGACTCTGGAACAGAAGCAAAAGTTGAAACAAGTTTTCTTGGATTTCCAAGATCTCTTTGCGGTATACTCATATGACTGTTGTCGCACCGACATCCACACCACAACAATTCCCATGGACCCTGGAATGACTCCAGTGTTTGTGAAGCAATATCGCTTGCCTCTCGCATCCATGGAGTTCCTTACTGAAATAATTAAGAACCTTGAGTCCCGGGGAATAATCCATCCACTCCACAGCACTTTCAATAATCCAGTGCTGGGAATGTTGAAGCCAAATGGCCAGTAGAGACTCTGCGCCGACCTTAGGGAACTCAACAAACGGGTCCATACTTCCCGATGGCCTCTGCCCTACATTGACCAAGGGCTGGCCCAGATTCAGGAGTCACAGCAATAGACCTGACCAATGCATACTGGACCGTGCCTGTCAGTAGGGAGGAACAAGACAAACTGGCTTTTACCTTTGGGGGCCAGCAGTACACATGGACCCGGACTCCCTTCGGAAACCTCAACTCCGGCAATGAATTCAACATTTTCCTACATGAGGCCATGCCCGACCTGGGTGCGAGGGGTAACCTGGCTTATGTAGATGATGTCCTCATCAAAAGTTCATCTGTGGAGGAACACATAGCGGAGATCCGTTATGTTCTGACACAGTTGAGGGCCGCCGGAGCAAAACTTTCCTTTCAGAAAGCACAGTGGTGTAGAACCCGTGTTAATTTCTTGGGGCATGAGATTACTCCTCATGGTCTCTGTCCCCAAGAAAAGAAAGTGGAAGCACTCCAGAAACTGAAAGACCCCACAACTCTGCGGGAACTAAGGAGCCTCCTTGGACTGACTAATTACAGCAGAAAGTTCATTGAAGGCTACGCAGAGATCACTAGACCCCTGATTCATCTCCTGAAGGGGGGGGTCAAGTGGGAATGGGGTCCAGAACAATCCGAGGCAGTAAGACAACTCAAAAGAAGCCTCTCACAAGCGCCTTGCCTAGCTTACCCTGTCAGAAACAAGGAGTTCTTCCTGGAGACGGGGTTCTCTAATACGTGCTTGACGGCAGTATTATACCAAAAGCATGACAAGGTCAATAAAGTAATCTCCTATGCGAGCAAAACTTTATCCTCTGTGGAGGAAAAATTCAACGATTGTGAGAAGGCACTCCTGGCAACAGTGTGGGCATTGAAGAATTACCGCCCGTTTATCTAGGGGGAACACATCATAGTGGAGACTCCACACCAGCCTCTGCAATAACTCCAAAGTGACAGAATCTGGGCCGGAAATGTGAGTAATTCCCGAATTACTTCCTGGATTCTGTCAATGCAAGGCTTTCCTGTGGAGGTCAGATATGGCCAAAACAAGAAGAGTCCGCTCGCGCAAGGTCTGGCTGACTTGCATGATTGTGCCAGAGAAAACTGTCTCGAAGACGAAAGTCTAAAAATCAAGGACAACATGGAGGCATGCCTTAATTCCCCACACAAAGTCTTTGAAGAAGACAAGTGTGAGGGAATGCCCACTGTCTATGTGGATGGATGCTCTTACCATGTTGACAACGACGGGGAGAAAGAACTGGTGGCTGGCGTAGGGAATGCATGGGTGAAGGAGTTCCCAGAACCCTCCGCTGGATACAAAATTGGTCCCCGAAGTAGTCAGGTGGCAGAATTGATGGCTGTGCATCAGGCCATCCTCACTGCTGTCCAGCATCAACTCCATGAACTGGTCATAATCACAGATTCGGATTATGTACGGAACGGGTTTGTGGAGCACCTGGTTAATTGGAAAACCAGAGGCTTATTATGTGCTAATAACAAACCCTTGAAACATGGGAAGCTAATCCAAAACATTGATGATCTGGTCACATCGAATGGGATGACCATCTACTGGAAAAAGATCAAAGGTCATTCCAAAGTAGAGGGTCCAGACAAAACTGGAAATGACTTAGCTGATCAGCTGGCCAAAACCGGGGCCATCCAAGGGGATCTAATAGAAATAGAGTCCCTGTTGGGGGTAATCCAGGTCACTGCTATCACTAGGTCCCAGACAAATGCTCACAATGATCTTTCAACTGCACAATGGAGTAAGGAGACCCCCGATGCTGATTTAATTACAGCTCAGAAGGGGGATCCAATTATTGGTAAGTTTTACCAACACCTTGAGGACCCTGAGAACTTTCCCCTGACGGATACCGATTACATTGGGAAAGAGGACTAAGAGTGTTGATGAAATGTCCAAAAATGTTCCGAATCCAAGATGGTTTGTTGGTAAGGAAATCCCAAGCTGGCTATGATCAGTGGGTGGTTCCTACCTCATTTCGAAGCCTGATGTTAAGTCACGCCCATGATGCGGCCACCGCCGGTCATAGGGGGTTTCACACAACACTGGAAATCTTAAGAGAGGTTGCATACTGGCCACACATGGGGCAGGACCACGAAACCAATACTTGAAGGGGTGTCTTGTGTGTGCACAATTTCAGCCATCATCTCTCACACACCGTGCGCCTCTCCAAAAGAGGGGGATGACACTGCCATGGTCAGATTTGCAAATCGACTTTGTAGGCCCTGTAATTCGCTTGTCTAGAGGAAACAAGTACATGTTGACCGTTACATGCTTATTCACCAAGTGGGTGGAATGTCTCCCAGCCCCAAACTGCAAGGCAGAAACAGCAGCTGCCCTGATGATTAACCACATCTTTTCCCATTTTGGTCTACCTCAAAGGATTGAGTCAGACAGGGGTAGCCACTTCACCAGTGAAGTAATGACAAAGATGTGGGAGATACTGGGGGTCAAAAGGAAGTTACATATTGCTTACCGGCCAGCTTCTTCTGGGGCAGTAGAGAGATACAACCGAACCATTGTGAGCATCTTAAAAAAGTTTGTGGCAGATTCTGGGCCAAGTTGGGATATCTGATTACCTCTGGGCCTAAGGGCCATCAGATCTACCCCTTCATCTGCAACCAAAATTTCACCATTTGAGTTGATGACTGGACGCAAGATGGTGCTTCCCCAGCATTTGCTCTACAGAACCCAAGAGCAAACGTTGATAAATGCCTCCACAACTCATGAGTATGTGGAGCATTTAAGGAAACACCTTCAGCATGCTTTTGCCTATGCTCAGCGAAATCTAGAAATATCAGCCGAGAGCATGAAGACCCACTATGATTTAACAACTACCGAAAGGAATATAAGGTGGGTGATCGGGTCTATCTATACAATTTCCAAAGGAACCAGGCCAAACAGCGAAAATTCTTGCCTACATGGAAGGGACCGTTTGAAATTATAGGCAAGATCTCCCCTGTTGCCTATAAGATCTGCATCCTCAAAGGCAGTCTGGCGGAAGGGGAAGACAAGTGGGTACATATAAATCAGCTAAAGTGTTGCCATCCCAGGCACACTCTGCAACAACTGGAGGAATCCACTGGAATCCCAGAGGGGGCCGCTCCAGAGTAATTCAGTTCCAACCCTAAAATATTCCACATATAGCATATAAAATTCTGTGATCCTTGTATATATATGTTCCTGTCTCCTAATTTAAAAAATGAAAATGTATATGTTCATATCTTCTGATTCATAAAATGTATATGTTCGCCACACCATTAATAGTGGTGAAGAAATGTCTACGAATAGGTATTGCCGCTTTGCTTTATCATCCTAGGAGAGATGAAACCATGGAGACTGACCAAGGAGGACGACCGGGGACCGGGAGCAGAGACCCGAGGGGCCCGGGGTACCGCCCAATCCTCCCATCAGGACCAGCAAGGAGAACTGATTGATCGACTGGAGGGAGGAAAAGATCCTGAAATGGAATTGGAAGAAGAGGAGGCGAACATCCCAGATCTTGCGAGTTCCATCAGCGAAAGGACAGAATGGCCATCTCAAGAGGGGGGGCTTGTGGGATGTTTTTACCCATGCATACAAGCCCTACAATAAAACTGTGCAGTACTGGCATGGAAAACATCATGATGGCCAGAACTCCCCAGAGAGTGCACAGGGAAAACATGAAGAATAGGCTGCCACCCATTTTTGCCTATGTTGTGAGCACAGGAGGGCACTGCCTAACCACCATTGGGCTATACACACAGGAGCCTGAAACCATTGGGAATGGCAATGCTGATTGCCAAAAGCAACCCAGAACTGTGGGGAATTAATTTTCTTAATCCCGAAAATGGTTGCATTACCAGTACTCACCACTATAAGAAAGCCAGCGTTTTAAAACCACCAGTCTTTTGTGTAAAACTGAACAAATGAAACAAAACCAGGCCAAGGAAAGACTTGCTAAGAGGTGGATACAATGTAAAACTATATTCTGAAATGACTTGAAGGAAGTAATTATTGAATGTATAGGTAAAAATTGTCAGTTTGATTTGAATGTAGAAAACTGGGAACAAAAAGTGACATTTAGCTGAAACCTGGCTTAATGAAACTGAATTCTGCCTGACAACTACCCCCGACAGGAGTTGAAACTGGATGCTCAGCCACTCTGCCCCTGGCCAAAAGGAGTTAACACCTCTCTGATTAGATTAGGGGTGGAGCAGCTGGGGACTACAGGGAGTTGAACAAAGGCCTGTCCTGGACTCAGGCAAATGTTATATTGGGGGCGTCGTAAAATAGCTTCCTCTAAGGGGAAACTGGGAGGGGCAGTGCCTCTGCAAGCCAGCTGAGCTTGGGGGAAGTGGATAAACCAGTTATTCCACCCTGTGATGTGGGAAGCCACACCCCTTTTTGACCAGAGCATAATTTTAAAAAGATAGATAACTCATAGTGCGGACTTGTCAGAATTATATAAGTAATATCATTATTTTTGTGATTTTTCTGTGAACATTTTAAGAGGCGTTAGGACCCTGTGGTGTATTCTGGGGGGTTGCTAATGGAAAATAGGGTTTACTCCAAATGTCTGCATGTTAAAAATCTGACACTTCATCAATTAATGTCCATACTCCTTGTGCACATGTGTGTAATTTTGGGTAAATGTCCGATATTGCAAAACCAGTTAAAAAGCGCAAAATGTTGTCATTTTTGAATGCAAGCCGACAGGAAGATCAGAGGCGGACAAGCATGGACCATAAGGAATATATATAATGTGTACATGTAATTTCAACAAATTGTATATCTGGGAAAGATGTATTTGAATCAAATATAGATTTGTGGGTAAACTGACCAGGGGAGGATCCTCTGACCCATAAACAGACCTCATCATGATGACAATCCATTTCCTTCCCCCAATCATGGGAGAGTGGAGAATTGGGCCAATGACAAGTAGAGAGGGGCAGGCTTAGCTAGGCCCAGGCACACACCCATTTCCAAAACACATAAAAAGAGACTGCTGGGACAGGTAGAGACATTCAATTCCATTTGCTGCGGAGCATGCTGACCAACGACTTCACATCCAGAGAGGCTAGACCAGCAGAGCAGAGCTGACCCAGATCGCTGTGAGCAGAACCGGTGCCTGATTGACCCGCCGCGCAGGCAGAACCGCAGCCGGACGTGTTGACCAGATCCGTGACGAGGCCTAGTTCAAATTTATATTGTGAGTACCTAGCAGAACTGTGCAGAACCAATCTCTTAGTTAAAATAATCTAATCCAAACTATTTTAACCTAAGTAGAACTGCCTCCTAGAAATCGTGTCATCTGTCATTTTTAAAGCTGCAAGCTGTCACCTGTCATTTTGAGTTTACTTTAAATCCGAAAATCTACCTTTATTTAATCGTCCGTATCTCTGGAACCGTTTGGGCTGGGAACGAGATTGGACTTTCTGCGAAATTTACAGCGATTTGCGATTTTGGCTCATTTTCTCCACTTGTCAAAATAGCAGCTCCATTCTTTCTTTTGTTAAAATCCGTTGCAACTTGGTAATAACTCATAGAGCATTGCTAAAGTGAGCCTGAACTAAAACCAACACGCATCTCCCACTCACCCTGAATCTCTAGAGGGAATTAAGATCAGTTGGCACATTTTACCATCCATTGCCATAACATTTCAAAGCATTTTGGGCCTGTGTTTCAAACTCCTACCTGTTTCCTCTAAGCTTGCTGGGGGGGAACTGAATTTCGTATTGTATTTGATTGCATTCCTGAGAACTGTGTGCTCCTCTTTCCATCTCCTTCCATTTCTTACATTGCATAGGGGAGGGGGGTGAATTGCCAGAGAAAAAGTGATTATCTTATCTTTTACTAAAATCATATCAAGTATTTCTGTACTGCATTTTATTCCTCATTGCTTTTCCCTTGAAATCATAAAAGTATGTTTGCTACTTTATCCATCCTCTACTAACTCCTCATTGATTGTAAAGAAGGGTGCTAGTGCCAGATTACCCATTGTTGATCAACATCATATGTCTAAGTGTACTATCAGATATTAATTTATTATAAAGTGTGATATATATTGTTTAAATTCTCAAATAAACCTTTTAATTTGCAAAACAAACCTACTTCTTGGCTCAGTGGGGTCAGGGGGATCCTAAGAGGGGGTGTTATACAAGGGTGGTCATCCAGAGTACTGAACTAGACATAAAAATACATTAATAAGGGTTCTCCTCAGCATCCCAGACTAGGCATTGACTTGGCTGTAGTGTTGATTGAATATTGCTTACAGAAGTGATGTATTTACCTTCAGCAAAGTGCTGGAAGTAAATCCTTCACTTTAAAGCCAAAAATGCGTGGATTTACCACAGCCGAATTTTCACTTGTGGTCAAGTAAAAGAACCAGCAAAGGAGAGGGTGTGCACAGCCAGACAAATCTAAAATAGTTTAAATATGCTATATAATGTACGAGGAGTGATACGACAACCCAACCAGCACAATTGGATATAACCGAGCCATCAAAAAATGATTGGGGCTCGAGAAGCCTCAATGTCATGTGCTCACAGGATGAGTGCAGACAAATGCATCGTAATCAGCTAATCCACATAATTGCTTTGAGCTATCCATTAGGTTGCTAGCTCTAGTTGTTCACTCTGTATTGGATATAAATTGTTTCATTTGATGTTCATAGTGACTATTTGAGCTATTTAGCTATCAAGTTGAGGAGTGATACGACAACCCAACCAGCACAATTTGATATAACCGAGCCATCAAAAAATTATTGGGGCTTGAGAAGCCTCAATGTCATGTGCTCACAGGATGAGTGCAGACAAATGCATCGTAATCAGCTAATCCACATAATTGCTTTGAGCTATCCATTACGATGCTAGCTCTAGTATTGGATATACATTGTTTCATTTGATGTTCATAGTGACTATTTGAGCTATTTAGCTATCAAGTTAGTCTCTATGTGTTGATCTATTTTGACTGATTCAATTGATATTTATCTATATGCTGCATTTAGTTATCACAGTCTATGTGCTGGTTCCATCTGTATGCTGCATTTAGTTATCACAGTCTATGTGCTGTTCAATCTTTATGCTGCATTTAGTTATCACAGTTTACGTACTGGTTCCATTTGTATGCTGTATTTAGTTATCACAATCTATGTGATGGTTCATCTGTATGCTGCTCTTAGTTGTCACAGTCTATGTGCTATTGATATTCATCTGTTTGCTGCATTTAGTCAGATGTTTCAGCTGTCTTTGGTCGTTTCTCTTCTGTATTCCCCTATTTCTGACATTATTTTACATTGTTCGCTCTATATGTGTGTTTTTCTAGTTTATTTTCTTTTTCTGAGTAAGTGCATTTACCAGGATGTGTTTGCCTTTGCCTACTATTCGTTTTTCAAGGAGACCTTTGTGTTGCCTTGCCTTCTTTTCTTTCGTGTTTTCTCATGCCCTTGCATGATGACCGTTTGCCCCCATTCAATGTGTACAGGAGGGCAGAGCATCCTCTGATGGGCCCATAGGTCAGAACTCACCCTCTAGTACCTGTAAGACGAGATAGCTTCACCTTGAGGAGGTTAGGGTGCAGGATTCACTTACTCCGACACACTTCAATAAGGACAACTCAATAGTTTGGCAAAGGGAAGTCTGTTTAATGACAAGTACAAAAAACGGGGAAACAAATGGTAATCATCAATGATGCGATCGCCTGTCTCATTTCAACTCCCAACTTCTTCAATCAGACAGCAACTTTTATGGGCAAAATTCGTCATCATTTGACGTGCAAAACTCATAAGTTTGTGATGCAATTTCTATTGGTTGGAAAGGTAACTTAAGTATAGGTGCTATATCTGGATATGGTAACAGGGCATGTGGATTGAAGGGTGGGCGTCTACGCCCATCCCACTACATCACTCGTGATAGACGTCACTACAACTACAACGTCTTATTGGTTCTACAAGCTATAGGACCCTAGATTATTTGGTCCATTGTGATTGGGTGGGTTACACCCCTAGACATAAATCTCCACTTTAATTAGCAGAATGGACACCCAGATGCGGAGTGCCCCAAGATTCACCCTGCCTCCCTTCCATCAATCAGTACCTTTAGGGCTATGTGTCAATTAGTTGGCTGAGGATGACCTCGAAACTGTAGTTCTTATCAGGTAAGTTATGGCATCCTCGGGTTGTGGGTGACATCAGGCGTTGGTACCTCTTTGCCCTTGGCTGGTCACGTGTCTGTTCAACATGAATCTGCTTAATTTTCCTTCTTTTCGTATATTTGATTCTTTGTTCAGCCGAGCCACCTGCCTGGGGCCTCTTATCTCGACCTTCACTGGCTGGCAGTCATGCTCTGACTTTTTGAGTCTTCAGAGTAGCCGCTCTCCTCCCTTCCTGGAGTTGACCTCAAATTCCCAAGCATGAGCTACTTCTTGCTGAGTTTCGATTCCGCTCTTCCCTTCTGGCTTTAGCTGGAATATGAATCTCGGCTTTGGTGGCCCCCTTGCAGCCTGGGCTTAGTTCTGCTTTACAAAATGGAGTCGCACTCGTATAGCGTGCTTCTTTGAGGTAGAGATATAATTGGCGCATGCTGCTCTATTCTTCTACTAAGAATTGCAAGCAGTACCCCTTTCTTAGCTTCTTGCGTTCTGAGCCTATTTACATGAATTCAGTTAGTTTCATATTTTCATCTTACTTCATGGTTACATGTCTGTTTACTAACATCGTTTCTTCTTATATGTCCATTACATCATTACTCTTTGTTTTTAGTCCTCGTGTGTCCGTTTTTCATTGGTCGTTTGTGTTCATTTGTTGTCACCATCTGTCTTCCATTAGGGCTCTCTGGGACTCTTCAGGGACTGTTTACAAGTAATCGTCATTTCGTATTAGATGCTGGTATGGTTGCCTCAGTGGGTACTATTGGCGCTTCAATAGGTATACATGTCCCTCTGATGGGTTCATTTGCTCCTTACATGTCACATATTTTGGTGAGTATGCTTCTGGCATTTCTACATGAGTGGCTGGAGCGCAGGCCATATTTGGGACCTCCTCTACAACTGGACTTTCTTTCTATGTTTCATTGCATTTTTATTTTTGTAACCCCAACGCCAGGGCTGGCATGTTGTGACGTCACCGTACAGGATAACGTCAAGCGTTGCCGTTACTGTTCCTTAAAGTTGATTGAACAGATCCAACGCTTCACTGTTGTGATCTCCATGCGTGTACGCTCCGTACGGGAATACAGTTCCCGTCATTACTCTATACGTAGATTGAGCCATGACGCTAGCTACATGCACGCCGTTAGTTCTTATTATTCTTTTCTATATTGTTTTTTCAGCTCCCTCCCAATGGGCCATGTGCACAATGCTCTTTTGCTCCCATTGCGCAGCATGGTTTGGTATTTATTTGCCTCATACACCTTTTTCTATCATTTGACCTCCAGTTTCTTATGTTTTGTACGATGTGTGTGTTTTTTTCTGCCAGATTTGTTATCAGCAAGTGCCTGCCTTCATAATTTTGGAATTTTGCATTATAGACAGGTACCTGTGGACATGAGTCATTTTCATTAATATTATTTCTGTGGATCGCATTTACCTTATGTTTATATTAACCATGCACTTTTTTGGTTTATTGTGTATCCTTTCCTTAGTTTTTGTGTTTTCACATTATTTCTCTTTGGTTTATGTATTCATGTCCTACTTAATCCTTTTCTGCGCTCATATATCATTGTTTTTTGGTCATGTACTCATGTCTGATTTAATCATGTGTGTATGCTTCACATAGAGTGCCCTGAAGAAGGATATTTTCTGTCCGAAATGCATTGGCCATGTTTTCTGTTTTCCCCTGTCTATGTTTTCATTTGACTTGCATTATTTAATGCAATGTTCTATTAGAAGTGGCATCAAGTCGTGGTTATTCTTTGCTTCTGTGGATTAATTGATTACGATGCATTGGTCTGCACTCATCCTGTGAGCGCATGCCATTGAGGCTTCTCAAGCCCCAATCATTTTTTGTTAAATCAAAAGAAATACCCATTGAGTCATATGGACTTTGCCTTACTTCCACTCATACGAGTAATTCTGATGCACCAAGTGGTAATAATGGTAAACAATTTTGATTGCAAATGTTCTCTCGTTTGGAACAACCGTGTGTTCCATTGTGATCCCGCCCGCCGCGTGTGCCGTCCTGAAACCTGCTAAAATGGATGCCAGAGCAGTTTCCATGGAAGTATCCAAAACCTCCACGAAGTCTGCTGCCCATTCGTCAAGTCGGCTTGCCTGCCCCTCCCCTCCTGCTTTAAATGGAGGGGGAGAGGGCCGAGAGGCGAAGCCGACGAGAGAAGGCCAGGAGAAAAGGCCTCCTGTGCTCTTTGCAGCTCTTCGCTGCTCGTCTGCCGTTTGCCCGAAACCTACGCCGCACCCGGAAGGTAAGAAGCTCTACCCCTGCAAGCTTCTCTCCAACCCCTGCACCACCTCAAGGCGCTTCAGGCTGCGCGCCCGTACTTTGAAAGCTGCCTTCAATTCACAGCCCATTCCCACGAATAGCCATAATACGCGGCTATGCTCACGCACTGTACAACCCTCCTCACTCGCTGATAAGGCCAGGCACCCCCGCAAAACCTCAAAGCCTGCATCCACGTCAAGTACTACCTACACAGCCACCAACAAAGTACTTAACTTTCCGTACAATTATACCGCCTTCATAACCAATGTGATTACAAATGTGTCCACCACCGCTGAAAATGTGACCCCCAGTGTAAAATCTGTGATTTGCAATTCTTCTACCACCATTTTGAATGCTAGTGTGCCAAATGCTATACCACATGTGTCCACCACCGCTGAAAATGTGACCCCCAGTGTAAAATCTGTGAATTGCAATTCTTCTACCACCATTTTGAATGCTAGTGTGCCAAATGCTATACCACATGTGTCCACCACCACTGAAAATGTGACCCCCAGTGTAAAATCTGTGATTTGCAATTCTTCTACCACCAATTTAAATGCTAGTGTGCCAAATGCTATACCACATGTGTCCACCACCGCTGAAAATATGACCCCCAATGTAAAATCTGTGATTTGCATCTCCCCTAACACCCAGAGCTCAACCCCACCCTCCACCAAACCCTCTCTCATCATGAACCCCCCCTCAGGCACTACTGAACCCCACATGAAATGCGCCATGATTAACGCCAGGTCCATCAATGCCCACGCCCTAGACATACACGACCTCCTAACCTCCCACAACCTAGATCTACTCATGATCTCAGAAACATGGCTACATGATGCCTCCGGCCCGGCACTATCCCTCGCCCTACCCCCTGGCTATTCCATAACTAGACAAGACCGCCTCTCCAAAGGTGGAGGTGTAGCAATTATTGCCAGAGACTCGCTCTCTATCAGAAAGATAGAGAAATCCCTGACCAACAACAACAGCGACTACCTCCAAGTTAAAATAACCCTCTCTCCCCATTGCACCATTACTGTGCACACCATTTACCGCCCTCCAGGCCCAACAGGAGACTTCCAAGCCTCTCTCATCCACCTCCTCTCTGACAACCTCAAAAAACAGTCTAAAGCCATTTTCCTCGGGGACGTCAATCTAGGGCTCCGGGATAGTAAGGACGTAGCAGCCAAATCCCTTGACTCTGCCCTCAATGCTCTAGGCTACAAGAACACCATCCTTAGCCCTACTCACACTCAAGGCAGAACGCTCGACTGGATAGCACAGCATAACTGCCCATTCATCATTACAGGTAACAATCCCACCCCGTGGTCTGACCACCACATCATCACCTTTAGCATCCTCACCACTAGCTCCCCTGCTGCCCCCTTGCCCCAACCGCTCCCTCCTTGCCTCGCCAGAAGCTCCCGCCAGCTCACCAAGGAAAGGCTTCTGCCCTTCCTCCAAGGCCCAGCCTTCAGACCACCTTTTTCATCAGACCCAGAAACACTCGCAACAACCTATGATACTGCCATTAAAGCAGCTATCAACTCCATTGCCCCTCTTAAACCACGCAAATCCAAACCCACTACCCATTCCAACTCTTGGTTCACACCTGAGCTCCTCACACTCCGCAACGAGAAAAAAGCTGCACTCACACAGTGGCAAAAGTCCCACTCTGAAAAAGACAAGATGTTCTTTAAAGCCCTATCCACCAAATACAAAAAGGCAATCGCCCAAGCAAAGGCCAAATCCTTTGAATCCAGAATCTCGGAAGCCCAATCTAGCACCAAAGAAATCTTCGCCATTTTCAGATAGCTCGAGACACCCACTCCCGCCCCCCAGAATCTCACCAAAGACAAAGACTGGTGTGACAAAATACAAACGGCCATGCAAACCAAATTAAGCCTCCTCAAAAGCAAAATACTAGCCACTAAACAAGCTCTACCCAGTAGCCATATCCCTATCCCTTCACACGCCACGGATCCCCCCCTACCCTTCTCCTTCAAACCCATCCAAGAAAAAGACATCATCAACATTATGAGGAACATCAAGCCCTCTAACTGCAAAGGTGATGCATGCCCAGCCTCCATTATCAAAGACTGCACGGAAGCGCTAGCGCCCTTCCTAACAGCCTTCGTTAATGCCTCCTTTACCACAGGGAAAGTCCCCGCCTCCCTCAAGGAAGCTTGGGTCCGACCTCTCTTGAAAAAACCAACTCTCGATCCCACCTCCCCCAACAACTACAGACCTATCACCACTGTCCCATTCCTCCTCAAAATATTGGACAAAGCAGCCTACTTGCAGGTCCAGCATTTCATTGAAGAGAACAAACTCCTTGGACTCCGCCAATCTGGCTTCCGCCCTAGACACGGGACCGAAACCGCCCTACTTGACTTGAAGAACCGAATGGACGATGCTAGAGACATGGGTAAACCAGCACTTCTCCTACTCCTTGACCTATCCGCGGCATTCGACCTCGTGGATCATGGCGTCCTATGCCACCACCTTTCCTCCACCGCCAAATTCTCCCCAGAGGCCACAGCTTGGATCACCTCCTTCTTACAAGACAGAACCATGCAAGTATTCTCTGACCTAGCCGCCGCTTCCCCAACTACTATACTTTGTGGTGTACCCCAAGGCTCCTATCTCTCCCCCACCCTATACAACATCTTCACACAACCCCTCTTCCTCCTCCTCGACGCTATGGGCATCTCATACACCAACTACGCCGACGACACCCAGATCCTCCTCACTCTCACAGGTAACTATGACACCGACTCCCTGACCCACAACAACCTCTACAACACCATCCAAGCCTGGATGGCTGACAACGGACTATGCCTCAACTCTGACAAGACGGAACTCCTCCTGGTAGGTTCCCCCGACACGCTAAAAAACCTAGATGTCCAATTTAGCCACTTCACCATTGACTCCATTAAAATCCCGGTCTCCGATTCTGTCAAAACTCTGGGAGTCTACCTGGACTCCAGCCTATCCATGGATAGACAAGTCAACGCAATAGCATCCGCAGCTGCATATCATGCTAAACTTATCAACGCAATCAGGCCCTTTCTATCCAAAGAGAACTGCACCAACATAGCCAGAGCCATCACCGGCTCCAGGCTAGACTACTGCAATGTACTCTTTCTAGGAACCTCCAACAAAAACTTAGTGAGACTACAAGTAATACAGAACAATGCTCTCCGGGCAGCCCAAGGCATTGCTAAAAGAGAACACATCTCTGAAGCCAGAAAACTAGCCCACTGGCTCCCAATAAAGGAAAGGATCGTATTCAAAGCCCTGACACTGACCCACAAGTACATTCACTTCACTGCTCCTGCCTACCTTTCTCAAAGGATCCACCCTGTCTCCACCACCAGGCCAACCAGATCCCCGTACACCAACATGCTCTCTGTGCCACTAGTAAAAAGAGTAAAAGCGGGTGGGTCCAGCTTCCCCTACCTCGCGCCCACCCTCTGGAATGCCCTACCTCCCACCATCCGTGGCGAGGACTCCCTCACCACCTTCCGCAAAACACTGAAAACTACCCTCTTCACATAAGGACCGACACATCAGCACAAATACTTATCATTTAGGTTTGTAATTTACGCCCAAATGCAATATTTGTAACAACAGTATGATTTCCTGTACTACTCATAATGTGTCAACAATCGCTATAATATGTACCATGTAACTAAGTTATTGCAAGTAACAGCGCCTCAATGCCCCTGGGCTGCTTGCGCGCTATATAAATTTAAATAAATAAATAAAATAAACACTGTCAAATTACTGCAAAACTCACAACTAGGCATACTTTGGCAGCACTGTCCCCCTATGTCTCATCTTTGTGCACAAATAAAGTAGCTCTGCACTCCTATCATTCTGGCGATACACAAAGCGGATCACGAGGTCTTTCAAGAATATAGGCCTGTACTGACACGACACCCTTCGCTGCTGGTTGTGCCCAAAGAACGTCATGAGGCTTGTTGAAACTATATATGCCAACATTGCTTCTACAAAACACATTTTCCCTCTGACAGTGACAAAAGAAAACATGAGGTCTATCTCAGCAATATATCCCTGCACTACTTGCTTTAATGTTGCTAGTTCCCACATAAAACATTTGGCCTTTGTCAAAACATATGCTCACCCTGCCCCTCTCTCTCCTGCTGCTAGAGACCAAAGAAAACACGAGGACTTTGTAAACATATGCAGTGTGGCCCAGCTTTCATACAAACTAGTGCTCTATGGAAACATGAGGCATAACTCAACAATGTATTCCTGCGCTACCACCATTTAATCATGTGGGTTGAGCCCCAAAGTCCTTATCCATATCACTCATAGTGTCCCACACTATCCACCCCTATACACACACGTGCATACACACATATATAAATATGCACACACAGGCAAGCACATACCCATGCACATACACACAGACACAGGCTGACGTTCTCACAAACATGTGCTCATACAAACACATTTTGGGGGGAAATTAATATCTGCTCAGTCTCTTAGTTTCAGCCTCCTGCTCTGACTTCTGCAGCTTCCAGATCCGTGCATGGAAGCAGGACGTTGATTGACAACTTCCCTACCTGGTTCCCACCTCCTATGGTCACATAGGAGACTATGAGAACTCAGATTTGGAGACCCAGCATGTGCTCTTCTATGCAAGCTGGACCACCAAATACAATGCCTAGTTAGCCTTCTAAGGTCCAGGCTTTATGGTACCAACATTTGCCTGTAAGAGATGAGGCCATGGCAGACCACAGGGGACTGTGCCTTATTTGTCACAGGGACCTGCATGGACCTCTGTCTCTGCAGACATTGCTGTTGCACTTTCATTCAGAGCATTACACATCAGGATGAGAAATACTTTGCATGGCACTACCGGCTGCCTGTGCATTATAGAGGGACAATTGTCTCAAGACCCATCACACATTGGCCGGCACGGGGTCTAAAAACTTTCACACACATTGGAAAGGAACGTAACCCATTCAGGCACCTATTTCCAATTAAATGATGGGTGACATACATTTCAGAGCCTATTGTATATGGAGAAATAAAACCTCTGGTGAAGGCACAAAATGCAAAAATGCCAAATGATATTCACAGATCAGTATGCCTTTGGGTTTTATCCTTACAAGAAATTCAAAAACTAGTTGGGAAATAAAAGTCTTGTTGAATAAACATCTTTTTTATCAAAATATACTATTTTTATTTTTAGTTTGAGCTATTAGGTGTAGCTAGGCTATAAGCCTAAACTTTTTCATTAGAGTACAGATAGGGTGGAACGGAATATGAGGAGAGACAGACAGTCTGTAGGTGTTGTTTGGTTATTTGCCCACCCATTGTCTGCCCATAGACTTTCTGTTCCCTTAGGCCGTTCCCACCCCATTTCTACCCCTTTCAACCCAAAACACCTCCCGATGGTAACTCTTTGAACTCACTTTAATCAAGCCTTAACATTAAACCTTGCACTCACAGTGCCAGATAAGTGTTTTTTCAAAGCAGTCTTCTGACAGTTAATTACTTAATTGGACTCATAAACGTGCTACTGGTGTAATACAAATGTTTTAATCAGGTTGCCTTCAGCCACTCGATTTATAAGCAGTGTGTGTATCCTACAATGGATTCCTCTTAAAAACAAGCATTTGAAAAGCCAACAGTTTTGGCTTGTGTACAAGTATTAGATATTTCCAAATGTCTCTCTACCATTACATATTGGATGGCTTTGCAGTCTCTTATGTTAAACTCTACCAAAACAGAGGTGCTCTTCTTCCCTGCCAAAAGCTCTCTCTATCTAAATCACAGTTGCAGGCCTACCTGGATGGGCTACCCTAATATAGTTAAGTGAAGAACAAAGAGCACCCTTGAATAGCCCTATAACAATTAGTGAAATATCTTCAGAAATCAAGGAGTTGTAATCTGGGAAGGCCCCAGGCCCAGACGAGCTGACATCAGAATTCTATAAAGAGTACATAGATGTGTTAGCCCCAGAGTTACTGAATATGTATAAGTCAGCACTGGAGAAGGGAAAACTCCCACCCACAGCTAATGAAGCAGGAGTCATAGTTCTCCCGAAACCCAAAACGACCCTCAGGAACCCAGGCCCTATTGATTCCTGTTGATGTTGAAC
This sequence comes from Ambystoma mexicanum, assembly GCF_040938575.1. Lineage (NCBI taxonomy): Eukaryota > Metazoa > Chordata > Amphibia > Caudata > Ambystomatidae > Ambystoma > Ambystoma mexicanum. The sequence continues at coordinate 287,624,736 of NC_090922.1, forward strand.
CTTGTCAATAACATTCTGTCCAATACACTGGCCGTTAGAATTCTCCCCTTTAACCAACAATGATTTTAGATGATGGGCTTTGTACCTGGGCGTGCAACCTCCCACAATTTTAGGAAATTGGTCCGTTCAATGGCAGTGGACGACCCCGCGGTCCCTGCTGTTGCCACTTTTTTAGATACTGAAAAGGCCTTTGACTTACTGGAATGGCTGTTTATGATGGAGGTACTGGTCAGAATGGGAGTGAGCACACACATTATATCCTTGTTCTCTTTAATATATATTCCAAGCACACAGTGAGAATATATACCAACGGAATCACGTCCGAGAGATTCACACTCACTAGAGGCACACGGCAGGGCTGCTCCCATTCGCCAATATTGTTTGCTTTAGCGATTGAGCCCCTTGCTGCCATCCTCAGAGAACACCACGCAGATAGGAGTCTCAAGCTATTCAACCAAAATGTTGTGCTTGCTCTCTACGCAGATGGCCTGGCAGTATTTCTCAAAAATCTGGAGAGTAATCTACAACAAAATGACAAAATGGTTCAATGTGGGCAGTACTCTGGGCTGCATATCCACTGGAGCAAAATCCCTACAACTGCGACAATAAAGGGTTGAAATGGAGCATTATATATTTATGAAAATTGAGTAAAAACCTATCGCATTTAAAGTATGTTCTAAAGGGAAACACATCAAATATACCAATAGATGGCTGATTTCCAACAGTACAAAGGTCAATTTGACAGTGGGTGTGCCCAGTGAAAAGTTATGAAGACTTTTTCAACAACAAATGAAAGTTTTGTCCCACTGTCAAGAATGTCATGTCCAAAGCAGACCATGAGGCCTATCCACACACTTTTCAAATGATGTCTCCAATATATGAAAGCTGTGCTCAGAGAAAATTACGAGGTCTGTCTAACAAATGCATGCTAGCATTTAAAATGCAAAACACATTTCCATGCTATTTGTGCCAAAAGCAGAACATGAGCCCTGTCAGTATAATGGGCCTCATTGCACGTTTAGCAGCGTGGTAAAAACGAGGCGGTAATTCTGTTCCTGCCACTTTTCTGGTGTTAATGGAATTACCACTACATGTACTACATGGCTTCATTCTGCGTTTTGACCATGACGTGATGCATTTACCTCCAGCAACGTGCTGAGTGCAGACAAATGTATTGTAATCTAAAATTTTGACTGATTCAATTGATATTTATCTGTATGCTGCATTTAGTTATCACAGTCTGTGTGCTGATTCCATCTGTATGCTACATTTAGTTATCACAGTATATGTGCGTACTCGTTTGGGAGGTAGCCTTGTCAACGGACAATCTCTTGGGGCTACGCACCATCCATCATGGAAACGCAACACACCCGTGGGGTCCTGTGAACTTCTCATGGTGAGCCACCACGTGTCCACGATACTGGACCCTAAGACCATTGGAGGAGCTATTCTGCTTCCCCACCTATTTGGGCACCAATTGAATAGATTGGATTGGAGCACCATGCTAGTGTAGCAACCATCTGTGCAGGCAGACTCAACTGGATGCTGCCAACTCAAGCGGTAGTGATTCCAGTCCATCATAAAAGGAGTATTGAACTGCTTCTTCCACTTTTACGTAAAGAGTGCAACTTTCATCTCCTGATGAAGACATTACTTAAATAGCGTACACACGTTGAAACCGGTTGAGAATCTTTGAGATGAGGTCATCTTTGAACATCTTTGGGACCCATCCCAACTGTTGACCACCTGCATAACCTATTGTGGTCATGTGTATTGAATGTACACTCTCTCTCTTTTTATAACAAGTACATTGATGAATTGTATGAATTGTATATTATGACTTTTATAGGGTTTTCAATACCTTTTTGTTTGGCATGAATGCATTGTTGTATGATGGACGTATGTGGACGAATGAATAAACGATTGAATGGTTTGAATTTTATTCAATTTATGTGTTCTTAATTTTCCTGTTATGTAAATTACTATTTCAAGTGTTGATTAAATCATGATTGAAATCATATATCAAAAATGTATCAGGTTTAATAAAATCATTTGATACTCTGCCTTTAAATTGTATCCTCTGGACTTCCTTTCCGAGATTAATTGTGACATTAATACCCTAACCCACAGTGTGGGGTCCCCTGTGCCTTTCCGAAAAATATAGTTAATGGAATTACCACCACATGTACTGCATGGCTTCATTCCGTGTTTTTACCATGAAGTGATGCATTTACCTCCAGCAAAGTGCTGGAGGTAAATCCTTCACTTTAAAGCCAAAAATGCGTGGATTTACCACAGCCGAATTTTCACTTGTGCTCAATTAAAAGAACCAGCAAAGGAGAGGGTGTGCACAGCCAGACAAATCTAAAATAGTTTAAATATGCTTTATAATGTATGAGGAGTGATACAACAACCCAACCAGCACTATTGGATATAACAAAGCCATAAAAAAATGATTGGGGCTCGAGAAGCCTCAATGTCATGTGCTCACAGGATGAGTTCAGACAAATGCATCGTAATCAGCTAATCCACATAATTGCTTTGAGCTATCCATTACGATGCTAGCTCTAGTTGTTCACTCTGTATTGGATATACATTGTTTCATTTGACATTCATAGTGACTATTTGAGCTATTTAGCTATCAAGTTAGTCTCTATGTGTTGATCTATTTTGACTGATTCAATTGATATTTATCTATATGCTGCATTTAGTTATCACAGTCTATGTGCTGGTTCCATCTGTATGCTGCATTTAGTTATCACAGTCTATGTGCTGTTCAATCTGTATGCTGCATTTAGTTATCACAGTCTATGTGCTGGTTCCATTTGTATGCTGTATTTAGTTATCACAATCTATGTGATGGTTCCATCTGTATGCTGCTCTTAGTTGTCACAGTCTATGTGCTATTGATATTCATCTGTTTGCTGCATTTAGTCAGATGTTTCAGCTGTCTTTGGTCGTTTCTCTTCTCTATCCCCCTATTTTTGACATTATTTTACATTGTTCGCTCTATATGTGTGTTTTTCTAGTTTATTTTCTTTTTCTGAGTAAGTGCATTTACCAGGATGTGTTTGCCTTTGCTTACTATTCGTTTTTCAATGAGACCTTTGTGTTGCCTTTCCTTCTTTTATTTCGTGTTTTCTCATGCCCTTGCATGATGACCGTTTGCCCCCATTCAATGTGTACAGGAGGGCAGAGCATCCTCTGACGGGCCCATAGGTCAGAACTCACCCTCTAGTACCTGTAAGACGAGATAGCTTCACCTTGAGGAGGTTAGGGTGCAGGATTCACTTACTCCGACACACTTCAATAAGGACAACTCAATAGTTTGGCAAAGGGAAGTCCGTTTAATGACAAGTACAAAAAACGGGGAAACAAATGGTAATCTTCAATGATGCGATCGCCTGTCTCATTTCAACTCCCAACTTCTTCAATCAGACAGCAACTTTTATGGGCAAAATTCGTCATCATTTGACGTGCAAAACTCATAGGTTTGTCATGCAATTTCTATTGGTTGGAAAGGTAACTTAAGTATAGGTGCTATATCTGGATATGGTAACAGAGCATGCGGATTGGAGGGTGGGCGTCTACGCCCATCCCACTACATCACTTGTGATAGACGTCACTACAACTACAACGTCTTATTGGTTCTACAAGCTATAGGACCCTAGATTATTTGGTCCATTGTGATTAGGTGGGTTACACCCCTAGACATAAATCTCCACTTTAATCAGCAGCATGCAGAATGGACACCCAGATGCGGAGTGCCCCAAGATTCACACTGCCTCCCTTCCATCAATCACTACCTTTAGGGCTATGTGTCAATTAGTTGGCTGAGGATGGCTTCGAAACTGTAGTTCTTATCAGGAAAAGTTATGGCATCCTCGGGTTCTGGGTGACATCAGGCGTTGGTACCTCTTTGCCCTTGGCTGGTCACGTGTCTGTTCACCATGAATCTGCTTCATTTTCCTTCTTTTTGTATATTTGATTCTTTGTTCAGCCGAGCCATCTGCCTGGGGCCTCTTATCTTGACCTTCACTGGCTGGCAGTCATGCTCTGACGTTTTGAGTCTTCAGAGTAGCCACTCTCCTCCCTTCCTGGAGTTGACCTCGAATTCCCAAGCATGAGCTACTTCTTGCTGAGTTTCGATTCCGCTCTTCCCTTCTGGCTTTAGTTGGAATATGAATCTCGGCCTTGGTGGCCCCTTGCAGCCTGAGCTTAGTTCTGCTTTACAAAATGGAGTCGCACTCGTATAGCGTGATTCTTTGAGGTAGAGATATAATTGGTGCATGCTGCTCTATTCTTCTACTAAGAATTGCAAGCAGTACCCCTTTCTTAGCTTCTTGCGTTCTGAGCCTATTTACATGAATTCAGTTAGTTTCATATTTTCATCTTACTTCATGGTTACATGTCTGTTTACTAACATCGTTTCTTCTTATATGTCCATTACATCATTACTCTTTGTTTTTAGTCCTCGTGTGTCCGTTTTTCATTTGTCGTTTGTGTTCATTTGTTGTCACCATCTGCCTTCCATTAGGGTTCTCTGGGACTATTCAAGGACTGTTTACAAGTAATGCTCATTTCGTATCAGCTGCTGGTATGGTTGCCTCAGTGGGTACTATTGGCGCTTCAATAGGTATACATGTCCCTCTGATGGGTTAATTTGCTCCTTACATGTCACATATTTTGGTGAGTATGCTTCTGGCATTTCGACATGAGTGGCAGGAGCGTAGGCCATATTTGGGACCTCCTCTACAACTGGACTTTCTTTCTATGTTTCATTGCATTTTTATTTTTGTAACCCCAACGCCAGGGCTGGCAGGTTGTGACGTCACCGTACAGGATAACGTCAATCCTTGGCGTTACTGTTCCTTAAAGTTGATTGAACAGATCCAACACTTCACTGTTGTGATCTCCATGCGTGTACGCTCCGCACGGGAATGCAGTTCCCGTCATTACTCTATACGTAGTTTGAGCCATGACTCTAGCTACATGCACGCCGTTAGTTCTCATTATTCTTTTCTATATTGTTTTTTCAGCTCCCTCCCAATGGGCCATGTGCACAATGCTCTTTTGCTCCCATTGCGCAGCATGGTTTGGTATTTATTTGCCTCATACACTTTTTTCTATCATTTGGCCTCCAGTTTCTTATATGTTTTGTACAATGTGTGTGTTTTTTTCTGCCAGATTTTTTATCAGCAAGTGCCTGCCTTCATAATTTTGGAATTTTGCATTGTAGACAGGTACCTGTGGACATGAGTCATTTTCATTAATATTATTTTTGTGGATCGCATTTACCTTATGTTTATATTAACCATGCACTTTTTTGGTTTATTGTGTATCCCTTCCTTAGTTTTTGTGTTTTCACATTATTTCTCTTTGGTTTATGTATTCATGTCCTACTTAATCCTTTTCTGCGCTCATATATCATTGTTTTTTGGTCATGTACTCATGTCTGATTTAATCATGTGTGTATGCTTCACATAGAGTGCCCTGAAGAAGGATATTTTCTGCCCGAAATGCATTGGCCATGTTTTCTGTTTTCCCCTGTCTATGTTTTCATTTGACTTGAATTATTTAATGCAATGTTCTATTAGAAGTGGCATCAAGTCGTGGTTATTCTTTGCTTCTGTGGATTAATTGATTACGATGCATTGGTCTGCACTCATCCTGTGAGCGCATGCCATTGAGGCTTCTCAAGCCCCAATCATTTTTTGTTAAATCAAAAGAAATACCCATTGAGTCATATGGACTCTGCCTTACTTCCACTCATACGAGTAATTCTGATGCACCAAGTGGTAATAATGGTAAACAATTTTGATTGCAACACTGTCAAATTACTGCAAAACTCACAACTAGGCATACTTTGGCAGCACTGTCCCCCTATGTCTCATCTTTGTGCACAAATGAAGTAGCTCTGCACTCCTATCATTCTGGCGATACACAAAGCGGATCACGAGGTTTTTCAAGAATATAGGCCTGTACTGACACGACACCCTTCGCTGCTGGTTGTGCCCAAAGAACGTCATGAGGCTTGTTGAAACAATATATGTCAACATTGCTTCTACAAAACACATTTTCCCTCTGACAGTGACAAAAGAAAACATGAGGTCTATCTCAGCAATATATCCCTGCACTACTTGCTTTAACGTTGCTAGTTCCCACATAAAACATTTGGCCTTTCTCAAAACATATGCTCACCCTGCCCCTCTCTCTCCTGCTGCTAGAGACCAAAGAAAACACGAGGACTTTGTAAACATATGCAGTGTGGCCCAGCTTTCATACAAACTAGTGCTCTATGGAAACATGAGGCATAACTCAACAATGTATTCCTGCGCTACCACCATTTAATCATGTGGGTTGAGCCCCAAAGTCCTTATCCATATCACTCATAGTGTCCCACACTATCCACCCCTATACACACACGTGTATGCACACATATATAAATATGCACACACAGGCAAGCACATACCCATACACATACACACAGACACAGGCTGACGTTCTCACAAACATGTGCTCATACAAACACATTTTGGGGTTAAACGAATATCTGCTCAGTCTCTTAGTTTCAGCCTCCTGCTCTGACTTCTGCAGCTTCCAGATCCGTGCATGGAAGCAGGAAGTTGATTGACAACTTCCCTACCTGGTTCCCACCTCCTATGGTCACATAGGAGACTATGAGAACTCAGATTTGGAGACCCAGCTGGACCACCAAATACAATGCCTAGTTAGCCTTCTAAGGTAAAGGCTTTATGGTACCAACATTTGCCTGTAAGAGCTGAGGCCATGGCAGACCACAGGGGACTGTGCCTTATTTGTCACAGGGACCTGCATGGACCTCTGTCTCTGCAGACAGTGCTGTTGCACTTTCATTCAGAGCATTACACATCAGGATGAGAAATACTTTGCATGGCACTACCGGCTGCCTGTGCATTATAGAGGGAACTTTTTCATTAGAGTACAGATAGGGTGGAACGGAATATGAGGAGGGACACACATGGGGTCATTACGACCCAGGCGGTAAGTACACCAACTTTACCACCATGGTGTAAACTATGTTTACACCATGGTGGATGGCGGATTTACTGCCCCATTCCAAGGTGAGTGGGGCGGTAAATCCCCATTTCCCATTTACCCTTCCCCATTCCCATTTCTGCCCCATTGGGCATAATGGGAGTGGGGAAGGCGCTAATTACGGCACCGTAAATTATGGTGCCGTAATTAGCACCAAGGCGGTTTAGCGCCATGGATTTTAACGGCTGCTAAAAGCAGTCGTTAAAATTGGAATCAGGCGTTAAGGGTTAACGACGGCGTTAACCCTTAACGCCTGAGTTGTAATGAGGCCCACAGTCTGTAGGTGTTGTTTGGTTATTTGCCCACCCATTGTCTGCCATAGACTTGCCATAGACTTGCTGTTCCCTTTGGCCGGTCCCACCCCATTTCTACCCCTTTCAACCCAAAACACCTCCCGATGGTAACTCTTTGAACTCACTTTAATCAAGCCTTAACTTTAAACCTTGCACTCACAGTGCCAGATAAGTGTTTTTTCAAAGCAGTCTTCTGACAGTTAATTACTTTATTGGACTCGTAAACGTGCTACTGGTGTAATACAAATGTTTTAATCAGGTTGCCTTCAGCCACTCGATTTATAAGCAGTGTGTGTATCCTACACTGGATTCCTCTTAAAAACAAGCATTTGCAAAGCCAACAGTTTTGGCTTGTGTACAAGTATTAGATATTTCCAAATGTCTCTCTACCATTACATATTGGATGGCTTTGCAGTCTCTTATGTTAAACTCTACCAAAACAGAGGTGCTCTTCTTCCCTGCCAAAAGCTCACTCTATCTAAATCGCAGTTGCAGGCCTACCTGGATGGGGCTACCCTAATATAGTTAAGTGAAGAACAAAGAGCACCCTTCAATAGCCCTTTAACAATTAGTGAAATATCTTCAGAAATCAAGGAGGTGTAATCTGGGAAGGCCCCAGGCCCAGACGAGCTGACATCAGAATTCTATAAAGATTACATAGATGTGTTAGCCCCAGAGTTACTGAATATGTATAAGTCAGCACTGGAGAAGGGAAAACTCCCACCCACAGCTAATGAAGCAGGAGTCATAGTTCTCCCGAAACCCAAAACGACCCTCAGGAACCCAGGCCCTATTGATTCCTGTTGATGTTGAACCTTGTCAATAACATTCTGTCCAATACACTGGCCGTTAGAATTCTCCCCTTTAACCAACAATGATTTTAGATGATGGGCTTTGTACCTGGGCGTGCAACCTCCCACAATTTTAGGAAATTGGTCCGTTCAATGGCAGTGGACGACCCCGCGGTCCCTGCTGTTGCCACTTTTTTAGATACTGAGAAGGCCTTTGATTTACTGGAATGGCTGTTTATGATGGAGGTACTGGTCAGAATGGGAGTGAGCTCACACTTTATATCCTTGTTCTCTTTAATATATATTCCAAGCACACAGTGAGAATATATACCAACGGAATCACGTCCGAGAGATTCACACTCACTAGAGGCACACGGCAGGGCTGCTCCCATTCGCCAATATTGTTTGCTTTAGCGATTGAGCCCCTTGCTGCCATCCTCAGAGAATACCACGCAGATAGGAGTCTCAAGCTATTCAACCAAAATGTTGTGCTTGCTCTCTACGCAGATGGCCTGGCAGTATTTCTCAAAAATCTGGAGAGTAATCTACAACAAAATGACAAAATGGTTCAATGTGGGCAGTACTCTGGGCTGCATATCCACTGGAGCAAAATCCCTACAACTGGAACTATTCCTATTAACAACCAAGCTGGGCAGTTTCTCTGAGCAGTTCCTGTTGTACCCACGGTCGGTTCGATACCTAGGCATAAATGTAGCCTGCACGGCCCACCAGCTTCATAATTTGAACTACGACCCGTTAACAAGTGAAATACACCATAAAGTTAAACAGTGGTTGGTGATGACCATTTCCTTTATGGCGAGAATCTAACTGATCAAAATGGTAACACTCCCTAAATGTATATATCTGTTTACCAATGCAGCATTTCACCTTAATGCTTCTTTTTTCAGGGAACTAGGCTTGGCATTGATTGATCTACTTTGGGGTGGTAAATTCCCTTGGATAAAGTGTGAAACACTGATGCTACCATATGACCAGGGAGGACTCAGTGACCTCAATATGGAGCTATATGCCTGGGTTGCATGTTACATGACACGGTGTACTGGAATCAGAGCCCCCCAACAAAACAACAAATCAAACTAGAAAACATGCTGGCTCTGCCACTGTCCCTGCAGAATATCCTTATCTCTAACACTCCTGGTCGCCGCCTTTCAGTTGACCCAGTGGAAAATACGCAATGGGCATCACTTATGTTACACAGGAAATGTGCACTGTACCCTTGACTTCCCTACCTGCTGGCACTCCTGTTGCTAGGGCCAGGTGGGAGCTTGCACTGGCACCCAGCATTGAGGATGCAAACTGGGACAAGATAAGTTGGCAGTCCTGATATATCTCCCTGAAATACATTGTGGGATACACAACTGCTTCCTGCTTCAGATGTACTTTACCCCACTCAAAGACAAGACGTTTGATCCCGCTAAAACCGATGTATGTATAAAATGTAAGCACACGGGTGCAGATTTCATGCACATGTCCTGGTCATGCCGAAAAATGGTGGCATTCTGGGCTAAGGTCACAGAGACGGTGGTCGTTATTGCAAACACTGAGGTCACGGTCTGCTCTTGACATGCCTGCTGGGCTTACCCCCACACCTTCTGGAACTGTTGAGTAGATTTTGAACAGCGTGCCAGGGAGATAGGAAAGATAGAGACATTAGAGACATTACAATAAAGCATTAATTGTGGCACAATGAAATCAAGGGACACTATGTGCAATGGTCAAACATTTCTACACTGTACACAAGCGTTTAGCCACAAGTATTTTGACAATTGACCGAGGACACTGAGATGGAATGTCTGCGGCGCCGTTAACCCATTAGCGCCTGATTACGAGGTCCCTTTGCAGGGCACGACCTTAACGGCTGGTCTATACCAGCCGTTAAAATAGGGACCCACAAAGGGACCTTGGTGCTAAGTACGGTACCGCAATTTGCGGTACCGTACTTAGCGCCTTCCCCATTCCCATTGAGCCCTATGGGGCAAAAATGGGAATGGGGAAGGGCCATGGAGGAAGGGGGAATTACCGCCCTGCCAACCTTGTAATGGGGTGGTAATTCCCCCTTTCTCCATGGCGGAGTTGGTAAGTTACCGGCATGGACAATGGTGCTATTAGCACCATGGTTTTCCGCCTGGGTCGTAATGAGGCCCATAGTCCGATATGAATGCTTATTTTAGTCTAAATGCTTTTTGGAAGTTTTTGTCTGCATTGTGAATTTGAGGTGTTTAAGAACAGACTAAATCAGTGACTCGATCCCTGAAGTTTACCTAAAATAAACCTTTATTGTACAGAATTCCATAAAGACAAATTATTGACTATTCCTATTCTTTCTTATTTAGTGTCAATGTTACATTTGTGGAACCTACTGTTTTCTTTTTTTTAAGAGGCCTGAACAAGAAAGCCAGCGACTCCAGAAACAAAGAGCCACATGGTGCTGGCCACAGCCCAGGAACTTTAGTTTGTAAAAAAAACAAAAAATCATTTTTTCTAGGTTTCGCAAAGAAGACCGCAGCGGTAGCAAGGGAGACCATATGGATCACAGTTGCGACCACTGGCGACCCCCAAATGATGTACCTGGTGTCGTCTATGACAGTTTTCACACCATCTGAACTTTCTTCTCCAAAAGTGGAACATCAGCCTGGCTCAACCTCCTAAATATTTTAAAATCAGGCACCTGCCTTCTTTTAACAAAGCCAAGCATCTCTTAACCACTCTTTTCTTATCTAAGCTGGACTACTTTGCCAGCATCCTCTTTGGTCTCCCCAACTATGCTTTCTGTACTCTCGCCAAGATCATCCACTTCACACCTACTTCCTCCTCCAAAAATGTATCCACGGTAAGCCACCACTGTACCTATCTTCCTCTATCCACCTCTACAAGCCTTCTGGAAATCTCTGCTCTGCCTGCTCCACTACCCTTGTGGCTCCTCAACCTCCCTGTTCTTCCTTTCCCTTCAGCTCTTTCCCTCTTCTTGCTGCACTTGCATGGAATTATATTCCCGCAGATGTCCGAGAAACAGTCCACATGGATTTGTTCAAAACCATATTAAATGCCTACCTCCTCGCTTTCGAGTTACCCCCTTAACCTACCTCTCATCTGTCTGCTAACGTTTTTTCCTCACCTCTAACGTGCCTCTGTCCCTCACTTCCTCTGCCTCCACTCTTACACTTCACCCATCATGGTCACATCCCGAGCACTGCTGGCTGTACCGCTTACCTGCACTTCAAAATGTTCAAATGTTTGTTGTCCTAAATAGAGGTATGTACACTTACGAACTGTCCCCGGTGACTGTTCCATTTACTCCCCTCCACAACCTGGTCAGAATGTCCCTCAAACTCACCCCACTGTAAGAAGCTCACTGCTTCCCATTGAATTGATTTCTTATCTAGTATGCGTTCTTTTGTAATCAAAGGGCATTGTTCCTCCTGTATATAAATACATAAATACATTTGCCTGCACTGCTGTTAGATGCTCAGGTACCGACACCATTTTGTACTGACTACCATTAATAGCCAGGTAATACGACTCCTGCTGCACCTGACAAGTGCCTTTCCCATGTCTACCTATTACCTAACTTGATCTTAAACCGTGCCTTTTTTAACTGTAGGTATTTAATGTAACACCGACACAGCTGCTTAGGGTGATAGTGTCTAATGCAAGGATTGTATGCAGGGCGGTGCGGCTTCAAGTAGTGACAGGATTACCAGAGACAGAGGCCGTCATTACGATACTGGCGCTAAACCATGGCGCTATTAGCACCATGGTTGGTGCCGGTATCGTAACGAGTCCGCCAATGTTCAATGGGGAATTACCACCCCATTCCAAGGTTGGCGGGGCAGTAATTCCCCATTGAACATTGGCCCTTCCCCATTCCCATTTTTGCCCCATAGGGCATAATGGGAATGGGGAAGGTGCTAATAAGGCACCGCAAATTGCGGTACCGTACTTAGCACCAAGGTCCCTTTGCGGTCCCTACTTTAACGGCTGGTCTAGACCAGCCGTTCAGGTCGGGTCCCACAAAGGGACCTCGCGGGACCTCGTAGTAAGGCGCTAATGGGATAACAGATCCGCAGCCTTTTACGGCGCTGTTAGCCCATTAGCGCCAGGGTCGTAATGAAGCCCAGACTGTTAAGGTAGTTATAAGCACGACATTGGGACACGGCTAGACGGCACACTATTCCTTTGAAAATGTGTTGTATGCTGTACACTGAGATAAAGAGATTCTGCCCATAATCACACGATTTCTGGAGGGAACGTGTGAAGCTGAGATTAGAATCGCGTTTCCTGTTCAATGTCACCGATCCACTTCACCATATGCCTGCCCTGTTCCCTTACCTTTTGCTGCTTGAGGTTGGCTTTGCAGCTCAATTTGAGAAGAATAGGACATGCAAGTTGAGCAGGTCACGAGAGTGGCCTTTACAGGAGATGGGCAAGCTTTCACCCCCTCACTGTATGGAAGATTATTTATACATGTTAAAATGAGATGCCCTTTCCTGTACAAATGGAGCTATTATCAATCAAAAGACCTAGTACATGCAAGATGAGATTTTAATAAATTAGAAAATTAAACATTAAAATGTAATTCGCTACAGAGGTTCTTGAGTAAAAATGTTTTAGGCTCTCATTTAGACATATTCATCAGGCTGCCTCGGTGCCGCTTTGGCCCATCTCCAGTGCAGTTCCAGCTGCCTCAGGAGCTAATGCTGTGCTGCTCAAGCCAGTCCCCACAAAAGGTGTCTACTACCTCTACACTTTTCTCACTCACCCGTTGTGCGTAGTTCTAAAAGCGGCTCCATCACTATCTGAACAAAAAAAAACAACAACACTACTTTACTGTGAACCTCTCTCATCCCGCGGCCTATTTAATATCTCTGTAACGGCAATAACATCACTAAAGACAACACATGTATTCTGTGACGCATTTCATTTTCTGCGTCGAGTTATATTAAATGAGAGCTAAACGTGTCGCAATGTAGGAAGAACCACATCCCTTCTGTGCATTTTCGCTTCTTAGTTTGCTTAGAAGACGCTGTGCGTTCCCTTTGGCACCCCTGTTATTTTTGACAGGAGGCCTGGGGATAACTGGGGCCAGATCAACAAAATGGGTGCACAGTCCCAATTGAGTGTGTGCCAAAGTGCAGACGGCCTGCAGTGCACAACAAGCCCTGCACATCTTTAAAATAAATAGCCCATTCACCTTTGCAGTAGCTGCATAAGGACGTGTAGCACAATGTGACTGATGGACAGAAGAAGCAATAGATCTGTCAATATGTGTGCATTGCGTGCTTATACTATCAGGATACACAGCAGTCTTCACATTGGTGCAATCTGACTTCTTTTAGAAATAGTTTTTGTCCCCCTAAATGGGTGGAGGAGAAAGAAAGAATGTAGGACTCTAATTGTCCCCCCTGATGCCTCCCTCCCAGGAGTGTACCTGGGTGTGTGCATAAATTGTGTTTCACCTCCAGAAAGACACACATACTGCCTATCACGCAGGGGTGGATTGGGAACCAAAAGAGGCCCTGAAAATAATTTGGCGCCATGTTACACATTTTCAGCAAGCCCAACCCTTTTCCTATGGGGATCTTTGGAAATATCACACGAGAGGCCTACTGGGAATTCTCCAGGCCTCCCTGTGGGGACATCATGTGATCTTGGGAGCGAGGTCTCACGAGATCTCGTTCCGACGTGATCTCGCGGACCCACGCCCCGCGAAAAGAACGTTGCCGCGAGTAGCAGGCTGGCAGAGTGCCAGACAGCCGGCCTGACAAGCGCTCCTCCTGATAGTGAGCCTACGCACCTGGGGCCCTGACAGCTTGCACACCAAACTTCCAGGGCATAGGTCCAATGCCACAGGAGGCCTCATGGGGGCCCTGGAAGTCTACAGCATGCAGTACCACTGCACACCCTGCCTCCAGTGAAGTAACTGGGAGGCCCAGCCTGACATTGTGAGTACCTGCTCCTGACCAGCATATGGACCATTGATCTCACCTGTTCTGTTATGTATAATAAAGCCAGTTAGAACAGTCCAAGCGTCCTGTCATCCTTAGAGGACACAACATAACTGGCGACGAGGATATCAGAGTACCCACGGACCCATCATGCAACGCGCCACAAAGCCCCCTGCGTTCCTCCCCTCACCTGGGACCCCAGCAATCCCGTGGATGCAATGGGAGCCTCTGTTCTCCACGTATCTGGAGGCCGTAGGCGGCACAGGATATGCCCCCGCCAGGAAGAAGGCTATGATGCTGAACGCAATGGGCGTCGAGGGACAGCGCATTTTTGCCAGTTTAACGGCTATACCAGTGGACGACGACAACGACAACGTCTACAAAGAGGCAACCGGTCGCATCGTAAAGCGGTTCACAAATAAAGAGAACATGGTGCTACACAGCCTGAGATTCTACACCCGTAAGCCAGAAGGGAGCGAACCCGTGGACGACTACATCACCAGGATGAGGGAGCTGGCATCCTTATGCGCCTTCGGCAGTAACGCGGAACAAGTCATCTGCGACATGTTGGTCGTTCACACAAATTCCAGGAAAGTGCAGGACAAGTTCATACAAGAAAAAGAAGTGACCCTCGACAAGGCCATCCAAATCGCCAGGGCTGAGGAAGAAACCTCCAGCAGGCGCAAAGAGGCGGGAAGTCATCTACCTGTACCCGAGCTTACGGCGCTACAATGGAGAGGGCGCAGAGACAAGCAGTCCCGTGACAGCCCCAGAGACAAAGGCCCCAGGCAGAGGGATGTGCCGAAATGCTACAGATGTGCCAACACCAAACACATGGCGAACGACCGTGACTGCCCCGCCAGAAACAAGGAGTGCTCCAAGTGCGGACGCATTGGTCACATGGCCCCGGCTTGCACGTGGCTGGAAAAAACGTTTCCTGCGTCGATGGCGACCGCACCTCATGCGACGAAGACGAGCTACAGGACAGACCCATGGTCATCATGGTCAACGCCCTCCATGGCAGGAGAGAGAAGCCCCAGTGCACCATTAAAGTGGACGGCATGGAAACACGCGTCATGGCAGACTCAGGGTCAAACCTTACTATCCTTCCCATTGACACATACAAGTAGATGATGGGACAAGCAAAAGTAGAAATTAGAACAACCAGGCAAAAGCCGATGGTCTTTGGAGGTGCAACTGTCGACCTTCTGGATTACATCAGAGCCCAAATTGAATTCAAAGGGAGTGTCAAACCGGATATTAAATTATGCCTCCTATTATAACGATTTGTATGTATATTGGCCTACGCCAAGTTGCTTAAAATTGTACGCGAATAACTCTCTATGGCAAGGTCTGGACCTTAGAAATTGATGTAAACCGCCATCTTGAATCAAGCCTCCATTTTAGGTTAGAACTGCCATTTTGGGGTTTTTGTACAAAGTCACCCTGTAATCTAAAATGGCTGTCTCGTGTGCCCTTGTTCTTGCCTTAACCTCTCCAACCTCTGTAGGGGAGTTAATGTCTAACCTGCCTTCAGGCTACATGTTAGGGTCATGTAGACCTTGTCCTTTGTTGACCTCGGGAGCAGGGGATTACTTGAATTAGCAATGTTAAACTACAAGTATACAAGAACAGTAATGTTATCCAAATATAATATGTGAAACATTTGTTTGGTCTGTATTAAAACAGCATGTAAAGAGTGTAAATGTTAAATTAAAGAATAATGAAGTGTGTTAGTAAATATATTCAAAAGTAAACCGCATGCACGAGATATGTAAATTAGGAAAGTGAACCTGGCGCGACCCTAGCCCAGTGTATAATTAACCTGTAAGAGGGCTGGACATCATTTTACAAATTGTATAAATGTGTCGATGTCCAGCTAGGAAATTCTGTTCACTGCTCACATTGAACCCTGCTGGTGGTCTCTGTGATGTATTGACGGCCAAATAGCTATTTGTGTACTTTGTTGAATACTGTTCAGTTTTGTAATAAAGATTCTGGGAATCTTTACAAGCCCGTGTATGTGTATTTTCCTTTGCTTGGTGTAACAGCCGTAATACTGTATTTTTTCTGATTCCACAGGATGTCTACCACCACCAAGGTGTACTTCTCACCCAAAGGTCCAGCCGTGCTCGGGTGGAACGATCAGCACAGACTCAGCATTAAACTAGACCCCAGCACTCCGGAACAGGTACTCATGGTCTCCTCAGGAGCAGCGCTAAATTTCAAGGCGACTTTCCCAAGCCTGTTTTCCGAGAAACCAGGGAAAGTAAGAGAATTTGTCCACATGATTCATTTGAAACCCAATGCCGTGCCTGTGAAACACAAAGTTAGACCAGTGCCTGCCACGGCGAGGCCTGCGTTAGATGCCCATCTCCAGAAGATGGTCGAAGAAGGGACCATTGAGACAGTGGAATCCTCAGAGTGGCTGAGTCCGGTGGTTCTAGTCAAGAAGAAATCCAGCAACAACCTCAGAATATGCATCGACCTGAGAAGTCTGAATCTAGAGGTTGTCACTGATAGCTTTCCGCTCCCCAGCATCAGCGAACTTGTCCTAATGATGAAAGAGGCGTCAATCTTCTCGAAGCTGGACATGCGTGACCCCTATCACCAGATTTCACTACACAAGTCTTCGCACCCTCTTACGGCGTTCATCACTCCTTTCGGCACCTTTCAATACACCCGCATGCCGTTTGGGCTGTCCTCAGCAACGTCCGCATTTCAGAGAATGATGAATTCCCTACTCAAAGGACTCACAAATGTCTCATTCTTTCAGGACGACATCCTGGTGTATGCCAAGGACAACGAGACCCATGACAAAGCACTCAGGGTAGTCCTGAGCAAGCTTCAGGAGGCAGGCGTTCATCTTCGCCACGAGAAATGTGTCTCTCGAGTGAGCAAGGTAGAATACCTTGGGTACTGCATCTCAAGCGAAGGGGTGAGCCCCAAGAAGAACCTTATGGAGGCCATAGCAGACGCCCCGGCCCCGATGTCCAGAGATGAACTCCGCTTGTTCCTGGGCCTAGCGGAGTACTATGCAAAAATTGTCCCAAGGTTCTCCGAAACCACGTCCCCCATGAGGGAACTTCTGAAGAAAGGGGCGACCTACTCCTGGGGGCCAGTTCAAGCCGAAGCCTTCACTGAAATCAAAAGTAGGATTCTGCACGCACCATGCCTAAAACCCTTCAACCCTGAATGGGACACCTGCATCACTATGGAAGCCAGCGCGTACGGACTGGGGGCCATCCTGACCCAGAAGAAGGGTGACACTGAAAATATCGTGGCATTTGCATCTAAAGCACTATCGTCAGCGGAGAAGAATTACTCCACCGTAGAGAAAGAAATGTTGGCTTGTGCCTGGGTCGTCAACTACTTCAGATCGTACGTTTGGGGCATGAAATTTAGATTGGTCACGGACCACAAACCCCTCATCCACATGTTGAGCCCAGGCGGCACCAAGACTGCCACCCCGAGACTGGCCATGATCGCTGCAAAACTTCAAGAGTACACGGACGAGCCCACATTGCCGGCTGGAAAAACACACAAGCGGACTGCATGTCCAGGCTCCTGAACCAAAGCGCCCCTGGGAACACATTCTTAGAAGACGAATGTGTCGTAGCCTCTATAGGCGACTTGAGGAACGGTGAGTACATGGACCTGAGTGAGTGCCGCTGGCAGGAGGAGTTTGAGCAGGACGATGCCCTACGGCGCGTAGCAGCTTGGGTCCGCGAAGGGTGGCCTGATGAAAGAGCGCTTCCCGAAGGCCTACGTCCTTACTGGAAGGTGAACAACAAAATCACTGCCATGAACGGTCTCATTCTGAGAGGCGACCAAGTGATCCCGCCCAGCGGAATTTGCAAAGTAATACTGTGCAGAGCGCACTCAGGCCATTTGGGGTGCAACATGACCAGGTGCAGGATACGCGATGCCTACTGGTGGCCAGGCATGGATCAGGACATACGAGAAATGGTTGAAAGGTGTCATGAGTGCACTAACAGCAACAAGCGCCTGTCTGTGAGACAAGCCCCCATGCTGCCCACTGGAATCCCCAAAGGAGTGTGGCGCAAACTAGGGTTGGACTTCATTGGGCCGCTGGACAGCATGCCCCCAGAACATAAATATGGGATAGTCACGTCGACTACTTCTCAAAATGGGTCGAAGTTGACTTCAATTCGGACATCACCACAAACACAGTCATTGATGCTCTCACCGCCATATTCCAGTGCGAAGGCCTCCCAGAGGAAATTGTGATGGACAATGGTGTCCAGTTAGTCTCTCGAGAAATGGAGAAATTCCTCAAACTCAACAATATTCAACAGCGAAGAGCAAGTCTCTACCACCGACAGGTGAATGGCCTGGTTGAGCGGGCGAACCGCTTCATCAAAGGGGCGCTGCAACTAGCGCATGCCTCGGGCCTAAACCCATACAAGACTGTCAAGGAGGCCGTCGCAGCCCACCGCATCACTCCGACGCTGTCACCAGCGTGTCACCATTCCATCTGCTAAGGGGGAGAAGGGCAGCATCCACACTGGTACCACCGTGGCTCCATCAAGTGAGGGCTGACGAAGATGTGGACATGGAAGACATAGTCTTTCGCATGCAGCGGAACAAAGAAGCCATGAAGGCTCAAGGGGACACACGTCGGGCCGCTCGCCACACAGCGGTCAACAGAGGCGACCTGGTTAAGATACGCCTCCCCCACAAAGACACCTCAACCGGCTCCAGATACTGCAGTCCCATAGAAGTTGTTGCCAAAGGGTCAAACCACATCTGCACCAGCGACGGAAGGAAATGGAATCTAGAAAGGGTGGCCATGTACCGCAGGAAAGAAGCTATTGAACAGCCACACTGGGAAACCAGAGAAGATCAAGGCCAGCAAGAGCCATCCGAAAACCCTCGCCAGTCAGGAAGAGATACCTCAGAGATACCCTACGGCAGCGAGCTCTCGAACACCAACTCCCCAACCCCACTCAAGGAGTTTCACCGCAGGGCAAGACAAGGAAAACCTGAATCACCTGCATCTCCCCAAGAGTACTCCCGCAACCCTGCCCCGCTTCTAGATCAGGGCAGACCACAGAGAGAGAAAAGGAAACCCAGCAAGTTTGCAGACTTCGTCATGGAATGACCATCCATCCTTTTCCCAGCAAAGGAGGTGTGTGGGGACATCACGTGATCGCGGGAGCGAGGTCTCGCGAGATTTCGTTCTGACGTGATCTTGCGGACCCGCGCCCCCGAAATGAACGTTGCCACGAATAGCAGGCTGGCAGAGTCGGCCTGACAAGCGCTGCTCCTGATAGTGAGCCTACGTACCTGGGGCCCTGACAGCTTGCACGCCAAACTTCCAGAGCATAAGTCCAATGCCACAGGAGGCCTCATAGGGGCCCTGGAAGTCTACAGCGTGCAGTACCACTGCACTCCCTGCCTCCAGTGAAGTAACTGGGTGGCCCAGCCTGACATTGTGAGTACCTGCTCCTGACCAGCATATGGACCATTGAGCTCACCTGTTCTGTTATATATAATAAAGCCAGTTAGAACTGTCCAAGCGTCCTGTCGTCCTTAGATGCCACAACACTCCCTATTGGCCAGTCCACCCATGCTATTACCCAGGGGCTGTGTGCCTTTATAAATGATTTGCTAATACGAACATGGGCACGGGCAATAAGGTTTCACTGATCTGCAGGGGGCATTCTCCTTTTTCATTGCACACCTGCAATTGCAGTGGACTCCATTTTCACATTATGGTCACAATATCACGTGCAACCACAGCAGAGTAAAACAGCATAATGTGTGATGTGCGCAGAGGCTGCACCTTTGATAATCCAAACCTCTCATACGATTGGTTCAAAATAAAAAAAAGAATTCTAATGCTAGATTCATGAAGCTGTGTGCCAGGTTCCACACAACACACACTGCACGGCATAGATCAGCAAATAACTGCAAGCTTCTCAAATTCCTTAATCAGAAAGTGAATTTTGACATTGCGTCGGACACGCCCAGTATTCTCCCAGCTCCCTCCAACACATTGTTCCTGCTGGTGTTATCCACGATCAGGCAATTTTAATTTGCAGGCTAGTAATAAGCATCAGCGCTTTTCCACCAAATATAAAGGACTTTGAAGTACCACCAACAGAATTCCAAATTTTGGGGGAAATGAACAATCTAAAGGTCTCTAAAAACCATAGGGGGCAAATGAATACCAAAAAAGAAGACATGGGCAGAAATAGAGCACAACTTCTTTGAAACCTGCAGACAACACGTCTTGGAAGCTTCCCTATAAAACAAATGGACACAAAGGTGAGAAACAGAAGGTTTATCTGCAACAATTGCCCTGAACTGAGCTGCAGCAATGAACGATTCACAAATCCATTCAATTTCAAGGGGAAAATACAACCTCTTCATTAAACCCTCGTCCATCTTGCAGGTTGGATACTCTGAGTTCTGTGTTAATATTTTGAGGGACAAACTCAACCATAACCCACTTCAAGTGACACAACTAATCCAACAACTTGAAGAAATTGAACAATATCGAATCTAAGAACACAAAAAATGTAATCCTCCTTTCCAAATCACTCAGCCAATGAGGTGGAGTGCTTGGGATGGTTTGCCATTTGGCAAGGGTATCAGAGCCCTGAACGTTTTTTATTTTAATAAAATAAGAAAATGATGCAGGTAATTTCATCTCTGAAATTTAAATATGCTTATCATAGTCCCCTTTCACAAGCTCCATGCCAACAGCATTGTGTGTACCTGTGTCCTGCTGAATCAGTTTCCTGATTGGCAATGCCTGCTCTACCAGTGGCAGAGAGCAGGTTCAGAGGTTACAGGTGTCCATTTCATAGTTGCCGTGATAGCCAAGTCTCACCCGCTCAGGGCCTGCATTTAGGATATGCACCTCTGTTTCGAAACCTTATAGTTATGAGAATAATTGTTAGATATAAGCCATGCCTGGGTTAGGGTATGGTGGTAAGTATTCTTATAATTATTACAGCCACATCCAATTTGTTGTTACACACGGGTTAGCTGCTGTGAGTCAGCTCAGCTGTGGAAGGCGATGTGTTTTCTGGCCAGACAGGCTGACACCTGGCCAATGACAGGAAAGGAACTTGAATGGCCATCGGAGGCATTAGCAGGATTGTCTAACAAATGGGGCCTGAAGCTAAGGTAGTTGAGCCCACAGCAGTGACATTACATCTGTAAATGCACACACAGCACTGCTGGGTGGGTATTTACAGACTTTGAGGGGGCCTTGCCCGCTCAGGCCCTACCTTGTCTACGCCCGCCATGCCTATTCTTTGATCTCTTTGTGAGGGCAGGCAACCCCCTCTGTTAGAGACAGCTGCCAACAAGGCAGCTGCCCGGGCCCAGGCATCAAAGGGGCACACCCATTCAAACGGTGAAGCCTCACACATGGGTGCTGCATTCCCAAAAGCCCTGTGTTCCTAAGAAGAAGGGAGGGGTTTGGGATTAGAATAGACAGGAGGGTTCTGTACAGTGGAGGAAGACTTCCAAGTTCATGTTTCTCTATACCTCTCTCATTCCTATTCGCTCCACTTCCCCTAGAGCAAAGCACATTGGGTGTGATGATCAGAAGGGCAAAGTCCACTTCTTTCAAGAACAGGGTTTGGACCATTAGGAAGGCTATCTTTAGTCCAATCATTTGCAGTCCTTTGCCTTTAAAAGAAGGGTTATCCCATCAATTCATTCAATAATTTTGGAATCATCTTTTGGACTCCAACCTTTCAATAAGATTTAATTGGACTTTTGTTGTGAGAGTTGATCTTTGGAAAGTCCTCCGCCAGTGAGGTGAAGAATGAGCATCCAAGGCAGAGGGAAGCTCTGTTCCTGAACCATCCCCAGAGACCAGTTGAAGTGGACTGTTGCTGGAACAAGCACCTGCCTCTCCACAAGCAACAGCTTTACCCAGGACCTCACTTTGTTGAAGGACCACTGCAGTTGTGTGCTGGCCTCCCACATTTTGGGGAGTATGAGGAAACACGTTTTCATCTTGCCCTGAGCCCCTGGACTGGCACTCATAGTATCCTGAGAGCCAAGACAGCTGGGATCCAAGTGCCACAGTCAAACGGTTTGGAGTTATGCTTTCACAAACTTTCCAAACATTCGACTCACCAGGACCCTCCAGTTCTGTCTTTTGCACTGTCCTGATCTTCAAATCACTTGCACGTCACCAAGAAGTCTCCTCCGGCACTCCCAGGAACTACATAAAGGTACCATTGACCATTAAATTCCCCATTGTCCACTTCCAGATCCTAGAGACTGGATATGTTACTAATTCCCTTTTTTCAACCAAGAAACATATCCTTTTTAAAGAACATTGTGGATTTTACTTGCCTTACACCCTTGATTAATTGAGTGCTGCATTTGGCATATTTGCTTATTCTCCGATCTTTCCCCAGGTTTGGGTTTTGTGAAGTGTTTTTCTAGTTAGTTATTTTGCAGATGGTGTGTTTTATTAAAGTGAATCTATTTTTATATAGAACCTTGATTGGACATTCCCTTTATTTTGGACTGTTATACGTTGCTGTTTGGGTCACTACAGAATCACATTCACACCTCTCTTAAGAGCATAGCTGTCCCTTGGCCCACGTTACCACAAAAGTCAAGGAGGTATTCTCACACCTGGCCTGGTTTTATCTTTATGATTGTGTTGGCTCTTGGTCTGTAACAATGTGAGGGCTGAGTGGCCATTTTAGCCTCTACTCATTCGTGTACTTCTGCAGGGAATAATCCAACCCACTGTTATTTTCATTGTGGATATTTGACACATGGGAAGAGAAACCCTGCCTGGAAGGGGAAACCCAAGCAGGCCATTGTGACTGATGATACCCCTGAGAAGGAGATCACTGTTAGCATGGGCATCTTAACAGGTGAAGTCACACTAGGCCAGGGAGTTGCTGAAAGTTCCCTAACTCTGAATGGGAATTGTACCAGATCCTTTGAGAGGGCCCCAGTTTCAGCCAAGACTCAGCTGTTTCTGGATTGTGTCTCTAGAAACAGGGAGAAGTATCCCACCATGCATGGCACTTCTGCTAGTGTCACAGCTGTCCAGTAACTGGTGAAGGTAGGGCAATATACCACCAGACCTAGAGGGATTAATGTTCTGAGTTACTCTCACATGGAAATGGTAGGGGATAGTCAGAGGGGCAAAACCTTTCTGCAACATATTGAAATAATGGCTTCCACTTCAGTATGGTGTCTGTTAGGTAATGACCACCCGATGCAGATGTAGTCATGGCAGCTACTGGAGCAGAAGCTCTGGGAGCAGCACAGGAGGAAGCACTTGAAGACTGAAGCCCTGAGGCTTCCTCAATCAGAGAGCGCAAGGGACTGGTGTCCCGGTAGATCCTTGTCCAAGCCTGTAGTTTCCTGAGGTGCCCACTCCTGAGAGAAAGGGGCCCAGTGGACGCTTAGGTGAATATGGTATTAGCACCAGGTTCAGTTATTTCAGGATTGCATACTGGCATAGAAAACAAACCAGAGATTGTGGACAGGGTAGTTTTAAGCTTGAAGGGTACCAAATGACTGAGTGAGTTGTCACCTGCTGGAGTCTCAGATCAAGCTGACTGTTGCCTGTAATAGCAAGGCAGTTTCACTATAGCAGGTCAGTTGAGGTAAACCATGGAGCAGTTACAAGGTGGAGGTTCTGCTCAACAACTATCTAATGATATTTGCTTGTATAGGCTGCCACCTTATGTTTGGCAATGTGTCTTGGGAAAATAAAGATATCCTAAAACATTGGATGGTAATACTTTCATTAAATACTTTATTATAGTAATTAGATTAAAAACATTTACAAAATGTTACCTGGACCAATAAAGTACAGAGGTGCCCTAACACACATATACATATTACTTAAAATTCACAAATGACAGAATGGCCAAATGAAAAATCACAACACACAAATAAATTCTTGATTACACTGACACACCAATCTTAGAGAAGCAATACCAATGTGCATGCTAAATGAGATAACAGTATAAAATCCCTTCAATATTGTCTACCACTATAGACCCTTATTCTTCTGTGTCCTATTTGTCTAACTATAGCCAACATGTTTCAACCCTCTATGCTGGTAAAGGGGTTTTCTTCAGGGGATGTGCAGTTGAAAAAGGTGCAAACTTGATGAAATGTACATCAGGTATTGGAAAGTACACTGGTGGATGTACCTATGGAGACACAATAATGTAAAAATGTGTAAAGGGGGGCAGGCAACAACAGTGACAGTGAAAGGATCAACAAGTCCCTGGTTGTTTTGGAACATACCTCTTCTGTGATGACGTATTCAAAAGGTGCTATTGGTTGGGCATCAGTTTGAATAAAGTGTGAGACCTTTTTTATATGCTTCACCATAAATTCATTTATCGCGACAAACAGGTCCTTTGAGGAACACAACAACTACTCTGTTGTTCTTAGTGCTTGTGACCAGAATATTAATATAGAAAGTAAATGTGCAAATAATTGTGCAAGAGGGGGAGTAAATATAAGGGGTAAACATATAATGGCATTGTGAGACATCACTTTTTAATCCCTACATGTTCTAATAGTAATACTTCCTAAAATACGTAATTTACGCTAAAGTGCCTGCTGTAAACACATTGATGGAACCGGATGCACTTCTCCTTAATTGAGCGGGAAACTTTATTTCTTGTGTTATTCTAGAGATAAAAAATAATAAATGGGGCTTATTAGCTGTACTGAATATGTTACTGAACGGATATGTTTAATGATACGTACGCTGGAAGCCCACCGCAAACATTTGTCTGCCTTCTAAAATTAAGCACATGCAATATGTCAGTTGGTATTTACGCATTACCTCTCTGCGTGTTACTTCAGAGTAGTCCATCTGTGTTGATAACTGTTCTGATTTAACCGGATATCATGGAGGAAGCTATTTTTAACCTTGTTTGAATGCCTACGTACTTTTGTTGTTGCTAGACCAGTGCGTGTGGGAGCATAGATCCCACTTGTATCACCATATTGGAAGTATCTGAATTCAAGTATAATACCTGGAATAAAGTTCTGCATTGTTGATTGCTAAGATTAGCTGTTGCATTACAGGCTGAGGATTGCATCTCAAACTACATAATTGTATGCTGTGATATCTGCCACAGAACTAATAAGGAAGGGGAAACATTAGCAAAGCACCACCATGGAAATGTTTAAGTCATGTCTTATAATTATATATATAAGGTCCTATGATTGGGATGGGTTGGGTATGACAATGATTAGGTGCAGCCATGTCCTTGAAAGTCATGGGAGGTGTATCTACACATATACATTGCTCCTTTTTTTACTGGAAAAACTTAGTTAGCATTGTCGTAGGATATAGAAAGAGACTAAATCTCAACATTAACATAAAAGCAAATAGTTACAATTGACGATACATAATAGAATTGTTTGATGTCATAAATACACAGAATATAGTATAAATTGCATATTTAAAACCTGTGTTGGTGTACAAATGTGTAACAGGGTCGAGGTTCTGAACTGCTCCTACAAAAGGAACAGGTACAGACTGAAAGTCTTGGCCTGTTCCACAAACAGGAGGGTTCCTCAGTTGGTAAATGTGAGAGATCAGTCTCATTGGTGCCTCCCCATCCAAACCTGAAGCCCCCTCACACTCCTGCTCTTGTGAGAGAGAACTCAGTGGCCACTGAGGTGACTAATCTAACTTATATTTGTGATAAAACTGCTCGTAACCCTGTGAGAGAGGCATCAGTTTGTAAAACAAATTATTTTGAAAAGTCTAATACTTTAAGGATTGGGTTCTGACACAAGGTTTGTTTTAGGTTGTTGTTACATGCATCATCCTCATCAGTCAAATGAATCTTCTGGGGTTCAGCATTCCTTAGTGTGTCTGTTAATCTAGCTGTTCTATCTGAAAAATACCGGCTAAACCTACTGTAATAACCAATCAATCCTAGGAACGCCCTGAGGTCTCTGTTGGTCTTGGGTGTGGGGGCATCTAGGACAGCTTTCACCTTTTCCTGCTGGGGCTGGACACTGTCATTCCCTACAAAGAAGCCTAGGTATTTCACGGCCAATTGAGCCAGCTTGCATTTGGATGGATTGGCAGCTAAGATGGCATCTGTAAGGGTTCTCATAATAGTAGAAAAATGAAAAAGATGGTCTTCCCAAATTTCACTCTAAGTGACTATGTAGTCAAAATAGGATCAACAGAAATTGGAGTAAGGCTGTAATATCCTGTCCATAAGCCATTGGAAAGTGGCTGGGGCCCCATGTAGGCAAAAATGGAGATCCTTGAACTGGAATAGTCCCAGGGGTATCGAGAAAGATGCCTTTTCCTTATCAGGTCCATGTACTGGAGCCTGTCAATATCCCTTGGTTAAATCTAGGGTTGATAGGAATGTGTCATTTTCAACTTTATCTATTAACTCATCAATGCATGACACAGGATAGGCATTGAAGGTGGAGATGGCGTTAACCTGCCTGAAGTTTATGCAAAACCTCCAATAATGATCGAGTTTAGTAACCAGCACAATAGAGGAGGACCATGGATTCGAAGAGGACTCGATAATGTCTGTCTTCAGCATTTTTTTCACTTCCTCAACTGCTTTTTGTTTTCGTGCTTCTGGGAGTTTATATGGTTTCAAATGGACCACTTTTCCCTTTGGTGTTCTTATATAATGATAAGTACCACACACTCTCCCTGGTTTCTCGCAGAATACATCGGCGAATGCCATAATAAGGTGGTTCAAATCTTCTTGTTTCTGTTTAGGTAGTTCTTGGGGAATAAGTTCAGAGATGTCTATCTCCTTGGGTACCAAACAAGACAATATCGAGGAGGTGGTGGCGAAAGCATTTTCTTTCCACTCCTTTAGGAGATTTAGATGATAGAGGTGGGTCTTTTGCTTTCTATCAGGTTGGGCTATTTTATAGGTATAAGTTCCTGTTTGCTCTCGAACCTCATATGGCCCATGCCACTTTGGGACAAGTGTCTTTGCAGATGTAGGTATAAGGACTAATACCTTCTGTCCCACTGAAAACGATCTTAAATTCACCTTCTTGTCATAGGTGAACTTCTGTTGGGCTTGAGCCTTCTCCATGTGAGTGTGGACTAGACTCCGGACGAGTTCCATGTGCTCTCGCAATCAGATAGCTGTCTGTGAGAGGGGAATCGGTGCCTCTTCTCTCTGTTCCCAGCTCTCACGGAGCATGTCTTAGACATTTATTGGGTCCCTATCATAAAGTAACTCAAAAGGGGAGAATCCGTGGATGCCTGAGGGGTCTTTCTTGTTGCAAATAGGGCCCATGAGATAGTGTAATCCCAGTCCTTCCCATCGTCATCTACCTAGTTTCTCAAAATAATTTTAAGAGTTTTGTTAAATCTCTCTATCAATACATCAATTGGGGGTGGTAAACTGAGGTTCTTAAGGTGGTAATGTGTAGTAATTTCTTGACTTCACCCATAGGTTTACTCATGAAATTCGATCCATGATCTGTCAGAATTTCCTTGGGGAACCCAACCCAAGAAAAGAATGGTAGTAGGTGTTTTAAAATGTGTTGGGTTGTGTTGTTCTGCATGGGGAAGGCCTCTGGGTATCGTGTAACGTAATCAATGATTGAGAACATAGTTATTACCCAATCTAGAATGTTCCAATGGTCCAATGATATCCATCCCAATTCGGGAGAAAAGGACTTCTGTAATCAGAGATGGGTTTAGAGGGGCAGGTAAGGGAATATGTGTGCTATTTTTCTGGCATATTTCACATGTCTGAATGAAATTCTTTATGTCAGCATGGATACCTGGCCAGTAGAATGTCCCACTGATGTGAGCTTGGGTTTTAGACCGTCCTAAATGTCCCCCTGTCAAATGAGAATGTGCAATCTCTAGCATGATCCTGAGATGGGTTTTGGGTATTACTAACCTAGTTTTACTTGGCCTTCTCTGGAGGTTTCCTTTCTATATAGCAATACCTGTTTCTGGAAGAAAAAGTGGCTCCCCTTTTCTTGTCCTTCTCCCTCAGGAATCACTTGTAAGAAAGCATCTGCAAGGTCTGGATCATTTTGCTGGGCGAAGGGTAGATCAGGAAAGATGTTAGGTTCTTCTTCCCCTTTTGCCTCAGTGATCGGTGTTTCATCTGTCTCTCCAAAGCCTAAGCTAACTCTCTCAGTTTACTCTGGTTCACTTTCTTCCTCAAATTCCCTGTGCAATTTTGGCCCAACAGTGTATTTCAAACTGAATTTTGCCATGGTTCTGTAGGAGAAACTTTATATCTTAGGAGGATAGCTCAGGGGCAGCGTACTCACCTTGGAAGCAAGATGACACAGAGCACCACAGGTTCGATCCCCGGATCAATGCTTAGAAACCTCTGGGTATTAAGCACATTATAAATAACCTATCATTTCATATCTCCCCAAAGGTCTCGATCTATGATGCTTGGCAGGACATCTAGGCCAAACTTCCAGACCAACCCAGATTTTTGGGGCCAATCCTATGTAACAACCTGCAGGGGGTATTAGGAATAAGTCAGTGGGAATAATCCCTCTTTTCCCAGGAGGGATAGCGGCTTCTCTTCTGCTACAAATATGAAAGCCTATGGATTATTCTGTGGCGGTAGATGGCTCTGAGGCTCTGTGACTACGTTTCTGGAATTTTAGGGTCCCCCAATTTGTCTCATTAGAGTCACATCCCATGTCTGACACCATATGTAGGGGAGGCATGGTATCACATGTATGACACTCAGACAATGGGTACATTTTGTAAAACCTATATTGAAGTTGTTGGTGCTGGAAAAACTCCTACTTGGCCCTATAACTAAGATGGGAGTAGTATCGACCATCAAAAGATAAACAAAACAGTCCTAGTTGAGTCTATAAAATCAAAATGACCAATGCTAACAAAACGTACTCCCTGCCCTATCTCTGGCACAAATTGTATAAAGGAGAAATGTATACAAAGGAAAAATCAGTGTTGAAAAGAATAAATGTGGTGGAACAAGCTCTCCTCCCCACATTAGACCTCACAGAGTAAGGCTGTCCCTGTGGGCAGGATGGCACACTCCGGCTCGGTTTTCAACACAATAAACAGTTCAACAATGTGGATCGAGACCTGCTTGGCCTTCCACATTAAAGTCTCTTTTCCTGACTTCCAAATAATGTTTCAACAAAAGTTCACGTAGGACCCCTTTGTCAGGCTTAGACCTCTCACACCAAAGTTCTCTTAGGTCCCCCTCCATCGGGCTCAGATCTGTCACAACAAAGTTCAACAAAAATTTGCAAGAGGGCTCACTTTCCCAAGCTTATTACATTCTGGGTCTCCCTCTTTCGGGCTCAGACCACTTTCGGATGTAAAAGACTTTCAAATGTACATGGCTTTCTTTACAGACCACTGCAGGACCACTTTGACGCAAGGTCCACGGTTGTACTTTCTCTCTCCCTTTCTCTAGGAGTTAATTTTTCTTAATTCATTTTTGCCGTTGGTTCGCTTTATTGCTTAGAACAATCTACCTTTCACAGAGACCGTCCAGTGGGCTTCTTCCTTTTGCCAGACCACACTGTTACTTAGTATCGCTGATTTCACAGCTGTTCTTACTTCAAAGTTCATTCACAGGTCTGCCTTTCTTCGCGTCTCTCAACACACATGTGCAGCCTTCATTTGTGATATAATGAGGCTACTTAAAACTTAAACACACACCGGTCTCTCAGGTCACTTGCCAACTCACCTGCTGTGTGAGCTTCATTCTTGGTATTACGATTTCCAATTCATGCGTCGAGGTTAGTAACACAGGCTTGACCTCGCCTCCCCAACTTTGCCGTTCACCCGGGAGTGTCGCTGGCATCCTTGAAACAAAATGCAGTCTTCTGATGTGGGCTCTGGCCTTCTCTTTGTGTCTTTAGTGGCCTGTCAGAGGCAACAACCTCCAATAGGGAACTCTTTGGAATTTCGACCCACTGCTCTCGTCCCTTGGTCCGTCGCTCTGCTCCAGTAGATTTGCCTTCACCCCAGAAGTTCTGCTCATACTCGTGTTCTGCCTTGCTAAGAGTGTGTCTCTAGGTTCTTTCTGGCCCTCATTAGGACCCTGGCGGAAAGGGGTTTACGCCGGCGTAAACCATGGCGTACCTTACCGCCTGAGTACGAGTTCCCTTAGCGCCATGGTGATTTTAACGCCTGCTTTTAGCAGGCGTTAAAATCCATGGCGCTAAGGGACCTTGATGTTAATTACGCCACCGTAATTTACGGTGGCGTAATTAACGCCTTCCCCACTCCCATTATGCCCTATGGGGCCAGGAATGGGAATGGGGAAGGGTAAATGGGGATTGGGGACTTACCGCCCCGCCAACCTCGGAATGGGGCGGTAAGTCCGCCAACCCCCATGGCGGAGTTGGCAGCTTAGCGCCATGGACCATGGTGCAAATTGCACCATGGTCCTCCGCCAGGGTCGTAATGAGGGCCTCTGTCTTTTATTCATGTGAGGAGAGCTAATTGGTATCAGGGGAATGCACTTGGGGTCAAGTGCCTGACTTTGCCTCACCCGATTAGCGTGACATGTCCAGTACGATGTGTGAAAGTTAGTGTTGTTACTCTCAGTCACCCTCTTCCTCGTCCCAGTGTTTGTGTAAAAAGGGGGGGAGTTGGGACTTCAGAGAATCCTAAAAATAGGATGGGTCAGATAAACAAAATAGGGGGGAATACCGCGTCTCACCATCAGTTGCCTCACCCCTGAACCCTGAAAACCCCTCACCCAGGTGATCCTCCCGCACTGGTCCACCCCCAGGGTTTGCATCCAAAAGTGATGGCCGTGCCCTGGCCACCTGACAGCGAGATCCCCATGGACTAGCGGGTGAGACACCCTCTGGTTTCTCACATTTGGCACAGGGTGATTCCAGTGAAATAGAGACCAGGTGACTCCCAAATCTTTGGTTAAACATTTCCTTCCCCTGGTTCTTGTTTAAGAAGAAGGTTTTTTTTTTCCCCCAACCTGTAAGGGCCACAGTGCTGAGGCTGAAAAATGGATGCCACAGTAACCATGAAAGTGCATAATTTCCATCTAGGCATCACTAGCACTAATCCAGATTTGAAAGGACCTCTGTCTGCCCATGAGGTAAGATATAGGCTTTCATCTCATTTACTAAAGTGACCTTCTGCTGGAGTATGTTCTAATCGCTTCATTAGCTTGACAAGCCTTAACTTAATCTGCAAATAAAAACAGGGTCACAAAGGAGATCCCCATCTTCAGTCCATCTTGGTATGGGTAGTATAGATCAGTGGCAAAGCGCTCGTCTTGGAAGCAAGACGACGCAGAGCAACACAGGTTTGAATCCTGGGATCGCGCTTAGAAACCTCTTCGGTATTAAGCATGTTATAAAAAAACTATTATAATTACAATCGGTGCCAAATGACAACAGCCTTCCATCAAGGTAATTGATAAACAGGTTGAAGAGAGTAGGCGCCAGCACACTCCCTTTTCTGACTACCGCACCTATATGAAACTCCTGACTTGTTTTCACATCTCTGCCAAGCGTGAGCCTTCTCTCCTTATTCCTATGAATAGCCTTCCATAGACTAAAGCCTCACATATGAAGGACCGGTCTACAGAATCCAGCACAGCCTTCAACTTCGCAAAGCCCGAGAGGAGTGAGCCTTTTCCCAAATGTATGACTTTCATAATCAGCCTCCCAAGGCAGATGTCTTGGTCAATGATCCCACTCCGCTGCCAAAAACCTCCCTGAGAACTTGAATTCATGTGCACAATTGAATTAAAGACAGGGCTATTCTACAAAAGATCTGGGGCATTTATCAAGGACATGTGTAGATAAGTAACCTCTGTTGCCCTTTCTATAAATCGGCACCATCATGGCTAGGTCAGACACATGTGACTTACCCCAAACCTTTCCTACCAGCATTTCAGAGGGTTAGGATTGTCAGGAAATATCTACAGCTTTTTAGCACCCAATTCAATGATTCATTGTATCTACTTGAGAAGGGTCAAACTTTGAGTTAGACACACCCAATGTGAAACTGACCTTGCCCTGACCTGCCTTCCTTTCAGTGGCATGAATCTATGACTGAACCCGCACTCCGCATTGGGTGACCCCTCCGAGGTTGCTGGGATCCTGCATCCTCCCCTTTCTAAAGAGGAAATGTGGCTTTGCTGCAAAAGTGTGCCGCACATGGAGATAGGCTATTTGTCTTGTCCATGCATTGGCAATATAAAGCACGCACATTGGTAATGGCAACTGTCTCATTTGCATAGATCATGCGTGCCTCTTGCCAAATGCGGGTACACCCTTCCCACAAATCACACCTACTTTTTTTCTTGGTACCCCCTCAGTCCTATGAAAAAGGCCTTGAAGACCATTGTTTAATTCCAAAGGGTGCCAAATGTGCGAATAGCAGATTCAGGCATTAGCCAGGCATGGGCCACAATGTTCTACTGCTCAGCTTCTGTAAGGACTGGGACCCCCAGGTGTGCAGGATGCAGCATGAACAATTAGTAAAACAAAACTAATCAAGACTAGAATCTGCACCACAATTTCTAGATTAGCAATTAAATGGATACATGTTGTCAGAATATTACTAGTGATATCGTTAGACATTTACCATCAAAACCCAAAAAAACACACATTTTCACAATGACCAATCTAAAGATGGGCGTTCTTAAAATGTGCATATTGAGCTTCCTTATTGACCTTAGTATCACAAACACTTCGTAAATGTAAAATGGTACTTCATTATAATTGAACTTATGGACAGACTACAAACCTCACACGTCGTGAAACCGAGGAAGAACGTGAATACATTTACAACACACTGTATTATTTTGTGTCAGATTTCCAGAGCTCGGCAAAACCTTATACCAAGGTATCACTTTAAACTTCTGCCTTCATGCAGAATACATCAAATTGCCGTCGCTGCTGACCTGGTTCCAGAGAATATCGCTTACTTTTCATTTCTTCTCCCCAGCGCGGGAACACGCTCGGTAGAGTGGGCCGCCTGCATTTAGGCGTAATGTCTCATTTGAAAGATGACACATCCTGACAGTCAGGCCGCCCGCCCGCCCGCCTGTGTTATTTACTTCTTAAGTACCATTTAATATAGAGTCCCTGCTGGCACCTCACACGGGCTAGCTGTGCACTCTGGGTGTGCAGCCTGAGCCCATTACCTGCTGTTCTTGAAATGAGGGTGTTGCTGTTCCTGCGTGTGCAAAACAGATGTAGTTAAAAACTGTTCCCGTTCTCTCCCAAGCTGCGCCATGATGTGAAGCCAGCAGCTGGCAGTTAGAGGTGTTCATATCGCACTATATTTATGCTCTATTAAGATCTAGCTTTCCATTTGACACACGCAACTGCTTCGAAGATCCACGCAGCGGATGAATAGAAGGTGTTACATGCTGTCATTCAATCTACGAGGTGCAAAAAGGAACCGTTCCTTTACCAATAACCTCACTGCAGACTGTACCGAAACATATAGTGTAAGAGGGGATTCTCGTTAGATTTTGCTAAATGTTTTCATTTTACTTCGTGAATGAGTAGCAGAAAACTTGTAATTTCTCTATTGGCCAGTCTTCCATGGGGATAAGGAAAGAGAGGGCTCCATCTCAGTGGGAGAGCAAGGGGCCCTGCGTCTTTTGCCGCATTGTGGTTGGGGCTTTTGGTGACCCTAGACATTTTTCATAGGGATGGCCACACTGGAAATCTTGGGGTGGCACACCAAAATAAACACACATTCCTGAATGGGCCGGTAGGTGGCCCAGCGATTTTATAAGTGTATAGGAGCAGACATACATATCCGCAGGAGATCCGCCCCCCCTACCTCCCCTGTATTGGAGCCATGAGACCGTAGCCTAACACCAGCTATTGTACCAATACCGCAGCAAGTATATGGAAGACAGTATTCATTAAGACGACCATATCGAATGTACCCTCGAGTTGAAGACAGCTTACAGGAGGAACACCCTGAAGGAATATGAGAAATAGCTAAGAAAATGGATTGATGACATCATAAGAAAGAGTGCACAACGTCCTGAAATAGTGAATGAACACGATGCATGGATCCTAGAGGAGAAATGACGAAAGTAAAGAATCAAGTGAACCTTAAAGTGTAAAAGAAGAAGATGACACGGTAAAAAGTGCTGCAGAAGTCAGAAGTATAAAGAATGTACGCAGGCTGAAATGCAAGATAGATTAAGTCATCGTATAGGCTAGCTATAAGTAGTGAATAGAATGCAGGCAGTGCCACCATTGTACAGAAACTGGACATTGGAATCATGAAATAAGCCGAATAATCATGAAGAGAAAATGGAAGGAAGGCTGTGTCACTGTAGAACAGCTGGCTATTGGAGCTGCGTTGGGAGGCTGTCTGGCCTGAAGTCAAGAACTGAGAAGTAGAGGTCAGCTATCTAAAATGAAGAGGAACGTGTGTGCGGAGGATGAATCCTCTCAAGTTAAGGTACAAGAAAGAACACAAATGATGGCGAGTCTTAATTCATGTAAAACATTTAAAAGCTTGCAGAATTAACAGAATTGTGTCCTCTTGTCATGTGAGTCGAGAATGGACACGATAGTGAGTGCCCTCTCTCCTGTTGCGTTGCCAGGACAAGAATACTCTGCAAGGCCAAGTTCAAAGAGAATTTCATGGAAGAAGACATGGGTGATGAGAGTTGTTGAGCTAATTGGGTGCTACGGCAGCCTCATGTCCCTTTTACTTGCACCTGGGTCTTGGCTTACGTGCTGCTAATTGAACCGAATGTTCACAAGCATGCCAAACCAAATGTATTGGTCCATATACCGGAGGACCTTATAGCTTGAAATACCAATGAAACACTGCATAACTGATTTTCCTTAAATGACACATATGAAGAGGTAGGCATAAGTTGTCCAACTGATATCGGACAGCCAATAACAAACCTAGCTCCTACATGATTGTATATCTAGATGTGTCCCTTAACGAATCCCAACCCTTGATAGGTTTTTCACTATTAGACACAAAACAAAGACTGGGCGTTGCCGACCGGTAGCCCTATGCTGCACTCCCAATGGGAAATAGTCCCCAAAGAAAGTTCACAACCTAGTGGGGTTCAAGAACTCTTAGAAGGAGTCGATTAGCCCCGGTGGATGGTAGTATTTAGTTGATTTCACATATGCATATACATACTTTTTCTATTTTCAATGCAAGATAATTGTTAATGGTAACATTTCAAAATTCACATAGACCTGTCCACCTGCAAGACCATAGCCAGAAAACACCAAACTGACGCAGGTTAAAAGAGGTAAATAATCCTATTTTATATAACACATTTGGTTTCCACTACACTGTTAAGTGCACAGCGTGGAATACAAATTCAGACAAAAATATAAAGTGGAATATTTCAGAAAACAGAAACAGTTTCCTAAGAGTTCTTGAACCCCACTAGGTTGTGAAGTTTCTTTGGGGACTATTTCCCATTGGGAGTGCAGCATAGGGCTACAGGTCAGCAATGGCCGGTGTTTGTTTTGTGTCTCATTTTGGGGATCCCGAGTGACCTCGAGATCTTCCCAGCTGTACCTGAAGCACTTTCTATGAAATCTAAACATATTTACTACAAATCTCCCAATACTAAATGTAGCAGAAGAAGCTCTGACATTTTGTTGTGCCTCCCACCCCCCAAGTTGTCTAAAAGTTTTTCACTATTGCCACATAGCATGATGTCATTGTGATGCATAAAGAATTATATAATTCTATTTTTTGTGGAAATCGCTGAGAATAAGCGTATGTCTGTTGATGTTCGTCGTAAACTCTGTTTTAGATAATTGCTAATAAAACAGCAACTTGCCATTTTCTTGAGTTTGTCTGGTTATTTGGACTCAGAATTACTCTGGTGCAATCCCATCCAGTAATAGATGCATGTTCCAAGGGCCATAAACTCATAAGGGTGGCCGTGGCCCCCCTTGGCCAACCCTTGTTGGTGCCCGACGAAGTGTGCCATGATGTACAGAGAAACAGGAGGCTCTGCTTCTGCTGACAGCCTGCTTGGAATGGGAAATTCAACTAAGTGTTATGCAGAGTCAAATCTAGCAGACCATGCCACAGCACTACTAGCCCCTCTGAAGCTCCTTCTAGGTCCCAACTCGGTCCGCCTTTTCACTCCCTGGTGTAAGAGTAGAGCAGCTGCTGACCAGAGCATAGGTTGCTGACCTTGAAACCTAGAGGCCTAGTTTTGGTACTATACAGAAAATTGTCTTAAAACACTCTCCCCCTGTGCCTCGCTTAATAAGGGCCAGAACCTCAAAACATTTTTTGGGTGTAAGTGAGGAGATATACCAGGCTGATTTTCAACGGGCATTTGAATGAGCACATCTAGAAAGAGTTTATTCAGAGGCCTTTTTTCACTCCCTTGCCATTTGCACATATTAGGGGGGGGGTGTCTAGGCATTCAAAAGTGCATCCTGAATTCACAAACTGGATGCACTTTTAAATGCATGCACAGAAAGGAGGATCATCTCCCTGTGTCTGCGCGAACAAGCGCAGAGGGAGACGCATAGCATGACAGTGTGATTTCTGACCGTCATTTTGTTTTAAAGTGTGCCAGCTGCATTTTGAACCATCATATGCAAATGTTGAAATGGAAGGGGGAGGTGTTGAAAATTCAGAGATGCTTTTCGAGTGTAGAGATTATGTGAGCCTGGTTTAGAAAGAAAACGGAACCTACAATATGGAAAATTCAGTTCCTGTCTCTTCTCAAAGTCTATCAGGCGCCAGAAAATTAACAAGGCTAAACACATACAAGCTGTGCACTCTCAAGACCTCAGGGCTCTGTGGACAAAAGTTTGGTCGGAAGCAGAAGACATGAAATTGGGAGATAAATCTGAGGTTAAAGAGGATGAGTTTTCTAAATTCGAGGTTTTGGAAAGTGTACATTTGTCCAATTATACAATGGCAGACAGAGTCAGTGAGCAAGGTGTCCGTTCCTTGACAAAGAAGGAGACTTTTGATAATTATGTGTAAAACATTAAAATAATTATAAGTGAAGTTATAAAAGAAAGCATTCCTCCTCTAAAGTAACAAAACTGTAGGATGGAAAAGGTGAAGATATGTCATATGGCAGAATTGATGCTAGAGCATCTACTTTTGGAGGCAAAGAGGAGTTATTTTAAAAGAGCGGGGTACGGGTATTTTGGGGGTGCGCGGGAAGTTCTACACGTGATTGGCCCTGTGCGAGCATGGTACGTGTATTTCAGGGGTGACCCAACGAATTGCCAGTGTGTGTCCTCCCAGGTGTGCCCTCTCCCCCCTCCCTAGGGCATTCAGGCAGACCACAAAAAAGGGCAACACACTGCACCCCTGGCCATGCCCCACAGGCAGCCCATCCACCCTGTTGTAGCACCCCAGCCAGCCCACATGTCACCACGCACAAGTGAGCACTGACACATGTCCCCCTGCACCCCCACTGCCCCAACATTGCCGGGCACCTGCCAGCAGGCCCCGACTCATGTCCCCCAGCACCCCCACCCACCCAGCATTCACGGACACCTGCCAGCAGGCCAGACTCATGTCCCCCAGGACCCCCACCCAGCATCGAGGGTCAGGCCCGACTCATGTCCCCCAGCACCCCCATCCACCCAGCATTGCCGGGCACCTGCCAGCAGGCCCCGAGTCATGTCCCCCAGCACCCCCACCCACCCAGCATTGAGGGTTAGGCCCCGACTCATGTCCCCCAGAACCCCCATCCACCCAGCATTGCCGGACACCTGCTAGCAGGCCCCAACTCATGTCCCCCAGAACCCCCACCCACCCAGCATCGAGGGTCAGGCCCGACTCATGTCCCTCAGCACCTTCATCCACCCAGCATTGCCGGGCACCTGCCAGCAGGCCCCAACTCATGTCCCCCAGCACCCCCACCCACCCAGCATTGACAGGCACCTGCCAGCAGGCCCCGATTCAGGTCCCCACCCAACATGTCATAAAGATGCACATTCATGGGCCTCATGTCCAACAAAATCTCACTGCACGACACCCAGTCTTCAGACACAACCAAGTTTCCCATCCACCCCACACTGAAAGGCCTATTACTTGACACTTATCAAAAGTCAAATATGCACATCAACACATGTCCGTCACACACACACACTGGGTGCGAATGATTGTGTAAACCCACATTGTGACATGCAGTAAACCAAAGAGCAAATACCACACTTGGAAGTAAGAAATCAAAATGTATTGTGCACAAAAATATCAAAACACTTTGAAAGCATGTAAATAATCAGAAACAAGAAAAAAAGACATGTCCAAAAAAAAAAAAATAAAGATGACACAATCCAAATGAATCCAAAATAAAGTTTGTCAAAAATCCTTGTCCAACAAAGTAAATCCAAAGGAAATCAAAATTCAAAAATCCATTGATCCATGGTGAGGGTAAATGATGTTTTTAAAAAAATCCACTGTCTGACTATGTACAAATATTGCAACAAGGGTCCATGAGCCCAACAAATGAAATTAAACCTACATAAAAAAACCCTACCTAATTTACAACTATATACAAAAACGTGGGGCATTGTCCAAGCGTCCCAAAAGAAAAAAATAAAGAAAGGAAACCTATCGCTAACTATATACAATGGTGGCGGGCAAGTCCTGCGGCTCACTCTGTGATGTTGTGGGCCAGGGCATCATCGAACTCCATGTCTATCTCCTAGAGGCGGGCCTCTGCCCTGGCCCGAGGTCTCGCAGGGATGCATCCATGGCCTGTTCCAATTCCCTGCGAGTTGCCTTGAGGCACTCAGCCCGCCTCAACACCCGACGCATGGAGAACTCCGCCCTGACCATTGTTAGCCGTGCCTCTTCCGCACGCCGCCACTCTGCATCTATCCGCTGGCCCAACTGCAGCTACATGGAAGACACTCCCATTCCAGGGTCCTCCTGTCCTCTGGCCGATGCCTGCCCCTCTGATGTTGATGGCTCCGAGCCATCATTGCTCCCACCTAGAGCCTGCTGCTGCTGCTGTCCATGTGCCCTGTCCGATGATGCCTGCACATCCTCCATCTGCCGACTCCCGACTGTGGCAGGGATGGGATCTCCACCAAGCTGGCTGTGTTGGTCAGGCCAGGTCCACAGGGGGCCCTGGTGGAATCTGGGCTGGAAGACGGCAGGGAGAATGACTGGCACATAGTCTCCACAGAGGAGGACAGGTCCGCCAGAATGTGCGACACATGTAGGAACCCACCGACCATGGCCCCTCCCAACTGTGCCACGTTGCCACACAGCTCTTCGTGATGGCATCACGAATGACACGCGTTTGCAATGAGACACCAATCAGGACGGAGCCCATACGGTCATGGGACTCCTGATCCGCAGGTAGTGGAGAGGCAGGTGACGTGGGCCTCCCCCCTACCTGCTGACGGGCCTGGGACAAGGCATCCCTGCTGGTGCATGGTGGTGCAGTCACAGGGTCAGGGATAGCGACATGCACAGGCCCCTCTGCGGCGACCTGTGCTGCCTCCTGACCCTGGACTGCACCACTCGCACCAGTGGTACTACCCCCACCAGGCCCCATGTGTGGCTCAGTAGCGGGCTCCTCCTCCTCTGTGGAGACCACCAACCTGGATGTCTCTGCACCATCTTCCGCCATTGCAAGCCCCTGTGGGGGCTCACCTGGCTCTTCCGCTACAACCGTAGTCGCAGACGCGGCACCAGTCCCCTCTCTCCCGGATGATGGCAATTCCTGAGAGGGTGGCTGGGCCTTGCGTCACTGCCCGGTGGAGACATCCCCGCCGCTTAGCTCCACAGCGCCGTCTCCACCCTCTCTTCACTTGACGCTGCATAGAGAGAGACATAGAACACAAGCATCAGGGTACTGTACAATAGTCCCCTACACAGGAAGCAATAACACATGAGTGGCACTGTCAAACGTCACTTCCATCCTGTCTCTCCACAACACATGGGTCAATGCACGCAACACACATGCAGAAACAGGCACGGCGCATGCAATCAACATCAGCATCCATGTACAAGGGCCTCTGTTCACAAAAATGTTGCCTTAAAACTCACATGCATCATGGCTCATACTGATCCCATGCACACAAATCACAGGAGGGTCATGCATCATGGCTCGTACACCACAGACACAGTGCATACAACGGTGACCGCACTGCATGAGTGAATGTACACATCATCACGGACATGTGTCATGCATCCATGGCATTTCAAGTCACACACACACTTCTCAGACACACAGACATGCACACCATACATGTACATGAGAGCAGCACCCATCCATGTCCAAGAACAGGGACTGGCATGCATTCATGTGTGCATTCCGCATGCATCTCCCCATGTCTCATTGGAACACATGCACCATCCATGTGGTTCACGCATTACTGGTCTCACATGCATTACCATGATGTCCCGGTGCACACACTTTCATACATGGCAATGCATGGCCACTTACCACTCGACTCCGGATGGGTCTTCCTCCGAAGGACCTGGGCGTGGAGCGCTGGGCTTATGCATTCCAGGACCCTCATCTGGATGTTGCTCAGGTGGACCCAGCACCCCTCTGCATCTTCTGCCTTCACGAGGCGTCGGGCCTTGTTGAGGGTCCTGGACCTGAAGTCTTCCCAGCGCTTCCGGACGTGCTTGATGTCGTGGGTTGCCACCCCCTCCGCATTGATGGCACCAACGATGTCCTCCCAGATCCTCTCCCGTCCTTCCTTGTCGGCGCGCGATGGTGTGAAGAGGGCATCATAATGCCTCAGGACATGCTCCACCAGGACACCAACTTCCTTCTCACTGAAGCTGGTGGCCCTCTGCCTATCTGGCTGGGGGTCGCCAGTGGTCTCAGATAGTGTTTGACCCGACATCGCGACCCCCGAGGCAGGTGTGGGTGGGCAACTGGGTCCTGGGGCTGGGCTGTGGAGCAATGGTATCCCAGTCTGGAGTCTTCTGTTCCAGCAGGGGTGGAAACAGCAACTGGACCCCTGCAGATGGCTGACGTGCAGGCACCAAATAGCAGGGCACGTGGGCAGCCGGCAGGCAACAGCAGATGGCAGGTGGGAGCGGCTCTTGGGGGCAGGAAAATGGCGTTTTGGGCAGGAGCGTGGTCTTCCGTGTGTTTTCGCGTGGCCAGCTTGATACGGAGTGATTTGGCACGTGAAAAAAGTGCACGTCAGCATGTAATTCGAGGAAAGGCCCTTAGCGTGTAAGCGCGTAAGTGACGTTATGCACGCAGGCGTTCCCCCCAACACGGGTGCACAGTGAATCAGCATGTGAGAAAACTGCACATCACTCTGCTATTGGAGGAAAGGGCCTTAGCGCGTAAGCGTGTAAGTGACGTTGCA
The DNA here is from genome assembly GCF_040938575.1 of Ambystoma mexicanum. Classification (NCBI taxonomy): domain Eukaryota; kingdom Metazoa; phylum Chordata; class Amphibia; order Caudata; family Ambystomatidae; genus Ambystoma; species Ambystoma mexicanum. The sequence continues at coordinate 287,666,154 of NC_090922.1, forward strand.
TGTGTGGGCTGGCTTAAAAGGTACGAGTATGACGCGATTTTCTTATACGTGTTTTTTGTGGAGAGCGAGCGGGTGATTCTTGTACTTCTTGTCGGTTCACACACGATTACTTCACAACGTTTCCAGTTCGTACTCCCTATTTCCTCAAACTGCGTTCTTTTCTTCTTTTGGCGGGGGTGTTGCCAACGCGCACACGTGCGTCTTTTTCATGTTCTTTTTCAAGGCAGACGGTGAGTTGCGCACATATTTTCCAACTGTGGTTGCCCCCGTGTGTCGCATACCCCTTCAGTGGTCATTGTAGGCTGAGTGTAACACGCGTACGCTTATTTTTGTGTTTCTGGGTGCCACAGCGTAGTGCGGGTACATTTTTTCATGCACGTGGTCGACCAGGGGTTGCGTGCATGTGTACGTTTGTTTTTGGGGTGCCTGTGCATTGCGTTACCCGTCATCTTCCCCCAGGGGTCACAGACAGCCTTGCTAGAGCACTAGGGTACGAATTCCATCTAGTACCCTACCCCTTTCACCCCAATTGCCCAGGACAATTGTTTATTGCAACTCCCATACGCACAACAACATCAGTGCCATGGTTGGGAGGCGACCAAGCAGTAATGGAGGAAAAGGTGGCAGAACTCAAAGATTTTGGCGTGGTGGGTGCGGTAGGGGACGTGGCCAGGATTTGCAGGGTGCCCCTAGAGCCCAGTGTGTGGAGGACCAACTGGGGCCACCTATGCCCCCCCCAATGGTTGTGGGAAATGTAGCTGACACCATCCCAGCTCAGCCCTTGTTGAACCGGCCCATTTTGTCATCTGAACTGGCACAGGATGACTCACAGGCTGACTTCCAGGTCACCAAGTCTAAGCCACATGTAGCAGTGAAAGTTCCTGTCACCAGGCCACGTGGATCTGGAGCAGTAATGTCATCTGCTGCCCCAAGTAGCCAGGGTGAGGAGGCTGCAGGGGCAGTTGCAGCTCAATCCTCCCCAGCTCCGAGTCTCCCAGCCGGGACAGTGTCGGTCCAGGTCCATCACACCGACGTTGGACATGCCAACATCACCTTGCACACAATGCCTGCACCAAGACCTTTGGTCATTGTGCCTTTACGGGCTTCAAGTACCCAGTCCACCTGCGCTTCTGCCCCTACTGACCAGAGTGGCGTAAGCCACTCAGGATCCGCACCACCTTCCAAGAAGAAGAAGGATGCTCTTGCACTACAGGCTGGAACCTCAGACACGGCTACACACTCTGGCACCTCAAGGAAGCCTAGCTTCAATGATGCCGAACTTGATGCACTTGTGGCCTATCTGTTGGCACATAGCCGCGAAATGGTGGTGACTGCAGGCTGTAAGACTATGCCTGCTCAACGTAAGGCCCACTGGCAGACCATCGCAGACCACATTAGTGCCCTTGGATTTGTGAGGCGCACAGCTGATGATTGCTACAAGTGGTGGAATTACTTGAAACGCAGAGCAAAAATAAGCTGGCTTCCAATCATGCCTCTACTCTGGTGACTGGCGGTGGGTCTCCACCAGAGGATGACCAACTCACTGAACATGAGTCTGGTGCTGGAACCTTCGTCACAGAGGAACAGATCCAAGGCGTGGGAGACCTACCAGATTATGAAACATTGTCCAGTGAGTGCCCATGCATGTGTGTGTAATCCATGTGTATGTTGCTTGGGTGATGTGTTCTGATTGAGTGCCAGGTGAGGGTATGTACTCATGAGTGGTATGGGTCACCCATGTGCTTCCTCCAAACCATTCACCGGCCTTGGATTTGGGTGTGACAGTATCCCTTCTGACCACAGTAGCCAATTAGCACCACATTACTGCAGTTGCCCTTAAACTGTCATCTTGTAACAACATTGTTCAAAATGTTCAGTGTTCATTCAGCCTGATTGTTTCAATCCTCCCATTTTTACAACAAATTTTCTGCCCTAATGCCACATATGTGACATGCTTCTGTCATAGATTACACCCCACAATGGCCCACATTTATTACCTTGTTATGGGAATGATTTGACCATTCAGGCTGATTGAGTAAGGGCCTGCTCACATTAATTTTTGGGCCCTGCCAACCATTGATGTATCCATTTGCCTGCCATCACTGTATAATTGAACACTGGATGTGTTGCATTGTGTGGCACATGCGTATTTTGTCACACTATTTTGCATTTTTCATCTCATCATGTCCATCTCACATGGATGGGTGACAGTACTCATTCACTAACATATGGCTGTACTTGTCAAATGTACCATGGCTATGCTATGTGCCATCTGTGTGCTGGCATGTGTCATGTATGTGTATTGTACATGCCACTCACAGGCTAATGTGTGATGCCAGTGCTATCCAGCATGCAGCAAATCTGTTGCTTTTCCATCTTGGAGTCCTCAGTGTCTGCTTTTTGCCTCCCCTTCCAACTCATTGACAGTGCATGCATGCCAGGGTTATAGTTATGTTGGACATGTATAATTCATGTACTGGATCTCTGGCTTGTCAGGCCTATGTGTGTGCTATGGTGCTCAAGCCTGTTTCCATTTGTTGTCTTTCATGTTTTTGCAGGTGATGACACACTTGATGCTGTTGAGGTGGAGGAGATGGTGCAGACCCAGGAGGAATCTCAGCCACAACCGGGCATCAGTGGAGGACGTGGGGTGGTGGTGGGTGAAAACCCAATCCTCCTGCAGACCATACTGTCCACGGGTGTCTCTGGGTGCACCTCCCCAGACCTCTATGAATCAGGTGCTAAATCGGACAGCGAGACATATTGCCGTCGCAGGTGAGTGTTTCTGGCAGGGATGCTGTTCTGTCCAACCCACCTGCACTGGGGGTAGACTCCTCTATGGGGATGTCAGTGTTGGTAACTCCGCCTTGGGCCGTTACGGATGCAGGGTCACACTCCACAACATTAGCTCCTGTTCCTGGGCCAGCAGATCAAAGGGGGAATGCAGTCCTGCAGTCTCAGGCAGTGCCAGCACAGCAATGTGCAGACCGCCTTGCCCCAAACAGGTGTGGTGCCCGCCGACGCGGTGGCCGTGTGCCACCAGGCAATACTGTATGGGAAAACTCCATGTACAGTATAGCAGCACAACAGGGAGCATTGTGTGAAATGATGGCTCAGGCAATGGATAGGGAGGCCACTTCCATTCTCCCCCCTGAAAGGCAGATGGAGCTCCAACCGCAGGCAACTGACTTCATTTGCCAATCACACAGGGAGGACATGTCGGCGTCCAACAGGGACCGATGGGCGGCACTGGAGACTCTGCGTGAAGCCATATCTGTAGAGTCACAGGGCCACAGGGAAGCCCTGAGGTTATAACACCAGTTCTTCAGGGAGACTCTGGGTGAACTTGAGGCTTCCCGAACTTTTAGGTCAGAACAGCAGATGCAGCAGCTCACACGTTCACTCTCAGCAGAGCTCCAGGCAACCCGTGCAGAGATCCGGGCATCACGCGAGGCCATGCAGGTAGAAATGCGGGATACCCGTGAGGTGCTGCATGGGGATCTCTGTACCATCATCCTCCAGAACGAAACCTTCCACACCTGCATGCTTGCTGCCATCGAGGACCATACCAGGGCTTTGTGTGGGCTGCCTCCCATAGCACGGCCATCTCCTGATGTAGAAGCAGAGGGTGAAGAGAGCGACAGCAGTTCTCCCACGGTAGCGTAGCCGTGCAGGCCATGAGCCCATGGAGGTATTTTTTTTTTCTGAACATCCACGCAGGTGAGTGTTGGGGTGCATCCTGTCCTCGAACCTCCTGGGTGGCCTCCCCACCGGTCCACACATGGCCATTTTTGATTTTTGTATTTTATTTCTTTAACAGTGTGTTTCCTTGTGTGGCTCCCGTGGGCATCCACTGTGTATTCCAGCTGGGCACATGCAGGCTTGTCCTGTCTTTGGGTTAGATGCTTGGGTTCCTGACACACACACCCCTCCTGCTTCCCCTTTCCATAGGCTTGCAAAGGGTGTGACCAAGTGACAGTAACTTACACAGTGACACTGGGCTCCCATGAGCTGTGTGGGCAGTCTGTAGTCAAAACTGTGTGTACATCCCTAGTGGGGATTGCTGTTGGATTGAACACTGCATGGTGTATTGATATGTGCTTGTGCATCCATGTCTTTATCCTTATTCACATGTACCTTCTTCATGTCTTCACAAGGCTGTCTCCTTTGCAGATGCAGTTCATGTTGTATGCAGTACACTGACACATTTGCCTGACAGCAACACTCTGCAGTTGGAAGAGGTGGATGTGCTGGCTTAGTCAGGTTGTGAGACTTGCACTACTTTGATTTTGTACTGTCATATTTTGCCACTGTTTCATCCTGTGTTGCTGTTTTGTGTTGCTGGTAAGTATTTGTTCATGTGTGCTGTTTCTTATTGATTACTGGGAGCATATTGTCTGTGGCCTGTTTACATTTGGGACAGTGCACTTTGTGACACTTGTGTCATGTGTTGTGCATTCATTTGGTTGCTTTCACATTGCATGACATGCCATGGTGTGTTGGGTAGCTGAGATGAGGAGGGGTTGGGTGACATGGCACTATTTTCATGTTGTATTTTGCAAGGGGGTAGTCATTCATGCTGCATGAATGTGTGTCTTTTTGTGACACGGCATTGGTTGTCTTTAAGTAGGTAGGGATGCACACAATGTAACACTTCCAGTTGACCAATCTCAGGCTGGTATGGTTGTGACAGCTGACTGTCCCTTATGTCATCATCATTGATTGTCAGCTGGTATGTGCCAGGGCTGTGTGCACTCCACAGGGGTAGGATTTTATGTCAAGTAATTAGCCACCAGCTGGGTACGGGCTGCCTCACCACGTGCCCTTTCACCTTCCATGCGCAGCGGCAGAGCATGTAGTTGGGGATACCACCATGTACACCTGCAGGCCCCGGCGGGTTGCAACATTGTGCAGGACACATGCTGCCACTATGATCCTGGGGGCGCGTATAGCAGCTGCCCACCAGAGCGGTCAAGGGAGCGACAGCGTGACTTGAGCACTCCGAATGTGCGCTCCACTATGCCCGGGTTGCAATATTGGCTATGTTGTATCTTACCTCAGGTGGTGTGGTGGGGTTCCGAATTGGCGTCATCATGTGGGTGCTCAGAGGGTAGGCACTGTCCCCTGGGGAGGTGATGATGGGTATCATTATTGGGGTTGTCACATTACGCAGTATCTGACATGCATGCATGTGCAGAGGCATTTATACTCACCAATCAGCCATGTATCACCATGCCGCCCAGCTTCTAGGTCCCGGTTTAGGGGTGACATTCTGAAAATGAAACTATCATGGGTGGACCCTGGATAGTTGGCATATACTGAGGTGATGATTCCCTTGGCATCACATACTACCTGCACATTGATGGAATGCCAGTGCTTGGGGTTTCTCGGCCTCTGCCTGAATGACGAGAAGACTGAACTGCTCATTGTTGGCGCACCAAACAACCTACAAAAACTAAGCCCTAACTACTCCAATATAATAATTGATGGCAATACAATCCCGATCGCCAAAAGTGTGAAAACACTTGGCTTCTATCTCGATGCCAATATAAACCTCTCTAAACAAGTCAACTCGATCGCCTCAACCACTGCATATACAGGAAAACTAATCAGAGCCGGCAGACCATTTCTTTCCCCTAACAGTTGCCTCACGCTAGCCAGAGCTCTTATACAATCTAAGCGAAACTACTGCAATAGCCTCTATTTAGGTGCCAACCAAGCGATAATCAGCAAACTCCAAGTCATTCAAAATAATGTGCTACGAGCAGCGTTAAACATTCCTAGGCATGAGCATATCTCTGCCACCAGAACTACATGCAAATGGCTCACCATCCAACATAAAATCGATCTAAAATCCCTCTGCCTCACCTACAAAGTTCTCAACCATCTAGCCCCCCCTTACCTTACTGACAAATTCACCATGAGAACATCCATTATAACCACGAGGTTGTCCAATACCCTATGTCTTACAGTACCCAGATTTGCCTCTAAAATAGCCGGTGGCTCAAGCTTTACTGTCCTCGCCGCCCAACTCTGGAATACCTTGCCTCTGAATATTAAGGCGTCCAAATCCTTCCAGTCGTTCAGGAAACATGCCATTGAGTGGCTCCTGACAAAATGTCAACCTTAAGTTAGACTCAGCTATACACTGTACATATTGCACGTCTTATTTTGTCATTATGGGTGGCCATCACATCCATTGTCTGTATATGTTGTATATACTTGCTGCCGTACTATTACTGTGATTCTATGTACTATGCCTGTAACCTGTACTAAGCGCCCCTATACTCCTGGGTCCGGAGCGCTATAGAAATAATAAACATAAACATAAACATAAACATAAACATGTGCTCAGGTGCCCTGGGAGGACGTAGAGCCACATGGGTGCAATCAATGGCACCTAGCACTTTGGGAAGTGTGCCACCCCATAAAAGTCCTGCACGGCAGCCTGCCTTTCTGCAGGTGTTCTGGGCATGTATATGTGCCTGCGGACTGAGGAGCGTGCAGTCATGATGGCAAACACCTGGTGTAGGCAGCGTGACTGCGTGGCCTGTGACACCCGCCCCACTATGGCAGTTGTCCGCTGAAATGAACCAGTAGAGAAGTGCAGTACATTGAGCACCTTTTCCAAGGGGCTCAGTGCTTGGGAGCACAGGGTGGGTGATGTGAGGTCATCCTCCCACTCACTCACCAGGTCCAGTATTATGTGGGGTGGAAACCTGTACCTCCCATAGACCTGGTCATCAGGCATCCCAAAAAGGCTGATCCTGGGTGAAAAAATGAGGGGCCTGGCTATCCTCCTCCTCCTGCGGTGTCCCATGACCACTGCTGTGAGGGACAGCATATTCATCATAGCGTCTGAGCTTGTTTGTTGTTTGCATGCACTTTTATGCTGCACGGGGCTGCATACGCCTGCTTCCTGCTGGCGTACGTGTTTCCGGATTAGCGCGTCTTTCCCCTGTTCAATTCCATGAATACGTGGTGTAGGCATGCGTGTGGGCGTTGCGAGCATTTACCTCCTGTACTTCCCCCGTAACGCCCACATTTTCACCCGTTGTTCCCCATTCTGCATGTTACGCCTCGTGTTCCGCCCACTTTTGTTGTGTGCGCTGCACTTTTTGCGCTTTTGCTGTGCACATAGCGCACACCGTTTATTGACATGTGCGCCCGCGTGCGCCACCCACGATTTACACACACATCCCAGGATTTACACGCATACTGACTTCCATGAATCGATGTGCACGGCTATGGCACGCTTGCACTGTGATTTTCACACTGGCACTGCCATTTTCGGCGCACATTGATTCCATGAATCGGCCTGAGTAGTCTACATACATTTGGATATGAAAGCAATATTTTCAAACGCATTAAAAAACCTCCCTCTACCTAAAATGGGGCTATAACCTTGCTTCCTTCAAAATCCATCACCCCTCCCCACAATGTTAGTTGCTAAATACGTCACCTGGTAGGAACATGAAGATGACCTTGTACTTTCTATGTCACAAAACGGGTACTCTAGCAACGATAAAATTGTATTGTAGATTACAGAAACACATGGGGTTCAAGTATCAAATGCGCTCAACTCTTATAATAGAAGTGGTGTGCGTTCATGAGATGCCTAATTGGCAGTAAGCCAGCAATCCTTTTTTTAAAAAAAGGATTTATTATTAGATTTCCCCATTTTAATTCTAATATGCCTTATTGGCAACGAGCCAGTGAGCCATGCCTGGTTGGCAATTAACCTGTGAGCCGGTACATGTTTCGAGAATAGGTTCTCTTCCTAAGGGCTCTTAAATAATATCTGGTCATCAACAAAATAATTCAGCATATATTTAAAAGTTGTGATGTTAGTACTGTGTGTGCAGTTTATACACTCATAAAGCAATTACAGTATGGACAGTATAATCTCTAGTGTCTATATCATTGTCATATACCACACACATGTAAAAGAAACAAAGATACGAAATGGTAAGGTATATACAATTATAATGTAGTTAGGACATGAGGGAAAGACATACAGACAGATAACAAAGAAATACAAAAATCATTATTAATTCAGAAATTGTTCTTAATTAATTAATCAGCATTGCAATTTTTGTCAGTCACATAAAATAAGGGAAGTTGCTTTAGAAAAGTGACTTGCCAAAGTATTGTAGATTATGTGATCTGGAAATCAATGAGGCTAAGTAAAAAATAATATACTGTTCAATGAACATTTATTTAAAACAACTGTACCTGGACGATAGTTTCCAGAACCATTGAAAAGGTTACTGAGTTTTGTTGCCTTGGAATGTATTTTAACTGTGCTTTCCAAGGGGAACGGATACATTGTAAAAAAAAAGTCAAAACATTAGCAGCTGTAGCTTGTAGAACGAAGATGTTTTGGAAAACACTGGGGCCTTTATTTGCTTTCAATAATTGAATTATACAATAAAAGAGTACCAAGATGATTGTGTATGGAATAGAAATCAGAGTTCTCTGTCACAAAGGCTGGTTGAATACATTATAAGGTAGAATATGTAGATCAGCTTTGGACCTCCCATGTTCTACACAAATGCAACATACTCAGGCTGAACTCAAACTTGTTTCTTTGCCTACTCTCACTAAAATCGGTTACTTAAAGATGAGGAGAGTGAGAAACCATAATTTACTGCACATCCCAATGAATGCAGGCGGCTCTAAACAGAAAAATGACCTCAGCTGCCATCTGTACGAAGCAAGACAATTTCACAGAAATATTGACATTCAAATAGATGAGTCTTTTCCCATGAATTTAACAATGCAAAAAGACGCATATACAACTTTAAAAAATTACTCATACTGCAAAGCAGAATATTTAAGAAGCAAAGTTTTAGCAAGAGGATACATAATGCTTTTCCTGACATTTATGAATCCTCACCCTTAAATGTGTTCATTCCCAGAGATATTTAGATGGAGTTTGTATATGTTATTCCTTTTGAACATTTGGGAAGCTCTGGAGGTGTTGGAACCTAGGTAAAGAATACCAAAAGATAAGAGAGCTTGTAGACTATATATGGCCCTCATTACGACCCTGGCGGAAATCGCGGTGCTAAATGCACCGCGGAGCACGGCGGAAAGCTGCCGATAGCGCCATGGAGGTTGGCGGATTTTCCGCCCCATGCCGACCTTGGCGGGGCGGTAAATCCCCAATCCCCATTTTACCCTTCCCCATTCCCATTTTTGCCCCATAGGGTATAATGGGAGTGGGGAAGGCGTTAATTGCGCCACCGCAAAATACGGTGGCGTAATTAACATCAAGGTCCCGTAGCGCCATGGATTTCTCCGCCCGGAAAAACCAGGCGGAAAACGTTCCATGGCGCTACGGGAACTCGTAGTAGGGCGGACGGGTCCGCCGCGAATAACGCTGGCGTAAACCCACTCCGCCAGGGTCGTAATGAGGGCCAAGTATGCAACAATTACAGATATGACTGAACACCTGATCACTCAATGTGGAAATAATAAAGATGTTAGGGATACTATGATGAGTAGATTTGTAAGAGATTCTTCTACTCTCAATACAGAATAGTTTTCAAGTATATAAATGAATAGCACAAACATATCGCCAACACTTGCATTCATTAAATTGTGTGTTTTAATTAATTATGTATTGAATGCTAAGCATGCTACTACTCCATAGAACACACATTTTAATTCCAAAGAACGATTTGTATTATGAAATACCATCGAACAAACCAGATTGAACTTGGGAAGGGGTGTATAACGGATGATGCATCTCTGAAACCAGTTCTATATTGGATCCATCTCTGGACCTCAGTTTACTTAATAAAATTTAGGGAGACACTAGGGGATTTGTTAGATCAAGAGGGGGGACATCTATCCCCTGGTGTACACACATAGCATCTTTGTTGGTCAGCTTAGACTTAAGCTGTGGGTGGACCAGTACGGTACTTATTGACCAAAACACAAAATTGATTATCAAAAGCACCCATGATGAAATTACTAAGATCAGCAGGCTGGCCCTAAGTACAAGATCAGCATTGGCAAGAGAGCACTGGGCACACAAATTACATTTTGGGAGAGAGAGATGCATTGACCTGATTGTTCACCCATTTGCTGGAACTCTATATATGAAACTCCATTTTGGAACATTCCCAATTGCAACTCTTGTTGCCAAATGGCATAGTGGGGCTGAAGAACTCTGCCCGACATTTAAGGCTGCTAAAGAAGCCATGACAAATGTCCTATTCTTTTGCTCGGGCTATAATAAACTAAGACGTCTTTATAGTATCAAACCATGGAGTGAGAAATGTATGGACGATAAATGATGCAATCTAGTCTACCCACACAGAAGTAGTTATTGTTAGGACAAGTATGTATATTGCTAGAGGATGTGTTTCAAGGAAAACCCTTGCTGAGAGCAATCAGTAAGACATGCTCATAGCCCAGATTATATAGGCATTTTAAAACAGATGATACATCAGCCTAGATATCGGAATGGAAAAAGAATACTCCCACCATCGATATAATGCTCTTGTTTTGTATTACTCCGTTCATATCTGAACATTGATATTATATCTAATCATGTTTTCTACTTTTTACAAATTATTTTATCACACTGCGCTCTTGTGGAGCTTGCGTTTTATGAAATTGTTATTGTATTTTACTTTTGCAACTACTGTAAGATGTATTTCGATTAAAGTAATGAAGAGAGATTATGAAACATATTAAGTATTCAAGTAGATAATGAAATATCGATATATTTATTTATTTATTTATACAGCAGGAACAATGCTCTTTTGATCACACAAGAACATGCAATAGATAAGAGATCGGATTTGATGGAAAGCCGTGAGTTTCTTGCAATGACCTGAGTTTGAGCGACATTCTGACCAGGTTGTAGAAGGGACGAAATGGAATAGTCTCTGGTGACAATACATAAGTGTACATACATGGATTAAGGACAACCAACATTGCACATTTTTAAGTGCAGGTAGGCAGTACAGCCAGCTGTGCTTGGGATGTGACCATAATGGGTCAAGTGCTGAAGTAGATGCAGAGAAAGTAAGGGGAAGAGGCAGGTTAGAGGTGAGGGAAAAATGTTAAATGTTAGCTAGAAGGCAGATAAGAGGTAGATTAAGTGGGTAACTCAGAGGCGAGGAGGTAGGCTTTTAGTTGGGTTTGAACAAATCCATGTGCACTGTTTCTCGGATGTCAGGGGGAAGAGAATTCAATGCAAGCAGAGCAAGAACTGAGAATGCAAGAGTAAGAACAAGGAGGGCGAGGAGCCACAAGGGTAGTCAAGGAGGCAGAGTGGAGATTGTGTGAATACTTGTAGAGTTGGATAGAGGAGGATAGATACAGTGGTGGCTTACCATGGACAGATGTGTGAACCAGGAGAAGACATTTAAATCTGACCCTGTTGTTCATTGTTAGCCATCCATCTTGGTGAGGTACAAGGAAGTAGTGTGAAGTGAGAGAGTTCAAAGATAGCCCTGGTAGTGAAGTTAATGATCATGTCGAGAGGATTGAAAGCATAGTTGGGGAGACCAAAGAGGGTGCTGGCACAGAAGTCCAATTTAGAGAAGACAAGAGTGTTTAAGAGATGCTTGGCAGTGTTGAAAGGAAGGAGGTGCCTGATTCTCCTAATATTTAGGAGGTTGAGGCAAGCTGCTGTTCCCCTTTTGGAGATGAAAGTAGACAAAGTATGAGAAGGGTCATAGATGATGCTGAGGTTTCTAGCTGAAGAGCAGTAGGTGAGAGTGTCAGGTGGGATCTGGATAGGTAGAGGAAGATATGAGAAAGAGCTTTTGGCAGGGAAAAAGGGCACCATTGTTTTGGTAGAGTTTAGCATCAGAGAGTGCCATGGCATCCAATATTTAATGCCAGAGAGACAGTTTAAAATGTTGATAGAGAGATCAGAGCAAGGTTCATGAAAAGAGAAGGAGATTTGGGTGTCATCCGGGAAGAGATGGTAGGAGAACCCAAAAGAAGAGATGAGGGGGTCTCGAAGGTTGTGGATGTCCAAGAAATTGGTAAAACGGTTGAATATAACCCTAGAGACACAGGGGGGATGTTCGGGTCAGCCCCTTGTTCTATTAGGATTGGGATGACTGTGGCTGTTTTGAAACAGAGGGAAAGAAAGCAGAGTCGAAGGACTGGTTGAAGAGTTCTAAGGGGGCACGAGGCCTGACTAGCTGAGGAGGAACAGAGTCTGATGGGGCACAAGAGGGGTTAGCCTTCATCCATAGACATAGCACTTTGTCGGTATTATTGTGACTAAAGTGGGAGATAGAGGGAGAGATGATGGTAGAGTAGGCAGAGTATAATATGTAGGAGGAGGGAGAGTGAGGAAGGTCAGGAGAGAGTCTCTAATTCTGGAAATGTGTGCAGTAATGTATTGAGCTAGGTAATTAGCTGTGAAAAGTGGAGTTGATAATCAAAGAGTGAGTGAGGAGTGAGTTTAGGGTGCCCTGTACCCAGTGAGGATGGTTGGAGTGAGAGTCAATGAGGGTTAGGTAGAATTTCCTTTTTGCTCTATCAAGAGTGGACTTCAGAGAGTTAAGAGCCGAGAGGATTCATTGCAGGTCCACGTGCAAGTAGGTATGCCTCCAATTGCTCAGCATCCGATGCATGTCTGTGCAGAGAGATCGAGATAAATGGCAAGACCCATGGTTGAAGATGCTGAGACTTAGGGCTGAACGTAAGCAGTGGGAAGTGAGAGGAGAATGAGTCATATGGTAGGCATTGGAAACTGGAGAAGGCAGTGTTAGTGGAAGAGACATTAGGTGTGAAGGAGAGTGAGAACTGTAGGTCGGAGAGAAAGGGGGGAACAGCAGAACATTTACATTTCCTTTTAGTAGTGGGTGAAGCAAGTGGTGAGGAAAGCAGAGAGGGTGGAAAGGAGATGGTGGTGGAAACAATTGAGTGATCAGATATGGATACTGTGACAGTAATATTAGTGGCTGAGAGAGAGTTGGAGATGAATAAGAGAGCCAAAGAGATACCCACTGTAGGGGTAGGTAGATTATGGATAGAGTGGAGTGTGTGGTCACAACAAAATTCTGAAGCTCAGATTAATGGGAAGTGGTTGGGAGGGAAGGTTAAAATCACCTATGAGAATGAGGTGATGTTTAGTGGAAAGAGAATGAAAGAGTTGCCGAAGATCATCAAAGAATGATGATCCACTGGGATGTCCACTGGGACCTGGAGGGTGATAGATGGAGGGGATGTGAGCAGAGTGAGGGAGAGAAATAGCAGAGATGGTGAATTCAAAAGAGGTAGGAGAGGATGTGGCATTGGAGATTTGTGAGCCATTGAGGCTGGAAGAGAGTAGGTGTCTGACGCATCAACCTCTGCCAGTCTGTCGATGAGGGTAAATGAAGGATAGTTTGGAGTCGTGTTGTTAAACGGGAAATCATATTGTGCCTCCTTTGTCATATATATTGGGCTAAGCCCAGTCGATCTGCAAAGAAAACCGCGTTTCAAAAGTTCTGATTTTGGATCGACTTCGCTGCCATTTTAGGATCATCCGCCATTTTGATTTCTGTTCATATGTAACTCTGTGTTCTAAAATGGTGGAATGTGTTTCCAACTTACAACTGAGCCTTCCCGACCTTTACACTAAGTTAATGGTTAGACTGAGTAAAGAGACCTTGTCCCATACATGACTTGTGGTTTTAGTATTGTCTGCACCAATAAGCCTCATCCACGAACATACATCGAAGACAATATACAGCAAATATCTAGCGGTGACACTAGCTGAACTGCATTGTGAAGGGATATGTGCTAAGGCTTACTGCTAAATCTGGGAATACACTTTGCCATTGTAACATGTTTGAATGTAAACCAAATGTAAACCGTGTGCATATTGTTGTATAAGCCAGAAGTAAACTCGGCACAAACTCTAGACCACAGATTATTAACTTGCAGAGGGGCTGGACATTATTACTGAAATTCTATAAATGTAAGAATGTCCAGATGTCCAGTACCTCTCACTCCTCACACTGAAGGGCTGGTACTCACTGTGATGTACTGAGGGCCAGATAGCTATCTGAAAGTGTTTCTTTGTAACTGCACAGTAGAATAAGATCTATGAATCTTTATAAGCCTGTGTTTGGTGTATTTTCTTTTGTGGTACTCAGCCTTTATATTTTTTCTTGCTTTTACAGTGGAGGTGTGCCAGAGTGGCAGTGCCAGTTGGAGAAATCCAGGTTTCACTGATAGCAAATTAACCAATTTCTTTTTCCTTTTTTCTTTTATATTTTGTGTGTGAGGTTTGATTTTAAACTATATCACAATAATAAACACAACATTGGGAAATCGTCTGGTTGTACTGGCAGCAGTTCTCAGCCCCTTTCCCACATTATCTCACTAGCCCAATTCCATCTTGAATCACAATTGAATAGGACTTTGACCAATAACGGTGTTCTTTGTATTCATTTGGTGTGCAGTCATAATGTCGACATCAATAATGTCGACAGTCAAAATGTCGACAAATTAATGTCGAAAAACAATAATGTCGACAAACAAAAATGTCGACATTTTTCGATATTTTTTCGAAATTTAATTTAGTGTATGCATAAATAAATAAATATATATATATATGATGTGTTGAGTATGAGGGGTGGTTGGGGGGGTCTGGGGGGGGTGGCAGGGGGGTGTTGGGTGAGGGGGGGTTGGGGGGGGGACCCCCCCATAGTAAATACAATTTGTATTTATTTAATTATTGAATAAATAAATAAATAAATAAATAATTGGTATGTGTTGAGTATGAGGGGTGAAAGGGTGGTTGGGGGGGTGTGGGGGGGTGGCAGGGGGGTGTTGGGTGAGGGGGGGTTGGGGGGGAACCCGCCCCATAGTATATGATCCTTTTTTAGGTTATTTATTTATTGAATAACTAAATAAATAAATAAATAAATAATTGGTATGTGTTGAGTATGAGGGGTGAAAGGGTGGTTGAGGGGTGTGGGGGGGGTGGGAGGGGGGTGTTGGGTGAGGTGTTGATAGTTTTAAGGGTTTATAGTCATAATGTCAAAAAAAAAAATGTCGACATTTTTTTTCTCGAAAAAATGACTTTTTACATTATAAGTACAGGATGTCGACATTATTATTTTCGACATTTTTTTTTGACATTTTTGTCTGTCGACATTTTTTTTCGACATTATGACTATAAACCATTCATTTATGTACTCCTGTTCAGGCTATAAAAGTTCACAAATCAACCAGAATTCCTCTGTTTCCTCTTGAGCACTATCCCTATTGGTTAAATCATTAGCAACGTTGTCAGTACCATTAACAATGGCCAAGCTATCCTCTACTGTGACACTCCTTTTTTCAGCTTTTTGTCTACTTGGCTGTTCTCCCTGTCTTCGTGCCACATGCGTTCCCTCGAAACTTGGGCCCAGCTCCCCCGTCTTCATGCCATGTGCGTTCCCTCGCAACTTAGGCCAAGCTCCCCCATCTTCACGTCACATGCATCACCACACAGCCGTTCCCCGCTCACCCAACCTATCGTATCCGTCACAGCATTGCTTCGCACACAACAGCCCCCACTCCCCTGGCCTAACACATCCCTCTCTGCATTGCTCCCCACGCAACTGCTCCTGCTCACCTGATCTAGCTCATTCTTCTCTATGTTGCTCCCCACACAACTGACCCGGCTCACCTGACCTAGCACAGCCTTCTCTATTTTGCCCCCCACTCAACTGCACCTGCTCCCCTGGCCTAGCACATCCCTCTCTGCATGGCTCCCCACATAACTTGTCCAGGCTCTCTCGGTCTTGCACATCTCTCACAGCATTGCTTCCCACACAGCTGCCCCTGCTCCCCTGGCCTAGCACATCCCTCTCTGTGTAGCTCCCCAGGTAACTTGGCCTGCTCCCGCAGCCTTGCACATCCTTCTCTGTGTTTCTCGCCGTGCAACCGGGCCCGCTTCCCTCCTCTCCTTCCTCTTCAGGCTCCCTTGATACGCAACCAGCATTTTGTTCCCTGCTTGTGTCTCTGCATTCCATGTCCTTTCGTTATGTGACTATTGTATTGTAATTCCATTGCATTGCTTGCCTTTCCTCTTACTTCCAGGTTTCCATGGATCACCAGTAGTTTGTGTATTTAGTTTTTGTAGGGTTACCATTGCATTGTTACTTTGCTTTGTATTCTAATTGCATTATAACACCCTTGAGTACCATTGTTGTGTACATCTGTTGCCTGCACTGCTTTCTCCACTCTCGCTAGGACTCCACAAGGTTCCAGTGTTCTTGTTCTGTGGTGTACTTATGTGTTGCCCCCTCTACTGTGTGTGATTCCCTGTGTGCCTCACTCCTGTCTGCAACAGTGTGTAACCCCCCTCCTGCATGGGATGCCTCCTTACTCTCCACCCGCACCCTTTAACTGCTATTCTATCAACTATCCTATCCCTATGACTAAGTCTGGTAGGAAGAAGCTCAAAAGGGACATCCTGCTATCCAAAACAGGCCTCCCTATCCCTGATAACTACATCAGTGCTTCCTCCAGACAGAGCCTCACCGACAGCCTCTTTGTCGTTCCCTCTCCCGGCCATTTGACCCCCGTTTACTGGTTACCTGGCCACCCACTGAACCTACGAGTCCAGCCACCTGCACTTCCAGTTGCGTTTGCACTGCCTCCGGGCTTCCCAAACACTTAGGGACTGTATCTGCAACCCTACAGTCCCCTGACTCTCTGCACTTATGAGCCACCTCCTGGCAGCACTTCCAAGTTCCCTTGCACTCCCCCCAGCACTTCTCCCCCTCCCGCCTCCTTCAGCACTTGCGCGATCAGAATCATACAAGGCCTAGTAAGTTCATTGTTCTGTCCTCCTTTTGTCTTCCCTTCCTTGTCTTGTCGCTCCCAGAACACTTGCGTACAGGCACGTTATAAGTGACTTATCATGTCATATCATATATGGATGTTCTTTGAAATCCTCACTTAAATGTTTGCCAGCTCCCCTTTCTTAGTCTTGGTAGTGGTCCAGCCAATCCTTTAATTTAAATTCCCTATCCATTGTACAAGACCTTTCTCAACATCCCTCTGTTTTTACTACATCCTCTTCCCCACTGTTCCCTCCTTGCCTATAACACTGCACCAGTTGGGGCTTCCTGGACACATGTCCCCTTGTTGTATGACCAGCAATGTCCATGCCCACCTGTGGCAAAGCATATTATGAATGTATGGTTGTCATTGTATGTATGAATTACGTAATTATGTAATATTAATGAATTATGTTGTCCTGTGTGTGAAGGCATCATGAACTGTTAACTACATCAGTGCTTCCTCCAGACAGAGCCTCACCGACAGCCTCTTTGTCGTTCCCTCTCCCGGCCATTTGACCCCCGTTTACTGGTTACCTGGCCACCCACTGAACCTACGAGTCCAGCCACCTGCACTTCCAGTTGCGTTTGCACTGCCTCCGGGCTTCCCAAACACTTAGGGACTGTATCTGCAACCCTACAGTCCCCTGACTCTCTGCACTTATGAGCCACCTCCTGGCAGCACTTCCAAGTTCCCTTGCACTCCCCCCAGCACTTCTCCCCCTCCCGCCTCCTTCAGCACTTGCGCGATCAGAATCATACAAGGCCTAGTAAGTTCATTGTTCTGTCCTCCTTTTGTCTTCCCTTCCTTGTCTTGTCGCTCCCAGAACACTTGCGTACAGGCACGTTATAAGTGACTTATCATGTCATATCATATATGGATGTTCTTTGAAATCCTCACTTAAATGTTTGCCAGCTCCCCTTTCTTAGTCTTGGTAGTGGTCCAGCCAATCCTTTAATTTAAATTCCCTATCCATTGTACAAGACCTTTCTCAACATCCCTCTGTTTTTACTACATCCTCTTCCCCACTGTTCCCTCCTTGCCTATAACACTGCACCAGTTGGGGCTTCCTGGACACATGTCCCCTTGTTGTATGACCAGCAATGTCCATGCCCACCTGTGGCAAAGCATATTATGAATGTATGGTTGTCATTGTATGTATGAATTACGTAATTATGTAATATTAATGAATTATGTTGTCCTGTGTGTGAAGGCATCATGAACTAAGACACAGACAAAAGACATAAAGTTCCAACAAAAGATGTTTATTAAATGTACCCTTTCCCAGGTTTCAAGTAACACAGTTAAAAACAAAAGGGGTCTTGAGACTCTGTTCTCAAGACAAGTGTCGTTCATCTGCAGTGGTTCCATTGGGCTGTTTCACAGTGTTCTTATTTTTCACCATTCAGGGCTCACTGGTCTAGGTGCAGTTGTCAGCCCACCCGGTGGCAGATGTCGGAGGAGTGCTTGACTATGGAGCAAGAATTCAGCGTGGCAATGTGGAGCAGATTGCCATTTGTGAAAGACTTACAGGGGAGGAGCAGGAGACAGAGGTCCCCCACGTAAGCAGAATGGGTGCCTGAGACATAGAGGCAAGATAAGGCAGAGGGGCCGAAGGGAGTGCAGGCAAGGGAGGGAGCCGGGACAGTGGTATATGGCAAGGGAGCCAGTGAAGGAGTGGCCAGTGAAGGAGGGGCCACAGGAGCAAGAGAGCCAGAGATGCGTCGGCAGTGGGTGGCAAGGGCACCAGCATGGGAGATACAGAAAAGGTTGTCTGTGAAGATAGTGTGGGCAAGGGAGCCAGGATAGTAGAAGATGTCAAAAGAGTTATAGTAAAATTGGCAGTGTGACCAGGTGGAGGCAAGGTAGCCAAGGTGTGCCTAGCAGGCAAGGGAGCCAGGGAAGCAGTAGGTGCAGTTGGCAAGGGAGCCAGTGAGGAGGAAGGTAGATATGTGAGAAGGCAAAGGAGGAGCATATGAAAAAGAAAGCGGTGGGGTTGATGCCCTTGTACCAAGATGGTACCATTTCGATAGACATTTATGATGACCCTGGAGGTCAAGGAGAAGGAAAGAACGACCTCCCAACTGGTGCCACCATTGATGTCTCTGTCTCCGGTCCCACCACGGATACCTTTGCTCATTTGCCTCTAACTCCCTCAGGGTCAGTTGCTTCTCCAGGCCTCCCTCTGGAACAGCCTTCCTGCCTCCCTGAAACTTGAGGAGAACCATCTCCGGTTCCGGAAACACCTGAAAACCTTCCTCTTTGCTTCTGCTTTCTCTGCCTCTCTCCCTTGCCTATATTCCTGGCTGAAACTGCACTGGTTACCTGGCCACCCTTTCTGATCTTGGGTCCAGGCCAGGCCCCACTTTTTGCACACTTGCCCTGCCCCCCTGGCAAACCCATCGCACCTGGGGACTGTTTTCTGTATCCCTACAGTCCCCTACCAGCACTTATTCTGCTCTTACCCTGCACTTGCCACCATTTGGCCGTTTTTATTATCTTATGTATTCTTCTATCCCTTGCACTGCACTTTCCCCCTTTCCCTTCCCCCAGGCACTTGCCCTTTCTCCCTAACCATGCACTTGCACGATCTGAATGACACCTGGCCTAGTAGGATCATTGTCTGTTTCCCACTGTTCCCCTTCCCTTGCCTCATCACGCCCTGATACACTTGTGTATGGGCGCGTTATAAATGCCATATCATATCATATCATTACCTCTTTGTCAGGGTCTCTTGCTGCTCCTTGACACACAGGTCTCGCTGTTGCTCACCCTGTTGCTCTTTATCCCTGCCAGGCTGGTCTCATTTTATACACCTGCAGCCCCTTGACAGGTTGCAGGTATGGATGTTAAATAATCCCTGGCTGACCACAATCCTAGGGGCATGCCCGACCCTCACAGTTCTTAGCAGGCATCTTTCTCGTCCCAGTGCTAGAGTGGTGAAAGAGTGCAGTCTTCATAGCTCTGAGTTGCCTCTTTTTCGACCCAGTGCTAGAGAGGTGACAGTGTGTGTTGATCATTACACTCAGTCTCCTCTTCCTTGCGTCAGTACTATATGTGGGTAAATGAGGGGAACTAACTTATAATAGCCCACAAATGTCGGGGAAGGGTTAGGTTGTCAAGAGGAAAAGGGGATACCATGTCTCACCTGAGGGTACCCCACTCCTAATCCTCAAGGACCCTGCACTCAGGTGATCTCCCTTGTTTCTCCACCCCCAGGGTCATGATCCAAGAGCGATGGCCTTTCCCTGGCCACCTGTGCAGAGGATCCAAGGGGAGCAGGAGTGGGAATACCCTCAGGTTTCCCACATGAGTCACAATGTATCAGTCTCCCACCCCTTCTGAGTTAGATGACCTGGAAACTGTGTGAGAGAATAAGTCCTCTTCCTACATAGATACCCACCATTGGCTGCCTTCCCACCATCCACTGCAACCACAAATTTGTGTGAAATACTCCACCAGTCATCAATTGACTTTCCTCGGTCCTTGATCTGGGCTCTTCATCAGAATGAAGTTCACTTGAGATTTCCTTATCTTGTCCATGCATCAGATCAATGTCATGGTCCGCTCCTGGAATGTTTTGCAATGTATGCTGGCATATTTAAGAAAACTCAACATCCAGTTATCAATGCTTGATGCCTCCTTGTCAATTTCCTCTCCTATTTCGGTTCCCCCTTACATCTAAATTCGCCATGTAACAAACTGAATACCCCAACAAACTCTCCTGACCAGATTCAGCCCTTAGTAACCGCCATCAAGTGGGCCCTTAACGGCTTCACAACTCCAATATATTACAGCTTAACATTCTTCTTAAATACTTTTTCCAACTCTGTCTCTCTCCCCCCTTTTATAGCTGTGACTATTGCATTACCTGCCCCTCCTAAACCCTCTGTCTGCTTCTCCATGGCCAATTTAGTCCTATTCGCTGCCTCACAAACGGTGACCTACCACTTGCTACCATGAACATTTCATTTGTGTGCTCTTACCCCTAATGTTTCTAACAGACTACACCTTCTGCTCTGTTATTTTGAAAGCCTATCATTCAGTCCCCCCCCACACCCTCTTTTTGGAATGCGTTGTACGATTTCTTTCCATGGGGACACATTGGTGTCGTCTCCCTCACATTCCACATCCTCTTCCTGCATATGTTCTTGCTCCATGGCCATGCTCCTCTCCCCAAACAAGCAGGGATTAATGCTGTCCACACTTGCACAGCTGTTCCCCTTACATCCTTTCTCCACCTTTTTGTGGAAATGAGTCTGCGGACAACAATCTTCTTTTGCTTTTAAGTGACACTCTGTCCCCTCACACTCTTAGGGCACCCACAGATCAGCACTCAAGCCTGCTCTACAGACATCCATAGAATATATCCTGTCTAAGGCCATTGCTACTGTGGCTATCTCGTCCTCTGTAAAAGCTGTACACCAAGCAAACATTCAAACCAATCTAGTCAGCCAGCAGCTGAGCATCATTGCACACTCAATTGCATACCACTCCAACAAGACAACGGGTGGACAATGAGGCCGTTCCTCCCACAGGACCATTGCTGTTACTATTACTAACTGCATAATACTCATTGCAACCACCTCTGTATGATAAAAGGCTGATTTGGCACCACTGTGTTTTGAAAACGTGATCCCAAGCTTCCCATTGATCTCTGCAGCCAGTGCGTATAAGCCTGAGGTATCTTAGCCAGCTGTTCCTCTGTTCCTATCAAGAAAATCACCTCAATGAATACTTTCATGTTTTTCTGCCCTGTCATCTTGCTTTCCTTCCTTTTCTCTGTTTTCAAAATCTTCTTGATGTATAAAGCAAGAACAACATCATCTACATTCCCCATTAGCTACTAGCACCCGTAAATAACCACCTACTCTGTCTTTTATAGATCCACATTCAGTTTCAATTGATTCTGAATAGAGCATCTAGAAATGCAAATTAAACATAAATATATAAAATAGCAAACATTAGGATCAATAAAACGTTTTTATTTTAGAAGGAAAAGCTACTAAAGATAGATCAAAGTAGGGCAGCACTGTATAAAACAAATGCATTGAAGCACGGGAATGAACAGTCTCTGCCTAAGAAAAACATTGATTGGGCAAAAGAACATACAGTGCATCCGATTGTTCTCCTTATCTAAGTGAAATTAACAGGACTTGCCCTCAGGATTAGCATCATAACTTTTCACTACAACACGAGGAATAGCTTACATGAATGCAAATATAATATCCACCATGCCCCAAATAAGTCACCGACACATACCATAGTAGTACCCACCAGCATAAGTGCATGCTGTGCGGATTGAAGGACCCCTCTGCCCTTTCCATGAGCCCCAATGTAAAGGAATTTTTAAGCATCTTGAGAGGGGGCGTAAAAACTGCCCTTCTCTCTCTTGCCCAGAGAAAGCAAGTTGCTCCCTTTCCCAGGCATCCCTACTCCCAAGTCCAGGCCCCAAGGGCCTGAAACATGGCAGGTTTTCAGGAAAGTACTGTTAAGATGGATTTCTGAACTCTGACCTGGAGGAGCACAGGTTCAGAAGGCCAACCTAGTTTCTTGGAACAGGGTAACCTCTGGACAAGCCAGACCAATCAGGGTAGCTATGGTGGGCAGTCAAGACTAAGTCTCAAGAGGGATGAGGGTGACTGAAAGACCTCAATGAGCACACAAAGCAAGGACACTTACAAATTACTCCAGACAGGTGTTATATTAAAAATATAGACACATTTATTACAAGGCATTTCTAACATAGACCACAGCAAAGAGTCACAACAATACTGAAGTAAACCAACACATCACAATCAACACGATATATATACAAGACCACAGGGGTCTAACGGATTAAGAAGCACGAAATATGTAGACCACCTAGATGGTGAGGAAAACAAGCAGTGCAAGTGATCTTTAGACCCAGTTCCACATCAAGAATACACCTAACTAAGAGGCAGTCCAAGCCCTACGAAGAGAGGAGCCTTATGCTCAATAGTACATGCACACGCTTGTGCCACTGGACAAAATAGGGTCTCTTCAAGGGTCACTAGCAGCTCAGGAATGTGGATGCGGTCGATGAAGATCAAGTCCCCACTATTCAAGCAGGACCTCCACTTGCGGGCAGAGGCAGGTTGAGAGTGCGGGATAGAGTCGCTATTTCGCAACAGCGATAGAAAAGAAATGGGCTCCTGCGCTAGGGGCCACCGGTTGGGGTATGGACTACTCACCGGTCCCCGACGCAGGCAGACCCAGACTTCGCCAGTTCAGTCCACTTCGCTAGCAGGTTCGAATGCAACAATCGGGATGTCTCGACACTGTAGTTTCCGTGGTAGCAGGTTTCAGGGTCAAGAGGGTCACAAGTGCAGCGAACTTGCACAGGTCATTGCCACAGCAGGGCAACACGGTAACCGTGTTTACTCCGGTCCGGGCGCACTCATCTCACTTCAGACCTGGGAATGCCAAGTGTACGAAATTCGGTGTGAGTGTGCCGTGGACACAGAGCAAGCAGTATACCAAGTTTCAAGGGCTTCCTCGAAACTGCAGCGATGACAGAACAAACATCCTCCGTAAACTGGTCAGCCCACTGGTTGGCCCAGGGACACTTCCGAAGAGGCTTACTTGCAGGGTTTGATGAAGGTGCCGAGAATAGTTGGTCCCACTATTCCAATGGGTCGAAGCGCCTTTGCAGACCTTCTAGCACGATCAGATGCAGAGGGGTCTTGCAGGACGACGGCGGGCTCAGGGTACCAAACCTTCCAGCGGGTCACCAGCGGTTCCTCGACTCAGCTTCTTGTTGCAGGATACTTGGCTCCTTATCCTTTGTTCATGTGAACTCAGGAGATTGACATGGTAGTGGTGTTTTCGGCCTCCTCTTATCCAAAGTTCCCTTTGCGCCAAAATGGAGAGAATGGGAGATCTGTTCACAAACACTCACTCCATACGTGGACCAATCACGGATCACAGTGGTCACAGACATTCAGGACACTCCAGACTCTCTGGCACCCAGGATGTGTATTGGGAACAGACATCCCAGCCCACATACTGGAGGCACATACACAAGGCATGCAGAAGCCCGCAAAAGCTTTGGGTTTCGCGGGAAAGTGCATGACCAAATAAGGACTGACCCGGGTCGGCTCAACCTGGGGAAGGTGAAGGGGCAAGATGGTCAAAGGACAGGACAAAGAACCTTGTGGCATGGCCATTTTAGAGCCAGGCCACCCATTCGTGCCAAACACGGTATGCGCGGATGATAACATGGCAAAAAAGGGTTCAAAACATAAGATAAACGATAGCTGCCACCAGACCTGTCCGTGACACACCTGCACAGTTCGTAGTAAGTACAGCGAGAGTTTCTAGGGCCTTTGGAATTACTAGAGACCCATGGGTGTGGTAAAGTAAGTTACATTGCACTCTTGTTACACGTTGCACAAAAGCTGCAACATGAGGAAAGGACTAAGGGAAACAAAGTCTCCCAGTACTGACTGTCTTAAGGGTATGCTAGTTTCCCCATAAGAAGTGAGCGAAAGCCCAGAGGAGTGCGGCTGAGGGCAGCGCTTCTCTGGCAAAGGTTAGATCAGGGTGTAAAACAGCAGCAAAAAGTTTGGGGGTTGACACATGGAGGGAAAAGTACATTCAAATATGAAATCTTTCCTAATAAGCACTCATTAATATTCATGAGAAAAAATGGGCATACATTTAGAATCATTGTATCCAAATTTACTTCATGACTATAAATGAGGGGTTTCCTGAACATAAAACATGTTTCTGTTCTTCAAGGCCTGAAGTTGGAAACCCCTCGATTACCTCCACTCTTGAATTCCTTCCTTTCTAGTGGTTATGGCCTAAGATCACTGTATCTGTCCTCCCTCCAGTACTTACTAAGTGTGACCTCCTCTGGTTTTGGTTAAATCTGAAGGGATCATATGGTTGTGCCTTCCAGACATACTAGCCCCATTCTATCTTCCTCCTCTCACTCCCTTATGTTCTTCTCCCTGTGTTTCTCAGTAACTCCACCTTCTCACTACTCTTCTCATTCCAACTCTACCCACATTTTCCTCTCTCTCCCCCTGTCCCTGCAATATCTCTATCTCTTCTAACACCTACCTCCATCCTCTGATGGAACTCTTTCCTACTCTCTTTTCTGCTACTCACCCTTCTACACTCTGCTACTAATCTTCCCTCTCCACTCCACTACTACTCTCTCCGCTCCACTCCAATGCTACATTTCCTTCTCTGCTCATAGACTCCCCTCTCAACTCCATTATGCACTCCCCTCTCATACTGCTCCTACTCCACCTGTCCTTCTACTTACTCTCCTCCTTTCACTCTCTCAATCATCTTTCACTTCATCTCTACTCTCCACTTCTGTTCTCATTCAGACACCTTCCATGCACATTCACCAAAAATGACCACAGCCCCTCACCAACCAATAACTCACTTTCACTGAAAATCGCTTATACTGCTGTTCACCGTCCTTCTTCCTTCTGCTCTGTTGTTCTGCCACCTCTTCCACCTTCTATGGCCTCACCCAAATGACCTACAACTACTTGCTTCCTGTCCTCAGCTTTATTCTTCTCCTCTTTCTCTGATTGGTTCTCTTCCCCAGGCCAATCTTGTCCTGTCTTCCACACCTGAGAGGTGTGGAAGACATTAGATTGTATGAAATGTGGTCTAAGCCCATCCCCTTGTTTTCTCACAGATCTGCCACATGTTGTCCTGGCAGCCCATGTTGAATAGTGGTTCCATTCTAGTTGGGAAGCCAGGCAGTGCCCAATTCACCCGCAAGTGTACAAGTATCTTTTAAGTTCAAGTCAACGAGCTGCTCTGCGGTCAAATCAGGGGTGAGCGTGTGTAGGTGCTGGTTGCCTGTGCTTAGTCTTTCAGCAGCAGTCTATGTTTCTTGCTGCTATGTTAAGTGGCCTTCTGTCTCTCCGTTTAGACTCTTGTAACAGGAGATGTCTGCCGGATCTGATGTGTTGTCATGCTGCGAGCAGACCGCTCAAACTGCTGATGCAACGTGTGGCTTGAAATGCAAAGAAACAAACTAGACAGCATCTTTTTGAAGCGGTATGGAGTGATTAACAGTGGTACTGTCCAAGCACAAATACGCACTTAGGTAGAGGACAGGAACTGGGGCCCTCCCAGCTGATATCTTTCCTCTGTGGAATAGGAATGGCTCTGGCTCTCACCCTGGTTGGCCTCCCTCTCTGGTCTTGTCACAGAGGTATATTAATGTAAATATTAAACAATGACAGTGTCTACATTGAAGGTTTAATATCCTTAAAGTGGTTTGTTTCTCCGACCCTTTCCAGTAATTTTACACAATGCATTTTATGCAGCAGGATATGTATTTATTATACAGATATGTAATCATAAAACTTCGAATGCTATGCAGGTTTAAAAATACTATACTATATCAAAAAAAAATTATTTTTATTTTATTGAGCATTTGTAAGGCACTTTATACAGCATAATTGTGTTTCAACGCGCCACAAGGCTAAATGGGAAGGGAACAGGGGAAATAATAACAGTGGCAAAATAACCAACAGTGATATATATACAGTCATGGTCCTACTATGCCTTGTGGCATTCGGCCATGCAAGTGCATTGAAGAGAAGGTCAGGGGAAGGGGATGAAAGGAAGAGCAGAGGAGTGGAAAAGTGCTGCAGGAGAATCTGGGAGGAAAGTGCTAAGGGGAGCCAGTAGGAGAGTCTAAGGCTAAGTGCTAGTACAGGCGACCATCAAGGGTGGTATGTGGAGCCACCAGGCAGGGGCTCGCAGGGCCATGCAGTGGGGGGACGGGTGCTGGTACTGACTAGGAGAAAGCATGTTAGATCCTGTGAGGTTCATGAGGATCAGGCCACCGGTCACATCGGCAGTGCGGTGATTAGCTGGGAAGGGTAAGAAGGAACTAAGTAGAGAAAAGACACATTTTGAGCAGTTTCCGGACTTAAGGTGGCCCGGCTCAAGTCTGAGAGGGGCAGGGATGCTCTTCCAAAGGGAGGTACCAGCCGAAGAGAGAGACCTTACCCCCCCACCCCCTCTGCTTGGAGAAGCATTTGACAGTCAGAGTGTTGGAATTAGAGGAATATAGGGCTTTAGCAGGGGAGTATTTACGGAGGGAAAGTTGGAGATAGCGTTGTCCCTGGCCATAGAAGGCCTTGTGGATGATGCAGCAGGTCTTGATTTTTTTTCCCTGCAGCCACCGGGAGCCAGTGGAGAGATCCTAGGGCTGGAGAGATACAGTCCGTGGGCTTGAGGCCAAGGATTTGTTTTGCAGTCTTTTTCTGGATTAGCTGGAGGGGGTGAAGGGAGGAGAGAGGGAGATTGAGAAAGAGACTGTTGCAGTAGTCCAGCCTGGAGACGACAAGAACTCTGGTGACATTGAGCTTCTGGGGGAAGGTAAGAAATGGAAGAATACCTCTGAGGAGTTGGAGCTGGAAGTGGGAATTTTTGGTAAGGTCCATGATGTGAGGGGTGAGGGAGAGAGCGCAGTCAAAGTTAACACAAAGTTTTTTGGCCTCACAAGATGGTGGGGCTAGAGAGCCCAAAAGGCGTGGCCAGAAGGTAGAAGAGGGCACAGGTTTCCCGATGATGAGGATCTTCATTTTACTGGCATTGAGACAGAGATTGTTTGCTGCCCACCATGCCTGAATGGAAGACAGACAGTCGGGAATGAGACAGGAGGAAGAAGGGGCGGTAGTGGGAAGTTTGAAGGAAAGCTGTGTGTCATCGGCATAACACTGGAAATTATAGATAATTCATGCCTATGCACAGTATGTCACTGTATTGTCATGTTTCTCGTTCTAGTACATATACACGATAAAACAAAGACTCTCTTATCTTATTTCAATTATAGTGTCTAAATTCCAAACTGTTTTCAAATGTATGCTTTAATTAATTAGAATAGCTGACTGCTCATCATGGCACGTAGTAAAAGGATGATTACAATAGATTTCTCGAAATGCTTGAAGAATATTAATTCACCCATACTCGCTCATCAATGCAGAACACAAGCACAGTTTCTATAGCAGGTGTCAGAGTACGAGGATTGCTATTGTTTGGTTTCAAATCAGATACACAAAATGAGGCTTTAGAATGAGGAATACAAGTTCTGATAGAATGGACAATTTAGTAATGTGGGTTAGTGGAAGCATTGCATTCATCTGGGAGGAAGGCTTGGGGTCAAGGCTTGCATGAATCCTGTAAGGAGGCTAGGAATGAAAGCTTTTCAAAGATAGGTAAGCTAACATTCAAAGTGCTGCATATGTCTGGGAGGCAGGCCACGAGGCACAAATTTGCATTTATAGGCAAGCTAAGAGTGCAAGGGCCTCATTATGAGAAGTACGCAAATAACGGGGTCATTACCTGCATGGAGGAATTAGCGGGTCCGTGCTCGTATGACGCCGCTAATAGCGGCTGATTACGAGTGCGTGAGCATGCGCGAACCCCCATGCCGGTGATGGCCATACCGCCATGCCGCTAAAGGCCCTCCAACCCCCCGATAGCGCCATCACGGGACCTGCCGATACCGCCTCCGCCTAGGAGGCACCCCTTAATACCGACCCGGTAATAACATCAAGCTAATACCAGGCTCGTAATACCGGACCTGGAAGTAACGTAATCGATTGGGAACGGGAAATGTGCCGGCAGCCATCTTTAAAAACACAATCCATTGCAATCCTCCCAAACCACCAGTGTTACACAGGAGAGACCAGGGCCTTTCAAATCAACATGTCTAAGGCAACCAGAAAATCCATCCCCCGCCTGTGCAAGAAGCGTTTCTCTGATGAGGAACTTAACATGTTGGCGGACACCCTTGCTGCCCATGCTGATGACATAAAAACCCATAACCTCAAAAGGGAGGCGCAGCAGAGGAAGAACGAGATATGACTGGAGGTAGCCCGCTAGGTATCTGCAGTCGGCACCACCCCACGGACAGTCAAAGACTGCAAGAAAAGGTGGGATGACCTCCGCTTTAGGGTCCGCAACATTGTGGCCAGCAATCGGAGGGAGGCCATGGCCACAGGCGGGGTGCCCACTCCCCGACCAAACTAATGCACTGGGAGGAGACATGTAGTACTTTCATCCAGATGGAGTCTATCGAGGGCTTCGGGGAGAAGGAGACAGGTGCTGCAACATCTGGAGATGGAGGTGAGTGACCCTGCAGACCCCAGTAGGGCAAACCATGACGTAGCACAAGTGATCTGGAATAGAGCCTAGGCAAGGCAATGCATGTCCCAACACACACACATCAACATATCCATGTCCAGATGGAGGCCCAAACACTGCCACACTGAAATGCATGCTTAGTGCCAATCCCATTACCAACAGACAGCCAACACACAGGGACCTGTTCTGATCTTGGTGATCCGCCTTGATGGTCGTGCAGCTATAAACTACCTCCGTCCCCAAGTACCGCTCGAGCAGGTAAAGAATACTGCCCTAGCAATCTTTGAGGCCACAGGTGATGAGTGGCGTCGTCAATCAGATACCAGGAACACCGGAAGGACCCCTGAGTGCTGTAAGGCAAAGGTTAGGATCAGGTATACTTTGAACAATAATGGCAGTGCAAGCAAACAAGGACAAACGACAAAGCTTACCCTGGGGATGATAGGACAGGTAGTAAACCTAGATAGACAACGAGGGAAGACCGACAGCAGGCTGGGATGTACTGCACTTCCTCCAACTCACACCGGTAGCCAGAGCGTGACCAGATAGCAAGTCCATCCAAGGTCCAGGTGGTGAACCCCAAATGACTCAGGAGACAAAACGTGATCGACAGGAATTGCATGGGTAGAAGTTCGCCAAAACAGAAGGGTAATCCAGAGCAATTCCAGGGCCAGAAAGGGGGGTCAAGAGTTCCAAGGGTCCAGAAGATGCATTGAAACAAAAGGGAAATCCAAGACAAGTCCAAGTAACGGTCCGTGGTCGAGTTCCAAAGTGTATCAAGAAGAACGAGGGTAATGCCGAACAGGTCTCTGGTGGAAACAGCTGTGAAGCACTGAGTGTTTCCTCTCAGCTCTTTTTGAAGGAAAGTTAGATCACGTGACAGGGCACGTGACCGCACAGGAGCGTCACGTGATGGTCGGACGCCATCAGTGATTGGTGTTCGTCCGATGTGGACGCCAGCGTCGGCTACAGACGATCCCGTGACCAGCCACGTGATCGTCTGAGCGAGACGCAATCAGGTTCCCCCGTGCGCGGGAGCTGGAGCCGACGACGCCGGAGCCGTCGGGCATGGATGAGACGCCATGGCAAGCGCCAGCATGGAAATGGGCGGAAAGAGGTGGTTCTGCCCCCTCGGACATCCCGCCTGCCGTGTCTTCCCCGTTGGTGTGGGTGGTGGGTACGGGAACGGATGGTGCCTGGTGAGTGATGGGAGGAGGGCACGACCGGGGACGTGACAGAGCCCCCCCCAAAGGCCCACGACCGCGCGGGCTCGAAGGATTGTCACGATGAAAACGGGCCAACAAACGGGGGGCATGAACATCCCGGGAAGCCACCCACGAACGATCCTCCGGGCCATAACCCAACCAGTCCACCAAGTACTGCAGGACACCCCGATGGACACGAGAACCCAAAATAGCCCGGACCTCAAATACATCGGGAGAAGAGACAGAGACGGGAGCAGGAGGAGAAACCAAGCGGGTAGGGCCAAGGCAAGGCTTAAGGAGAGAAACGTGGAAAACTGGGTGGATCCGCCAGGCGGGGGGAACCGCCAGACGCAACACCACCGGGTTCAGAACCTTGACTACTTTATAAGGACCCACAAAACGAGGCAACAGCTTGCGGCAGCCAGGGATATGTAGATGACGAGTGGACAGCCAAACCCTATCCCCCACCCCGTAAACGGGCGGAACAGCCCTCTTTTTGTCAGCAGCCGCCTTCATAGAAGCCTGTGCCTCACGTAAGTGGACCAAGGTCTGAGCGTGTACAGATACGATGTCTCGGGCACAAGCTGGGGTGTCGGAAGAGGAAAAGTCTGGAATGGGGAGGGCACGAGGATGCTGACCGTAGAGTGAAAAGAAAGGTGAGTAACCGGTAGCCGAGTGCAGAGCATTGTTCTAGGCAAACTCCGCAATTTGTAGCAGATTGAGCCATGTGTCCTGGTATTGTAGTGTCAGGCAGCGTAGATACTGTTCCATCGTTTGGTTGACCCTTTCAGTCTGACCGTCACTCTCCGGGTGATACGAAGAGGAAAATCAGGCATCTATGCCCAACAGAGCGGTTAGGGCCCGCCAAAAGCGGGAAGTGAACTGAGAACCACGATCAGAGACCAACACATGGGGCAATCCGAAAAGGCAGAATACATGTTTGAAGAAATGTTTGGCCAAGACAGGGGCTGAAGGTATTCCCTTACAGGGTATAAAACGTGCAAACTTGGTATATGAGTCAACTATGACCCAAATAGAGTCAAACCCATGAGTGCGGGGGAGATCAGTGACCAAATCCATGGAGATCGTATGCCAAGGTCGTGGAGGGATTGGGAGAGGAAGGAGCAGACCCAAGGGCCGACCCCTGCGCGATTTGCCCTGGGCACACACCGCACAGGTATTGACATAGTCCCGTACGTCACTCTTCATCGTAGGCCACCAGCACCAACGCTTAAGGAGATCTAAGGTGCGAAGCTGTCCGGGGTGACCGTTGATGGCAGCGTCGTGGGACCAGGTCAGCGCTTGGTTCCGGGTTTCACTTGTGGGTAGAAGGAGTTTACCCCCCTGAACGAAAGGCAACCCATCTTGTATGACTGGGTCCCATTCCGCCAGTGATTGCGGATACTGAGAGGCCCATTGGCGGATAGTGGACAACAAGGAGGGAGTTGGTGTGCATAGACAGATTACATGATTCTTTCCCAACAGGGTGTCCGGAAAAAAGGGAAGGGTCTCCCCCCCAGGTGAACGGGACAGGGCATCGGCTTTACCGTGTCCAACACCGGGCCTGTGTTTGACCACAAAATCATAAGCGGCAAAGAAAAGATGCCACCTAACCTGGCGACTGTTTGTACACTTCAAGGAAGCAAGGTCCTGGAGATTTTTATGATCGGAGAACACCGTGGTTTGATGTTTGGCACCTAGAAGGTGGTGTCTCCAGACCTGTAGTGCATCCTTAATAGCCAGTAGTTCCTTTTCTGTAACCGTGTAGTGTAGTTCGGTAGTCGTGAACTTGCGGGAGTGGAATGCTACCGGATGCAAACAGTTGGTGGTAGGACAGGTCTGGGATAACACCGCACCTAATGCATAGGACGAGGCATCTGCTTCCAGAATATACGGAAGGTCGGGATCAGGGTGCTGTAATACCGGAGCGGTGGTGAACAGGGTTTTCAGTGTATCGAAAGCAGATTGCTGAGCCGTGGACCATACATAGGGGACAGAAGGGCTAGTGAGTGCCGTAAGTGGAGCCGCAACCGAAGAAAACCCTGATATGAATCTCCGATAGAAGTTTGCGAATCCTAGGAACGACTGCAGCTGCTTGAGATTGGTCGGAGTGGGCCATTCGTCGATCGCCCGTACCTTGGATTGATTCATAGAGAGCCCCTTGGGCGTGATATGGAACCCCAGGAATTCAATTTGATTGGCATGGAACGTACATTTCTCGGGTTTGGCGTAAAGGGCGTTGCTTTGTAGTCGCGACAGTACTTCTCTGACATGTGTTATGTGTTCATCAAGGGAAGTGGAGAACACAAGAATGTCATCTAGATAAACAATTACATAAGTGTTCAAGATGTCGTTGAAAACGTCGTCCATAAAGTGTTGGAAGGTAGCCGGGGCGTTACATAGACCAAAAGGCATGACAGTGTACTCGAATAGGCCTTGTCGTGAGCAGAAGGCCGTTTTCCATTCATCACCGTCACGCATGCGAATAAGATTGTATGCCCCGCGGAGGTCAAGTTTGGTGTATATAGTGGCATGGGTGAGTTTGTCCAGCAAGGGAGTGATCAGAGGTATGGGGTAGCGGTTCTTCACTGTGACGGCGTTCAAGCGCCTATAATCGACACAGGGACGGAGGTCCCCTTCCTTCTTCGGAACGAAGATAATAGGGCTTGCAGCCGGAGAAGTTGATGGACGAATATGTCCTAGCCGTAAAGCCTGTTGGACATACTCCTGCAAGGTCCGCTCTTCCACCTGAGTAAGGGAGTAGATACGACCCTTCGGGATAGATGCGCCAGGTATCAGGTCGATAGGACAGTCGTAAGGTCGATGCGGGGGTAGGCCTTCTGCCGAACCTTTGTCGAATACCGCCTGGAAATCGTGGTAAACAGCAGGTATCCCACCCGTGACAGCCCCTACTGTGTGCGTATCATGGTGGTCTGTATTGTCCCCTAAAGCCATGGACGTGACGCTTCCCAGGATGCCCGCGGGACTGGAGACTTGAGGTGTTGCCAGTAGGCAGTAGTGTTGGCATGTTTCGGATTCGAATGAAACCTGACCCGTCCCCCAGTTAATGAGGGGATTGTGCAGCCTTAGCCAAGGAATGCCTAATATTACTCCGAACTGAGGGGTAGCAATGAGATCGAATGATATCGTCTCTTTGTGGTTTTCCTGAACAACCAGCTCTAAGGGAGCGGTCTGTTGCCGGATCGGGCCAGAGGCAAGAGATGTACCATCCACCGCCTGGACCGGTTCGGGACATTCCTTTGTGACCAAAGGCAGGTTCAATGAACCGGCCAAGGCTATGTCGATGAAGCAGCCTGTAGCACCTGAGTCTATCACCATTGACACGGCGTGAGAACCAGTAGCATGGTTCAGAAAGGCCTGTACTATAATGGGTCGCACAGGACCAAAGGTAGGTTCAGAGGTATTCCGGATAGTACTCGCTCCCACCTCTGATCTTAGGGGCGAGCCTTCTGAAAACCCGGGTTTCTGTTTTTTGGACGGCGAGGACACTCTTTTATGAAATGTCCGTTAAGACCGCAGTAAAAACAGGCATTGTCCGTTCTCCTGCGCTCTCGTTCGACGTGAGAGATAGGGCTGCGGATCCCGCCTATCTGCATGGGTTCGGGGGTAGCAACGGCCGTGGATGGAAGTGGGAACGAGGATGTACCTTCTCCGCGTCGCTCCGATCGTCTGGCATCGACTTGCAGTGTTAAGTCCACCAAGTCAGCATATACTGTGGGAAGTGTAGGCACTACGGATAAGGCATCTTTCATGGCCCCAGATAACCCCCGGTAATACACCACAGCCTTTTTATTTTCTGGCCAGGAGGTCTCAGCAGACAACTGATTGAACCTGGTGATGTACTCTATGAGGGTTGAACGACCCTGCGTGAGATCTAGGAATTCCATGTCTCTAGACTGCGCTTTGTGCCTGGTGTCGAATACTTTTGCCATCTCTTGGGTCAGTAATTCAAAATCGTACAACGCAGGGTGGTTGTTTTCCAGCAATGGATTGGCCCATGTGGCGGCTACCCCAGATAGATGGGAGAGAAGAAAGGCTGCTTTTGATACGGAATCGGGGAAAGCCTGAGGGCGACACATGAAATGAAGTTTACAGTGATTGATGAAAGTACGGTATTTCTTTGGGTCGCCCTGGTATCTTTCGGGAGTAGCCAAGGGGAAAGGGCTTTGGATCACCACAGGAGCGGCCGGGAAGGAAGGGGGTATGACAGGAGGGGTGTTTTGGGGAGGAATAGTTTCATCAAATTCGGCTTCTGCAGGTAAGGGATGGCGTGCACTTAGTACCGTGTCGAGGCGGTGGTGTAATGCGGTGGTGGCGGCGGTCATATCAGCGCGTAGGGTTGCCGTAGCGGTTGCCATGTCGACCCTGAGTGCTGTCACTGCCTGCATTAAAGCCGTCACGGGGTCCCCGGCTGAGGTGTCCATAGCTGGACGACCAGTTGGCTTCACAGTCTGTTCTGATCTTGGTGATCCGCCTTGATGGTCGTGCAGCTATAAACTACCTCCGTCCCCAAGTACCGCTCGAGCAGGTAAAGAATACTGCCCTAGCAATCTTTGAGGCCACAGGTGATGAGTGGCGTCGTCAATCAGATACCAGGAACACCGGAAGGACCCCTGAGTGCTGTAAGGCAAAGGTTAGGATCAGGTATACTTTGAACAATAATGGCAGTGCAAGCAAACAAGGAAAAACGACAAAGCTTACCCTGGGGCTGATAGGACAGGTAGTAAACCTAGATAGACAACGAGGGAAGACCGACAGCAGGCTGGGATGTACTGCACTTCCTCCAACTCACACCGGTAGCCAGAGCGTGACCAGATAGCAAGTCCATCCAAGGTCCAGGTGGTGAACCCCAAATGACTCAGGAGACAAAACGTGATCGACAGGAATTGCGTGGGTAGAAGTTCGCCAAAACAGAAGGGTAATCCAGAGCAATTCCAGGGCCAGAAAGGGGGGTCAAGAGTTCCAAGGGTCCAGAAGATGCATTGAAACAAAAGGGAAATCCAAGACAAGTCCAAGTAACGGTCCGTGGTCGAGTTCCAAAGTGTATCAAGAAGAACGAGGGTAATGCCGAACAGGTCTCTGGTGGAAACAGCTGTGAAGCACTGAGTGTTTCCTCTCAGCTCTTTTTGAAGGAAAGTTAGATCACGTGACAGGGCACGTGACCGCACAGGAGCGTCACGTGATGGTCGGACGCCATCAGTGATTGGTGTTCGTCCGATGTGGATGCCAGCGTCGGCTACAGACGATCCCGTGACCAGTCACGTGATCGTCTGAGCGAGACGCGATCAGGTTCCCCCGTGCGCGGGAGCTGGAGCCGACGACGCCGGAGCCGTCGGGCATGGATGAGACGCCATGGCAAGCGCCAGCACGGAAATGGGCGGAAAGAGGTGGTTCTGCCCCCTCGGACATCCCGCCTGCCGTGTCTTCCCCGTTGGTGTGGGTGGTGGGTACGGGAACGGATGGTGCCTGGTGAGTGACGGGAGGAGGGCACGACCGGGGACGTGACAGGACCATTCCCATGTCATACATCACACAAACCCCAATACAACGGCATGCCACCTGCCATGCAGCATTCCTGAATTGAGACATCACGGCAAATGCCAAAATGCCCCCTTCAAACTACCCTGTGTGACACACCTGTAAGATATGAATGCATGATAAATGAAAATCTCCACAGCACCATATAATGCATGTAACACCATCACTGATGCCCTGCATCTCTTCTACCCCCCCCCCCCAGGCACCGATGGGGAAGATGCCAGTGAAGATCCAGCCACAAGGGCATCCATGTCCCGGACCAAAACAACTGCCACTGGCAAAAGCACCTCCAGGGCAGCCTCGCGCCCACACCACAAGCCAGGGCAAGTGCACAGGCCATGCCTGCACATGTGGCCCCCACAGCTACGGATGTGACCGGAACCACAGAGCTGGCAACACCAGCGGTAGGGGAGGCCATTGGCACCCATTCTGCTCAAACAAGTTCCGTGGGCGAGGCAGCAGCCACAGCCCCTCTGAGCGACACCGACATTGGAGCGGAGGAGTATGTGGACAAGGAAGGCCTAATCCATGTGGCATGTCCACACACCCCAAGCCCCCTGTCCACCCCCCAACCCCACACTCAGCCCACACCCTCCAGCACCATTGCGGATCCTGCACTCCACAGTTCACACCTCAGCACCACCCCCGAGGCCAGCCCTGCAAATGCACGCCCAGTCGCAGCACCCTCTACCTGTGCTGCTCCGACTGACTTTGAGGCACTTCTATCAAGGGTGGAAGCAAGACAGGTCTCCATGCTGGAACTTGTTCGACAATATGTGGTGGAGGGAGAGGACACAAGGCGAGAGATAGCGCAGGCCATTGCATGGAACACTGCCGCCATAAATGCCTCTGCGGTGATGATGCGTGACAGTCTGGGGGCCGTCACGCAGGTCCTGATGCAATACTACAACACATGCAGCAGCAACAACCGGCGCCAGCCATGCCAATCACTACAGCATCCACCTCATACACCACACCCCCATCCTCCACACCCGCATCCTCTGCACCCTCCAGCCCTGTGTGACTGACAAGGCGGAGTGCGAGGCAGTCTGAAATGCTGCCCCCGGACACAAAGAAAGCACGAAAATAGTGTGGGTTAACAATGGGAGTGGGGGAGATGGTGTCGGTATTGTATAGGTGTATAAGGGGGTGTTCATTTGGGGTATGGGGAGTTCATTGGGGGTATGGGGAGTTCATTGGGGGAATGGGGAGTTCATCGAGGAGTATGGGGAGTTCATTGGGGGTATGGGGGTTTTGGTGTTTAGGGGCGAGAATCACTTTTCTGTAGTTTACATTAATACACCTGTTGTGTTAAACATCATTTAATGCCTGGATATTGTTCATTTCGTGTGTATTCATTTTATTCATGACAGTGCACAGTGCCCAACTCCCCACATACCCTGTGTGCATGTCCACATGGACCCAGTGCTCAGTGTAACACTGACACATATCCATCAACATCCCTGTGGTTCAGAAGTATTCGTCAATCAGTGATTGGCGTACAGCACGGCCATCTTGTGCATCACGTACTGGCAGGGGTGCTGCTTCTCCTCCATCTTCATCCTCATCATCCACACCCGGTGCATGCATGTCAATGTCAGGTGGCAGTGGTACATTTCTCCAGACGCACATGTTGTGCAGCATGACACAGGCCATGGTGATCTTTGCCACCTTCTCAGGACTATAAAGGAGTGCTCCACCAGACCTGCTTAGGCAGCGGAACCGCACCTTCAACAGGTCAAAGGTCTGCTCAATCACGACACGGGTACAGGTATGAACCCGATTGTACTCCTCTTCATGGCTGTTCCGCGGGTTCCGCACAGGGGTAAGTAGCCACGGCTTCAAGGGATATCCTCCATCACCTGCATGGGAATACAAAGAGGGCTGTGTGAGTTACTCTGAGCTGCCACCTTCAGGATTTACAGCTATGGCCGCAGCAATTTGCTGTTGACATGCACATGTCCCTGTGCGTATGCACAAAGATTATTTAGATGCATTGTATACTGCAATATGGTGTGCTAGTCTGGATGGCGTTCAACAGATGATGCAGGGTGATTGCTTGCATGCTGATGCGGATGTACTGTGGATACAGGACAATGTCTTGCCTCCCATGATTACTGTGTATACTACTCTGTGCATAATCACACTAGCCACATTGGCACAGTTGCAATTATGTTTGGTCATGCATTGCTTGACATACCCATGGTGGCCAGGTTGTGCGTCTTACATGTTGTCATTGATATACTGCATTGGTCCAATGTGTGGCAGTGATGTGTCATGTTCAGGTTGGGAGGTTCAGGTCAGGAGTGTTTAGCTCTGCGTGCATTCTCCACTCACCGCCCATTCCCACCATGGTGGAGTATGCATCCCCCAACCTCACAACCCTGATGCACTGCCATGGGCCAGTCAGGCAACTCACCAAGCAGCCAGGCACGTCATCCAGCATGTCGCTCCATGTGACGGGGTAGCGTGGAGTTATGCAGCACCATGGCATCATGTGTAGATCCGGGATATCAGGCACAACAATGTGTGATGGTCTTGCTGGAGTCACATATCATCTGCACAATGATGGAGTGGTATTGCTTGCGATTGCGGTACACCGCCTCTATGGCATGGGGGACTACCAATTCTACATGGGTGCAGTCGAGGGCACCAAAGCAATTGGGCATGCCTGCCAGTGCATGGAAGCCTACTTTGGTGTCAGCAATCTCCTGGGCAGTCCGTGGTAGGGATATGTGGGTGCTAGCATGCTTCAGGAGGGAATCCAGCACTTGGGTTAGCATGCATGAAAAGAGCGGTTGTGATATGCCATGCAGCTGGCCCACTGTGTGCTGGTAGGTGCCAGTGGCCAGGAAGTGGAGCACAGACACCACCTTTAGTAGCGGAGGGATGGCAGTGCTTATTTCAATAAGGCTGATGATGTCGTCATGTATCATGTCCACAATGGTGGTGATGGTGTCCCGGTCCAACCGGTACAGGGTGTGGATCTGCTCAGGGGTTAGATTGGATGGACTGGGTCTGATGGAGGGATTGGTGTCTGCCTACGAGGTACTATTGGCTGCACTGGTGGTAATTGCTGGTCCTGTCCCATCCTCCTTCTCCTCCTGAGTCTTCTCTGTGCTGCCTGTGGCTGTGGCTGTGTTTGTTGTTGTAGTTGTTGTTGTTGAAGTGGGAGAATGGAACAAAAGGCTGCCACCAATCCCCTCACACCCCTGGCCTAGAGGATCGCGGCCCAGACACCCGCCACGAGAGGAGTTTGCCCATCTACCAGATGACCAGATACCCTGGTACAGGAACATACGGATGTGCCCACCAGCCTGCCCACCAGCCTGCCCTGCCCATGCCGACACCTGCGGCATGGATGGACTCGACTGAACCATTCAACAGTAAATTAACACATCGTTAGAGATGCCATGATGACCTAGCCAACGGTCAGCACACCCGTGCAAACATGCACACTGGACACTCCCACACCAATCCACACGAAGAACATATTCAGTGCTATGACGTAGGTGACGGACACACCCAATGACGCGCATCTTTATTATTTTTCACATAGGTTTTTCAAAATGCAGAAACGCAATACGCACAATGAACTCATCTAAAATGCTTGCTCACGCTTCTCCTAAACCCATGCATTGCAATGAGAAATATAACGAAGACATGATACTGGGGATAAAGCAATATGATACCATAACCTAAAGCGCCGTGCATCAAACGTCTCCACCTATGCACCAGGCCCAAGTAGGCCGCAAGCAAGAGCTTCCATGAACATTGAACGAGCAAGAGTACAGTTGCTGACCCTGCAGAATGAGCCCGGCGAGAGCAGACAGTCAAGGGCACAATGTTGCAAACTCGCATGCCGCAAGCCAACGCCAAGGTCACACCTGCAAATTAAGCCAGGCACACAGTGGAAAATGCAATATTAAATGTGCAGAATTCTGCCTCAACCATGGTCTCTCCTCACGTGACCAAGCCGAACCTGACAGGGTGCCAGGCCCAGGAGGAAGGAGGCGTCTGGATCCCACGTTTCAAGACACAGGCAGATACAATTAAGCGACTCAATGGACATCTGCGGCGGTGGGAGTAGTCTACCTTCCAGCATATGAATAAATCCTCACATTGTCTGCACATACCCATAGTGATACATTGTTGCAAATGACAACAGCGATGGTCCCAGACTGGGGGGCTTGCGAGTGGACCAATCAGAACATGGGGCTCTTATCACTGACGCTATTAACATTAGCCAATCCTCAGGGGTCTTCATGTAACAATTTTCATGTATCAAATTGTAGGGACAACCCAAGTATACCACCTGACTGACCCTCGACCACTAACAACGCTCTCTATACGTATGCTATACTAACCCTACCACTCGAGGAACCAATCCAGAGTGGCGATAGGTTTTTTGCTAACTTTTCCCAGGTGACGCAAGTAGCGCATCAGACTAAAGTAAAAAGGGCCTGCAAGCCCCATGATTGGAGAGAGAGTGTCAGGACGGACGCGTACGATCCTTGACCCATCCTTGCCGTTTTGTTTAATAAACAGCAGAATCACCTTACTTCTTGCGTGTGCCTCATACTCATTTTTCTGGGATATACGGGAGGAGTTGGGGCCTCCCTGCCCGGAGGTCCGCGGACGGCCCAGCCGACCCCGGGAGAATTTCCCCCCGACAAGTTGGAGGCACTGCTGAGATCTGTTTAAGATCTGCTTTTATTTTTTTTTTCCGAGTACTCCCGTTGCGAGGAGGCCCGGCGGCACGGCCCCCTCTGCCGCTGCCCCCTTTTGAGGACTACAGGACCATCGCGGAACTGCGAGAAGACCGGACAGCGCAATCCGGATATTGGCCTTCGGGAGCCGGTTGAGAAGTATCCCGCCCGCGGTTGGCGAGTGTCCAGACGTGGTCCAGACAAGGGGAGGTGGCGAGCCGCTTGGAGGGGTGCACGCAGTCGAGCGGCCCCGCATCACGAGAACTTGGTGAGTATGCCACGCACAACCAGCAATGTGAAATTGTGAGGGAGGGGGGAGGAATTGAATGCGGGAGGAGGGAGGTGTTACACAGGTGCGCGGCGAAGATTGATAAAATTAGTGTTGACGGTGAAGTGAATGGTAGCTGGACAAGTGCGAGAGCGGTCCGCTACGTTACGGAAGAGGAGGGGGCGGAGCACGAAAACATCACGTGCGGCCGCTCTTAGACACTGATTGGCCCAGGTCGCGACCACGTGTAAGGGTGTGTGTGTGCGGCTTCCTACGATTTGGTGATTATTGATCAATGAGTAGATGAGGATCCCTATTGATGGAGCAGGAAACTCGATAGATAGATGCCGTTTCCCTGTAGGCGGTAGCTAGCTGGTTGCCTAATACGGAAGATAATTGGCTGGTTAAGCCCTCTTGTTGAGGGGCGTATCACACGCGAGGCGACGCAGCATGCGCAGTCCGATTATATTGTTGATTACCTTGTTCCAGGCGTGACAGGAAGACAGCTGTGGGGTTAACGGGGGTAGATTGCAAGCGTATTTCGTACTTTTAAAAACACGTAAAGAACTTACCAGTAGTTTTTGAAGAGATCGGTGACGTCACCAGTAGGGCTTTCATAGGATATCTCGAACACAAGGCATTTTTTCTTTCGGAGAGTGGTGGGGAAGAGAATTATGGTAAGGGAGTGGAGACGGAGATAAACGGTAACGAGTTGATCGGGTGGAAGGTGAAAAGGGGGCGTGGCTGCGCACGGAGAACGCCGGCCACGGCAAGTGAAGAAAGAGGAGGAGGGGTAAGAGAAAGTGGACGGCTGTATAAGAACGTCACACGGGGCACGCAGCCGCAGGGGGCTACGTGCGCATCGGCCGCAGGGGGCCGTAGAGGTGTTCGGTAAAGGAAGAAAAGAAAGAAAAGAATATACAACTGCAAATGCTATATTTTACTATTTTTCCTTAGCAGACAATCGCAAGTCCCCAAAATTACGGGGCCAGGTAAATATCTAAGACTGTATAGTGTACACTGCTAGCAAGATAACCGCTACCAAATAGGGGAAGGATAACAAGTGAAGCGCTACTATGTCATACGGGACAGGATCGGGAGGGTGGGGGAACACCCTCACTACCCCGCTACAGCACATATGTAAGACACTGTCACCCCATAGGGAGAAACTGATCAAGTATAGCATAGAATGGACACAGGGGACGGACAACAAAATGACGACACCGTGGCCGCCTAATGGCAGTTTCGATCCATATACCCAACATTCACTATTAACCCATCTGCATAACACATACAAGGGGAAGAAGTTGATACACCACGTGGAGGTGTTTAACTTATGGAGGATGTTCCAAGGGTCCTGACCAGGACCAAACGGAATGTTCATTATGGGGGAAACAACGGAAGAGGAGAAGATTAAGGAGGAAGGATAGAATGGGGGAAAAGAGAGTGAAGGCACACAGAACACGGGGAACGGACAAGAGGGAGGAGAAAAGAGTAACAACATAAACGAAAAGGAAATAAAAAAGGAACAGAGCGACGATATACCCCTAGCAAAGGTGGTGAAAAAGGAGGAAGGGGGGTTATATCCTTTAACAGAACTACGAGACATGGCTCAATTAAGGGCGGCTGAGGGGTACTCGAACCCGGCATACAGCCCGCCACCATATACAGCCACAGGTAGCCACACGGGAAGGGAGCAGACTAGTACGATGGGATCAGCTCATACAAAAATGCCCGCAGGGGAAGGGGGGATCGGCGAAGAGCAGATCGCAGGGATAGGACAGGATGAGTGGGTAGCTGCGCAGGTATTATTAAAATTACGAGGTTCATTAACAGAAGAAGAGGAGGAGGTAGTAAGGAAAATGGACGAGGATAACACCAGGAAGAGTTAAAGGAAAGGGGAAGAGGGGAAAAGAATGGGGGGAGAGCTGTTAAGAGAAAAGGAAGAGATTCTGGAGGAACGATTAGCAGAATTAAGGGATGAGCAGAATGCACTGATCAAGCAGCTCGAGAGAGAGGAAAGAGAGAGAGCACGGGAAAGGAAAGAAAGCAAGAATGAGTTGGAAAAAATGAGGGAACGAACTGAGGAGCAAAAGAGAGAGGCAGAAAGGGTGAAGGCAGTAGCAGAAAGGGTATCCAGAGCAGCACTGCGTGACAAGAAAAGAGAGGAAGAAGAGAAAGAAAAGGAAATGGAAATATGGAAGAGGAGATTACTATCAGAAATGACAAGGAAATACAAAGAAGGGAGGATGATAGAGAGTATATTAGAGCGGGAAAGAGCGAGATGGGAAAGGAAGAAAGAAGAAGAAAGGATAATGGAAAAGATGAATAGTGAAGTAATAGAGGAATTGAAAAAGAAAAGAGAGGAAATTGGTAGAGAAACAGCGGAGAAAAAGGAAGGGGAAAGAGAAAATAGGAGAGGGGAGAGTGAAGTAAGGAGGTATATATACAGAGACATAGAAGTAGCAACAACGTCAGCACAAAGGGTAGCAATTGGTAAAGGAGGAAAGGGCGGAATGGATCTAATAGACTTAAAAACAGTAACGATTAAGGGGGAAAAGACAGATTGGGGGTTGCCATTCCTGAATGACTTTTGCAGTGAGGAAGGAGAGGGAATGGAGAAGGAGGGAAGAAACAGTGAAAGGGAAAGTTTAGATAAATTATACATCACCCGGACAAATAGAGAATCACCATGGATCTGCAGGAGACAGGAAGGACTGGAGGGAAGTGAGGAGGAAGAGCAAGGAATGGAGGAAAGGCAGGCACGTGCAGCTACACCCTCACCACCCCGTCCAACATGCTCCACTACCTCACGCTCATTACATGCAACATGCCCACCTAAACTCGCACCCTTCCCCCACGAACTGACACCCTATGCAGGAAGGCTTAGAGACCTCCCTGGACGCAGGCAGGGAGAACGAATACACACGCCCACATTAAATAAAGGAAATGATAAGAGAAGGGGAAGAGATGGAGGAGAAACAGTTACGAACCGGGGAAATATGGACCCAATTGACGATATAGAAGAAACGGAAGAAGAGGAGGGGTGCACAGACTCGATTTTGTGGAACCCAGAGGGTCAAACAGGACACAACTTAATGCCGCTTCTGGAGAGGGGAGGGGTTAGACCACAATACGTCCCTTGGAAGCATGCAGACAAGGAAAATATAAAGTGCAGGCTCCCATCATTAAGTGGAGGTGCGGGAAAATGGATATATGAAATGGAAAAACACACCGCAGGACAGAAACTGGCAGTGGGGGATGTAAAGGGCCTCAAAATATCAATATTGGGGGACGCAGCAGATGACATCTGGAAGAGAGCAGGCTTCCCTGGAGTAACAATAACAAACACATCACACGATGGGGCACCATTCGCAAACTGCAGACATGCATTATGGCAAGCGCTGAGGGTACAGTACCCAGACTCATCAGACATAGGAGCAATTACCTCACGCAAGATGCGTGAGAACGAAGATCCTGTTGATTATATCCAGGAAATTCAAGAGAAGTGGCGTATGGAAACTAGAGAACAATGGGACAAAACACCAGCAATATTCTATCATATACTAATACAAGGGCTCCCAGAAGCAGTTCAGAAACAACTGAAGAAGGTGGTGGGGATGGA
Organism: Ambystoma mexicanum; assembly: GCF_040938575.1. NCBI lineage: Eukaryota > Metazoa > Chordata > Amphibia > Caudata > Ambystomatidae > Ambystoma > Ambystoma mexicanum. Next base: position 287,710,485 of record NC_090922.1, read on the forward strand.
AGCAAAAGCATGGCCAGAAATACAACTGACGATAGTACATCATTGTAGGACATGGCAAGAAAAGATGTAACAAAAGGAAGAGGATAGAAAAGCGGAAGAGGCTAAATTGGTACAGAAAAAACTTACTAAATACACGATGGAAGGTGCACTAATAACTACACCTGCAACAATGACCCAAAACCCCACACAAGTAGTGGCTGCACAAGATCCCTCCCAAATACAATCATCACAGATTGTAACACAACAGCTGCCGCCACTCCAACCATACACGACTAACATGGGAGGAGGATACTCAACGCCAGGAGCTGGATATTATAATTACAACAGGGGAAGGGGAGGAATGATGAGGGGGAGGGGATACGGATATAACACACAACAGCAAGGGGGAGGATTTAGAAATTTCTACCCCACCGGGCAACAAGTATACCAGGACAACTCAGGAGGCTTTCCATGGCAGAACAGGGAACCACCGGTGTGTTGGATTTTTGGATTAGTAGGGCACATGTCACGCACGTGTAGAGTGAGACCAGGCACACCATCTTGGGGAGAACAGGGACAACAAGGGCCTACACAGGAACAGCAGGACATCCAGCAACAGCAGGCATTGCAAAAGGGAAATGGGCAGCAACAACTAGTAACACAACAACAGCCACAGACATATTCACTGCCACAACAATAGGTAGCGATAACACAACAACCCCAAGTACAGCAAGTACAGCAACCTGCCCAAATTCAAGACCATAACATAACCTCTACCAATACACAACTACAGCAAACACAACTGGGAAGGGTGACGGTCCTGGGACACAACCCTTACACAGGAAGTGGTCAATCATTATACCCACAATAGGACAGCCCACAGACGGCCTTGGTGTGTCCCATCCTGTCGGTAACACCTAATAGTGCGGAGGAACCACGCATAGAGGTAACGATAGGTGACAAAAAATTATCATTCCTTGTTGACACCGGGGCGACCCGGTCTCGCATAAGGGAAGGTAAATTTAAGATGTCAGGTGAAGCCATGAACACCCAAGGATTCTCTGGGGCTAGGGGGTTGGTTCCCTTTACTGATAACATTCCCTTATCAATAGGGGATTATGACATGTCAGTCCCGCTTTTATATTCTAGGGCCTCACCAGTAAACATACTGGGGAGAGACATAATGAGCAGGCTGAATATGACGATCTCCTTTACGGAGGACGGCATAATTTGCTCCACTCCAGGAATAAACATGCTCACTGCACACAAATTATGCAAGCATACTGTGGACAGACAGTGATTAGGCCTGAGCCAGTAGATGGTGAACTGTTCCAGTACGGGACAGACATGGCATTTGCATGGATGCCAGGGATAGAAGGAAAGATCTGGAGGAGGCCAGCAGCCTATTTGTTTAGACCAGAAACACCAGCCAATGAACCAGAAGGAAAGGTGATTTCAGTGAACATAGAGAGCATTATAGCAACTGCTGATTATATCGCAGTACATGCCCAAGACAGAGAAGGAAGAGCATGGAGGGCAGTGATAGCCCTAGCAGAGGGATGTAGGCTCACCCAGGTGTCAGACGAGGAGCTCTTCTCAGAAGAAAAGGAAGAAGGTGAAATGGTACTTATGATGAGTGTAGAAATATGGCTAAGAGTGACATACAAACAAGTGGCACAGAAAATTGCAATGGCACTTGAAGCACCCACATCCACCCCAGTTCCCTTCTTTGAGGAGGATATGGAAAAGGTACCAACATCATTATGGACTACTAGTCCCTATGACGTGGGGTGCATAAAAAGTATAGGGGGAGTAAGAATAAAATTGAAAAAAGGTGCAATACTCCCCAGAGTGAAGCAGTACCCACTATCAAAAGAGGCAGATGAGGGCATATATGACACAATAACGGCCCTTATAAATAATGGCATATTGGTACCATCAGAATCACCATGTAACACAGCTGTATACCCAGTGCGCAAAGCTAAAGGGGGGTCTTGGCGCTTCATCCAGGACCTCAGGCCCTTGAACAACATAGTGGAAGCAGAATACCCCATAGCAGCAAACCCGGCCACAATATTGTGTGGCATTCCAGCAGAGGCATCACGATTTACAGTGATAGACCTAAAAAATTCCTTTTTCTCAATACCCCTGCACCCAGACTCACAAGATCTGACAAGCTTCACGTACAGAAACACAAAATGGAAACACACCAGATTGCCACAAGGGTACTGCGAGTCACCCTCAATTTTCAACAGAGTAATACAGATGGACTTGGGTAACATTGAAGTGGAAAGCACAGTGTTGCAGTATGTTGATGACATAATAATTTGCAGCACAAGCGAAAAAAGATGCAGAGAGGACTCATTGAAGATGCTGACAATATTGGCTGAAAAGGGTTACAAGGTAGACAAAGAAAAGTTACAGTACTGTCAGGAACAGGTACTTTACATTGGTCAGCTCATATCCCAATACGGAAGAAAGATTGCACCACAAAGAGCACAGGCCATTTAAAAAACGCTGCTGCCCCAAACAGTGAGGGAACTGCAGCAGTTCCTGGGACTGTGCAACTACTGTAGAGCATGGGTATTTGATTACAGTTCATACATAGGACCCCTACTTGAGGCATTAAAAGAAGCTAACAAAGGGGAGAAAAAATTGGGGTGGACAATGGAAATGAAAGAGGCCTTTGATGAACTGAAAGATGCAATATCAACTGCTCCGGTACTGGCCACCCCAGATTATGAACGACAATTCTTTATATTTTCACATTGCGACTCAGCAGTAATGAAAGCAGTGTTGGCTCAAAAAACAAGCATGGGTTACAAACCAGTAGCGTTTTACAGTGGCCACTTGGATCCTGTGATGTTAGGACATTTCCCTTGCGAACAAGGTCTCGCCGCAGCTGCCTTTGCGGTAGAGAAAGCATCATCAATAACAATGGGGTGCCCAACCACACTATTTGTGGAACATGCACTATTTGCAATATTAAACAAGCCTAAGTCCACACTAACCACGCACAGGGCGTCAGGTTATGAGATCATCTTATCTAGACCAGAATTATCAATTGTTAGATGCAGCACAGTTAATCCTGCAAGGTTTATAGCAGAAGTAATTGAGGAAGGAGACTATGCACATGATTGTACACAGACTACCGAAATGTTCTCATGTACTAGAAAAGTTGAAGAGGACGCACTAGATGGAGGAGAGCTCTTGTTCATTGATGGGTCATCAACAATAGACCAAAGTGATGGGATAAGGAGAACTGGGGCAGCAGTGGTAAAAATGACAGAGGAACCGGTGTGTGTGGCGGTGAAATGCGTACAATTACCACAGCATTACTCCGCTCAAGCAGCTGTATTGGTTGCACTGATCTTGGCATTGAAGGAAAGCTTTGACAAAAGAGTGACTATATATTCTGACAGTGCATATGTCACGTCTACTGTCCACTCAGGATTGTCCAAATGGAGGAGAAGAGGGTTCAGGAGAGCTGATGGCACCCCAGTGCAACATGCTCTCTTATTAGCTGAACTAATTGAAGTAATAAATGACCCCCAAGAATTAGCTTTGGTCAAATGTACCGCACACACTAATGGAGAAGATCATATCTCAAAAGGAAATGCAGCAGCAGACGCACATGCGAAGTATGCTGCATATTTTGGTGAGATATGGAACCCCCCAGAGTTAGAGAGAGGGAGAGGGAGGGGGATAGCTAAAGAGATGTTGATAAGAGAGGGGTACACCCATCTCCCAGCCACACAGATAATGGAGCTACAAGCGGCTGCACCAATGGCAGAAAAAGAAATATGGGTAAAAAGAGGATGTACAATGTCACCAACTGATGCACTATGGCGCCAGGGTAACACTGGAAAGATGGTAATGCCATTGGCACTATTGAACACCGCCCTGAGCCAACTCCACCACCCAGCCCACACAGGCAAGGAAGTTATTGCAGCACGAATTAGGGAAGATTGGTTATGTCCCGAGTTAAATTCCCATGTGACAAATTTTATCAGCAATTGTCTCACATGTCAACAGTTCACGGCCGGTCACACGCTGAAAGTGATAAAAGGTACTATACCCCGGCCAGAGGGACCCTTCCTACACATCCATATTGACTATGTTGATATGATCAACGTATGTCAAGGAAATAGGTATATGATTGTAGTAGTATGCCCATTCTCCAGGTGGATTGAGGCAGGACCCTGCTCACACCCAGATGCATTTAGAGCAGCTAAATTTCTAGTGAGAGAAGTTTTCCCCAGGTGGGGAGTGTGCGAGGTACTGCGGTCGGATAATGGCCCGCATTTCGCTAATGAAATGTTCCAGCACATCACATCCTTACTGAACATCAAGCATACATTTCCATATGCATATCACCCGCAGGCCAACGGTATATGCGAACGCCTGAATGGTCTACTGAAGGAGGCAATTGCAAAGATACAGCAAACAACAAAGAAGAGTTGGTTGTATTGCCTTCCGCTAGCTCTATTTGAGCTGAGGAATAGACCAGGCTCCGACCCCCACCTCACTCCTCACGAGGTGGTGACCGGACGTCAAATGCGCCTTCCTCTAACGCCAACATCAAGAGCATTCACAGATTTTGAAAACACTGCAACTGTTCTTGCTGATGAAATGTACCAATATGTGTCTTCTTTGATTACTAGTGTAGTGTTTGTGTCTCAACAGCTCGAGCGCACGCGGGGCGGGTCTAAGAGTGATCAACAAGAAGACGCGGATAAAGACTTGGAAAAGGAAAAACTGTGCAAAATTGCTAAAGGTGACCACGTGCTACTCCGCAATTTCAATAGAAAGTGGAACAGCCCACGCTTCACTGGCCCCCACCTGGTAGAGGAGGTATCTACGAGAGCGGTAAAGTTGCAGGACAAACGTGCTTGGAATCACCTACACGACGTAAAGATCTGCAAACTCCAGACCCGCCCTAGCTTCACCGACAGGGCCATTGGAAGAACAGCAACAGCGTCACCCACGGAGGAAGAGACTTCTACCACAGCTGACGACCTAAGTGTCTCCATACCCTACCACCCCCCAGATTCCCCTGAGACAACTACTGACATAGAAAGGGGTAATTCCCATACCGCCCACCCCATGGTCACACGATCAAAGAGTAAACAGACTTTCGCCAGTTGAGCCCCAAACCCTCTGCCCATCGACCCCCTACCCACTGCAGTAATAACCCAACTGAAGGACATTGTCTTGCACATATGCACATGTAAACACTTGGATGTTCTCTTTTTCTTTCTCGCACATGCAGGTACCGCGTATTGTTGTATTGCTAAAGAAAACATATAACTAACAAAGTTCATTGCCCAGGAGTAGATGCTACCCCCAGACGATAACTACCCTGAAGAGCTATCACACCAATTTGTCTATCACATAAAAAGGCCAAAGTACCTAAAAAGAAGGAGGGTACGTGTCTACTACACAGCATTTCTCTTGGCAATAGAACAATCAATGCCCCATCTTCACCAACACTTGCCTGCCCTAAGAGATAGATCGCTTAGATTGGCCTGGGAACAGCTCTTCGCCTGGGCACTGAATGACTACTTGATAGGGAGAGCTTGAAAACAACAACTAACACTAATAACAAGCATATTGAGAATTTTCAGGCGGGCAACTTTAACGTCGCAAGAATAAGCTGCCGGACTGCAACAAGGTAAGAGCAAAATGCCGGTGAGACTAGCCTCTGTAATAAAAATGATAGGGATTTTAATGATCACCGGGTTTTTGGCTGCCTCTGTATGGCAGAAAAGTTATGCTATCAATATTTTGGCTGTACCCAAACCTAATATACCCCCACCCACGGCTGCAACAGGTGTTACGTCAGGTGGTACTAGAAAAATTCCACACAAGGGAAATAGAGTTAAACGCAGCACATACTCAGATAATAAAGGTATTGACAACTACATACAAGATTCAGCTCACGTCTCGAATAACATGTGGTACCAACACATGACCCAAATAGGTAAGCAGACAACAGAAGACAGCTGCTACGTCTGCTCATTGATCCCATACGCCATGAGCGCTTCTCGAACTTTCGTTGCCACGGAAATAGATGAAAAGACAGCGCGATGTATAGTATACTTGGCACTGTTCCAAACGAAAGGGAGATTTCAAGGGACGGTGGTGCACCTGGTATGGAAAACGCGAGACACATATCCATACCAAAACAACTTCCTCAAGACTTATGTGAGTTACCACAAGACCAGTTTGTATGCTGAAGCATTCAGATACATGACAAGTGGCCCTGAAAAAGGAGAAACAAAGAAAGTAACCTACAATACCTACCATGTGATTGGTACGCCACTGATGTTCCTGGTAAACAAGGATGTTGGGAAAGACCACTGGTAACAATAACAGGGAAGGTGTACCTGGACAACAAATGGGACACAGGAGTGGTTGGCAGCAACATGGTAACGAGAGAAAATATTACAACTATTGCTGAACACAATGACAGATGTTGGATGACTTGGGTGAAGTACGTACCCATGCTAACGTGGATAGAGAAGGATGAAGACCCAATAACAATACTGCCGCTGTCTGCACCTAAGGTATGCTACCAACATAGAGGAGAAGTGGACGTGGGATACAACACCAACTGTGCAAGCGTGATGGAGTTACCTGAGGGGGGAGCAGGAACAGCAGTATTAATGGACCATTACTGGGCCTGCGGAGACAAGGCATACCACACACTGCCCCCTCTGTGGAATGGTGTTTGCACAATGGTACACGTTAATGTACCATCACTAGTGGTGCCCCAGAAACATGTGAACGTGGCAAACTTCCCTAAAATGGATGAAGGAAACAAGAGGAAGAAGAGATCTGTACAACCTCAGAAGGGGCCATAGAACCAAAACAACAGCAACAACACTGTCCTAAATAGAAAGAAAAGACAAGGAGAACCTCTGACAGGAAATTACCTATGGGGAAGGTCGGAAACAGCACTCACTTCAATCCCACCAGAAAACAGACTATTCAGCAGAGCAGCAATGTTCTTCTCCTCAATAATACATCCGGGACTACAAGCTTACGGGAACGCAAAATGGCTCCAGATAACTCGATGGGAACTAATGATGACAATTAATTCTACAGTAAATGGATTCAACACAATAAAAGAGGAACTGCGAGCAGTGAGGATGGTAGCACTACAGAACAGATATGTACTGGACCTCCTCACAGCAATGGAAGGAGGAGTTTGCGCAAAGACAGGACAATCATGCTGCACATTCATTCCTGCTAACGATGCTGACAATGGTACACTGACAGAAGCAGTATCACAACTGGCCCAGATGCACTCCAAAATGATGGATGAAAGTAAAGGAGTGAAGAAGGATGACAGCTGGTTTTCACTATTATGGTCATGGATGCCATCTTGGCTGTCGGACGGACTGAAGATTATAGTTGGATGCATAATACTGGCTGGAGCTGGACTGATCATAATTAGATTTTGGAAGGCCCGGAAGGCACGCACCACAGATGAAATGATCGAAATGGTTGGTATGCCCCCCTTAATGCCGGCAGATGATGGCCAGCACACAGGCACAATAATAAAAGAGAGAGAAAAACTGCGCAAACAGATCATCACCAACCACCTGGACCCAACATCTGTGAAGCTCGAAAACCCAGGGAACCCAAGGCGCTACATAGGGAAATGGGTATACTGCACACCTGGAAGAACCTGTGTATATATGTATTGGTCATTTGAAGACCATGTCAACCACTATGGACATTTGGGAGGAGTAACTAAAATATGGAGAGTGAGAGGAGATAAGGAAAAGGATATGTTTGTGGTCGACAAGTCGACCAGAGGGGGGACTGAAGTGGGAGAATGGAACAAAAGGCTCCCACCAATCCCCTCACACCCCTGGCCTAGAGGATCACGGCCCAGACACCCGCCACGAGAGGAGTTTGCCCATCTACCAGATGACCAGATACCCTGGTACAGGAACATACGGATGTGCCCACCAGCCTGCCCACCAGCCTGCCCTGCCCATGCCGACACCTGCGGCATGGATGGACTCGACTAAACCATTCAACAGTAAATGAACACATCGTTAGAGATGCCATGACGACCTAGCCAACGGTCAGCACACCCGTGCAAACATGCACACTGGACACTCCGACACCAATCCACACGAAGAACATATTCAGTGCTATGACGTAGGTGACGGACACACCCACTGACGCGCATCTTTATTATTTTTCACATAGGTTTTTCAAAATGCAGAAACGCAAGACGCACAATGAACTCATCTAAAATGCTTGCTCACGCTTCTCCTTAACCCATGCATTGCAATGAGAAATATAACGAAGACATGATACTGGGGATAAAGCAATATGATACCATAACCTAAAGCGCTGTGCATCAAACGTCTCCACCTATGCACCAGGCCCAAGTAGGCCGCAAGCAAGAGCTTCCATGAACATTGAACGAGCAAGAGTACAGTTGCTGACCCTGCAGAATGAGCCCGGCGAGAGCAGACAGTCAAGGGCACAATGTTGCAAACTCGCATTCCACAAGCCGACGCCAAGGTCACACCTGCAAATTAAGCCAGGCACACAGTGGAAAATGCAATATTAAATGTGCAAAATTCTGCCTCAACCATGGTCTCTCCTCACGTGACCAAGCCGAACCTGACAGGGTGCCAGGCCCAGGCGGAAGGAGGCGCCTGGATCCCACGTTTCAAGACACAGGCAGATACAATTAAGCAACTCAATGGACATCTGCGGCGGTGGGAGTAGTCTACCTTCCAGCATATGAATAAATCCTCACATTGTCTGCACATACCCATAGTGATACATTGTTGCAAATGACAGGTGCACCGCGAGCTGGGAACAGCGATGGTCCCAGACTGGGGGGCTCGCGAGTGGACCAATCAGAACATGGGGCTCTTATCACTGACGCCATTAACATTAGCCAATCCTCAGGGGTCTTCATGTAACAATTTTCATGTATCAAATTGAAGGGACAACCCAAGTATACCACCTGACTGACCCTCGACCACTAACAACGCTCTCTATACGTATGCTATACTAACCCTACCACTCGAGGAACCAATCCAGAGTGGCGATAGGTTTTTTGCTAACTTTTCCCAGGTGACGCTAGTAGCGCGTCAGACTAAGGTAAAAAGGGCCTGCGAGCCCCATGATTGGAGAGAGAGTGTCAGGACGGACGCTTACAATCCTTGACCCATCCCTGCCGTTTTGTTTAATAAACAGCAGAATCACCTTGCTTCTTGCGTGTGCCTCATACTCATTTTTCTGGGATATACGGGAGGAGTTGGGGCCTCCCTGCCCGGAGGTCCGCGGATGGCCCAGCTGACCCCGGGAGAATTTCCCCCCGACATTGTATTTGGTGTTGTTGTTGTAGTTGTAGCAGTATAGGCATGTCCTCCAGCCCCATGATTGCAACAGCTAGTGGTATCATTTTGGTGTGGGAAAGGGTGTGGTGTGTGAGTGTACTCCTTTTATACTAGGACAGGCTCCATTGACTCCAACTGTGGTGATTGTGTGCACCTGTGGCAGTTGTCTTAACTCAGGTTGCTGTTTACGGGTGGTCCGCGATGCCTGTGCGGCCGCCATCATGCAGGCCCTAATTACTGCCTTTGGGATGCCGGTAATTGCATACCCGTGTGAGTTGTGATGTCCTCCTGTTACTGGCATCACGGTATTTAATCCGCAAAGGGGCGCGTGTACGCGCGCAAGCCCGTATGAAGGGGCACGGTACGGGCGGTGGCGGTATTGGCGGGTTGTCGGGTCATAATGGGCCGGACCCGTTAACAATGCCGGTAATACCATTCCGCCTTCCTATTTTCATTACCTCTATTCTCGTAATGAGCCCCAAGTGTTGCATGCATCTGGGGGCCATGTGCAGTGTCAAAGCCTTACATAGATAGACAAGCTGTGATTCAAGGTCCTGCATAATCTGGGAGGCAGGTAACTTCGGATGCATACATTAGACCAAACCCTGAATCATGTGATTGTTCACTGTATTCAAGTGATTAGGACTTTTAAGGGATACAGGTGACAGATTTATGCAATGCATCTGACAGTTCATGCCAGTGAAATGTTTCTATAAACATTAGGTTGAAGAGGTCAGTTCTTTTTCCTGTGAACACATGTTCAGAGAAAAGAATAAAGTTAATAGAATAGGTGGAAAGTTCAGAACATTTCCTGACAAGGATCCTCAAAGAAAGCAAAGTGTCTAAATGACTAATGGCTTACATATGAGCACACCTCATGTGTAGTTCTTTATTATAGAGACTCTTTGCAGCTGAAAGAACATTGTAATCCTTTTTAAACAAAACCATTAGTGCAAAATTTATAAAATCTCATGCACATAAAAAATATGTAGTGGATGGATTTTATTTTCATTACTGTGAGAACTATGCAGGTCACTGAAATAACAAAGGCAGCCTGCACATTTCCATACATTACTATTGAGAGTATATATGGTACTACCTGCACCCATAGGCCATATACTGGATATATAGGTTGTGTGTTTTTCCCCCATGTACAGCACTCATAACATTGCATTCCTACCTAACTAAATTGAATTCCTTTAATGTATGACAGAGTCCCCATAATGAATGCTGGGATTGTGACTCCCACTTCCTCATCCATATGGGTCTTTCTGAGGCCATTGACCTACATCCATGGAGTTCACCTAACATTTAGCAAATCGCCTCAATAGTGACAATAGTGATCATGGAAGCAAACTCAGCAGGATGAAACGTCAGGTACCCCGAATGAATGCATGACTCTTTCTCAGCCTTACAGTTTGCCCGGGAGGACAGCTCAGGGACAACGTGCTTGTCAAGGAAGCAAGACAACACAAAGCAGCCTGGTTTGATATGAAGTCCCACGCTAAGAGCCCGGTCGCTAGCATGAAGTGCGATATAAAAGTCAATTTATTTTATTGACAAGCTTTTCCGTTTTCCATGTCTACAATCAATTCCCTCCATTGCAATAGTATAAAACGCAAGAATACACAATGTGTTGACTTCGGATTGATGAAAAGAAGACCCAGGCATACCTAACACGTGACTGACTCTGCTGGTTTGACATTAATTATTAGAATAACCCACTTTGAGTGTGGAGAGGAATGTGTTACCTGTGTAGCAGACTGCTGGAGCATCTGCTGTCTGTTTCCATTGTCCCTGATCCTGAGACACTATTCAAAATCCATAGCCCGACATGGAGTGTGTCGCAGAGTATGGAGAGGAGTGTGTTACCTGTGTTTGCTGTGCTTTGCTGTGTTTTGTATGCTGCAGCTATGGCTGCCATCAGTGCAAAAGTGTGAGGAGTGTGCAAGGAGCACTAGAGTTTAAGGAGGATCCGGTGAACCTGACAAGACCAGCTACCGCACTCATCAAAAGCCGTGAGTAGTTTTATAATCAGAACAACAAAAGTGCAAGTGAAACAATGAGACTACAAGAAGACTGTTTGAAGGTGAGGTGGAATAAGCGTGGCGTGCAGTGGTGTTGGTAGCGAGTGCATGTTAGCAAACAGAGTGTGGGCAATGTCTGGGGGGTGATAAAAAATCAAGCAACATTGCACAGCATACACAATCTCATAAAGTGAGCAGAAAAAACAATTTCAACAACTGACTAGTGAGAAAAGACATACCACAGAATTTACAAGTGGTACGTGATAAGTGAGAATTGGTCTCACAAGTAATTATACAAGGAAGTGAATAATACAGTGGTGCCATTACATTCAAACACAATAAACTGTAAATAAGTGCCTCAAAATGGCATGATTATATGACCTAAGAAGTGGGCCAGTTTGGGATGACTTAAAAGCCCCGAAATAGAAAATGTTTACCAAATTGAAACTCAAAAAAGAAGCGATAGTACCTCCGACGCAACAGACAACACAAGAAGATGAACATATTGAACACACAGTTGGGCATAAACATTCCCTCTGAGCACAGAATTCAATACACGAGGGAGGGAGCAACCACCATCCACACCCAATCAATTAACCTCTTAAGAGGCATATGTGAAGAGCAAAGAATACGCTTTGACAGCCACGACAATGAAAAAGGCCATAATGTAATTTTTCCTGAATTGAAAATGTCGCAATCTTGGAGATGTGGTACAAATAGAGACAGCAGATGATATTCCTCCATTCAATCCATCAGTTCAAAAGAAACGTTATTTTTCAACAACACAAAATGCAGCAACACCAGAACATCATGCTGTATATAATTTACATCTTTCTCCAGAAACGTCCTGTGAACTTAATCCACTCTCAGCGGCAAGAATGGAAATAAAAGAACCACATTGTCGAATTCAAGAAAAAAAACAGACAGTAATTGGATTAACAACGAAGCATAATGAAAATATAACCAACACAAAAGAAGGGCAAGAATGAAACCTTTCGGCCTTAAACTATGTGCTAAGTTCCCCTGTAAATGTGTTGGAGATGTTAAAGGGAGAGGTACAAACACACACAGGCATCCTGATGGAGATCACTGAGATGGGTATCAAAGCTCTCTAGTAGGATTGAGCACAGTTTTAAATTCAGCAGTAAATGAGGAATTAAAAAAAATAAGAACAGATGTCAGTGAACAAACAATCCTAATGAGGGATTTAAACGCAAAATGGACACAAACAAATACACAATGGAACAAATGAATGAAAATGTAACATCTAAGTGTCTACTATGTATATTAAAGAAACCTTCACACACTGTATCCAGCGTGTTAATCTTTGTAGTCACAAGATTGAATGAAAACTACTTGCTGCAAGGTAAGCAGGAATACCCACTTTTTTCAATACAAAAGGTGTTGGGTTCCCCTTTTCACACCTGTGACCTTGCACAGAACAATCCCAGGCCATCAGACCAAGTACCAAGCTCAGCACAGGAGTGTTCTATCCTAGAACCCACATTTCTCCTATCGGCTTTCATTTGTAGCTGGGGGACCAGACCATACCCACACGACTTCCAAGCACTATAGAGCAACCCACCAGGGCTGAAGCCCGCGGTACTAGGGTGTTGCACTGGCACAGGGTGTTCGGTGCCTGCAGGGGGAGGAGCTATTTGCCATGAACTGCATCCTGTATCCTGTAACCCATCCTGTAACCCATCGGGGAGGTGGTCTACTGAACATCTGTAAGATGAGGAAATTGTACCCCCAGTCCTGCGACTTGTGACCAGCAAATTCCGTTAACTGTGTCTCTGCATCTATTTAATCTTGCACAGTCATTTGTGGAACAGCTGCATATAACATCCAACAGCCACCATGGAGGTGCCAGGGTCCCGCTCCTCTTTACAACGAAGTCCCATGGCATTTACCCATTTGAAGTGAAAGATACTCACTGTGAGATGTAAAATGCCTGTGCCAGATCTAGTTCCAGACTCTAGCAATCTCAAAGCGAAGCCTTGCATGATTACTGGCGAGGAATAAATGTTAATCAAGGAAATCAATCACTTTCTGGGGTCAACCAAGGCACTATGGAAGAAAGCAAAGGCACCCTGGAGAGGTATGGGCCTGAATGCTTTGTCACTGAAGAAAACGCTGTTGTTGCCCCGCTCATTAGCAATGACTGCAAAGGGTTTGCCAACAGCCCATTGATGGGACTAGTTGATAATCCTTATGACCCCTCTGACCATATTTTAAACATTAAAGCCAGTAGAATATCATCCGAGGCTTGAACCAGCTCTCTGGTGGGATGTATTTCAAGCAAAGAGGATGTTAAGAGTCACAAGCCCACTGTTCTCACTACCAGAACCATAGCTTACTCTCACTTTATTGTAAACAGGACACAATGGTCCTGTATAGATGCCATTGGTATTGACATTGACTCCTGGGAGACCGTACTCTGAGAGCATCCACATTGTATTCTCTTCTCTGGTTACGTGAACAGCTGCCCGAGAAATCCTGTTGTGTAGCGCCCAAAGCCAGAGCTGCATTGCCTCTCGAAACAAAGGTAGTGGCCCTACACCTCCTCTCTTGTTGAGGCAATGCATGGCCACTGTGTTGTCCGTCAATATCAGGATGTTCTTCCCCTGTATAGATGGCAAAAAAGGTAATCAGAACCAGTCTGATTGCTCACAGCTCTAAAAGGTTTATGTGTAGTCTGGATTCTGATGGGGGCCAAAGACCACTGATCATGAGATCAGTAATCTGAGCCCCCCAGCCCATGAAGGAAGAATCAGTGACTACTGTTATCTTCATCCACGGTTGCCAGAAGGGTTCCCCTATCATCACATTCTCCTCGCAGGGCCACCACTGGAGATTCTGCGTGATGTTGCTAGGGACCTGAAGAAGGTCTGTCATCCTACCTGAGAATATTGACCATTGGGATCTGAGGGCCTACTGGAGAGACCTCATCCTTAGGCAGGCTTAAGGCACCAGGAAAATTGCAGGATGCCAAGAGACCCAGCAAACTCAGAAAGTCAAATGCTGGTAGATGTTGCACGTTCTAAAATCTCATCACCATTTGCCAAATGTGTTGAGCCCTCAACTCGGGAGGTGAAGCCTTGCCCAAGGAAGTGTACCGGATGGCTTGAATCAATTGCAGCTTTGGGAAGGTGTGACCTGGGACTTATTGAAGTTGAGTGAGAAGCCCTGATTGTGCAGAGGATGGCAGGTGCTGTTGAGATGTTCTAGAGCCTGTTCGGGTGAACAGACTCTGATCAGCCAACTGTTTAAGTAGAGAAAGATGTGTATCCCTCCCCACCTTGGATTCACTGCCACCACCTCCATGAACTTGGTGAAAACCATCAGGAGGATGTCAGCACAAAAAGGCAGTACAGATACTGATAACTGCCAATGGCCAACCCTAGGTAACGTCTGTGCTTGAGATGTATAGACACATGAAAGTAAGCATCCTGAAGATCGAGTGACACCATCCAAACCTGGAGCTGAAGGGCCTGGGGGATCTGTAAAAGAGTGACCATCTTGAATCTATCCTTCCTGAGGAACTTATTCAAGAGACTCAGTCCATGATAGGTAGCACTCTTTCTTTCATGTGAACCAGAAAAAGTGGAGTACCAACCTTGGTATTGCTTCACTACAGGTACCCTTTTCAATGTACCTTTCTCCAGCAGGGAAAGAATCTCCTGCAGACGGGGTGGGTCTGGTTCCCAAACAGATTTTACTCTCCGGGGACAACATGGAGGCCTTTTTAGAAATGGGAGACAGTACCCTTGGGACATTGTTTGGAGTTCCCACACATCTGAAGTAATGTAGCACCATTCTTCTAGATGCTGGGACAACCTGCCTCCCACCAGAGTCCTGTGCATGAAGCACTCAGACTGGTTTTGAGGCTGTGGCTGTGTCAAAGTGCAATTGGGAGGTGAATGCCTGAGCTGTCCTTCCTCTACGGCCCCTAGAGTCATATGGACATCTACTTTGCCCTATTTGGTATATCAGACCTCTATCTCTTTGTCCAAAAGAAGAATAGAAGCAAACGTAACACCCTCTCCAAGCCTGGGAAGGTGGATGCTGCTGCTGTTGTGACTGAGGAATGGCTGCTCCTAATAATTTTGCAGCCAGAAACCTGAAGCCTCTCTAAACTGTCATCAGCCTTTGCCCCAAAATGATTATATCCATTTGAATGATAGAAGAGAGCCATTCCCAGAAGCCTTAACCAGACATCAGGAGCAAATCCAAATCTACACAGCCATACAAATCTCCTGATAACTGCACTTGCGCCCATAGAATAACCAACGATTCTGATGAATCCAAACCGACGGACTGACATGCTGCCTCCTACCATCAATAAGGATGTTGATGAAACCATCCCTCATTTCTACCGCAAGAATGTTATCAGCAGCTTCCGAAATTGCATTCCATAGTATGAATGTATATTTTGCTAAGGCACAAGATGCATCAATGGACTAAGGGTATTACTCCCAGGTGAGAATACGCTTTTAGCTAACATATATTTCTTATCATACCTATCAGGTGGGATGGATGGATATGCAGCTGTCTTATACATCAAGGTAGCCACCTGTACCACCAAACTCGCAGGAGAATGGTCACTAGAGAGAAATCCAGGATCAATAGATGATGGTCTACATTTTTTTTATCAACTCTTTATTGACAGCAGGAGTGGTGTTGTTTTTTGCCAGTTTTCCAAGATGGTGTTCTTACATTCTGAATGAAAAGGCAGCACATGGCCTTTGGGAGGGCCTTTGTCAAGGCTATCTGTCAGGTCATCCTGCACTATGTCCTTTCCAGGACGTCCCCAACACAAATACTCAGTGACATTATTTATCACTGTCCTGTATGGAGCACTTGGATGGGAAGTAGCGCTAGGTGAAACACATTCCACTTCTGGAGACGTGTCTAAGCCAATGGCTTCCTTAAGGCAAGTAGCCAAATCGTCTAAATGAGGTTCCTCAGAAATGAGCTTTTCCTGGACATTAGGTGTGGCAACAGGGTACATCGTCCTCATCTTCCTCTTCTTCATCAAAAATAGATCCAAAAGACTTTTAAAAGTATTTCTTCAATTGTGCTCAAAGATGGATCCGATGTCGACGGCTTTGATGGAAATGACTTTGGCGTTGAGTCCTTCGAAAGTCAGGATATTGAATCCTTTGGCTGTGATGCTCCCCCTGCAGTTGACACTGTCAAGGCTATTTGAGTAGGCATGTTAGAGGCCTTCCTACCTGGGATTTAGGGCATGCAAGTCGAAGCCTTTGATGATTCCCTGCCAGCTTTTGAAAACAATGTTGGACCGGTTGCCTTTTTTGGTTCTTTCGAGGGACCAGAAGGGGCCCACTTAGAAAAGACGTCCATCATTTTCTAACTGAACTTTTCCCAAGCGCCTGCCAATGCAGACTTATCTGGGAAACATACCTGTGGATTGTTGGGCAAGTAGTCAGAAGATGAAGAACAATGGCATCTGTTCTTTGATTTTCTCTGACAAGTTGAAGAGGAAGAATGACACTGTAGGCGAATGACCCAAAACCTGAATGATAAAAACAATCCCAAATAAGGCCGAATAATCAATGCACCATTTCAAGGAAAACAAAGGTTTATTACTTGCAAAAAGTATCAGATGGTCCCATAGAACCAAAATAACACAGAGCTACAGCTTTTATAGCGGAAAACTGCATATTAACATAACTGCATAATAAGGCTTTACAACATATATATTTCTAATTGTCCCCTACAGAACATTACTGTATTGGTCATTCATTATCTATGCCGAGTGAGGGCAGTAGAGCTCTACATCTTCAATAGACCTCTTAGCATCACAGAATCACATGGCCTATGCACATGAATTCATTCTTCAAAGGGTTCAACTCAGCCCATCCTCCTGGAACCTAGCATTGCTTTCTGAGCTCTTCTGAGCTCTGCAGCTGCACCCCATTAGCTGTTATCAGCCCAGAACCCTTCCCTTGTGACCTTGGTAGCATAACTGCTCTCTGGGGTATGCAAGAGGTACTCATCGCTGAATAAACTCAGCAACTGCAATTGTTGCTCTTTCTGTATTGCTATATGGTGCTTCTAATATGTGTCAAAGATAAGTATAACAGAATATGTGCATGTTCTGCCACACCCAACAAGAACTGCCAGAAGTAGGCTGCATGCTACTATGTCTTGCGCAGCCTAAATCTCTTGCACGTGCATCCCAACAATGCAAATCGCTCCTAGGCCTCGATGGCTTAGAGTGTTTGCAGTGTTTATTTTGGCTTTTCAGGTGATTTGTACCTTGAACTCCTACCTTCTGAAGATGTACTCTTTAAAGGAGTAGAGGACAGACATTTTGACAAGGACCGGCCTAGGGTGAGTTTTGTCTTCCTCTCTTTCAAGCCTTTGCTAGTCGATAACTTTGTGCTTCTTATCGAGGCACCAGCTGCATATCCTGTGCAGATCTGTGTTCGACATCTTCGAGTAACAGTCTGCACACCTCTTAAAACCTGTCTTCAGAGTAGACATACTTGGAAAAGAGTTTCAACTACGTAGAAGAATCAATGGCCCTCATTACGACTCTGGCGTTGGACCATGGTGCTAGTAGCACCATGGTCCATGCCGGTAACTTACCGACTCCGCCAAGGCGGAATGGGGAATTACCGCCCCATTCCGAGGTTGGTGGGGCGGTAATTCCCCATGCCGCCATGGCCCTTCCCCATTCCCATTTTTGCCCCATAGGGCTCAATGGAAATGGGGAAGGCGCTAAGTACGGTGCCGCAAATTGCAGCACCGTACTTAGCACCAAGGCCCCTTTGCGGGTTGGATTTTAACACCTGCAAAAAGCAGGCGTTAAAATCGCCAACCCGCAAAGGGACCTCGTAATCAGGCGTTAAGGGGTTAACGGCGCCGCCACCTTTTATGGCACCGTTAACCCCTTAATGCCAGGGTTGTAATGAGGGCCAATGAGACGAGTTGAGTCTTAAAGAAGCAAGCAAGCAGAAAAAACAACTGAAGCAACAAGCAGGTTGCATGCTATTTCTACCACTGTCAATGTCATGTCCGAGTGTGGGACTCGAAGGTGCCAAGGTACCTTGACTCGACACTGCACAGGACCCTCTACTGTCAAACGTTTCTGAAGACTGCAAGCAGGATATCCGTATATCAAAGATGACAAATCCGTTAGAGGACACAATCCATTAGAAGTGGTGGGATAGACGGAACAAGGTGATAATGGAAGCAAGTGGAATAGTATACAATTAAAAGGGGAGAGGGCCCAGGACCAAACCCTGATTTACACCATGTTGAGGAATGAAAATAGAGGAAGTGTCACCTGCCCAAGAGACAGAGTAGGTACGCAAATGCAACTAATAGCTAAAATGTGGTCTGTTCCCAGCTTAGAGCTGTTTCATGGTCCTTTGGATCAGGTTGCCTAGCCATATTTGCATTCCATTCATGCTATTGCTTCATCCAAATGATTGCAAAATAAAAGGGATATTTTTATGCTTTGAGAATTAACTTGTTTTCAAATCATTTCATTCTGCACCATCTGATGAAGAGGCCTATGGGACTTCAAAAGCTAATGCATTCCTCAATGTCTGCTTAATATATACAGTTAGTCCAACAAAAAGGTATCAAAATCGGCATTTTGTGTGGTTTTGAATCTGAACTAACACAGTGACAACATTTTTCTTTGTGCTGCAAAATGTCCTGCAAAGTCTGCTCTATAAGACCAGTCCAAAAAAAGATGCTTAAGAATTGAACCACTTGAAATTCCACAAGCTGATCCCCTAGATATGATGGTATGAAACCACGTTTCCCTGTCAGAGTGCATGAACCCTGAAAGGTGGGGCAGATTCTCACCTTGGAATACTTTGGTCTTCAACGTTTGCAAATTATCTTTAATTATCGTTCTGGTTTCTCCATTCTTTGCCTGAAGACTGCAAAGTTGTCTTCTAAAAGAGCTGCCTGGAGTAAGAACTATCACCACTCGATCCATCTGCAGTGTGCAGGCTGCGGACAGACATGAAATTGTAGTAAGAACTGGCAGCTCATTTTGTTACGGAGGAATGGCTATCTGTGGCATGGGCACTGATGGGGGACAATAGCATGTTTCAGTAAGTCGGGTGCTGTGCCCATAGAATGCGGAGGGCAAAGCAGTGGTCCTTGGAGAGCACAGTCCTTAGTATTTTCCCCTCCATTAGGTCCCAATATAATGGCCAAAAGCCATGGAGTAGGCGCAACTTGCTCCTCTAGCTTGATTTGCACCCAAAGGAGGACAATTACGATAAACATCAAGCACAGGTCTAGAAATTGATTTCCATGCTTCCATTATTGGTGTCCTCATTGCTACTCACGTGTTATGCAAGATGATGAAGCACTGTTTGTCCCCAGTTTTTTTCCAATTATTAGATCTTTACTGTTTCAGCACAGAAGCCTAGCTGCTGGTTGGATTATACTTCTCATTGCATAAAGGCTATCACTGGCCACTTAACTGAAGGGAATTCTGTCCTGCCACGCCCTGAGGTAGAGTATAGCCACACCAGGGCAGCAAGATACCAGGTGCTTGGGCCGTTATCTCGGTCTTCAGGGCCCCTAACTCCTGCTATGGCACTTAGGCTGCATTTATAAAGCTTTAGTATAGAAAGAATGGAAAAACTCTGGGAAACAGTGATAAACCTTTAGAACAGTTGGACTGAATAGGTACTGAGCAATTTAGTTTTGCTATGTGTGTCCAAAATGCAATGTGTGGACTGGTGCCTTGGATTCTGAGTGTTCAGGTGAATGGGAAGGCCAAGTATTATATTTATATATATATATATTTTTTTGTTCTTTTTTTTACACGCCCACGGTAGTGGCTGTGTAGTTATGGTTAAGTTGCTGTTTCCATAGGAAGAACACTTTTTGGGCGGCTTATAACTTCGCTCCCCCGGAGGAATCCTCACCAAACTTTGCAAAAAAAGTATATGGCCCACTCTGAATTTTTTTGATGTTTGGTCCGGGGGAGCAAAGTTATAGGGGGGGTCCCAAAATGTTTTTTTTCCCCATAGACTGAATGTGGGAAAGCTTTGCGCACGGCTACAGGCGAATCCGCTGGACGGATTTGCAGCAAATTTGAGGCAGTGGCAGGGGCTTGGGCATGAAAGTGTGCTTTTGCAAATTTTGTGACAATCCATCCAGTAATTCCCTTAAAAACGACCAATAAGTAAGTCTCTAAAAATTAGTGATATCTATGTCCGCTGCGCGGTCACACTTCCCTGTTCGCTCTGTGGAGAACATTGCAGTTGGCTATTCCTTGGTGTGCTGCCCACGACCATGTTGCGCTTTCACCGATTGGTTGTGGCACAGCGTGAAGTGCGTCGTAATCTATCGATACGTCCGCCATGTTTAATTTGTTTTCTGTTGAACGCGAACATCGACGCTAACATACGTAAACGAAGAAGGCACCAATGCACTTATAACACTTATGGAACACTGTTTTGAAAGGTGAGCGTTAATGAGACGTGGTAGCAGAAAGTCAAACATTGAAGTATTCTTGTTAGCACTGTCATACGGTACAGTGGGACTTGCTACTCATTGTACGAAATGAACTTACTTCGTCCATTTTACAATCCATAAACAACATTACTGCAGTCAGAGTGGCAGGAATCTGAGGCAGCCACCTGCTCTATTTCGTACACACAGCCCTTCTGCACGTGTACGCCAGTAGCGGTTCTCATAAATAGATGCTGATATGTTGTTGCAAAATGAGAATGTATTTGCATTTGGAGTGAGGGCCACTGCATTTTCTCTTTTCAACACGAGCTCAGTACGGCCGCATATTTGTCGACACCCATAAGGGTCCCTTGTTTTTTAACCTTGAAGTACAGGGAAAGAGTAGAAAGAATGTAGGGAGTAACAGTTTGAAAAACATATCGTTTGACAAGGTTATGCTTCAAAAACGTTTGCACCGACAATGAGAAATTAGTTCCCGAACAGGCAGTCTTCCAGATACACTAATGTCTGACTACAGCGAACGCAATGGAGGGGCTCCACATTATGTAAGTGTATTTTTGCCGCCTATATTCCGAATCGACGTTATGTTTTAGTTTGTAAGAAAATATATATTTTCCCTAATGTTTTACAAGTTTTATGTGCCGTTGCAATTTTTTTCCCTATTATGGGCATTGCACAGTGTCGCCGTTTGTAGGGTGCCACTACATTTCCCCAAATTAAAATAATATTTAATAAGAAAGGTATGTGTTACAATTTTTTAGTGCAGATGTTATGCAGTGATACATGTTTTATTTCCCCTTCCACTGCGCAGCTACTTCCAAAGAAAAATTGTATTATTAATAACGACGTTCCAGCTTTCTGTGCTGTTCAATTTATTTTTCCAATTATGGACATTGCACATTGTCGGCGTCCCTAGGGTCCCACTACATTTCCTCCTATTGAATACATTTTTTTACTGAAAATGTTATGTAGTACAACTGTGGTTTATCCAAAGGTTGTGTATTCATACATCTTTTCATTCACATTTCCTCCTCAGATACTTTCTTCCCTATTGTGATTGTCACGGATTACAGATGCCAAGTGACGGGTTCTTTAACCGTCAAAGGCAACTGTTTATAACCGGCTGTCTCAGCATCATAATTCATTGGGATGATCGTGTGGTCCCTTTGTGTCCTTACGCTGCTGTCGCTATAAGAAGTAACATTCCATCCTTTCTCGTGCTGTAGATCACAGCAGTTGACGTCGTCTTGCACATCAATGTGGGAGGAAAACGACTATTGTGGCAGCAACGCTTACTTTCTGTGTGTGGAAAAAAACAATGTGACCTTTAACATTGTCATTGTCGACCAAAGAGACAAACTTAATACTTCTATGGAAAAGTGAATAGTGCCTTTTGCACAGTTCATTGTGAAACAAAACTACTTTACTACTTGCATAGGTAGATGATTTCGCTCACTTTATTGTGAAATAAAACTACTGGGCACATTTTTAAATGTTAGTCTTTTCTTTAAAAATGTACTCTCTGTTTGCACAATGTGGCATGCTACGTTGCAGGTCGTAATGTGTTCTTTTGTAGGTGCTACATCACGGCACGTATGTCGATATGGACACATTTGTTTAGGCTGCCAAGGAACGTTATGGAGAAAGGTACTCCATACCACTTGCATTGGCTACGGTAGGGTCTGGCCCATCTCATATGCATTAGTGCCGTCAGGCCATTTTCTGTCACCGTCAGCCCAATTTCTGTCACCCAGATGCCCTATGCACAGAAATGTTTGTACAATAATATATGGTTACACCCTCCCAATACACATATCTTCACACCTTTCCACCTGTGTCACTTACAACATTTTGTGTTGAAAGGGGAGTGGTAATGGTGTTGCAGCCAGTATTTCCAACGTCATTGCGCTTCGCATCACAGAGTTTATTTGGCATTTTATGTCAACGTAAGTACACTACTCCTTTGCTGTTTTTACGCACATTTTTACAGAAAAAAATTAGTAAATGTACAACACGTGTATGTAAAGGTCATTGACAACGACTGAAAAGCTGTGTGTTTTGCATGTGATAGTCTTTTCATATTTAACGGTACAGCTTCCGTCCCTGAGGGGTAGCCTCTATGTATGGGTAGTGCCCACAAAGTTGGGGACATGGCTACTGGCTTTTACTGCAAGGGAGAAAACATTGCATTGAGGTCTCCATGTCCACCAGGGACTGCCTTTCTGGTAAAAGTCTTGCTCATAAACACATATTTATCAAGGAACACAAAAGTGGTGCTGCATAATGGTAATATATTTTCTTTTTTGCTTTCTGCAGCCTGCAATGGAAAGCAAAGAAGGCTTTCTATCCAATGCCCGTCTTCCCTTTGTATAGTGGCCATCTTGAAAAAGGAGGCGTTCCGGTTGAAGACAAAAAATCCTCTTTCTTGGTACGACGAATTACTGCTGTAAAATCTCGATTGCCAATGGCATTCATCCCCCACTCTTTGGGGAGGAATGGGGGTGAATGATCCAGAAACATCAGTATGCGCTCTTGCTTATATTGTGTTGCACACTTGCATTGTGGAGTTCTGTGGTGGAAATTTTGCAGTTAGAAGTTCTTACAACAATACCCAACAATATATATATGGCAGGCAACGAAAACAAATATGCTAAACATGTGATGTCGTCAGTGATGTCATCAGTGACATTTCAGAGGACAGCTTTCATGTTCTGGTTGTTAGTGTTAGCAGTGCACAGTGGCGATGGCAAGTAAGCGGGCTCAGTCTGCCATAACTGGCGAATTTCAGGGGTTATTCGTTTTTAATTTGAACCAGAATCTGGAGGGCGAACATTTTTCTTTAGTGAAGTGCACAGGTTTTTTGTAGGGTAACTTAACCATAACGTCCCCTCAACAAAGTTTTTTTTGTAGTGAATATATATATACATATACATATATATATATATATATATATATATATATATATATCAGTAAACAAACTTTGTTAAAGGGACGGTATGGCTAAGTTGCACTACTAAACTAAAAACCTATGAAATTCAGTAAAAAACGTTGTTAAAGGAACGTTATGGTTCCAAGTAAAACAGGAAAACCCCTGATATTTGGCAGTTATGGTAAGCTAAGCAACCATATCTCGCACTACCACCGTGCATTGCTAAGACTAAGACCCAGGAAATCAAAGGTGACATCACAAATGTCATTGATGACATCACCGATGACATCACATGTCTGACTCGCTGTTTTTTCCTCTAGTGATATATCTTAGACAGTAATAGTTAGGAACAAAGAAATCAAAAAGTACTATATTTGTAAACTTATACTTCAAATATGTTCTTACAATAATTCACTTAGGGTCCACTCACAGCATAAGAAACATATACATAGGAAAAATACACACTTAAACAATAGCAATGCTTTCTTTGTATGAAGACAATCAGTGAGGTTATCAACACTTACTTATTGTTCTGCTGTTTATTTATTACTGTACTTTCTCTGGATGTGCTCATATTTGTATTTGCATTACTTTCTTTAGTGTGCAGTCACATCATGTGGTATTTGTACATAGGGAAGAAGTAGGTTTGAAGCAGAACAATCATATCTGTGCATAAAGATAATCAGTTAGGTTACAAACACCTTCTAGTTCTACTCCTGCTTTTTTGCATACTTCACTTTCCCTGTATATACTCATATTTGTATGTGTTGTTGTGTGTTTGTGTTTTGTATGTAATAATGAAATTATATATTAAGTGGGTTGTATTAGCTACTACATGCTGCACAGTACACAAACTCTAATAAAAAAGCATTTATCATTTCACTATTCACTATTCAACATGGGAAGATTATGAATATTGCACCTCCATCATGTATGCTGCACACAATGCTTATATTTATACATGAGTATCTTATTATACTGTAAAGAACTTCATAATACAATGCTATTTATATCAATGCATTGCTTAATGCACTACATAGCTCATGACATCTATTCCAATGATCCTTGACACTTTTTTGTCAACATTATAATAAGAATCCTGTGTACAGACTTTTCATGAAAAGTAAATGCACATGTGATGTCATCAATGATATTTGTATCAGTTTCTGCTTTTCCCTCTCTTTCATAAATTGTGTATATGTATATAATAAAAAAAATATTATGTTTCTTTTAATGAAATTCTTTGTGTCTAATTTTTTTTAAAAAGCAGTTAAAATGTTCGCGGACAGCACGCCTGTCCGGGCTGTCCGTAATTAACAAAATGGGGATGTTCTAAGGACACTATACCTGTCCGTACCATTCACAGCAAAGATGGAACTGTTCTTAGAACCCACCGGTGTCCAGGATGTCCGTAAATAAACAAAATGGGGGAATCTTAAGGACACTATACCTGTCCGTACCGTCCTCAGCCAAGTTGAAACTGTCCTAAGAACACGCGCGGTGTCCGGTATGTCCGTAGTCAAACAAAATGGAGGTGTCCTAAGGACACTATACATGTCCGTACAGTTGCAGAACATCTACAAACATGCGCACCACACCCGTAAGTCCTGTGAACATCGCGCCTGTCTGTAACTGTCCGTCTCCCTTGTGTCAAACTTATAATTTGTTTGAGGACCCAAACACTGTCCGTACAACACCTGCACACATGTGCACGTCGGTTCCCGTCCATTCCCTTCGCGGACGTCTTCCCGACGTCATCATGTGACTGCACCCACGCTGAGCGTGTGTCCTAATTTGCGGACACTGTCCAATTCCCCAACATTTGAAAAGAATTTATGCAGAGAATCCAAATTACTTTTTAGTAAAAATTCACCATTGCACATGTCCCGGACAATGACCCTGGCTTTCCACATACTTTTTGGAACTTTTTGAACCTTTTTGGGTGTTCGATCTGTTCGCGAAGTGCATCGCTCCACCCCTATAAAAGGCCACACCCCAGAGCTGATCTTCATTGTACTTCTAGCTATTGCAGATTGACTTTTGCTGCCTTTGCTGCTCTTGCTGAGATTATCTCATCAACCCTGATGGTATCCATGGCTGCTTTTGCTACATCTGCCTCAGCACCACCCCCAAACACTCCACCACCACCTCCCTAAGGGCATGCAGACAGGAACAGGCGTGAGGATGTTGAGAACGAGGATGAAGAGGATGAAGAGAATGAGGTCGAGGAACTCCCTACTACCAGCACTCGCTGGGAGTCTTGGGTGTGGCGGTTATTTACCATTCATGGTAACATACCAAAAGCACGTGCGAACAAGGTCACCTGCAAACATTGCAAAATGGTGCTGAGTCATGGGAGACGTGGTTCGTACAGCTCTGGTACGACATCCATGAAGCAACACCTAACGTCGTTCCACAGTGCGGACATTCGCAAGGTTGTACCTTGTGATAAACGTAGTAGGTTGAGATGTTATTGTTATTGTTATTTTGCATTTATATAGCTCCTTATATACCATTGGTATGGTCTGAAGGCGCTGGTAGGTTGAACGCCCTTGGGAACCGAAGTTCAGATCAGTAGAGAGGGTAGAGAAAGTCAAAAGGTGCGTGTGAGCACCGGGTATGTGTGCAGCTCGTGCGGGATCCGTGTGATAGCTGCATCTTAGCGGTAGGTGTGGTGGTCGAGAGATCAGGAGTATGTGTTAGTTCTGGCAGGATTTATCCAGAACGGATGTGGCTGCGTTAGGCCTGAGGAGAACGCCTGGCTGGGGGGTGTGTAACCAGCAGTGTTTACTTAGAATGATGTGGAGTGAGCGGCAGATGTTGGCATGAGAACAGTTATACCAAATGGTGTCATAGTATCTCTGTGTTCTAGTTGAGTGGTGATGTAAGAAGAGAGTAAGCATGGTGGTGAGATATGATGGGTTATATGCTCTTTCAAATGTTCTCTGCATTCCAACCCATACTATATACGACACGTACTTCTATGCGCTCCAGTCCGTTCCATGCACTCCTATCCACTCATGCATCGCAGCCAGCTCCATACACTCTGGTCTGCTCCAAGCATTCATGCATTCCTGCTCGTCCCACGTGCTCGAGTCCGTTCCGCGCACTCCAGTCCGCCATGCGTACTCCAGTCAGCTCTACACATGCACTCTTGTCTGTCCCTCGTATGCAGTCTTGTCTGTCCCTCGCATGCCCTCTTGTCTGCCTCATGCATGCACAGCTGTCTGCCTCAAGTATGCACACCTGTCTGTCCCACGCATGCACACCTGTCTGTCCCAACGCATGCACACCTGTCTGTCCCAACGCATGCACATATGCCTGCCCCATGCATGCATTCCTGTCTGCCCCATGCTCTACGCATTTGGCAGCTCCACATATTCATCCATTCTACGCACTCATCAGTATTGGATGTAATCTGTGCTCGTTCGTTCTGCATACTCGTCCACTCAATGCAACACATCCGTTCAGTCTGGGCACTCGTTCGCTCCAGGCATTCATCCGCTTTATGCCCTCACATGTACTATGCATTCACCTGTTTTACACACTCACCCCCTCTATGCACTCACCCTCTCTATGCACTCACCCCCTCTACACACTCACCCTCTCTACGCACTCACCCCCCTCTACATACTCACCCCCTCTACACACTCACCCCCCTCTACAAACTCACCCCTCTACGCACTCACCCCCTCTACGCACTCACCCCCTCTATGCACTCACCCCCTCTACGCGCTCATCCCCTCTACGCGCTCATCCCCTCTACGCACTCATGTGCTCCCTGCACTCATCATCTTTAAGCACTCGCGCTTTTCACGCATTCAGCAGCAATATCATGTTCTATGTATTCATCTCTTCACTCATCTTTTCTGTACCTTCATCCGTTCTATACATGTATCCACTCCTCCGCTCTATCCACTCAGCCGCTCTATCCACTCATCAACTCATCCGATCTATCCACTCATCCGCTCTATCCACACATCCGTTCTATCCACTCTATCCACTCATCTGCTCTATCTACTCATCCGCTCTGTCTACTCATCCTCTCTGTACACTTTATCCACTCATCCGCTCTATCTGCTCATCCTATCTCTACACTTCATACATTCATGCATTCTATCCACTCATCCGCTCATCCACTCAACCACTCATCCGTTCTATCCGCTCTATCTACTCATCCGCTCTATCTATTCATCCACCCATTCACTCTTTCGTTCTATCCACTCTTTCATTCTATACACTCACCTGCTCTATCCATTTATCTGCTCTATCCACTCTATCTGCTCTATCCACTCATCCGTTCTATCCACTCATCTGTTCTATTCACTCATCCATTCTATCCTCTCATCCATTCTATCCACTCATCCGTTCTATCCACTCATCCGCTCTTTTCACTCATCCACTCTATCCACTCATCCACTCTATCCACTCATCCGCTCTATCCACTTATCCGTCCTATCCACTCATCCGTTCTATCCACTCATCCGTTCTATCCACTCATCCGCTCTATCCACACATCTGCTCTATACACTGATCCACTCTATCCACTTATCCATTCTATCCACTCATCCGTTCTATCCACTCCTCCGTTCTATCGACTCATCCGTTCTATCCACTCATCCGCTCTATCTACTCCTCCGCTCTATCCACTTATCCGTTCTATCCACTCATCCGTTCTATCCACTCATCCGTTCTGTCCACTCATCCGCTCTATCCATACATCCGCTCTATCCACTCATCTGCTCTATCCACTTATCCGTTCTATCCACTCATCCGTTCTATCCACTCCTCCATTATATCCACTCATCCGCTCTATCCACTCTATCCACTCGTCCGCTCTATACACTCGTCTGCTCTATCCACTCGTCCGCTCTATCCACTCATAAACTCATCCGATCTATCCACTCATCCGATCTATCCACTCATCCACTCATCTGCTCTATCCATATATCCGTTCTATTCACTCTATCCACTCATCCGCTCTATCTACTCATCCGCTCTATCTACTCATCCTCTCTGTCCACTCATCCATACACCTATCCACTCATCCGCTCTATCCACCTGTCCGCTCTATCCACTCATCAACTCATCCGCTATATTCACTCATCCGCTCTATCCACTCATCCACTCTATACACTCATCCACTCCATCCACTTATCCACTCATCCGCTCTATCCACACATCCGTTCTATCCACTCTATCCACTCATCTGCTCTATCTACTCATCCGCTGTATCTACTCATCCGCTCTGTCTACTCATCCTCTCTGTACACTTTATCCACTCATCCGCTCTATCTGCTCATCCTCTCTGTATACTTCATCCATTCATCCATTCTATCCACTCATCCGCTCATCCACTCACCCACTCATCCGTTCTATCCGCTCTATCTACTCATCCACTCTATCCATTCATCCACCCATCCACTCTTTTGTTCTATCCACTCTTTTGTTCTATACACTCACCCGCTCTAGCCACTCATCCGCTCTATCCACTCTATCTGCTCTTTCCACTCATCCGCTCTATCCACTCATCCACTCAAACGTTCTATTCACTCATCTGTTCTATCCACTCATCCATTCTATCCGCTCTATCCACTCATCCTCATCCGCTCTATCCACTCATCCGCTCTATCCACTTATTTGTTCTATCCACTCATCCATTCTATCCACTCCTACATTCTATCGACTCATCTGTTCTATCCACTCATCCGTCCTATCCGCTCTATACACTCATCCGCTCTATGCACTCATCCGCTCTATCCATTCATCCGCTCTATCCACTCTATCCACTCTTCTGCTCTATCCACTCGTCCGCTCTATCCACTCATCCGCTCTATCCACTCATCCACTTTATCCACTCATCCGCTCTAATCACTCATCCGTTCTATACAATCCTCCGCTCTGTACATTCAACAGGTCTGTACATTCATCTGTTCCAGCGATCTATACACTCTCCACACTTCCATATTCACCCGTTATCCGCAATCATGTGCTCTACATACTCATCCGCTCCGCATACTCATCTGTTCAACACATTTATCGGGTTTACGTTCATCTGTTCTGGACATTCATCTGTTTTACATACTCTTGCATTCTATACGCTTCTCTGGATTTGCGCACTCATCCGCGCTACACGCTCGTCCGTTCTACGCATCCAGCCGCTCTAGACACTCATCCACTCAACATGTTTATTCATTCCATATACTCATCTGATCTACATATTCACTCGATTTCCATACTCATTTGAACTATATAGGTATCTGTTCTTCCACTCATGCATTCTTCCACTCGGCACATTCATTTGTTTCACCTGTTTTATCCATTCTAACTAAATCATCCACGCCATTCACTACGTTCACTCCGCATGTATTCTGTCCATTTCAGGAGTTTAAATCTCTTTACTGTTTCCGTATGATTTACTCTCATTAGTCATTTCACTGCTTTGATCTACTTTATTCGTTTAGTTCTGTTTGTCCTTCTAGTTTATATTAGGGGTTACTCGCATCAGGTGGTTTGATGTATTGGAGTCTTTGAGTTGCTGTTGGTCAGTTTGGGTCAGTTTGGTACTGGTTGGTTTTAGGGAAAGAGCCAGGTTTTCAGCATTTTGCGGAAAGACGTTAAATCCTCAGTTAGGCGGATGTGGGGTGGGAGTGAGTTCCATATAATGGGGGCCAAGGCTGAGAATGATGATCCGCCTAACCTGCTTGAGTTTGTCTTCGGTATGACTAGGAGGCCGGCTGAGCTTGATCTTAGGGTGCGTGGGGGGTGGTAGGGTTTTAGCTTGTCTTGAAGATATGCAGTCCGGTTTTGTGCAGAGCTCGATGGGAGATGCATAAGGTTTTGAAAGTGACCCTTCGGGCTACTGGAAGCCAGTGCAGCGTCTTAAGGGCTGGGGAGATGTCGTCTCCGGAGTCAAGGGTGCAACCAAGATTTTTCACTGAGTTGGAGGGGGTCGGTGAGTTGCCCATGGCAGATGGCCAGGTTAGTGGGTGCGGAAGAAGTTCAGAGTTGCCACATACCATGATTTTCGTTTTTGAGGGGTTTAACAAGAGGTGGCTTTGGGTCATCCAGAGTTCTATGTCAAGGAGGCAGGAGGCCAGGTCTGGTCGGGAGTTGGGTTTTGAGTTCAGGAGTTTTAGAATTAGTTGAGTGTCACCGGCGTAGTTGTAGCACAGGATGTTGTGCGAACGAATTAGTGGTCGGAGGGTTATCAAGTAGAGATTGAACAGGAGGGCAGACAAGCATGCTCCTTGTGGGACTCCCGTGTCGACTGGTCGGGCTTGGGAGGTATAGGTGGAGAGTATCAATATTTGGTACCGATCTTTGAGGAATGAAGCTATCCATTTAAGAGCGGTTCCACAAATTCCTAGGGAGTGGAGGCGGTCTAGGAGGATTGAGTGATTGATTGTGTCAAAGGCGGTGGATAGGTCAAGAAGGGTTAGTGCTGTGCATCCCGCGGAGTCTGCCGTCATTTTAAGGTCATCCCAAATTGAGGTTAGGGTGGTTTCAGTTCCGTGACGGGCTCTGAAACCTGATTGAGCGGGGTCTAGGAGATTGTTGTCTTCGACAAAGGTGTTTAGTTGAGAGTAGGCGGTTCGGTCAATGAGTTTGGCAAGGAATCTGGTGTTTGAGATGGGGCGGTAGTTTTTGGGCACGAGAGGGTCGAGCAAAGGTTTTTTAATTAGAGGTTTGACATGAACCGTTTTGAATGCGTTGGGAAAGATACCGGAGGAAAGTGAGGCATTTATGATGGATCTTGCGTGTTCTCCTGTGCAGGTGGAAGCGAACATTTCTTTGAGGGTTGTGGCTGGGCAAGGGTCCAGTGGCGAGCCAGATGGTTTGCGGGCAGATAGAAGTTTGAGAAATTGCTCTGGTGATATTGGACTAAAGGATTCAAACGTTGGTTGCGTAGTGGTCGTAGCTGGAGAGCCGGCCGATAAGGGGGGAAGAATTGCTTGGTGGATGTAGAAGAGCCAGTTTGGTGGTTAGAGTATTTGTTCTTTCGAGAGCTGTGGTGTAAAAGTGGAGGGAGAGTGAGTCACACAGTGATTGTGAGGGAATCAGGACGGTCGTGTTGCAAGCCGGATTGGTGAACTCGGAGATGATTTTGTGGAGTTCTTTGCTTGGGTATTTGCAGTTTAGGATGTGGGAGTTGTAGTGGGCTTTTTTTGCTTTCCGGATTTCAGCCTTGTACTGATAGAGGTGTCGGGCCAAGGTGGCACTGCTCTCCTGGGTTTGTCTTTCTACCATTTGCATTCTAGGTATTTATATAGTTGTTTAGTGATCTTCAACTCAGGAGTGAACCATCTGGGGAAGAGGCCACGGCGGGTTGATGGTTTGCAAGGGGGTGTGAGCCGCATCAGAGATGCGTTGAGCCATGAGTCAAAGGCGTCAGGGGTTAGTTGTTTGTTGAGTTGGCAGGTAGGAGGTGGAGACTGGAGGAGTGCGTCGGCTAGGTCCGGGACGATTATTCGTTTTTTCCAGCATTTGCGTAGATTCGGAGTTTCAGATTCGAGTACGGGAAGGGGGTCGGGTGAGTGAATGGCGAACGAGAGAATGAAGTGATCGGACCAGAGGAAAGGGGTGGGGGGCTTTAAATGAATCAGGGTGTTGGAGCTAAAGATGACATCAAGAGTGTGTCCTTTGTAGTGAGTCAGGCCGTTTATGTGGGGTTGGAGGTTAATTGCGTCCAAACTGTCGACCAGAGAGTGTGTCATAGAGTTGGTGGGGATGTCGAGCCATATGTTGAAGTCTCCAAGAAGGGTGAGGTTGGGATGGTTTAGTTGAAGGGTGGCAATTGAGTCGCAGAGGTTGTTTGCGAATTGTCTATCGTAGCCAGGGGGCCTGTAGATTATTAGGAAGCTGTATGAGAGCGACGGGGAGAGGGATAGTTTAACGAGTAGCGATTCGCAGGAAGGAATGGAAGGTTGGTTGTCGATGATTGAGGCGTGGAAGAGAGACTTGAAGACGAATGCTACTCCTCCTCCTCTGGAGGGACGGTTCAGTGGGATGAGGGAGTAGTCAGGGGGGAAGGCTTGATTAGCGATTGGGGTGAAGTTGCCAGAGAACCAAGTTTCGGTGATGAAAACCAGGTCTGGTTTGTCAGAGGCAAGGATGTCGAAGATGTAGTGTCTGTTTTTTGCTATGGATCGGGCATTAAATAGGATGCAGTTCACATCGGCAGGGCATATTTCACAGAGAGGCTATTGGGAACACTTCTAAATGCAACTTTCACAGAGAGGCTATTGGGTGCACTTCTAAATGCAACTTTCACAGAGAGGCTATTGGGAACAATTGTAAATGCAACTTTCACAGGGAGGCTATCGGGCGCACTTCTAAATTCAGAGAGGCTATTGGGCACACTTCTAAATGCAACTTTCACAGAGAGGCTATTGGAAACAATTCTAAATGTAACATTTACAGAGAGGTTATTGGGCACACTTCTAAATGCAACTCTCACAGAGAGGTTATTGGGCACATTTCTAAATGCAACTCTCACAGAGAGGCTATTGGGTGCACTTCTGAATTCACAGAGAGGCTATTGGGTACACTTCAAAATTCTTTCGCAGAGAGGCTATTGGGCACACTTCTAAATGCAACTTTCAGAGAGAGGTTATTGGGCACACTTCTAAATGCAACTTTCACAGAGAGGCTATTGGGTGCACTTCTAAATTCACAGAGAGGCTATTGGGAACACTTCTAAATGCAACTTTCACAGAGAGGCTATTGGGCACACTTATAAATTCGCAGAGAGGCTATTGGGCACACTTCTAAAAACAATTTTCACAGAGAGGTTATTGAGCACACTTCTAAATGCAACTTTCACCGAGAGCCTGTTGGGCGCACTTCTAGATTCACAGGGAGGCTATTGGGAACAGTTCTAAATGCAACTTTCACAGAGAGGCTATTGTGAACAGTTCTAAATGCAACTTTCACAGAGAGGTTATTGGGGATACTTCTAAATGCAACTTTCACAGAGAGGCTATTGGGTGCACTTCTAAATTCACAGAGAGGCTATTGGGCACACTTCTAAATGCTTTCGCAGAGAGACTATTGGGAACAGTTTTAAATGCAACTTTCACAGAGAGGCTATTGTGAACACTTCTAAATTCTTTTTCCTCTACAGCATCCTCCGTTTCTGCTCCTCTCACCACAATTGACACTCCTGTGGGAGAGCGCATCCCTCCAGCTGCTTCACAGGCCATTCACAATGCTGTTGACCCTTACCTTTCGAAGGTCACAATATTGTGTATGTACTGCGACGCAGTACTCTGCAGGGGGGAGAGTCTTCGAAGTGCTTTCGAGACTATGGTCAAAGAGCACCAGAAGACCTGCTACCTACCTATGTAAGGCCCACCCAACATCTTCCTCTCTCCACCTGCCCTTTCTTACCCCTTTGGTTGGTGTCCCTTCCTTACCCTCCTTTCCCCTCCTCTCCTAGTGTGTTGTGTGTAAAAAAACAAAAAAAATATAAAACAACAAAAATCCAAAAAAAAGGCTCTTTTCAGAGCCGTCTTTCACAGTTTAAAAAACAGAAGTGGCAAATAAACAGTGCAGGGCCCTGTGCATTTTTTGGAAGAACGCGGACAGTCCTAGGACATATCAAATTTTAGGGTGCTGCCCTAGCAAAACCAATGCACTTTTCTCTGGGAGGAAGTGGTGGCTCTGAAAAGAGCCTTTTGGTGGTGTTTTTGTGTGTTTGAAAAACTTGAAATCGTCAGAATCTACTGCAAAATAGATGACTCTAATTCCAAAAAAGGTTGCAATGCATTTTGTACATTTCTCAGAAAAATCGGATTACCAGCATAAGTAAGATGGACTCCATCTCTGCGAAAAATGTAAGTGCTACGAAACATAATATTTTCATTATGAAAAGACGACATGCCAGCATCTCTTAGAAAGGCGAAAACAGCCTTATTGACATTGCGCCTCACCTTCTCCATTTGTGGACCAAATAAAGAAGAACGCAGCCACATTTGTCTTTGCGCAATACGAGAAAAAATTACTTGGCAATTTGGAAACATGTCCATGACCTTCTCAAGTCCTTCTTTCATTACAAATTGCAAAGAAATTCCAGACACATGTCCTAAACTGTTCCCTCCACAATGAATTATAATTATGTCTGGATGATGCTCTGTCTCTAAAGTAGCACAGAGAGGTACCAAGTCCAGCCACTTCATTCCACGCACTCCATGCCAGTGCACTTCCACATGAGGGAATCCAAGATCTGCAGCTCCTCCACAACGTTCTGCATGCACCTCCAACCAATGTATCCATGAGTCTCCCAAAATCCAGATAATCTGTTTTCGGAAACACACAGCCATAGCTATCTGTTCTTCTCTCAGCAAAAAGACGTTCTGACAAAATCTCTCCTTACATAACACACCCAGTAAATTTTACTGACCAATCCCTAGCTCCGCTCATTCTCATTTGCATGCCTCTCCACCCCAAAATCCCTATATGTCATACGCGCTGTCAGCAGACTACTGCCATGTCCACAGACATATCGAAAATCTGAGCGTGGTGAATGTAAATTTAAATAGTGTGCCCCATTTCCCCTTTGAGGTGGGCACTGAAAAGAGCCATTTATTTTGTTTTTTTTTCTTCTTACTTTACTACTAAAATCTTCACATAACCTTCTCCAAAGCAACCCTTACATTCCAAAACAGCATGGCATTTCCCAAAAAAGATAAGGAAATGCCATCTTCTTCAAAATAAACAGCATTACTCGAATCAATATTCTCATTATTACAGAAAAACGTACCAGCTC
The DNA here is from genome assembly GCF_040938575.1 of Ambystoma mexicanum. Taxonomy (NCBI): domain Eukaryota; kingdom Metazoa; phylum Chordata; class Amphibia; order Caudata; family Ambystomatidae; genus Ambystoma; species Ambystoma mexicanum. Next base: position 287,746,050 of record NC_090922.1, read on the forward strand.
TAAGCATGAAAGCACACGTGCCTCGATTGATTGCAGACCTAGCAATGTTTTGCTGAGGACAAAAACAGAACTGTTGTCCCATATTGCCCTAGGTAGTAATCCAGAAAACATTACTTTTGCATTTGGAAGGATGTTCATTACTGCTTGAACCAAATGTTCCAAATTTGCCAACAAAGTAGGGGCACTGATGTTGCCCAAATGGAAAGCATCATAGTGCAAAACTACCACTTGGGGACTGTTCATCCTGCGCATATCTTCACAAACTTGTAGAATTCCCTCTACATTGCAATCAGGCACAGCAAACCACACCGCCTCCACTCCTTTACCATTGAAATTGTTTGCCATATGCCTGCATTGAGCATACTGCTGTAAACCATGGACAAACATATTTCCGAGCACCAACACCCTGACTTTCTCCACCTCTGCCATCTTCACTACACACACTCTCTTTCTACACAAATCCACAATGTCAACATCTGATTGGCTGATCCCTACAGTCCCTTTCCATACTGGATTTGCTGGAAAACCCCGGATGTGGCACGCCCTATCCACGGACAGCCACGGTGTCCGTGCAGCACGTAACTCTTAGCCAGCCCTTCTACCCTTTCCACATCACTCTCAGTGCCATTCCCTCATTGGACACAGCTAAGCAGTTACACAACCATCCACCAATCACATCCAAGACCTCTACATCTATCTCCATCATCAGAGTTCCTCACTTCAAATGTACTGTTGATCACTCTGACTACAAGTCTCATATCATTGGAAAGCACCTACTACAAAAACTACTCTACAAGTCTCCAAGATTTCGACTTACAACTGCATTCATGTCCACATGCATGAATACAAACTACTGGTATGCATATTTTATTCACAGTACATGCACAACTGTTATGAATCCATATAAACATAGTAATGCCACTAAACCTGCATAGCCTATACATAAATGCCAACCCTCCCGATTTAGGCACGAGACTCCAAATTTTTCATTGAAAAATCACACTATTTTTTACTGTCTCCCACCTAAATTAATGCTAATCCCAATGCAATCCTATGGGAAAAATAAATGTTCCCAATTGCTGTGGTGAAATCTCCCTCTCAGGGGCTCCCGATTGTTGGCATGTTTACTTATAAAATGAAGTTATTGAAATGTTTCCCATCTACTATAATCAACTGTCACTCCCAAACATGTCTGCTATCTACAACACAGCTTTAAAAAACCAAGTGAGTGTCATGCACTTAAAATTCTACCCATTTGCAAAGCATGTTGAACTAACATATTGTAAATAAAATATAAAGGCTGCACATAGTCAAATGAAATGCATGCATACACTATGTTCAGATATCAAACAAGAATACTACGACAAAAACATAAAACTCAATGTCTACATTAACATCAGTCCTATAAACACACAAAATGACTAACTCCTTTCTTTTACAATTGCAGTGAAGACCACTCTCCTGAAAATCAGCAGCATCTGAACTAAAAACAACGTATCCGAAGAAACCTGCTCATTTCACATAAAAAAAGAGTAAGTACAATGCTACCTTAATATTGTTACTGTTCCTCAAACACACTTTGTGGTTCATTCATGTAATTTGCGCACCAAAAAAAACTGCGATTTATGAACCATTCTGCCCACAAATCTCCATTTATTAAACAGAGATTAGTAGGCAAAATGGCACACAAATCCCCGTTTTTTTGGAACACAAATAACATACTCAACCCTTAGAATGTTAGTACTACAAAACAAAGAACTGTTTAATTTTATACCATTAGGTTTACTATTAATGCTTCTCCTCACCACTAGCTCACTTTCTACTCTCATCTGAACCGCAGTTTAGTAACACATAAATAAAAGAATAGCCTTCCCAACTAATTGTATCTGCCCAATGCACAATCACACACCACCACATCAATCTTTCCCATCATACTCAGACACTCATGCACACAGCACACACACATTGCAGAACGGCCCAACCCATACCTTCTTTTTTTTTCAACAGACTCCAAAGAATGCCTACCAAAAAGCAAGTCCGTAGAAAGCAACACAAAATAGAGCAAATGAAAATAAAAGTGTCCAAAATAAGCAAACACCTATACCAGAGTTTGTACAAAACGTTCAAACAAAACAGCTAACACAACCATTTAGCGAAACAAAACAAGCTTCCTGTACAGAAACTTTGCCTCCTCTATCAAAATTTTAAACGAAACAAAAAATGCTTAACAAGAATTCGACTACCACTACTACTAAAATTGCTCCTATAAATCTTGATATACTAGCAAGTAACCATACCAAAAAAATTATTTTTGCAAAAATGTTCCGCCACAGAGTCCTTCAGAATCTTATAAAAACAGGAAACAAATAATGCACAGCCCTTCAAACCTACCATAGAAAATTTATCTTAGAAGCTTTAATAGACAGTGCAATCCTTCCCAAAAGTAAGTTATTAATTTTAGTGTTAAACAGAATGAAAGCACTAATAAAATTAACTACTAAATTACAAAAAAATACTTCTCAATAAAAGGAATGTCAACAAAAATAACTTCCTAAATATCTGTGGAGGTGAATGGAGTCACACCACGAGCACAGAACCATATTTTAATGAAGAAGCATACAAACAAAACCAAACAAACACAATTGCCATCCATAACAGTGGACGAGATTATGAAAACATTAATAATGCCATAATGGAACAAGAAATACTGCTTACAAAAATGTCCCCAGAAAACTCAGAATTACCTCTCCATTTGAGTGAATCAGAACGTCCAGTATACAAATGGTCATGCACGTCAATGTGTAACATTCCCAAAAAATCTTTCAAATCTTTACACTAGTTCCTCAATCAGTATGTGAAAGGCAAAGACAAAATCAAAATAAAAGTGCTGCAAAGTATGGATACCTGTCCAGTGCGCAAATACACAGGACTACAAGGACATTCATTAGCCTGCATTTCAGGACCTATTTGCAAAAGCGCCTTCCATCATATCAAAATGATATCAACACTTCATTCAACTATAAGAAATCTAGTCTATAAACTGTACTATGCTAAAAGTCCTGCTTTAGCACTAGCCAATTTAAATACCACTCTTCTACATGGTACACCCACAGACCTACTAGAAGAAATCAACCATATCCAGAGAAAATATTTTGGAAGTGAAAGCCACTTACAAAATGCAATAGCTTTACAACAGACTAGCAATAATTCTGCACATGGCAACCTTCTACTACACACATACAAAAAAGAAATAATAAAATTTAAAAGTACATCCACTGAAATACCAAACCATGTGTGTGTGTGTTGCTGCAGAACATTTTATAGAAGTAACACAAAAACTATACACGTAACATACAAAATAGAAGACCATGAAGATTCCAAATGGTTTGAATTAGCTTTCTACCTTATAGCAGAAAACAAATACGAAATAACTGACCCCTTAATATGTTGCAATTACTGCACTAAACAACTTGACAACAATCAAACTCCTTTGTGTGCTATCACAAATAACTTGGAATTATTCCCACTACCAAAACCCCTGCAACAACTCAATTTATATGAGAGCATCATAATTCAAACAGTGCACCCATTTCAAGCAATAATACGCCTTCAACCAAAAACAGCAAAATTACCTCCCTCTGAATTGGTGAAAGGCATTTGTGGCAAAGTAGTTTATTTACCATTAGATCTGAAAGAAAATGTGCACACTCTGGGAGTGCAACATCCAATAGAGCAATCTTTAATTGTCTTAGTAAATGGTGTACCAACAAAAGACAAACAAATTTGGCAACAACTCGTAGACTTACATAAAGTTAGACAAGCTTTGCAATATCTAAAAGACAATAATGAATACTACAAAGAAATAAATATTGAAGAAAAGTTAAGGGAACAACTGACATAATTCAAGAGTCACAAGAAACTGGTCAATTTGAACTTGTAGATCCTGCTACAGTGTCCAATATTTTAGACCATGATACAATTCATCCATTACACTCTAATGACACCATAGATGATGCACTAGAAACGTACCAAATGCGACAAACCAAAGGATCACCAATCAGCATATGGGAAAAAAGTATAGAAGCACGTGCTTTTCCTCTACTCTTTCCTACTTGCAAAGGAGAAAGGTACGATGATAGACCTATTCAGATAACAGCATCAGAATACCACTTGTTACGAATGTATTCTGAAGATCCCAGATTTAGACAAAATGTGGAATACATATTCCACCTACTCTTTGAAAGTGAACTAGCAAATCTATCTTACGGTGTTGCACACATATTGAAATCAGGAACCCACTTTCAAAATATGTCAGTTATGCAATTAACACAAAAAGTGCAAGAAAAAGATGTGGTTTTCCAATCAAACATTACAAATCTATTAGCAAACATGCGTGGTACGAAAGAGTACTGGTTCTGATGTCACAGAGATGTACATTGTATGATAAGATATCTTGGCCCACCCACTTGGTTTGTTACATTAAGTTGTGCAGAATATGCACAGGAAGATTTACATGATTTCCTACGCATATCAAACAAAAAAAAACAAACATAGATATACTTAGACCTGGAGAACTTTGCTCTTTAGATCCTGTTAATGTTTCAAGATATTTCCATCATCATTTCATTGCTATGCTACACTTTATTTGTAATAAAACGTTTCCTCCGCTCGGAGTAGTGCAATGCTTCTTTTGGAGAAAAGTATACCAAGCCAGAGGAGCACCAGATATCCAAATGTTTTTATGGATTAAAGATGCTCCTAAATTTGTTCAAGATAGTGATTCCACTGTTTTACAGTTTATCGAAAAATATGTCCCTTGTGAAATTCCATTGAAAGCAACAAATAGTGATCTTCATGCACAAATTGTACAATTTCACAGACACAAATGTGGCAAATATTGTCGTTGCAAATACAAAAACAAAGGGAAACACTACACCAAATGCTGCTTTGGTTTCCCTAGACCAGTTACAGAAACAGGTGAAGTGAACAACTTCATGTCTTCAGTTAGACATAGTGTTAAAGGTAAATCACCTAAGAACACGTATTACATGAAAAGAACAGAAGAATCAAAATATATCAATGATTACAATGCAATCATTGCCCTCTTATGGAATGCAAACATAGATGTGCAGTACATTGCAGACAATTCCACTGCAGTTGCATGATATGTTACAGCCTACTTAACAAAAGTAGAAAAAACAGAGCTTCAAGACCTCTGGAATGACCTATCATCAGACAAAACAGTATCTCAGAAATTGTACAGCTTAGGCATAAAAATGCTCTCTCATAGAGAATGTGGCTCCTATGAAGCTCCAGATCGTTTAACCTGTACTGCTTTGTATGGAAAATCTGAAAATATAGTATGGCTAGGTCTTGGTCCTGCTAAATCTAGAAAAAGAGTTCTCAAATCATATGATTACATAGAAAAATAGCCAAAAATGATCCCAACAGCCAAGACATGTTGAAAAACAATTTACTAGACACATACTACCCGAACAGGAGTACCACTTTGGAAACCATGTGTCTATATCACATAGCCCAAAACTTCACATACAAAAATAATATAAAACCCGATGAAAAAAAAGGTAGATATAGAGTGACAGATTGTGAAGGCAGCTTAGTGAAACTTACCAAACGATGCTTAATTAATCATATCAAATTGTCATTAAAAACACCTCAACAGAAAGAACTATATTACATGTCCCTGCTACAACCTTTTAAACCATGGAGAAAAGAAGAAGATATACTAGAAAACTATGACTCCTATGAAGACGCTTTCAAAGCAAATGAAAGCACTATCACCAATGTAAACTTTATGCAGTACAAAACAATGTTGCACAATGAACAGCAACACGAAGAAGAACTCCAGGCCCAACTAGATAAGGACACTCCCGACAGTAGTCAACCTTCTGTAACAGGAAGTCAAGAACCACTGGGACAGACACCATTAGCAAATGAGGCAGAATTAGCTATGACAGAAGTAGAGAACACCATGTGTCACTATGAAGAAGATACAGAAGACTTAACTGTACTACAATCAAAACCGAACAAAGAGCATTTTTCAAGAAGTAACAAAATAAATTGCACATGGTGTACAACATGAAAATAAAGAATGTACCTGCCAAAATTACGAACCTATACTACTATACATCAGTGGTGAAGCTGGTTCAGGCAAAATATTCTTAATCAAAATCATCAGCAAGTTCCTTCAACAATTGACAAACAACAAACTGTCAGCTGTGTTAACTGCCCCTACAGGTTTATCTGTCTACAACATAGGCGGTGTCACTTTACACGGATTACTACTCCTTCCTGTAGAACACCAAAACAAATTAGAATATTACAAACTTTCTACAGAAGCTGCAATGGAACTATTCAGAGTGTTAAAACAAATGAAAATGCTACTAATAGATGAAGTGAGCATGGTCTCCAACCTAATGTTGGCTTTGATTCACCTCAGATTGCAATTAGAACTTAAAACAAACTACGAAGAGCGCTTTGGAGGAAAACACATTATTGTTTTCAGAGATCTTCTACAATTGACACCAGTGTAAGGCGAACCTGTTTTTAAAACCTTAGGACACAAACTCTGCCGTAAAACTGTTGGCAGCATAGGAAATGTCAACCTTTGGCAACATTTCCAATACAGAGAATTAACAGAAAACATGTGCCAATCTGCAGACCTCACTTATACCGACAATTTAAAAAGTATTAGAGTTGGTGTACTATCTCAAGAAGCACAAGCAATATTAAAAACCCGGCACATCCATGCACTTTATGGCCATAACTCATGTGCTACTGATTTCATGGAACAATTAGTGCAAAACAAATGGCAATTGTATGTCCTTAAAGCCAACTCTCACAAGCTGTTCCAAATTCAATGAAACAATGTTGAAAAAAGAAATCCAACCAATAATTGAAATTTGCTCCACAGACAAACTGGACGTACATGGTATGACACTACCCATGTGTCAACAAGCCACAACAAGACTACCTTAGAAAATTCTATCTCCAACAGAGCTGGTTTGGAGAAAATATTAAAATTATCCTTAAACTGTAGAGTAATGCTTAAACGTAAACTTGACGTGGAGCAAGGACTAGTTAATGGAGCACTGGGTACAGTTGTTGGCTTTCAAACATACCCATGTGAAAACAACATTCAATTTGTCAATATTCTCTTTGACAAACTTTCAGAAGTAAAAAGAATAGGGTGCTCAACAGCTCGATTCCTTCTCTTCAAAGACATGTATGTACACAGAGAACAATTTTCTCTAACTCTAGCATACACAGTCACCATTCATAAATCACAAGGTCTTACCCTAGACAAAGCATTGATAGATATTGGTAACACAGTCTATAAAGAAGGCATGAGCTACGTAGCACTATCACGCTTACGTACACTTGACGGTCTATTTTTAATCATCTTTGATGCAAGTAAAGTGAACGCTGATATTCCTTGCATTTAAAATACAATAGACTACGTTCACTATACACCCCCCATCTAAAAACATATCCTGTTCCAGAAAAAGGAAAACGTTGTAAAAGAAAACAAATTCAAACAGAAATGCAACAGGATCTGACTGCAAATCCACCAAAGAGAGTAAAAGAAGCTAATACTTCATCAATTACCACAACCAAAGAAGAACCTATTACTCAAAGTAACTCAGGTACTTGTTCAAAGATGCAACACACACTCCGAAAAAATGACTTGGACACAGAACTATCTGGTCTATTCAAATTTTCAAATAGAATTGGTGAAAGTTGCTATGCAAATGTAGCAATGAATATTCTATTTCAATTGCCACCAATTTTTGACAACATTTACTTACACAGTACCGACCAATTGTGTTTGCAAATGTTAGTACTTCATAGAAACGCAACAAACAATCCTGACAACACGTATAGTGTTCATGGAATAAGACAAGAATCGAATACTGTGCTGGAATGGTGAAATTCACTATAAACTCACAAGAAGATCCACAAGAATTTCTAATGTAATTACTACAAGTACTGGAAAACAAAAACATACTTATAAATTAAATCTTCCAGATTCCATACATGTGGAAACATACATGCACTCTCTGCAACAATGTGACACAGGAACAAATCCCTAATGAGCACTTTGTGTATGTATCCATACCTAATTGTGAATCCGTTCCATTTCAGCAACTTGTACAAAATGCAAACCATGGTAGATTAAGTACTACCTGCAATTCAGATAATCGCTCCACCTTACTAATACAAACATATAGTAAATACGTAATACTAATGCTTCTACGTTACAATGCAGATGGTACCAAAAACAACTGCAAGCTGACTGGATTCACACATGGTCAAGTATCACTTGGTAAGAAAACGTTCATAACAATAGGTATAATCTACCACGCAGGAGCCACAACCAATGCAGGTCACTACACTGCATATATAAAAAAGAAATGTGGATGGTTCGAATGTAATGATAGTAGCAATTCTCTAAAGTAGAGATTACCAGCAAACCTTACAAATGCTTATTTAATCTTCTTAAAACCAAAATTTAATAACTAATCTGTACTTAAACATTAACAAAACTTCAATTAAAAAACTATGAACTGTTAGAATACGCTAACAGGTATCTAACTACCCCAAGATTCTATAACAATCAAACAGATAAATTAATACCACAAAATTATAACAAGAAATAAACAGTTAGAATACGCCAACAGGTATCTAAGTGCCCCAAGATTTTGCAACAACCAAACAGAAAAATCAATACCACTAAATTATAACATAAAATAGACAGTTAGAATACGCCAACAGGTATCTAACTGCTCCACAAATCTGCAACAAGCCAACAGATAGAACATTAGCCAGAAACAACAAGTGAACACTGAAAACAAACAAACAAACAAACAGACTGTAGCACAACAAAAAAAGGTTTTTTTTAATCCAACATGGATTTTTTTTCCCACAGACCCAATGATTTGAAAAACAAACACAGGAACTGAGCAAATTGCACAGTACACTGGTTTGTAAAGGACTAAATATGAGGGTAGAAAAAAAGCTGAAATGTCTATTATACAATGTAATAATTCTTTATAAAATACATACACTAACATGCTCTCTTCTTTTATTACAGATATTGAAAAAGAATATGTGCTCCAGTTACCCAACTCATGAAAAAATATATCCAATCTCAAAAAATCAAACAGTAAGTATATTGTAATAGAACACATAAATACTGCTGCATAACAGAACCATTGAAGCAAACATCTAACCATACACCACAATACAAAAAGTTTACTTCCATGTATATGTTATACTGCACTGCTTGTTAACAAACTCTACAATCTTAATGACATGACGTAGCCAAAACTTCACATACAAACTATACAAATCAAACAGTACACAAACTGTAAATTTGCAAATATTTGATAGATATTTGATTCTATGGGTGTGATCTATGGGTGTGATATGCTGCGGTGGTTGTGGCCAGGGCCTAGAGTCTTGGGTGCATGGCCTACGGCCTACGGCCTGCAGTCATGCACACAAGACTCTAGGCCCTGGCCACATCCACCGCAGCATATCACACCCATAGAATCAAACATTTTAACTGTCTATATGGGCCCACCCATATCACACTTTTTCCAAAGTTTAGTGAGGATTCATCCAAGGAGAGCAAAGTTATAAGCCACCCATGGTGTCTTATAACTTCAGTGCACATAACTTTGGCCTTGGGTGCATGGCCTCTGGCCATGCACCCAAGACTCTAGGCCCTGGCCACAACCACCGCAGCATATCACACCCATGGTGGCTCATAACTGCAGTGCTTATAACTTCGGTCTAGATTGTAGGCCCTGGCCACAACCACCGCAGCATATCACACCCATAGAATCAAACATTTTAACTGTGGCATATGGGCAATTTTTATGTCCGCGGACACCGGCCGTGTCCTCAGAACAGTTTCAACTTGCCTGTGAACAGCATGGACGGGAATACTGTCCTTAGGACACCCCTCATTTTCACTAATTATGGACATCCCGGACAGCGCGGGCATGGCGAATACATCAGTAGCACCTGCCACCTAAACAAATACAGTATTTGACCCATCTTTTACTCCCCAAACCTCCTGTTAATGACTCCAATCAAGCAGTCCCACTAAGTCAGTGCCTGGTCTGGGATTGCTCAAGGGAAGCCCTTATTTATATATTTTTATGTCCAGTTCGTGTACTCTGGATGACAACCCTTATATAACACCACCTCTCTCTTAGAATCCCCCTGACCCCACTGAGCCAAGAAGTAAGTTTGTTTTGCAAATTTAAAAGGTTTATTTGAGAATTAAACAATATATATATATATATATCACACTTTTATAATAAATTAATAATTGATATCACACTTGTGAATATGAGCAGTAATCAGCAATGGATGAGGTGATACTAGCACGCTGGTTTAATTACTTAGGAGTAGTATATAGGATAAGGTAGCTGAGAATGCTTTATATGGTTCAAGGAAATGCAAGGTGAAAAAGAAGCAGCACAGGAATAAACTTGATCTGATTTCAGCAAAACAGAATATAATCACTTTTCCCCTTTTGGCAATTCACCCCCCCTCTATGCAATGTAAGGAGGTGGAAGTAACACACACAGTCTTCAGGAATACAATCACAGTACAATCCCAATTCAGTTCCCCCCTAGCAAGCTTAGATCAACAGGGATGATTTTAAACACAGGCAAAGTACTTTAAAGGTGGTATGCAAAGAAGTGAAAAATATGCTAAAATGATTTTAATTCCCTCTAGAGGTTCAGGGTGGGTGACAGCTACTTTGTATTAGTTCAGGATCACTTTAGCAATGCTCTATGAATGATTGTCAGGTGGCAAACGAATTTCAGCAAAGGAAAGCAAGGAGCTGCTATTTTGCCAAGTGAAGAAATTGAGCCAAATCGCAGTTCGCAGCAATTTTTCCGAGTGCGTCGAGTGCGATTACCGGAAAAGTATCATGAATAGAAAGTCGGTTCTGGGTTCGTTGGAAAGCCCAGAATCTTAGCTTTGAGATAAATTTTGTTCCTAGGTCAAACGGTTCTGGTGATGCGGACGATTTCATGAAGGTAGATTCTCAAAAGAAAAGTCATGCTCAGAATGACAGATGACAGTTTTCAGGTTGGAGATCACAGAAGGAACACAAGATTTCTAGGATGCAGTTCTCAACAGGTTAAAATAGTTTGAATTAGATTATTTTAAACTAAGAGATTGGTTTAGCACAGTTCTGGCAGTACTCACACTATATTTTGGACAGGAATGCGACTTCGTCACGGATCGGGTCAGGATTGGCTGCGGTTCTCTCGCCACGGACGGTCTCTGCCTGGTTCTGCTCACAGCGATCTGGGTCAGATCTGCTTGCGGCACTGCACAGCGGTCTGGATCTCTGGTTCTGGCAAAAGTTCTTGGCACTGCACGGCGGTCTGGTCTCTGGTTCCGGGTATAGCTCTGCTTTCTGGGTGTTTCTGGCACAGGGTTTTAGGCCAGAATCAAACAACTCAGCCCGGCTGTTTTACTCTGATGTGCCCCTTGGAAGTCTGGGGTGAATCAGTTTGCAAAAGATTTTGAGGCCTGCTGACAAATTCTGAAGTCTGAATTCAAAGTTCTGGTCTCTGTCTGGATTTGACGTCTAAGTGCTGGATCTGGTGTCTTCTGGCAAAACGCTCCGCAAGAAATCAGCTTGAAGTGGGAAGTGAATCTCTCTACCTGTCCTGCACAGTCTCCTTTTATGTGTTTAGAAAGTGGGAGGGTCGGCTCATCTTCTATGCCCAACCCTCTCAACTTATCATTGGCCAGTTCCTCCTCTCTCCCTTGATTGGGGGAACTGGGTTGTGAGTCAGAGTGATGAGGTAGGTTTATGGTCAGAGGATCCTCCCCTTGTCAAATTGCACACAAATCTATTTCAGATCCAAATACATATTTATCTATGTACCATTTTTCTAATATTATACCTCCAGTTAACATATTTTCTGTAGCACTAAACCATCCGATCCCTGTCTTTGTAAGATGTCGTGTCCACTTATGACAGAATTCTGCCCTTTTCATCCAGATAACGAACTCTAAACCTTTCCAGATTTTACACAAATATGCACCAGGGATATGGGTTTCAGATGATAAAGTGTCAGATTTTTAACATGCATACATTTGGAGTAACAACCTTTTTTCCGCTACTAGCCCCAAGAACATACCACAGGGTCCTAACACCTCTTAAAATGTGCACAGAAAAATCACAAGAATGATGATGTTATTCATATAATTTTTACAAGTCCGCACTATGAATTATCCATCTTTTTAAAATTATGCTCTGGCCCCAAAGGGGTGTGGTTTTCCAAAGCACATGGTGGAATTTCTGGTTTATCCACTTCCCCCAAGCTCAGCTTGCTCACATGCAGTGCTCCTCCCCGTTTCCTTCCAAGAGGAAGCCATTTACGACCCCCCCTAATTTAACATTTGCCTGGGCCAAGGACTGTGCTTTGTTTAGTTTCCTGCAGTCCCCAGGTGCTCATCCCCTGATTCAATCAGGGAGGTGTCATATCCTTTTGGTGGGGGCAGCAGAATGCAGCCAGGCCTGGGAAGAGTGGCTGAGCAAGTTTCACTCCTGTCGGGGGTAGTTGCCGGGCAGAATTCTCTCTCTTCAAGCCAGGCTTCAGCTAAATGTCACTTTAGTTCCCAGTTTTCTACATTCAAACCAAACGGACAATTTTTACACATGCACCTAGAACGCTGATTCTAAGCTCAAAACTATGACATTTCAACAGTTGCAAACTATGTGACACTCAACAGTAGGTCACTCATTTATTTTAAATATTTAGATTTTAGTGTCTTTCAGTCCAATTTCACTTCAGCTGTTGACATCCACAGCTCAGCCAGTTTTGTTATAAACATTGTTTTGGGCTCTTTCTCTTTCCAGATTTTGTATGCACACAAGACTACATTCTGCCAAATGTCTGCTGGTGTTCATTGAGATTTTTGAATATCTTGCAATGTTAAAAATAGGCATTTTTAGCTTGCATTTCAGAGAAACAAAGGTGATTTCAAAGCGCTTTTTTTTAGCCACCGGCACTGCTGTTTTTCCTTTGGCTCACAGTTCATTCATGGCACTCCTGGCCCCTCATGCTCGCACTGGTGGGTGGCAGGTCAGGGGACCATTTTGCTGTGCGCAAAACTGCACGGTTCTCCAGGATTCTGTCGCAAATGTGGGCTTTTCTGCCCTCTTGGATTTCCTAAGCCCACAGCACCAAGTGTTGCAGCATAATAACTTGAACGTGGGCCAAGACACCCAACTAGCCCCCCTGCTTGACTGTGCTTTGATTTCGAGTTGAGGGGGAGTCGGTTGCAAAGGATGTTTTGATCCACGTGTTGGTATGTCCGCATCCTCTTCTTCCAATTCCGCAGATGGCACAGTTCAGCCTCTTTTCCTCCATCCGGTTGGATCGATCGGTTCTCCTCGCCGGTCCTGATGGGAATATTGGGCGGTACCCTGGGCCCCTCGGATCTTTGCTCCCGGTCCCTGGGTCGTCTTCCTTGGTCAGTCTCCATGGTTTCATCTCTCCTAGGATGATAAAGCAAAAGCGGCAATACCTATTCGTAGACATTTCTCCCCCACTATTGATATAGTAGGGCGGCATATACATTTTATAGTCAAAAACATGAACATATACATTTTTTAAATCAGGAGGCAATGCATGTTCAAGAATCATAGAATTTTATAGGCTATATGTGGAATATTTTAGGGTGGAACTGAATTAATCTGGAGCGGTCCCCTCTGGTATTGCAGAGGACTCCTCCAGTTGCTGCAGAGTGTGCCTGGGATGGCAACACTTTAGCTGATTTATATGGACCCACTTGTCTTCCCCTTCCGCCAGACTACCTCTGGGGATGCGGATCTTATAAGCTACTGGGGAGATCTTGTCTATAATTTCAAACGGTCCCTTCCATGTAGGCAAAAATGTTCGCTATTTGGCCTGGTTCCTTTGGAAATTGTATAGATAGACCCGGTCTCCCACATTATATACTTTCCTGGAAGTTTTCAAATCGTAATGGGTCTTCATGCTATCAGCTGATCTTTCTAGATTCCGCTGAGCATAGGCAAAAGCATGTTGAAGGTGTTTCCTTAAATTCTCCACATACTCATGAGTTGTGGAGGCATTTATCAATGTCTGCTCTTGGGTCCTGTAGAGCAAATGCTGGGGAAGCACCATCTTGCGTCCAGTCATCAGCTCAAATGGTGACATTTTAGTTGCAGATGACGGGGTAGATCTGATGGCCATTAGGACCAGAGGTAATCAGATATCCCAACTTGGCCCAGAATCTGCCACAAACTTTTTTAATATGCTCACAATGGTCCGGTTGTAGCGTTCTACTGCCCCAGAAGAAGCTGGCCGGTAAGCAATATGTAAGTTCCTTTTGACCCCAAGTATCTCCCACATCTTTGTCATTACCTCGCTGGTGAAATGGCTACCTCTGTCTGATTCGATCCTTTGAGGTAGACCAAAACGGGAAAAGATGTGGTTAATCATCAGGGCAGCTGCTGTTTCTGCCTTGCAGTTTGGGGCCGGGATACATTCCACCCACTTGGTAAACAAGCATGCAACCGTCAACATGTACTTGTTTCCTCTAGGCCAGCGAATCACAGGGCCTACAAAGTCGATTTGCAAATCTGACTATGGCAGTGTCATTCCCCTCTTTTGGAGAGGCGCACGGTGTGTGAGGGATAATGGCTGAAATTGTGCACACACAAGACACCCCTTCAAGTATTGGTCGAGATCCTGCCCCATGTGTGGCCAGTATGCAACCTCTCTTAAAATTTCCGGTGTTGTGTGAAACCCCTATGACCGGCGGTGGCCGCATCATGGGTGTGACTTAACATCAGTCTTCGGAATGAGGTAGGGACCACCCACTGATCATGGCCAGCTTGGGATTTCCTTACCAACAAACCGTCTTGGATTCGGAACATCTTTGGACATTTCATCAACACTCTAAGGTTCTCCTTCCCAATGTAATCGGTATCCGTCAGGGGAAGGTTCTCAGGGTCCTCAAGGTGTTGGTAAAACTTACCAATTATTGGATCCCCCTTTTGAGCCATATTTAAATCAGCATCAGGGGTCTCCTTACTCCATTGTGCAGTTGAAAGATCATTGTGAGCATTTGTCTGTGACCTAGTGATAGCAGTGACCTGGATTTCCCCCAACAGGGACTTTATTTCTATGAGATCCCCTTGGATGGCCCCGGTTTTGGCCAGCTGATCAGCTAAGTATTTTCCAGTTTTGTCTGGTCCCTCTACTTTGGAATGACTCTTGATCTTTTTCCAGTAGATGGTCATCCCATTCGAGGTGACCAGGTCATCAATGTTTTGGATTAACTTCCCATGTTTCAAGGGTTTGTTAGTAGCACATAACATGCCTCTGGTTTTCCAATTAACCAGGTGCTCCACGAACCCGTTCCGTACATAATCCAAATCCGTGATTATGACCAGTTCGTGGAGTTGATGCTGGACAGCAGTGAGGATGGCTTGATGCATAGCCATCAACTCTGCCACCTGACTACTTCGGGGACCAATTTTGTACCCAGCGGAGGGTTCTGGGGACTCATTCACCCATGCATTCCCTAAGCCGGCCACCAGTTCTTTTTCCCTGTTGTTGTCAACATGGTAAGAGCATCCATCCACATAGACAGTGGGCATTCCCTCACACTTGTCTTCTTCAAAGACTTTGCGGGGGGGAATTAAGGTATGCCTCAATGTTGTCCTTGATTTTTAGACTTTCGTCCTCGAGACAGTTTTCTCTGGCACAATCATGCAAGTCAGCCAGACCTTGCGCGAGGGGACTCTTCTTGTTTTGGCCATATCTGACCTCCACAGGAAAGCCTTGCATTGACATAATCCAGGAAGTAATTCGGGAATTACTCACATTTCCGGCCTGGATTCTGTCACTTTGGAGGTATTGCAGAGGCTGGTGTGGAGTCTCCACTATGATGTGTTCCCCCTGGATGAACGGGTGGTAATTCTTCAATGCCCACACCGTTGCCAGGAGTGCCTTCTCACAATCGTTGAATTTTTCCTCCACAGAGGATAAAGTTTTGCTCGCATAGGAGATTACTTTATTGACCTTGTCATGCTTTTGGTATAATACTGCTGTCAAGCACGTATTAGAGAACCCTGTCTCCAGGAAGAACTCCTTGTTTCTGACAGGGTAAGCTAGGCAAGGCGCTTGTGAGAGGCTTCTTTTGAGTTGCCTTACTGCCTCGGATTGTTCTGGACCCCATTCCCACTTGACCACCCCCTTCAAAAGATGAATCAGGGGTCTTGTGATCTCTACGTAGCCCTCAATGAACTTTCTGCTGTAATTAGTCAGTCCAAGGAGGCTCCTTAGTTCCCGCAGAGTGGTGGGGTCTTTCAGTTTCTGAAGTGCTTCCACTTTCTTTTCCAGGGGACAGAGACCCTGAGGAGTAATCTCATGCCCCAAGAAATTAACACGTGTTCTACACCACTGTGCTTTCTGAAAGGAAAGTTTTGCTCCGGCGGCCCTCAACTGTGTCAGAACATAACAGATCTCCGCTATGTGTTCTTCCACAGATGAACTTTTGATGAGGACATCATCTACATAAGCCAGGTTACCCCTCGCACCCAGGTCGTGCATGGCCTTATGTAGGAAAATGTTGAATTCATTGCCGGAGTTGAGGTATCCGAAGAGAGTCTGGGTCCATGTGTACTGCTCGCTCCCAAAGGTAAAAGCAAGTTTGTATTGGTCCTCCCTACTGACAGGCACGGTCCAGTATCCATTGGTCAGGTCTATTGCAGTGAATAACAGTGACCCCTGAATCTGGGCCAGCCCTTGGTCAAAGTAGGGCAGAGGCCATCGGGAAGTATGGACCCGTTTGTTGAGGTCCCTAAGGTCGGCGCAGAGTCTCCACTGGCCGTTTGGCTTCAATATTCCCAGCACCGGCTTATTGAAGGTGCTGTGTACTGGACAGATTATTCCCTGGGTCCGTGGGAATTGTTGTTGTGTAGATGTCGGTGCGACCACAGTCACATGAGTCCACCGCAAAGAGATCTTGGAAATACAAGAAAACTTGTTTCAACTTTTGCTTCTGTTCCAGAGTCACGCAGGCGTCAGCTAGGTTGACTCTCTCTTCCACCATCTGCCTGAAGCCTGGAAAGACTTCTGGTTTTGCTATCTCAGCGGCCTCCTCCAGCTGGGTGGAGAAGTCCCTGGTCAGAGTGCTGATTTGGACTGGAGGCTTCAGGTGGGAAAGGCAGCCCTCATGGACCTGGAAAATCACCTCATCCCTTCTAAAGTCACAGGTCACGTCTTCCTTACCATAAGGGCAAGAAGTGTACACCAGGAAGTTCCCCCCATGCCGGGTAAAGATCCTGTCTGGTGTTGTATTGTCATTACTGTCACTGTCAAAACAGTCCTTGTGGATTGGTCCTAACAGTTCATTTCCTAAATCAATGGAGAAATGTCGGTCATCAACCGCCATTCCAATAATGGTGCCTGCGGCTAGAGTAATACTCTGTAAGTCGCTGTTATCCACCTCTATTGGAATGGTGTCATGTTCTATGTTGACTAATGGTGTTGGGTTTACCCCTAACCCTTGCTGTTGAAGGAAAGCATTTAGATGAATATAAGCATCAGGGTTTTTCAATTTTTGTCCACTTTTAACTTTCACTTCCAGGGAGAATTGTCGGGTCCTTCCTGGGACAGTGACTTCCTCTTTAATCTGAATTTCGACTGCATAAGGTAGCAATTGAGCTGGCCTGAATGCTTTTTCTGGATCATCAAAGCCCATGGGATTATCCACTAATCGGGACCAAGCTTTGAAGTTTATTAGGTCCAAACTAATGGCAAAGCGATTGAGAATGTCACTGCCTAAGTAAAAGGCGGCAGTGCCGTCTCGCACGACCCAACAATTATGGACTATGCTCTTGTTGCCAATGGAGAATTTGAGCATACACCTGCTTGGCAGGAGATGTTTGGAATTGTGTGCTTCCATGTCCATTTCCCATTTGTCTATCAGTTTGAATGTGGGAATGGCTGGATCTTTTGGGAGTTGGCGGAACATGGCTTCGCTGATGAAGCTCTTACCGTTGTTCACACACACTCGAGCAAGAACAGAGTCCTTCCCATCATTTAACTGAACAGGGAGGAACAATTGCTCTCCAATCTGCTGAATATCAGCCAGGCTCTGAGCTGATTTCACATCTTTCTGGACTATCGGAGTGGGAATTTCTGATTGTGGATTAGTATAGAATTTCAGAGTATTTCCTTCCAGTGTGGAATACCACCTTAAACTGGAAGGAAGGTTGATTTTCAGAAATAGAGAGGACCCCCCATCACCAGTCTGTTGTCCTACTGCTATTACTGTCACGTCTGGAATTTGGTTGTTCTGGAAGTGAAATTCTACTTGGTCAGATTTTTGTTCAACAATGTGGCAGGTGCCATTTAAACTAACATGGTTGACACTCTGTTTTAATTTTATTGGTCGGCTAGTCTGGGTCCAGAGGATCTTGTTTACACAATCTTTTAGGGGTGACAACCTTATCAGGAGGTCATTCCCTGGTAAACAAGGGGTACCCTCTGGAGTCACTACTATGACCGGGTGTTTCACCTTGTGTCGCCCAATTTTGATGTCCAAATCTGCAGTCCCCTCGACGGGAATTTACTTCCCGTCAAAGTTCTGCAGTTGTCCAGGAAGATAGGTGAGAGGAATACGGTAATTCTCCCCCTTTCCTGCATTTATTTCATAAAAGGCCCTTTTGGCCAGAAGGGTAGCTTGGGATCCAGTGTCCACCAGTGCCAAAATTGTACCCTGCCCCTGTACTTGTACCGGGGCATAATATCTTCCCTCCTTCTCCTCAAGGGGGCACAGATAATGCACATTTTTGGACAACTGGTGGGCTAACTTTCTGGTTCTGGACATGGCGAGAGAAGAGATTTGGGCAGAAATCTGTGGAGAGCCTGGGAAATCTGAAAGAAAAAGTTGGCAACTGGAAATGGTTTCGGGTTCTGGGGCGCCCCCCCCCTTTTTGGAGGCAGTCATCAGGATGGGTTTGACCCATGGGATTTTGGTATTGTTGGTTCTGGGATAGAATGATGGGTGTCGACAGCTCAATCCCCACATCTACCCAGTCTATTGATTCGGTTTTAGGTTCCCCTGGTTCCGGTTCTGGGCCACCCCTGCCTTTTTGGAGGCAGTCACCAGGAGGGGTTTGAACCAGGGGTTTTTGGTATTGTTGGTTCGGGGATAGAATGATGGGTGGCGACAGCTCAATCCCCACATCTACCCAGTCTAGGTTGGAATCCCTTGGGACCCATTCTTCCTTGGGAGGAGTTCCCCCATCTCTGAAGGAGAAGATCCTTTTCCCAGGATCCTCTTGGGATCCTCTCCCTCAAATTGGAAGACCTGTACCTCCTCCACAAAATGGGTCTGTTTGGGTACTTTGTTTCTCCTACCTCCCCTCTGTTCCTTGGGTGGCAGACTTTCAGGAGTAGGAGATTTTGTTTCCGCTTCCTGGTTTTCCAGGGGCTGTTTACAAGTTGGGAAGGAAGCTTCCTCCAAGGCTTTACACCCCCCCTTCCCCTTGTGCCTCCTCCCTGGGAACCGGTGGGTTATCGGGGTGCTGCCCCGTCATTGTTCTGGAGCACTAGGTCCAGAGTTTGGGGCATTCTGTGCCAGCATGCCCATCTGAGGGTTCTGTTGGGCCCTCAGCATGCGGCCCAAATCCTGTGCCATGTTCTGCACCTGGCGCTCTAACTGGGAAACCCGCTCAGGCTGATACGGGGTCCGGTTTTCTCCCCTGGGCTAATCCTGGGAAGGGTAGCTATCCCTTCTCTGGTAATACCCTGGGTTGGGAAGATTTGGGCACCCCTCCACCCTTGGCCTCCCCTCTCCCGTGTTAGGTTGTCTGGGCTCAGGGAATTGGGGAAAGAAGGGTGGATGGTTTTGGGGTTGGAAATTGGCTGGATACCTGGGAAAAAAGTTCTGCCCAGTGTTTGGGGAATTTCTGCCCTCCTGTGGGAAGTTAGAAGGGAAGTTCCATGGGTCAGGTGCTTGGCTGGATCCCCCCCCCCTTGGGCTGGAGGAGTCCACACATAACCCAGGATTGGTCTGTTTCCCTTGTAGCGGGGACTTACATAGTCAGGGGAGCGGGGGACCCCATTTGTGGGACTACCTCCTTGACTCCCTGTCTGTGACTGGCCCGAGGGCCTTCTGGGCTGTGAATTATTTGGTGCAGGCAGGTTTTTAGGTCCCCCATCTCCAAATCTAAAACAGGGGCAACCTTTACCTCTGCCACCTTGGCAGCAGCAGGGGTGCTGTTGGTTTGCGGGTTTTTGGGCTGATTCTTGTTTTCCACCAGTTTCTGCACCTCATAGATGCGGGTGGCTTGCTCAATGACCCAGTCTAAAGATCTTTTCTCGTGAAAATCTCTCACGAGCTGGATCATTATGTATTTGGGGAGAGCATGGTAAAATGTGTTGATGAATTCTCTGCTGTCCGTGCGCACCCTTCTGGTGGTCTGCGCAAAGGCACGCTTCAATTCTTGCACGAATTCTTGTGGGGCCTGATCCTCCCCCCATTGCAAATTGTAGGCTGCCTTCCTTTCCTCTCCTTCCCCCAGTAGCTCACTGTCTTTAGAGCCCTGGTTCTCTCTAAGCTGGACTACTGTAACAGCCTCTATCTTAATCTGCCCGCCTCTACTCTCCGCCCTTTGCAACTCATCCAGAACAGGACTGCAAGACTTGTCCTTGGCCTCAAGCCCAGGGACCGTATCTCTCCAGGACTGAAATCACTACACTGGCTCCCAGTGACTGCGAGGATCAAGTTCAAAACCCTCTGCATTGTCCACAAGGCCGTCTGGGGCCTTGAGCCAAAATACCTTCAACTCTCTCTTCCTAAATATCTTCCTTCTCAAGCTCTTCGCTCATCCGCCTCCAACTCCCTCAGGGTCAGCCGCTTCTCCAAACAACGAGTTGGGGGCAGATCTCTTTCCACTGCAGGGGCCTTCCTCTGGAACAGCCTTCCTACCTCCCTGAAACTTGAGGAGAACCACCTCCGGTTCCGGAAGCACCTCAAAACCTTCCTCTTTGCCTCCGCTTTCTCTCCCCCTCTCCCCTGCTAATACTACTGAAACTGCACTGAATCTGCAACTGGGCCATTCACCGTTCTCGGCCCAGCCACTTTCCCCTGCACTGCCTCCACGGCAACCCCTGCACTACGGGACTGTGTCTGTATCCATACAGCCCCCCTTCCCAGCACTTTTCTGCACTTACCTCGCACTTGCCACCAGCTGGCCCTTGTTATTTATCCTGTATGCTGTATGCTAATAACCCTGTACTGCACTTTCCCCTCTCCCTTTCCCCCATGCACTTTTCCCTTCCCCTCTACCCTTGCACTTGCGCGATCTGAATGACACCTGGCCTAGTAAGATCGTTGTCTGTCCCCCCTTGTTCCCCCCCTGCCTCGTCGCGCCTTGAAACACTTGTGTATGGGCGCGTTACAAATGCCTTATCATATTATCATATCATATATTATCATATATCATATTATCATATATCATATCATAAGCCTCTTGGGGATTTCTATGCACAGAAAAGTGTTTCAAGATGGCCGCCCTATAGGTGGACCATCTTGAATGATTTTGGTCCTCCAGCCCCGCAAAGAAACTGGAGTATTCTGGGGAGAACGTCCATTTGACGTACTGGATGCAGCTACTGCTGTCCTTCAAATGGAAGGTCTCCATCATTTGCTGAAAGAGCTCCAAGTGTTCCCACACAGAATACTTGGAGTTCTTATGATACGGCGTGATGACATTCCTGATTGCCTTAATCTGTTTTAAGGGG
The DNA here is from genome assembly GCF_040938575.1 of Ambystoma mexicanum. Taxonomy (NCBI): domain Eukaryota; kingdom Metazoa; phylum Chordata; class Amphibia; order Caudata; family Ambystomatidae; genus Ambystoma; species Ambystoma mexicanum. The sequence goes on from NC_090922.1 coordinate 287,767,907, forward strand.
TCCTTAAGCAAGGCCCTTTTTGCCTTATTGGCCTTTTTGGTTCGGGTAACTCTGGTCCATTCATCCTCCGACTCAGAAGCACTGCTCCCAGAGGTGCCCGTCTGATCTTCCAGGTTTTCCCGGATTCTGCGAGCCTGGGAATGGCTGGCAGAATGTGGGGACCTGGTCTCCTCTGTCCTGTGATGCTCAGAGGAGTCTTCAGATCCCTCCTTGCTACCAGGATTTGCTGGGTACCCCCCCCACTGACCTAACTGGGCAGAGGTTTTCAGGATGCCCTTAGTGGGCCTATTCTCCTGGGGTTCCCCACTAAATTGCACTGCGCTTGGGTGCCCATACCCGGATGCCCGCCCATCCATTCCTGGGTGGTACTGGCTTATGAGCCCCATCCTTTTGGCTGGATAGTAATCTGCCATCCCTGTGGCCCTGTGCTCATGTGCGCCAGGGGACATGAGGGTGGCAGAGTCCAGGGACTGGGAGAGATGAAGGCCTCTGGTACTAGGGCTCCTGAGGTTATGCTCAGGTGTTTCCCTTTCCCAGCGAACTTCATCTCTATCAGCCCCTGCTCCTTGTTGCAATGCAAGAGCCTGGGCTTTCAGTTCTTCAACCAAGGCCTTACTAGACTCTATCAGTCTCTCCTGCATGGCTACCTGTTGCTGGAGCCTATCATTGTGCTGACAGAGAGCCTCATTCTCTCTCTGTGCCTCCTGATTGGTCCTGGAATACTGGGCCAGTTTTTGCTGCAGGAGGGTTACCTCCTGGGTCCCATCCCTACTGGCCTGCTCCTTTCTTGCCAGAGCATCTTCCACCCTCCTGGTGTGCTCTAACAAGTTCTGATGCTCTTTTTGTAGGTCACCCAGCACCTGGAGGGCCAGGTGATTTCCTTCAATTGTTTCTTTTAATTGGCAGCCTTCCTGGCCTAAGGTGTCCCTTTCCTGACTAAGAGCCTGCATCTGTGCCGCCAGGTCGTCCCTCTGCCTTTGAAAGGCACCAGCTTTCTGGCGTTCTTGATCAAACTCTGCCTGGGTATCCAGGTCTTTCAAAATCAATTTATTGCTTTCCTCTTTCTCTCTGTCTAGTCGAATTTGCAGGGTGGCTACCTGCTCTGTGCATGCCCTGTTAAAGTCTAGTTGTTGATCCAGCTTTTTCTGGCTCTGCAGTAGGGAGTCCAACCCTTCTTGGTACTCCTTCTGCAAATCTGGTATCCTGGTCAGCCTTTTCCTGTTGCAGGATATCCATATCCTCCTTTATTTTAATGATGTATTGTCTACTCTCCTTTTCTGACTCCTGGCTTCTGTGCAGCCTCTGCTCAGAAGAGACCGGGTCAGATTGGGCCTTTTCTAACGCCATCTGTTGCCTATTTGCCAGATCCTGGCCTTCAGCACATTTGTCCTGCATGGCTCCCATATATAGATACAAATATGCCGCTATCCTGGCAATCTTATTGTGTTCATCTTTGGCTTTAGAAGCCATATATAGTTCACTCAGGGCCACATGTAAGGGACCCTGATCTCTCCACATATCTGACCCAGTTGTAGTGACCTGTTGTGTGATCGCCTGCAACCATACATTTTGGTCCTGTTCAGACCACTCACCTCTCACAAACAGTTTATGTAAGAGGTGCTCCCTAGCTATCTTCATATCTACCAAGGCCGTCATTCTGGAGATTGATTTCCTTCCTGACTTACAGAAGTTTGTATTTTATTTTGCAAAACAGACCGTTTCCTTAGAGCGTTCCTTTGAGGAGTGCTTTACAGCGTGACACAGCGTGGTGATCTAACCGGATATGTATCCTGTCAGCTGGCACAATGTATTAATCTGCACAAGTGATAGATCTAATCCAGAATCCTCGGCTACGAGCCCCCACTTTGTTAATGACTCCAATCAAGCAGTCCCGCTAAGTCAGTGCCTGGTCTGGGATTGCTGAAGGGAAGCCCTTATTTATATATTTTTATGTCCAGTTTGTGTACTCTGGATGACAACCCTTATTTAACACCCCTCTCTTAGAATCCCCCTGACCCCACTGAGCCAAGAAGTAAGTTTGATTTGCAAATTTAAAAGGTTTATTTGAGAATTAAACTATATATATATATATATATATATATATATATATATATATATATATATATATATATATATATATATATATCACATTTTTATAATAAATTAATAATTGATATCACACTTCTGAATATGAGCAGTAATCAGCAATGGATGAGGTGATACTAGCACGCTGGTTTAATTACTTAGGAGTAGTATATAGGATAAGGTAGCTGAGAATGCTTTATATGGTTCAAGGAAATGCAAGGTGAAAAAGAAGCAACACAGGAATAAACTTGATATGATTTCAGCAAAACAGAATATAATCACTTTTCCCCTTTTGGCAATTCACCCCCCTTCTATGCAATGTAAGGAGGTGGAAGTAACACACACAGTCTTCAGGAATACAATCACAGTACAATCCCAATTCAGTTCCCCCCTAGCAAGCTTAGATCAACAGGGATGATTTTAAACACAGGCAAAGTACTTCAAAGGTGGTATGCAAAGAAGTGAAAAATAAGCTAAAATGATTTTAATTCCCTCTAGAGGTTCAGGGTGGGTGACAGCTACTTTGTATTAGTTCAGGATCACTTTAGCAATGCTCTATGAATGATTGTCAGGTGGCAAACGAATTTCAGCAAAGTAAAGCAAGGAGCTGCTATTTTGCCAAGTGAAGAAATTGAGCCAAATCGCAATTCGCGGCAATTTTTCTGAGTGCGTCGAGCGCGATTATGGGAAAAGTATAATGAATAGAAAGTCGGTTCTGTGTTCGTTGAAAAGCCCAGAATCTTAGCTTTAAGATAAATTTCGTTCCTAGGACAAACGGTTCCGGAGATACAGACGATTTCGTGAAGGTAGATTCTCAAAAGAAAAGTCAAGCTCAGAATGAGAGATGACAGTTTTCAGGTTTGAGATCACAGAAGGAACACAAGATTTCTAGGATGCAGTTCTCAATAGGTTAAAATAGTTTGAATTAGATTATTTTAAACTAAGAGATTGGTTTAGCACAGTTCTGGCGGTACTCACACTATATTTTGGACAGGAATGCGACTTCGTCACGGATCCGGTCAGGATTGGCTGCGGTTCTCTCGCCACGGACGGTCTCTGCCTGGTTCTGCTCACAGCTATCTGGGTCAGATCTGCTTGCGGCACTGCACAGCGGTCTGGATCTCTGGTTCTGGCAAAAGTTCTTGGCACTGCACGGCGGTCTGGTCTCTGGTTCCGGGTACAGCTCTACTTTCTGGGTGTTTCTGACACCGGGTTTTAGGCCAGAATCAAACAACTCAGCCCGGCTCTTTTACTCTGATGTGCCCCTTGGAAGTCTGGGGTGAATCAGTTTGCAAAAGATTTTGAGGCCTGCTGACAAATTCTGAAGTCTGAATTCAAAGTTCTGGTCTCTGTCTGGATTTGAAGTCTAAGTGCTGGATCTGGTGTCTTCTGGCAAAACGCTCCGCAAGAAATCAGCTTGAAGTGGGAAGTGAATCTCTCTACCTGTCCTGCACAGTCTCCTTTTATGTGTTTAGAAAGTGGGAGGGTCTGCTCATCTTCTATGCCCAACCCTCTCAACTTATCATTGGCCAGTTCCTCCTCTCTCCCTTGATTGGGGAAACTGGGTTGTGAGTCAGAGTGATGAGGTAGTTTTATGGTCAGAGGATCCTCCCCTTGTCAAATTGCACACAAATCTATTTCTGATCCAAATACATATTTATCTATGTACCATTTTTCTAATATTATACGTCCAGTTAACATATTTTCTGTAGCACCAAACCATCCGATCCCTGTCTTTGTAAGATGTTGAGTCCACTTATGACAGAATTCTGCCCTTTTCATCCAGATAACGACCTCTAAACCTTTCCAGATTTTACACAGATGTGCACCAGGGATATGGGTTTCAGATGATAAAGTGTCAGATTTTTAACATGCATACATTTGGAGTAACAACCTTTTTTCCGCTACTATCCCCAAGAACATACCACAGGGTCCTAAATCCTCTTAAAATGTGCACAGAAAAATCACAAGAATGATGATGTTATTTATATAATTTTTACAAGTCCGCACTATGAATTATCCATCTTTTTAAAATTATGCTCTGGCCCCAAAGGGGTGTAGTTTTCCAAAGCACATGGTGGAATTTCTGGTTTATCCACTTCCCCCAAGCTCAGCTTGCTCACATGCAGTGCCCCTCCCCATTTCCTTCCAAGAGGAAGCCGTTTATGACCCCCCTAATTTAACATTTGCCTGGGCCAAGGACAGTGCTTTGTTTAGTTTCCTGCAGTCCCCAGGTGCTCCTCCCCTGATTCAATCAGGAAGGTGTCATCTCCTTTTGGTGGGGGCAGCAGAATGCAGCCAGGCCTGGGAAGAGTGGCTGAGCAAGTTTCACTCCTGTCGGGGGTAGTTGCCGGGCAGAATTCTCTCTCTTCAAGCCAGGCTTCAGCTAAATGTCACTTTAGTTCCCAGTTTTCTACATTCAAACCAAACTGACAATTTTTACACATGCAGCTAGAACGTTGATTCTAAGTTCAAAACTATGACATTTCAACAGTTGCAAACTATGTGACACTCAACAGTAGGTCACGCATTTATTTTAAACATTTAGATTTTAGTGTCTTTCAGTCCAATTTCACTTCAGCTGCTGACATCCACAGCTCAGCCAGTTTTGTTATAAACATTGTTTTGGGCTCTTTCTCTTTCCATATTTTGTATGCACACAAGACTACATTCTGCCAAATGTCTGCTGGTGTTCATTGAGATTTTTGAATATCTTGCAATGTTAAAAATAGGCATTTTTAGCTTGCATTTCAGAGAAACAAAGGTGATTTCAAAGCACTTTTTTTTAGCCACCGGCACTGCTGTTTTTCCTTTGGCACACATTTCACTCATGGCACTCCTGGCCCCTCACGCTCGCACTGGTGGGTGGCAGGTCAGAGGACCATTTTGCTGTGCGCAAAACTGCACGGTTCTCCAGGATTCTGTCGCAAATGTGGGCTTGTCTGCCCTCTTGGATTTTTTAAGCCCACAGCACCAAGTGTGGCAGCATAATAACTTGAACGTGGGCCAAGGCACCCAACACTCCACCAGTTTCAACTTGCCTGCGGACAGCACGGACGGGAATACTGTCCTTAGGTCACCCCTCATTTTCACTAATTACAGAAATCCCGGACAGCGCAGGCATGGCGAATACATCAGTAGCACCTGCCATCTAAACAAATATAGTATTTGACCCATCTCTTACTCCCCAAACCTCCCCAAGCACTCTTGCACACCAAAACACTCCTTAAAACTGCATTTCACCTCTGTTCACCGCCACGCTGTCGGCAGATCCAAGATGGCGGGCGCATCGGAACAATCTGACGCACTTCACGCTCTTCACCATCCAATCAGCGAATGTGTGACATGTCCGCAGACATGACGTGAGGCGATTAGCCAATCAATGTCCTGCCCGCGGAGCGAACAGGGAAGTGTGTCCGCGCAGCGGACATAGATACCACTAATTTTTTTAGACCTACTTTTTGATTGTTTTTAAAAAAAACTACTGGACGGATTTTCACCAAATGTATAAAAGCACACTTTTGGGACCAAGCCGCTGCTCCTGCCGCAAATTTGGTCAAAATCCGTCCACCGGTTTGGGCTGTAGGTGTGCGCTAAGTTTTTTCCCCATTCAGTCTATGGGAAAAAAGGCGTTTTGGGAGCCCCCCTATACCTTTGCCCCCGCTGGACCAAACCTCACCAAACTTTGCAAAAAAAATCAGAGTGGGCCATATACTTATTTTTGCAAAGTTTATTGAGGATTCGTCCCGTCCAGGGAGAGCGAAGTTATAAGCCACCCAAAAAGTGCTGTTCCTATGGGATTAGCAACTTAACCATAACTACACAGCCACTACTGTATATTTATATTTATATATATATTTACGTAGGATGGTACTCTGATCATTAGCCTGCTTCCAAACAATCCACGTTTTTAAGAAAATAAAACTGAGGTTCTAGGCATAAAGTGTTTGGGCCAAATGATTAACATATAATAAAAGAAATGAGGTCTCCTACTGGCACAGCCCACTATTCCGTAAGCAGATCATGTCATCCATCATAGAGCAATTGAGGGGTGCATCAGTATACTCCACGATATGGGTTTCTGCTACTCTTTGGCTTGTACCAGAACACTAACCATGATTTAACAGTGGGCATTTGCTTGTACAATTTAGCTAAAGAGAGACCTGGTAAAATGGTCCATGCCACCGATCCTTTTCATAATACAGTACACGTTTCATACAGTTGAATCAATTTGCTTCGGGTCACCTCCAAGAGACAATATAGAAATTACCACAAACGTCTTGTTAAGATTGCCATAGCTTAACCAAATTCTGTGTGTTTAGGTGATTTCAGACAAGATATGTTAAATCCTGGAAGGTGTTGACCTTTTTGAAGGGGCATACTTTAGTGCAAGCGATATTTCTGCATCTAAGACCACAAAAGCTTTAAAGCACGTTTTGAATACCATGAGCAGTCACTTGCATTGGGAAAAACCATGACTGGATCTTCACTTGTATAAGTTTCAAAATTAATTGTTTCTATACTTTGGTATGTGATCTCTGCAATGAAACATTTTTCATGAACTTCTAGAAAGGTTGACCCTTTTGCTACTTGTGCCAGCTCTCATGCTTTTGATTACACAGTTGTGGTTAATTCTAGCAAGTGGATCACAGTCTGTTTGAGAGGCATTTAACATTTGCCCCTGGTATTGATTGTGCAACTTCCTTCTATTCTAGACTCAGAAAGGCTCAGAGGTCAGCCCCTGTGATAGTCAATTGTTAAAAATGGTAGTTTGATATTTCGGTGAGGTCTCTTTGGCTGCCTTTTCAAATGGCTTGAATCCTACTTTTTTAATAACGTTTCTCTTCGTGAGACCTGGGTTTAATGTCACGGCCCTGTGCAATGTATCACTCCTGTTATTTGAGTCGTGCTGTGATAATTTTTCATCTGCGGCGCATTGATAGATGGAGGCCTGTCAACCTCCCTAAGAACATCTCAGACCTCGGAGGTCTACTCTCTGATTGATTTGCATGGCACCAATCTATTTACAATAAACAGAGGTCATCAATTGAGATGATCAGAACACATCCCAGAGCACAATTAGTAGCTGAGCATTTTGTTAAAGTCTAACAGATGGAGCAAGAGTTCCCTTGTGCAGTTTGAGTGCAGCGGGCACAAACATTCTCTGTAAAGTAAAAGTAAAAAGACTGCACACGTCCTGAATGAAACCGGCTCATGTCCAAGATACACAGTGTGGAGGTCACTGTGCAATGCAGAGAAAATTGGACTATTTGAAAATCATAAATGAGAAAGTGTCCTAGAGGAAGCACTACACAGTGCAGCGTAAATACCAAGAGGCTGCCTGTAGCTGCTGACTCCAAGCCACAGAGTTAGTCCCGAACGCTTCAATAAAAGGATAGAAAAGAGAACCACACATATTCTAACGTTTCCACCGTAAAAGAAAGGTATGTCTCTATTTCTTTGGCAGGAAGACCAACTCTTGAACAGCAAACAAAGTATGTCTAGCACAGCAAGGCATCATGGTAGAAACAGCAAACATATTAGTTCTGGTGAAAGGCCCATCTGTGCTAGAAGTACACAATCACATATTTCCAGGATATACACGTTTTATTCTAGAAATCCCTTTCAGTAAATATGTATGTAGAGCTCAGGCGAGGACTTGTGAAAAGTGTTTCCATGTGCAGGACATCTAGAAAGAAGCCGGCACAAGATGGAATTGTTTTTTTTTTCAGCTAAGAGGAAGTCTTTGCACTAGAAATCTCATTCACTAGTGGATTTACAGAATGTGGCACTTAGCAATGCTGGAATTCCATTAAAAAGAATGTGCATCTTTTTGCAGTGAGGAAGATCTCCTTGCCAAATACCCTGGTAAGCCTCATGCTTGAAATTGAGAATCTCACCAGCGCGACACCTATATATGTGTTGCCACCAATGTGAATGCTAGTTAGAGTGGTTTGTTATTACTGGAGAAATCCACATGTTAATAAAGAATCAACTGAATGGGTCCTGCACTAAACAAATTATTTTCATGTTTTCCTATGTCAAAAACAAGAAACATGCCACCCTCAACCAGGCCTCGGCATCCATCCCTGAGGGGCATGTGGGGATAGGCAGCTTGTCTGGCAAAAGTAAGGCCGGAATGCACTTCTTCAAACGAACAACTGAGCCTGCGACCCTCGACACAGAATGTATACAAATGCATGTCTCCAGGATTAGACTTCAGCAAGCAAGACTCGGTGTGTGTTTGTGAAAGTTTCATCAGTATTGCGTAAGGGGACAAAAGTTACCAATTTGCCATAACCAATTTGCAGGAAGCGGCTCATCGACGCACAAGGAAAAGGCAGCCCTGCAGACAAGAGTTAAACATCTGTGTGAAGGAGATCAAAAAGGAACAAGAGAAACAATCTAGAAAAGAGGTGGGGGTATAGTAGAGGGTGTAGAGAGTAAAAGCAGTGTCATATGACCCAGAATCCAAGGAAAACCAAGTGGCATCATCATTCGCCAGAAAGGAAACTCTTTCCACGTGTTGACATTGCCAGGTGTAAGGCTGAAAAGACACGATTCCCCTGTCCCAGGTGTTGGGTCTTCAAATCGCTGTCTTAAATTAGCAGTTTCTTCTGCTAGAGAGTGATAGTGGGGACAAAACGTATGCAGTCAGTGCCCTCGGAGGTGGCCCTATTGGTCAGCCAAAACTCGGGAAATCAATTCTAATCTCAAAACACGGTGTTACTGATCAGATACATTATCCTATGTTTTGGAAAAAAACATAGCACTTACTTTAAAAAAAAATATTTTCGATCAGCAACGCTGCAGCACTCTAAATCATATGCGAAGGTGTTTGCATGTTATAGAGTTATAGATACTATTTCATAATCATTCAGTTACGGTTACCTTGATTTGTGCAAAACATTTGTACAAAATGCTATACTTATGAATACATAACCTACACAAACTAATTCACAAACCTCATATTTCAATTTACAATAACAATCCCTCAAACTATACAGACACAACATATATATGATACCATACATATAATTCAAACATGCAACTTGCCCAATTTCCTTAAATGAATGCCTCGTGTCAACACTACAACTACTCCTAATTGGATCAGTTCTTGTTATTGCATCTTGCCCTATTTGTGCAGCAGTAGTGCCTTAAAATAGTGCCTTGTATCAATTCTCATTAATGCAATGTGGCTTATTTGTGGAAAAAGGTTCAATTAGCAATACATGTCACCCTTGATTCTGTAAATGCTAGCTTCGACAAATAACAGCATATTAATATTTATACATGAAACAGTTCATTGAATTGAATTTTATGATGAAATGGTAGGAGCTAATTCATATGTTTTATGATTCTTCAAGAGTATTTTAGACGCCCTGAATACAGTGTTACAATCCCTGCTTAAATTAGCAATTAGGTCTGCCAGAGAGTGACGATGGAGACAGACTATATGCACCCACTGGCGCAGCCATATTGGACTTATTGAGAGGTTACGTAGAGTACCACATCCGCAAGGGAATAAAACGAAAATAAATAGGCCATAAAACACAAAGTGGTGCATTTTATATGTGATGTTATATCTCACTTGTATAGAGCCTACAGCCATTGGTATGGCCTCGAAGTGCAGAGATACAATTTTCTTCATTTGCAAAACAGAGTGCAAAGCCACGGAGTAAAACCAGGCAATATTGATATTGGGCCTCGTTTGCGCATTCCGTTCCATGGAAAGTGTAAATGTTGACAGCCGTTTGCACGTGGCTAGCAGCATTTACAATGGTTTCCTTTGGAATCAGCCGGCTTTTAGAGGTGCTAAATCCTCACAGCTTCCAGAGGAATCCATTACTTATGCTCCAGCAAAAACATCTCACGCTGGCATAAAACCTGGAGGCATGTGGAGGTGGAGGAAGAATGTCCCTATTCTGTTTCTAGACACCACACAAATCCCCCATAGTGGAAAGGTGATGCGTGCATGGTGTTCACGATACTTATACACATTACATTTGCACTCCGGGACTTGTAAAATAAACCCCAATGTGCCCTGAATGTCAGTGATAATTAAAATGCTTCAGAAATGCCTGCAGAGAGCCACAGGCAAATAAAATGAGTGGCAGAGGCAGAGGTTGGACAACGGGAGTTGGGTGCAGGTTACTGCGGACCAAAACATTTGGTGAAGTAGCACCGGGCCAAGAGAAAACCAAAAGTGCAGAAGGCAAGACACAGGAGTTACTGAAGAGGCACCTGAGGCAAATTGTGCAACATCTCCTCGGAATGGGCACTAGGAATGATAAAGGAGGCCCAGCTGATGTTTTGACCCCCAAAGGGGCCAAGAAAAAGTAAAGAGCACCGGAACCAAACCCTCCACACCCTCAGCACCCACACCAGATACAGACTTGATGATCTGGGGGTGTGGGGGCGGGGTTCAAAGCCTTTAACGCATTTAGCAGGCACCTTTCCTTACGGCGAAGATGATTTACATAGTTCAAAAAGGAGGCAGAAAGTGACAGCCACTGTGGTTCAGCTTACTGCCTGCTTCCCAACGCCAGATCCCGACTCCAATCGGAAGAGCTAGTATTACCCCCTGAGTATACCTAGTAGGTGCGTTCACGTGGACCAATGCGTGACTGTGACGACATTAGCTGCAGTATCAAGAAAAGTCAAGAAAGAAGTGTTGGGGACACTATAGCTAACATAAATTATACATGACTGTTTTGCATGCCGAGGAGATGGACCCTGTCAAGCGATAGAGGGAAAAATTAAGGACCACTGTCCAGAGAAGGCCCAGATAGTTGATTGTATTTGCTTTCCCAATGCAATAGGCTCCATCAATTGTGATCCCCATTGTGTGTAAAAAAATAAAATAATAACCTGGTACTGAACTTTCATGCAGGGTCAAGTTGAATGTGGATCCCTCGTGGCTGACACATCTTATTTACAGATGTCTGACTTTTGCATCCCATGCTTTTATTGCAACTATATTGATTGTGGTAGTATGACGGAATGCCATGCGCAAAAGGCAGCATAGTCTTTATCTTTTTGATGTTCAGAACTAAAATGACGCAGTTAATTTTGTTTCTGAAAGGGAGAACTGCTAATCAGACCCATCCTGTCATAACACTCCAGGCAAAAATCATAGTACACTTACGTGCCTTTGCGATGACCATGACATCTCCAGAAACTGACCTGCAGTGGCAGCAGGACAGGTCAACGATCACATATGCCTTTCTACACAAACAAGCCTGAACACAAAGTTTCAAAAGGCAAATGTGGCTCGTTAATAATCTGCACCGCTGGTTCAAAACATAATGATTGTGGACTGCAGTGGTGGCAAGGTAAACTGTAAATAGAAGAAAAGTCTAAATATGACATGGTGGATGCAGAGGTTACATAACTATACAGACAAAGCATTTGGATGTGATAGTCCTGTCAGCGTGGTGAGGAGATTCACTCATGGCAGGGCTGGGTGTGTTTTAGCTGTCTGACCTTGGTGTACCCACAACCAGGAGGGATTCTTCCCAGTGTGATGCCCCCTTGATGCCCCTGAGGAAAGTTGATACCTGTTTTAAGGGCACAGAAACCTTCCCCAGGAGATACCCTGGGAACCACCTCTTCAAAGACGATCCTTATATGACAATGCCTTTATCACACCAGGGTGCCGATTGCTCGCGTCCTTTTGAAGTAGGCAGACAGAGGAAGGGGATGGAGTTAGAGTAGACCAGAAGGGAGGTTTAGTCCAGTGAGCGGTTGCCTCATGTTTCTTTTGCTGGGGCTTCCTAAACCTCCAGTCCCGCCCCACTTCCTGCAGACAAGGAACTCTGGGTATGACATCTGGAGGCAATGAACACTTAATTCGGCAGCCTTATTGGACCCTGGACAACAGGCTTGCTCTGCACCAATCTGTTGTATCAGTTTGCCTGTATAATGGGTGAGACCTGCATTTAAACTTCAAGAAGGATTCACCAGGAGCTCTTTTTGGGATAGGGGTGCAGACAGAAGACTCCAAAGAAGAGGAAAGCTCTTTGCCCTACCCATCTCAAGGGCACATTTGGGGTGAAACTGCTGAGGACCACATCCTCTCTACTGCCTGTGTACCTGAACAAGGACCCTGTTCAATGGAGGTGAAAGACACCCTGTAGGTGACAGACAAACCTCCAGAAGTGGAAGTGCAGAAACAGAGAATTTACCTTGTCCCTGGAGACTCTGGAGTAGGCATCCCAGCAACCCAGGAGCCTAGAAGCAGCTTACACACATGTTTACCTCCTCCAGACTACTTTGAGTTGGTTCAACCGTGATCAGCTCATTTCAAGACACTACAGGACATGTGGTGATGCTTTAGACATGTTAAGTACCTTGAAGCGCTGATCACCAGTGTGAAAGTACCTGACTCGCCTTTCCCAAACTCTCCCTCGACCCAGAGGGTGCCTCATCTCTATGCAACTAGACCACTGACTCGACCTATTGGGAGGCATCAACTCAACCCACATCAAATGCGGACTCGATCCACAGAGGGTCCTGCCTCGAAGGCACCTCACTCACAACTCATCACTGAAACAGCATGCTTGGATGAGCTAGACATTGGCTCGACTGGAGAAAAATGCCATGAAGCCTGGCTTGATTCTGCCAGGAGACCAAGACCAGCAATAAAGGTAATTGCATTGGTCCGCTGTAAAGAGCCCCAGTGACTTTTAAGACCCCACTATTTATCTTTTTAGGATACTTTTGACATTTTCTGCTCAAAATACTTGCACCCCTGTCTTCAACCAGATTGCTCCTTTTATTTTTAAAGCATGAATCCTGTTTCCTTTATAGGGCTGGGTCTTCGGTGTTCTTAATTAGTTGCATGCATTGTTAGTTCTTATTAAGTAAATATTTACTAGAACCTTGGCTGAGCATTTTTTTATTTTAGTAACTCTGTGCTATTGTTTTATTCTTTTGCAACTGTATCATCTTGCATCCTTCATGAATAGTTATATTGTGTCCTTGGACTACATTACGAATGAGATATACCTGCCTGGCTGTACTTGTTTCACCTTTATGATGGGGATCACTGATGTTCTGGTATTAGTGTTAAACTGAGCAGGTGGAATAGCAACTACTCATCTGTCTACTCCATCAGAACGGCAGACATTTTGTCACAAGTTGCCCATATTACTAGGGCTAATACATAGGCCCTCATTATGACATTCCCGGAACAATGCTGGTAATTGCGGCGTGACGGAAGTATCCTTGCCGGCAGGCTGACTGCCAGAATTACTGGCTTATTATAGGTCTGCGTGTGCAAGCTTTCCCCCCTGCCAAGAGAATAAATTGCAGGTGAAATCTGAAAGCAGAAATCTGCCGGAAACAACGATACCAGCAGCCTGACGGACTGAATCACTGGTGCCGTAATTCCGAAGCTGGAATTTCCAGTGCCAGAATTACTGGCACTGGAAATAGCATCATCTCAGGAATGAGAAGCTCTCCGGTGGCCATTTTAAAAATCACAATCCACTCAAAATCAGCCATTTCCTGCTGCCATCCACACCATCCAACACAGTAGGCATGCCAGGGAGAGGCAAATCAAGAGTGCTACTCAAGCCATGTTTTACGGAGCCCTAACTGACTGCCCTCATTGACAATGTGGTTGCAAATGTGGAGGCATTCTTTGGGGCTGACAATCAGCGGACAAGCCATAGGAGGAAGATGGCCCATCTGGCAAGAGTTGACCAACATGGTGACTGCAGTGGGGCCTGTCCCATGCACACCATGTGACTGCCACAAGCATTGGGTAAATTTCCAGCTGTGGGTTAGGAACATCTTGGCCACCCATTGGAGGCAATCATTTGCCACAGGAGGAGGGACGGTGGAAACTATGACTCTGATGCACCGGGAGGAGATGCAATGCGCTGATGTGATAGGTTATTTATAACACGCAAATACCCAGAAGTTTCTAAGAACAGACCTGGGGATCGAATCTCTGTTGCTCAGTGTCGTCATGCTTCCAAGGTGAGCACGTTGCTGCTGAGCTATCCTCCCAAGACACTCCATCCTGCAGATGTAGGGCATCAAGGGAGTCAGGGCAGCAGAGACCAGAGCTGGGATCCAAGGCAATGGTTGCAAGTACAACAAAGACCAGGTAAATGCCAATTTAATGTTCAAATAAATGAATCCCCAGGCAGAGGAATACTAAATGGCAAGGAACAGGTCCAACACATGTCTGTCACAGCAAATGGGCCAGTCTCACACACACATGCCAGGGGTTGCCGTCATACATAGTCATGCACAAGCACCATAGGCAAAATGCACTGCCTCACTCATGGACATATAATGAGTGGCCATGTGTGCTAAGGGAGAACAGGGCAGGAATCATAGCCTCCTTGGCAGACCAACATTCAATGTGCGTTCCCACCACCCACATATATAAGCACACATTGGGCCAAACTGACCAAATAATTGTATTGTATAAAACCATTGTATTACTGGCAAGTCAAAGCTCATAATATGCCATTAATAACATTGTGCCTGTGTTACCGGCACATGTTTCTGGCATTGCTGGTACTTCCATTGCCTGTGTTACTGACACCGGTAATTCCGTGAGATGTGTTACCAGTGACGGTAATTCCAGTGATTGGGCTCTGTGTCATCCATACTTTGCCGGACCAGTAAAAGTGCTGGTGAATGGTTACCTACACATTTACCAGATACCAGCAAACACGTAATGACCCCCATAGTATTGCATCACCTTTTACTGCTCTTGATTGTTGAGTGCCATAGTCTAATTGGTATGTAATCACTGCTGGATCTATTAAACGGCTCCTTGATTGTTGCACATATAGAGAAATTGTTAGCAACCCGTATACTGTTCCCTGACTGGGATTTTTCCACAGTCCTTTTGTCAGGGACATGCAGCCATCCAACCTAATGGCAAAGCATGGCTCCCACTGACATTTAAAACAGACCTCTATATAATAGTAGCTATGACAGAGCAGTCAGTCTTAAGTCAAGGGAGGGAGGAAGGCTTGTAGCAAAGTACATTTATTCCCCGGAATTACTGTCAAAGAAGACAGCAAATTTGTATAATTAAAGGAATACACTTCATTATTAGGTCAAATAATTACTTAGTTTAATCTTAACACATAGTAAAATATTATGCTGTTCGTATTCGAGTTCCCCGGAAAAAGGCGGTAGGGAACTGTTACATACAATGGTCCACGCCACCTTATTTTAATCATTTGTATGGTGGGGTGCAAAGAGCAGAGCAAAAGGTCGGCGTACACACTTGTACGCTCCACTTTTGCACTCACCCATGCAAATTAAGTAAATGCTGCCTATGTATGCATGATACAAAAAGCCAGTGGACTTGATAGGACTCCCCAGCATGTGCGCCGGCATGAACAACCATGCTGATGTAAATGCTATGCTAGAGTACCTGTACGGTGGAGAGGAAGGATGCAGTGGAAGCTAACTTTACCACTCACAGCTATACAAATTATGAAAATGGGCCATGGTGGAAATCTACTGTGTACAGGCGCATTATTAATGCCATATCATATTATATATCATATCATACTGCATAAAAGCCTTGGACAGGGTTTATACTCTGTAGATTCCCACTACAACCATTTATGATGGGCTCAAAGTGAACTTCTGTGCATGTACAAAATAATTAATGGTCATTGAAGGCCCTACCCACCCCTAATACCTGGCGAAGACACTACATTTAGACCTAAGGGGTGGAAAGAAAAGGGATATTGATACAATCATAAGCAGGACTCAAAATGGTACACAGAAAACACACACTATCATTTCTACACCTCTAGCACATAGTAGCATAACTGTTACAAATGCACACTGTACATTACGTACAGCAACTAGAGGGAACGGGAGGGTTTAACACTTTAACCTCCAAGCCCAGAGAGCCACAAAATATTAGGTTTCGATTAGACGTTTCTACCAACCCATAAGGTCACATTACACTCCTAGAAAAAAAGATTGCAATTTAATTGAAAGCATTTTTAGTAGACAGCAGTGCAATACCAAAAATATAAAAATGCAGGAACAAATCACGAGTACCTGCTACAGTTCCAGTTTTTTGTAGGAAACTCTAGGGAACCTAGTGATATCCAGCAAACGGTCACTGTTCAGGTAAGCACCCTTAAAAGGCATTTAAGAAGAGTTTTTAAGGTGGTAAAAGTTCCCCAAAGGCTATAATGGGAAAGGATCTATAAGTAGAATATTGGTTTGAGATAACAACAGACCCAAGTGGATACCAGACAAGATACCCTTGAAGAGCTCCTTTTCCAGGTTCATGACCAAGAAACCACTGGAAGAAGTGACAACATCAACACCTGGTAGCAAGGTACCTGCAGAGACTAATGACCACAGACTGCAGGGACCCATGAGGGTAATTATGAAGAACTCCAAAGCCCAGGGCCCAGAGATAGTACACACATTTGGTCTGCTGCTTTCTCATAATCCCTTTAGGAGTCTCTGTGTGAGGAATTCGAGCATCCGCACAGTGGGTGTACAATCGCCTGGGCTTTTACTAAATGTTTAATTAAATGGAATGTTGGTAGACTAATCTGAAGACAATAAGTGGGCCTAATCCACACACATTTTCCTATGCTCACAGCATGGCAAACGCATAGGCCTGTGTACTTTGGGTGGACACATCCTATAGGCACAGTCCCCCCTGTCATATTTAGTTGGGATATTTAGTTAGAATATGACAGCCAGCGGTACACAATGCATCTCCAGTTGGGGAGGACCAAATCTTCCCCCTGCAATGGCCAGCCTGATTAACAAAGGCTTTGTGTATCCGCCCTGCTGTTGTGTTGTGCCCTGCAGCTGGTGGCAGTGATTTGCAGACCAATTAGAGAGTAATTTAAACAGGCCAACATGGGGACTAGCTGCAGAGGTTAACTAATTTGTTATGGGTAAACTGATGCGTCCTTCAGGCTGTCAGTACCGGAAAATATATATATTTTGCCATTTCTTGGTAACTTTTTTATCTATGTGCCAAATACCTTACAGTACCGTGCATAGGGGTCCTTTTGGTTTATGACCCTAGCCACCCTCTAAGGACGTTTTGGTGTTTGAACAAGTGTGCCTAGGATGAACTGGTGGCAGCAGTTTACTTTTAAAGTATTTTCACTACGTTTTTATGGACCATATGGCATTTAGCGCAGTTGGCCAAGTCTGTGGCCAGTGCCGAAAATGGCTGTGTCATGAACTCTTTTCTTCTGTCCTTTGGTCATTTCGTCCCTTTGCCGTCACCCAGGCTGAGAGACCCAGTTATTCTGTATTTGGGCAATCCAAACTACTAGTGCCAGGATGTCTTGCATGCCTGAATGACTGGAAACTCTGTGGGCCATGATTGACCCACGTCTGGCGTGCATGCAAGAGAGTGGATCTTTCATTGACTATCGCAGATTTGAGCGTAAAATGAATCTTGGATAAGAGAAGGGGATTTGGATCCATTCCAGGTCGATCTCCTGAAGTTCATACTGGCCCCAAGTATCCTGAAATGAAAGAGCAGACCAGTGGAACTGCCAGAGATGTACTGGAAGGTTTGGCACCGTGACCCCACTGTTGTCCCGTCAGACCCCTGCTTTTGTATCATCCCAAGAAGACCTACAAGGGCACTTTGGCCCTTTGGAGTAGTGGCAGCTACTGCTTACCTTCACAAAGTGCCTCTTTGAAAGTGTTCCTGGGCCATCCAGCGAACTGACCATCTCGTACCCGGGGTAGCATATATGAGCACTACTGTCCCAAGGTGAGACTCAAGGCTTTCGGACTCGCTTACATGTGGTTCTGCAACTTCTCCAGACAGAATTCGTTGTCCTAGCTCCTGTGGGTCGTGATTTATGAGAGTGCGCCACGCCACAATCATTTGCGGTCCCTACTTCACTGTGCTGTGGTGACTGTTGAGTATCTGCAGACCTTCCTACCATGCCCTGAGATGTGCTGCATTGGAAGTGTATTCCTTTCTTTTTCGAGAGCAGAGAAAAAGCTACTGTCCCTCCACAGACAATCGTCCCATGCCGCAGCTGCTGAGAGCTGGAGCAACCTGTAACTGCAGGGGTTAAACCTACGAGCGACCTGGACTTCACTGGCAAAGTTTGGATGACACTGTGTCGAGGGTCGGTGAGTACTTGCATCACTTAAAGTGGCCCCCTGGCACATCCACTTGTTTTTACGCATGAAAACCCCTGAAAAGATACTCTCCCTAGCTGGGCTAGCCTGTGCTCCTCAGCTATTCCCGTACTCTAAAAGTCGCTCTTCCTGCAATTATAGACCCTTCTTGAAGATTAGGGCTTTATTCTTCATCACCTCATCCCCCTTCCTGAACTGCTACAGCTTCTTGAAGAGGACCCACTTTCACTCTTACGCACTTCTGCGCATTGTTAACACACTGCTGTACTTTTGAGCACAAGGCTCACTGCCAACTGCATCACTACTTTCTGCTCCAATTTTGAATGTTATGCGGATGATTCTCAGCTCTCTTTCAGGCTCCCCTCAGTCACCTCTGCTTCTCCTCTCATACCCAAATGTCTGGCCGCAATTCAGGAATGGTGTGCCGCCAATGGGTGTCTAGTGAAATGGTCGACAGACAAATGTTCGACAGACAAATGGTCGACACAATTTGGTCGACAGGACAAATGATTGATTTTGTTTTTTAGTTATATATATTTTTTTAGGTTTTCGTTTAGGGAAAAAAATGGGTTTTTAGCAAAACAAAGGGGGTGAAAAAATGTGAAAAAAAAGAAAAAATAATTCGATCATTTGACCTGTAGACCTTTTGGTGTCGACCATTTGTCCTGTCGACCATTTAGATTCGACCAGTTGACCTACAACCCCACCAATGATCTCTGCCTTAATGCCAATAAGACTGAGATCGTCCTCACTGAGACACCTGCTACCTACTTTCATCTCTCTCTCTCTGGCTGCCCACTTTGGAGCCTCTTCCTGTGAGGCTAAGAACATTGGTGTCACTTCAACTCCACCCTCTCCTTCTCTCCTCACATCCCTGATGTCACTAAGAAGTCATACTATCAGCTGCACCTCCTCTCTGGTATTTTCCGTTTCTCACTTTCCCGCAGAAGCTCACTGTCTCTAGAGCTCTGGTCCTCTATAGGCTGGACTATTGTAACAGCTTCTTTCTAAATCTTCCTGCCTCTACTCTTCAACATTTACAACTTATCCAGAACAGGACTGCTAGACTTGTCCTTGGCCTAAAGCCCAGGAATTATACCTTTCCAGCTCTGAAATCTCTCCAATGCCTCCCTGTGGCTGCAAGGATCAAGTTCAGGACCCTCTGAATCATCCACAAAGCTTTCTGGGGCCTGGGACCACTCTATCTCCAATGTTCTCTTCCAAAACATCTTCCTTCTTGAGCTCTCCGCTCATTAATCTCCAACTCTCTGAGCATCAGATGCTTCTCCAAGCAGAGAGTTGGGGGCAGATCTATCTCCGTGGCTGGAGTGTCCCTCTGGAGCAGCCTCCCTGCCTCTCTCATACTTGAGCAGAACCACCTCTAGATCCAGAAGCAACTGAAGAGCTTCCTTATCGCTTCCGCTTTCTCTCTTCCTCCCCCCTGCTGATGCACCTGACTGCACTGCTCACTGGTCACCTGGTCACCCTCTGAACTCAGGCCCAGGCTCCTGCATGTCCAGTTGCCCTTGCACTGCCTCTGGCCTCCCCAGCACTTAAAGGGCTGTATCTGCAACCCTACAGTCCCTTCTCTCTGCACTTATGAACCACCCGCTGGGTTCACTTGTGAGTTAACTGCACTTCCCCTTCACATCCTCCCTGGCACTTTTGCCCTTCCCTGTGTCCCACACTTGCGTGATCTGAATGACACAAGGCATAGTAAGATCGTTATTTTGTCCTCCCTTTGTTTCCCCCTCCTTGTCTTGTTGTGCCTAGAAACACTTGTGTACAGGCGCATTATATATGCCACATCATATCATATCATCAGGCTCCCCACTTCGTAAGGCTGGTCTACATAAGCTAGGCATTGAATTGTAGAACTGCCTAATGTGATAATTGTATTTTACTCACCTCTTCTGTTGTAGGTTGTAGTTGTGTTCTCCCCCTTCATCTGCATTAGGCTAAACTCATTTTATGTGGTAACTGTTTTATTAATAATGTGGTTTATTTTTGTTTCGTTATAAAGGCCTATAATAAATGTACTTTTGATAAATACTTGTCTAAGAGTAATCTGTGGAGTTTTACTGTGTGTGCTCATTGTGGGCTTCGGATCACTCTTACCCCTCCTGAGGCTTAATCTTGACCGCCTGCCAAGAGACCGTAAATTGGTCTGGTTTGTCCAGAAGGTTCCCCTGTTCCACTAAACTAGGTTGGTCTCCTAAACTTCTGCCCACCAGATCAGAGTTTAGAAATCCATCTTAACAGGGAGGGGCGCTGCAATATTTACCATGGCCACAAATGGATATAAATAATTCGGATTTTCAATTTCCAACACTGACCTCAGGAGTGCGTAACTGAATTTGTAATGTGGGGAGAATGATGGCTGGGATGACCTTAGGAGTAGGGGACATAAAAGGTTTGCTAGTTGCCACACTAGGAGAGAGGTCAGATGACATTTGAACACAAGTGGGCATTCCTGGAGTAACTGCACAAAACACTAACCATGACAGGGCACCCTTTCATAATTGTTAAGCTAATGTGCGGAGGGACCTTATGGTTCAGTACCCAGACTCGTCAGATATGAGCGTTATTATGACATGATAAATGAGAGCAGACAAAGACCCAACAATGTATATTCAGAAGAACCAGGGGACAAAAACGTAACCATTTTTCATCATATATTACGTTTGGGGCTGCCCAATCCGGTACAAGAAAAGTTGAGAAAAATTGTGGGAATTGAAGTGAAGCCATTGCAAGAAATTCAGCAGACAATCGTTCACCATTGTCGACTATACCAAGAGAAGGACAGAAAAAAAGTTGAAGACAGGAAGATGGAAGTAAGGTTAGTTCAGAAAGAATTGGGAACACTTTCAGTGGAAGGGGCAGTATTAACAAGTGGAGAGGGTTTCAAACACAGGGGGCACAACAGGCATAATTGCCAGCTAACAGAAATGCTTCATCAAGAGGAGAGTATAATTATTTCCCACAATGGCGAGGTGGAACACCCAGAGGTAAAGGGTACAGATTTCAGGCTCCACAGGGAGGGGGATTTAATGGCAGGCATCCTAGATTTGGTGGGCAGACACAGCAATGATGGACATGTGGTAAGAGATGGGGCACATTTTGTGCGTATGCAGAAGCAGAGGAGGGATGCAGCAGAATGAGCCCCTGGATGATCCAAGAAGGGGGAACACATTTCCCCCACCATATAGCACACAGCCACCTGAATATTTTGTGTAAGATCACATGCAATATCAGGCACAAGTACCGCAAATACAACCCACACAACCCGTAATGCTGACACAAACACAGCAAGCACCAATTAAAACACAGCACATTCTAATGCAGGCACAGCAGATACCAATGCAGACACAAACACCAGTACAACAGAATGCAGAGGGGCCATGGAACGTGAACATATTGTCAAAGGCACCCACACCTAGAATATGGGGGTGACAGTAGTGGGAGGGAATCCTTTTACCAGCAAGGGACTGGACTTATACCCACAATCTGACAGCCCACAGAGATGCTTGATGGTTTCTATCCTATCAATTACACTAGACCCACAAGAGGACCTGAGGGTCTGAGTGATGATTGGTGACAAGACATTCTCCTTCCTAGTAAACACAGGGGTGACTTGGTCTTGCCTTGTGCTAGAGAGGGAAAATACCCAATATCAGCCATTGCCATGAATGCAAACGTTTTTTCTGGGGCGACAAGTATGGTTCCTTTTACTGATGATTTATGTATTACAATAGGAGAACACAACCCTTCCATGCCACTGTAATATTCCCACAAGGCACAAGTTAACATATTGGGAAGAGATTTGATGAGCAAACCGAACATGGCAATGTCATTCAACTGACCAGGGAATAATATGTTCCAATCCAGGGGTTCATTATGTGAATGCACAAGAACTTATAACAGCATTTTATGGTCAGAATGTACAAAGGGGTGTGCCACTGGACCCAGAGGTATTCCTTTACGGGGTGAACATATTATTAGCATGGCTTTATAGAATACAGGGCAGACCATTGTGACTACCTACATATTTTTTGTTCAGGCCAGAAATACCCATGGATGAAGAGGAAGGGCAGATAAAACCAGAAGCAGCAATATCAGGGTATCACTGATCAGGCCCTGGCGTGGCTGACTTCTTTCCTCTGCAATCGACCCTTCCATGTCCAACTTGGGTCCTTCCTCTCATCTATCTCTATCTCTACCTGTGTTGTTCCCCAGTGATCTAACCTCTCTCCCTGCCTGTTCAACCAATACCTGGCATTTCTTGCCCACCGCATCGCTGCTCTCTGCCTCAACTTTCAGTGCTATGCGGACGACACTCAACTCATTTTCAGGTTCACTTTCTCCAGCTCCTCTCCATCTCTCATCTCTGACTGTCTGTCTGCCATTCAGGAGTGGTGTGCCACCAATGATCTCTGCCTTAGTGGCAGCAAGACTGAGATTCTCCTCATTGGCACTCCTGCTCCCTCCTTTCCTGTCACTCTCTGGCTGGACTCTCTTGGCCCTCTTCCTGCTCCCACCTGTGAGGCTAAAACCTTGGAGTCATCTTCGATTCAACACTCTCCCTCTCCTTCTCTCCTCACATCTATGACATCTCTAAGAAATCACACTACCAGCTGCACCTCCTCAGAGGCATTCTTTCTTTCCTCTCCTTCTCCCAGAAGCTCACTGTATCCAGAGCACTGGTTATCTCTTGGCTGGACTATTGTGACAGCCTCTTTCTAAATCTGTCTGCCTCTACTCTCCGCCCTCTGCATCTCATCCAAAACATGACTGCAAGACTTGTCCTTGTCCTCAAGCCCAGGGATTGTATCTCTCCACGACTGAAATCTCAGTACTGGCTCCCAGTGGTGGCGAGGATTAAGTTCAAAACCCTCTGCATTGTCCACATGGCTTTCTGGGGCCTGGAATCTCAATACCTTCAACTCTATCTTCCTAAATATCTTCCTTCTCAAGCTCTTCTCTCATCTGCCTCCAACTCCCTAGGGTCAGTCGCTTCTCCAAGCAGCAATTTGGTGGTAGATCTCTTTCTTCTGCTGGGGTCTCTCTCTGGAACAGCCTCCCTGCCTCCCTGAAACTTGAGGAGAACAATCTCTGGTTTTGAAAGCACCTCACGACCTTCCCCATTGCTTCTGCTTTCTCTCCTCCTCTCCCCTGCTGATCTCCTGGATGATTCTAAAACTGCACTGGTAACATGGCTACCCTCTGATCTCGGGGCCAGGTCCCCTCCTCCCAGCTCCAAACCTGCACTGCCCTTCTGGCAATCGTTGCACTCGGGGACTGTATCTGTATCCCTACAGCCCCATACTAGCACTTGACACCTGATGTCTGCACTTACCCCTACACTTGCCACCAGCTGACCACTTTTACTTACTTTTTTATTTATGTATTTATTTTACTGTTATCCTGTGTACTGCACTGCCCCCTCCTCGTTCCCCCTGAACCCCCCCTCCCCTGCACAATGTCACCTGGCCTAGTGGGATCATTGTCTGTCTTCCCTCTGTTCCACCTCCCTTGCCTCGTTTTTCCTTGAAACACACGTGTATAGGCTCGTTATAAATGCTATATCATATCATATCAATAATAAGGGAAAACTGAGTAGTTTTGCACAGTCGATGAGGAAGGGATAAACTGGAGAACAGTGATAGCTCTTGATGAAGGATCTAGGCTGACTGACATCATAGATGAAGACTTATTTACAGACGAGGATTCAGACCATGAAGTGATGTTTCATATAAGTCTTATGTATCAGTTAACATTGAAAACAGAGAAATACCCCAAAAAATGTCAATAGAAATAAAAACACCAACCTTCCTGCAGGAAGATTTGGCAGAGGTATGAAGTGCACTGTGGACCAACAGCCTATATAATGCAATAGCTAAGACATAGATAAGGAAAGGAGGGGAAAATGGGAAGGAAATGGAAACAGGCAGGCAACTACCATACTAGGCCTGACAACATTTCTGGTAGAGCCAGAGAAAAACAAAAGGTGAGGGAGAAGGGTGCAGAAAGGGAGGGGAGGAACAAAACAAGCGACTATCGTAATAGGCCTGACGACATTTTAGATAGTGCTGGAGGGGGTAAGGAGGGGTAGAAACATGTAAGGGGATGGAGGAAGGAGACAAACGAGGTAGCTATTATACTAGGGACAAATCTGATAGAGTAAGTGCATAGAAGAAAGTAAGGGGAGGAGGGGAGGATATAGGAAAGGGGAGAAAGGGAGAGAAGGAGCGAACAGAAAGTAAGCAGTGAAAAAGAGTGGTGAAGCAAAAGGGGAGAGCGAATACAATTGCAGAAGCCAGTAGTGACAGATAATGTTGCAAGCCAGGATACAAGAAGAAGATGGGAACAGCAGGATTCAGGGCAACCATGAGTACCAGATGCAAAGGAAGTCCAGCATGAGAGTTGAGGAAGGGTGACGCATCGTGAATCAATGAAGTCCATACATGTCAAATCCACCATTGGCCACAAGACAGTGATGGTGAAAGCAGAAAGTATCAAGACAGACTCATGCAGAAGTAGGCTGGAGGGGGAGAAGAGAGGAGGGGGAGCAGGGTAGAAACATCAAGCAAAGCAGGCAAGACCTGTGTGTGAGAATGGAGGGGGCACAAGGGAACATCGCAGGGGGACCAGAGGGGTGGGGATGGCCTGTGGGAACAGAGGGAGTAACACATGTTGGTGCATGCTTACGTGATGTCTGAGCAGGGGGTCGGACCTGGGTCCTCCTGGTCAGAAGAGGTCCAAACAGGAATTGCCCTTTTCTTGGTCAGCCCTTCACTTATGACGCCCGGGTGAAAGGCGCCCTTGGTCTAAGAGTTAAGAGCAGGAAGAAAGAGGCAGGGCTAAGAAGGTGGGTGGTGCTTAGACCTGGTGACCTAGATCCTCTTGCACCTGCTCCCCATCTGCAAAGGAAAAGAGGCTGGAGGGTTCTTTAAGCAGGGGAAAGGAGAGTCAACCAGGGAGGTGCCAGGTGTGTGGGGTTTGGCAAGTGGGGAAAAAAATAAGCAACGTAGATGGCGCCAGGTGGGTGGGGCTTGCTAAGTGGGGAAAAAGAGCAGCAACCTGGATGGCACCAGGTGGGCGGATTTAGGCCAGGTGACCTAAATCCACTTGCATCTGCTCCCCGTCTGCAAAGGAAAAGCGGCTGGGGGGCTCCTTAAGTAGGGAAAAAGAGCAGCAACCAGGAATGCACCAGGTAGGCGGGGCTTGCTAAGTGGGGTAAAAGTGCGGCAACCTGGATGGTGCCAGATGAGCGGGGCTTGCTAAGTGGGGAAAAAGAGCTGCAACCTGGATGCACCGGGTGGGCGGGGCTTGATAAGTGGGGAAAAAGAGTGGCAACCTGGATGGTGCCAGGTGGGTGGGGCTTGCTAAGTGGGGAAAAGAGCGCAAACCTGGAAGGTACCAGGCGGGCGGGGCTTAGGCCAGGTGACCTAGATCCACTTGCACCTGCTCCCCATCTGCAAAGGAAAAGAGGCTGGAGGGCTCCTTAAGTAGGGAAAAAGAGCGGCAACCAGGAAGGCACCAGGTGGGTGGGGCTGTGCTGGCATAAAACAAAAACATCATGGGACACAAACCATTAACATTTTACAGTGGGATCTTAGGTCCAGTGATGAGAGTACATTACCCATGTGAACATGTTTTGGTGGTAGCAGCCATTGTGATTGAGAAATCCTCTAGCATAACCATGGGATGTGCAATCACATTATATGTGGAGCATGCCCTATTTGCAATCCTTGAAAAGCCCAAAAGTGCATTGACCACACAAATAGCCTCTAAGTATGAAGTTACCCATCTGTACAAACTGTCAGGTGCTGAGTGGCAAATCCAGCAAGATTCATAGCAGAACCCATGAAGGAGGGAGACAACATGCATGTTTGCACTAAGTATATTGAATGTTATGATGAGATACCAAATGTTTAAGAAAATGCCCTAGGAGGATGGACCATTCTCTTCATTGACGGGTCCTCATCGATAGACCAGAGCACAGGTGAAAGACACAGTGGGACTGCAGTGGTAAAAGCAAAATTGACTGATACATTTGAGGCAGTGGTAAGTGCAAGCTTGCTAGCACACTTCTCAGCACAAGCAGCCAAATTGAGAGCTATCATTTTCACACTTGAAGTGCATCAAGATAAGGCAGTAACAGGGTATTTTGCCTCTGCCTATGTGACATCAACAGTACACGTCAGACTGTCATGTAGGAAAAGGCTGGGCTTCTTAGGCGCAAACAACACACGTGTGCAGCATGTACCATTATTGGACAGGCTTATAGACACGCTACATCTCCCATTGGCCATCGCCGTAGGGAAGTGCATATCAAAGGCAGAGACTTTACTTCTCATTGTAACAAGGGCACTGATCTAAAGACCAACAGAGCAGCATATGTCCACAAAATATCGGAACTTGAGATAGCACGAATAGACACACCATGCATGCAACATGGTAATAAAATAGGGGTTTAATACATTGCCCATAGCACAGATTTCAGAATTACATTGAAGAGCGCCACCAGAAGAGCAGGGATTAAGGAAACTAAGGCAGTGTTCATTGTCTCTCACAGCTGCAATGTGGTGGCAGGACAGCACAGGGAAACCAGTTAAGCCTTTAGGGCTACTTAAAGTAGCATTAGACCAACTGCATTACCCAGCACACACATCTAGAGAATGCCTTTCAGCATTGATTTCAGATGACTGCTTCATCCCTAACCTGACTGAACATGTTGCACATTTTGTTCTAAATTGTTTGGCTTGCCAACAGTTCACTGCTGGACACACCTTGAAAACAGTGAGAGGGACAATACCCAGTCCTACTGGACCATTTCAGCATTTGCATATTGATGCTATAGACATGATCCAAATTTGTAATGGCTACAGGTACATGTTAGTAGTCGTATGTCCTTTTTCTCGATGGATTGAAGCAGGTCCAAGCACACATCCTGATGCCACATGTGCTGCAAAGTTCCTTGAACATGAGTTTTTTCCAAGGTGGGGAGTATGCAAAGTACTCTGATCCAACGATGGACCGAGTTTTGTAAATAAAGTGCTTGAGTGCATCACAATTCTGTTGGGTATTAAGCATACATTTTCATCCGCTTATCAACCACAAGCAAACAAACATTTGTGAATGCCTTAATGGCCTCTTAATGGCGTGCATTGGCAAACTAAAAGTGACACTGAAAAAAGGCTGGCTCCATTGCCTTACTTTAGCATTATTTGTGCTACGCAATCAGCCAGGCTCAGACCATCACCTGACTCTGCATGAGCTGTTGATGGGACGCTGCATGTACATACCCCATGCTCCTCCCACTCGTGCTCTCACTGACACAGAAAGTGTATCTATTGTACTGGGTGTGGAATTGCATGATTATTTGATGGCTGTGGCAGAGTCAGTTAAATTTATGTCTCAACAGCTTTGAGCACAGCAGGGGTAGTCGAAGAAAATGAAGATACTGAACAAGTTAATATGGCAATGTTGCTAAAACCACTTGCATTATTCCCAGGTTTCTGTAAGAGGTGCCACGCTTCAAAGATCCATTTGTGTGGTAGAGGTTACTCCGACTGCAGTGAAGTTCTAGGGAAGAAGAGCCTAGATCCCCCTCAATGATGTCAAAATCTACAAAGGATAGACCCCCCTACTTGCCAACCCAGAGCATGAAGGTGAAGAAGAAATGAGAAGAGTCCAGACGACATCCATGGCAAGGGCCAATCAGCAGAAAGAAGAACAAGAAAGACATTGACTCACTTAAGACACACAAGGGCCAAGCAAACATTTCTATAAGGATACCTGTGCAAAATTCAAAGTGACATTCATACTTTAAAAAAAAAGAAGAAACAAATGTACATAAACAATGTTTCCGGTAATAATTATCTTTTTTATTGCTTTATCTTATTTAGTGAAACATGCTTCTCTGGGAGTACGGAATATTAGTCTTGCTGTGTTATTGGTGAAAATAAAAAAATATTTTTTAAAGAATTTTTCTCGCCATATTAATTCAATTTTTTCTGTTAACACTGACTTCTGAAGAAACGGAAAGGAACTTTCTGGATGTGAGAACAATGGATTTGTTCAATATTGTTAGATATTCACTTTTGGCAAATACTATTCCTAGCTCTTTGCCAGAACTAGACACATTGGCAATAATGCTTATAGCAAATATGTTTTACATATTGTAGCCTTTATTTCATTATTTTAATGGCACTGAGAGAGTTGGTCCTTTCTAATGTGGCCAGACCAGTATACATCAATGTAACTCCCATCATGATCGTAAATGAAACAATCACCCAAGAATTTCCTGTAGTGACCAAGCAAATGAAGAGACTGAAAATAAGTATGATAGATAATTTGGAGCACATGAACACATATATGGCAGAATCTGCTCAAATATCTAATAATGTGTGTTATCAGCACATGATCCGAAAGGGGAGCTAGTTATGTGATAATAGCTGTTATGTGCGCCCTCTTATGCCCTATGCCATGAGTGCTTCTAGAGTTTTTATTGCAACAGATGTACTCACTAACACAGCACATTGCCTAACATTCCTTGCACTTTGCATGACTAGAGGACAATTTCAGGGTCAGCTGGCTTCACTGGTATGGGTGAACAAAGCAAAATCCCCACAGGAGGATAATTATATACAAGCAATGAAAATTATGATAATGGCCGAGACACGGCTATCCGAGACAAATAGAGCAGGGATTAGAATAGAAGAAAATACTGCAATGATAAGAAAGGGAAAGAAATGCCTGGATGTTTTGAAAGAAGCCATTTACAAATAAAAGGGACTGTACTCACACCAGAGGAACAGACCAATGGATTGTGGAGTAGTAGTAAGTGGTTGTGCTGAATGCAAATGCAGCATGTCTTGCCATATGGCCCAAAATCACAATGTTACTCACATGGGTTAATAATGAGGGGGCCCAGGGCAGATATTACCCCTGAAAAATGCTACCCTATGCTTCTGAAATAATGATACAGTAAAAGGTGGAAAGAACACTCGGTGCAGATGCATTTTTGATTGTCCAGGCATGAAAGTAGGAACTGCAGTATTGATGGACCACTATTGGGCTTGTGGTTCCAAGGCATACATGCAAGTGCACCCAAACCAGGGAGGTATATGTTCCATAGTACTACTGAATACACAAGATCTATTACCCCAGAGTAAAGTACAAATTGGTGATTTCCCTTGATGGATGCACACCTTAGAAACAAAAGGCCCCTCAAACGCATTAAAAGAGAAAATTGTTTCTCAGCCAAATCAGTAGAGGCCTTCGATGACATACCAGATGATCATAAACTGTTTGGCAGAACGGCAGAGTTCTTTACATCCGTCTTTAATCCCGGTTTACAGGAACAAACAAATTCAAAATGGTTACAAATACCCAGATGGGAGTTGCTACACACAACAACCGTGCATCCGTGAAAGGGTATAACGTCTAAAAGTGAAAATGAGGGCCATAAGACTCACAACCCTCCAAAACAGATATGTCCTCGATTTGATAACGGCCATACAGGATGGCATGTGCACATAAATAAGGGCCTTCTGGCTGCGTGTACCTATCTTCACACAATGAGGAAAATGGAACCCTCACAGAGGCCATAGCCACTTTAACAGAATTACACACAAAGATGGTGGAGGAGGTGGATGAACCTGCAAATGATGACTGGCTCAGTTATTTGTTCTCATGGATACCCACCTGGCTGGCTAATGCATGTACAATATCAATAGCTATAGTAGTATTCATACTACTGGCCTTCTGTATTTTAAGAATAGCAATACATGTTTGCAAAAAGGCCGCCAAAGGAGCAGTTGGAATGGGAATAGTGATAAACCTGAATGCCCAGGTTCATGAGCATACACAGACTGATGATCTACTTCATGTTCACATAAGGGAAAGCCCTATCACCCCTCCAGGATCAACATTTATTTATCCCTAAAACCCTCGTAACATGTTGGATGATGGGTATACTGAAAGTACAATCGGGAATGCTGCTTTATGACCTTTATTACCCCCATATATATCTGTATCCCCATATATACCTGTATCGGCTCCTGTCCCTATATATATATATGTATGTCGCTCTGTCCCCACCATCCTGTTCACGTGCCCACACTCAGGCGCTCTATAGATCACCACCATATCACACCACTACGCTTACTCTCTACTATACACCATTATTCAACTAGAAGACAGCTATACCCCTGATTAATTTGGCCTAGCTGTTCACATACAGATACGACCCCATAAACTGCTCATCACCCTAATAAAATGCAGCTAGCCGAGCACATTCCGGCCTAGTTGCTCACATATGCTTTCCTCATGTCTAACGCAGCCAGATCCCAGTCTGGGTGTCCACCCATCAGACTGCACACATCCAACTGATATTCTCAGCACCACACCTATTGCTAGGAAGCAGCTACCATCCAACAATTACACCAGCTGCTCACAAATACGGTGCACCCACGCACCATAAGACACCATCTCTCTCTACTGACCTGAACTACGGTTCCCAATGGCGTTCAACCTACCAGCGCTTTGATGTATGCTGTCCCTGTATTGTTTGGAATATTAATAAAGCTGGGTTTTTCCTTTCACTTTGAATATTTTCGTCATTGAATCTGAATTTTACTGGCTCCACACCTACTGCATAAATCTGGCAGTTTCCAGGCCATCATTACATCACGACTTGTCTCTCTGTGGGATTTTCTGAGCTACATTTATCTGCAGGAGGCATAGCCCTAAGTACCAATTAATCCTTTCCATCCTATGCTTCTGAGATTTGCAATGTGGAATTCCATGTTTTAGTTTGTAGTTTTACCGTTTGGAAGTAAATGAGCACCCATGTTTTTCAGTAAAAGCTTAGCTCATTTCATAGGTATCATACTTGAGGAGGACATTTTGACACATCCATATATTGATGACATGCTAAACCACCCCCTTTCTCCAAGAACTCTCTACGTTTTTCTGAATGTTTTTCTTGTTGAGAAGCTACAGCACGCACGCTCCTGAGGGCCCAACTGAAGAGAACTCTGAGCGATCATGCTATCTCTTCATGTCCTTAGCCCCAGGACACAGGAAACACGTGTTAAGGTGAGAACAGACAATGGGCTTCATTACGACCCAGGCGTTGGACCATGGTGCTAATAGCACCATGGTCCATGCCGGTAACTTACCGACTCCGCCATGGCGGAATGGGGAATTACCACCCCATTCCGAGGTTGGCAGGGCGGTAATTCCCCATGCCGCCATGGCCCTTCCCCATTCCCATTTTTGCCCATAGGGCTCAATGGGAATGGGGAAGGCACTAATTACAGCACCGTAAATTACGGTGCCGTAATTAGCTCCTAGGTCCCTTTGCGGGTTGCTTTTTTAATGCCTGCTAAAAGCAGGCGTTAAAGTGCAACCCGCAAAGGGACCTCGTAATCAGGCGTTAAGGGTTCAACGGCGCCAACACCTTTTACGGCGCCATTAACCCCTTAACGCCTGGGTTGTAATGAGGCCCTTTGTCTATGTTTATCAATGTCCCAAGCGTGTGTACAGCATTAGGTGTCTTGGCTCTGATTAGCTGGCATCCAGGGGAACTGTAAGGTAATGTGCGATAAACAAACATTTCAGCAAGAGGAAGTTCTTTAGTAGCTGGGAGGCGACACCCATTGTGTTATGTTTGTCAGACGGAACCTGAAGTAATTCAAGGAAAGAAGAGTAGATAGATTCCATTGCAGAACAATTGTCTATCATAGCTGTTGGGAGGGGCCATAATCAGGGCAGGGGGGCGGAGGGGGAATGCACAAGGTTGTTTAAAGTAGTTATTTTTGTACAGGGAGCCAATGGAGAAATCATGAGATGCACGCAATACATATCAAACTATGAACATCTATAGCAATGAAGAGTCTGAATGCATCAGATAAGATAAGCTGGATATCCATAGTACAGCACCTTCTCCTAATGCAACCAATGGCAGAG
Organism: Ambystoma mexicanum; assembly: GCF_040938575.1. Classification (NCBI taxonomy): domain Eukaryota; kingdom Metazoa; phylum Chordata; class Amphibia; order Caudata; family Ambystomatidae; genus Ambystoma; species Ambystoma mexicanum. Next base: position 287,800,109 of record NC_090922.1, read on the forward strand.
AGGGCAGTTTCTACAGTGGCCAAGTTTCCAGGAGGATGAGAAGCAGCTTCAGATGAAACAGGTGCTTACCAATGCTTTAGCTTGTGGCTCAACAGATAGGACGCTGTGAACGTGAAATCAAAGATTCCTTTAAAAAAGCTACAAAAGAAGGCACATTCACTTGGATGTGGCCAGACCAAGGGGTTCCAGAGCCCACCGATAAACACCACATGAAGCTGTATCCCAAGCCACCCTTTTGACCTCCATAGAGAGGAGTTGGGTATCATCAGTATTGGAGTAGAAAAGTACACTTGGATGAGGATTGCTAGCAGGTGAATGTACAGATCAAAAATGTCAGGGCCAGCGAGGAGCCCTAGAGAACTCCTCACAGGGGAGAGACAGGGTCAGAGGTGAAAGGTGGCTGTTGAGACCTTTTGGTCAGAAAGAGCAGCATCAGTCCATGAATCTTGTGTGATTACATATCTGATAAGTTTGCAAAGAAGAAATATATGGTCGGTATTGGCAAAAGCTGCTACAGACAGGTCTAGAAACGGATCTATATGTTTCGGCCGTGGCACGATTGCTCGTGGCCGGATTGACCATGGTCAATTCGGCGGTGAAGCCAAGTTTGGCCCGGCCAAAAATGCCCTAATTAAAACCCCACACCAACCTCCTACGGACCCCCTACTTACCTTATTGCCGTCCGTGCATGTTGTGACCCTGCAGCGTCGAATCCGTCCATCCTATGTGGGTCAGATCCAACGCTGCAGGGTCCGCTTTTACATTTTATTATTTTTGGTCACCTGCCTCCAGACCACCGGAAGCGGGAGACACCCTTGCTACCCCCAAAAGGCAATCACTACCAAACAGGGGAGAGGGGGACACCCCCGCAACCCCTGCTCCCCATGTTTGGTAGTGATTACCCATATTAGTGGTTTCCAAACGACCAAATGGTACTGGCTGAATTCAGCCAGTTGTACCATACGACCAATTTGGGTGATACCCTAGACACACGAGGGCAGTGGCACCATCAGCACCCACAGAGACCCAAAGATCACTCAAAGCCTATCTTTGGGGACTGAGACATTGGGTCCTTACCTTGTGATGTGGGACTGTCAGATGCTTCTCTTTGATGTGGGAATGGCTCATGTTGAGCCTCTGGTTCCTTTGTATGTGCCTGTGTTTCACCACTTTGAGCTTCTTTTGTCAGATTGTCATTTGTGTCTCCCCTGTTATTACTGGCGACATTTGCCTTGGGTGAGTTGGCTCATTTGGCACTGGTTCTGACACTATTTCTTGGCTCTGTGGTTCAGTGTCTGTTTCTGGATCTGGCCATATCTCTATTATGTGGTCAGGTTTCCGTTGTTTTGCATGTGGCATGGTGTCATTTACCACCGCGAGCATTTCGGCCTCTGAAAGTTCACTGAATCTTTTAGCTTTTGTTGAGAGCTGAATTTCAAAGAAGTCTGTCAGCATTCGCATAGTTTTAATTTTTCTAGCAGCTGCTGAGCCTGTGCTGTTCTTCGATCCGCCTTTAATTAACTGTTGCACATTCTTATTGGGGGCATTGATTTTGGTTCGTAGGCCGTTTTTTTTCTTATGTTGAGGCTTTTTGCTTTGCATGCTCGTCTTCCACTTGGTTTTTGCATTAGTCTCCCTGGCTCTCTTCTTGGAGTTTTGTGCAGTTGACAGGGTACTGTCCGTTTGCTCCTCCCCGATTTGTATGTTGAATGGTGCTGGAGGACTTGTTTTACTTTGTGTGACCTCTTTGTTGCTGTTAATGTGCACCTGTGCTTTGACGATGTGGTCGCCAGTCAACACAGTCAAACTTGTTGACCTTGCTTCAACCTGGTCTTTCCTGTGTCTGCATGCCCCGGGACTTTCTGTTGATGTTGTGGGCTCCTGCTCGTAGCAACACTCCCGGGCCACTTCTTCCACACTCGTTCTTAACACTGTTCCTGGTCGGAAAAAATCAGCTGGTGTCTCTTTTTGTTTTGCTCCCGGGCAGCTTTCTTTGCTGCCGGCACGCGACGCTTTGACTGTCTCAACAGCACCAGCTCTGCTTCGCCCCGTCTCCCCTCGGGGAGGCTGCAGCGCGACAGAGACGACGGTGCTTATCGGGGAAGTATTCGGCGGCTGTGCCTCTGTGTTCACTACTGTTGGCAGCGACGCCAGACTTGTTGTTATTTTCCAGTATGTTGCCTAGGTCACGGCAGCCTGCGAGATTGTGACTAAAGTCTGCTCGCTTCGGACGTGATTTAGGCATCCTGGGAGTTTGTAAGCCATAACCTTTTGTTGTGGCTGTCACACCATGAGTGGAATCCCCACCCCCTTTTTTGGAGCTGCGTAAGTAGCGGCCGTCTTCTTCCTCCATACAACGTCAGGTAGGGGGGTGGTGGTGGTGGTGGATTGAGGGGCACCGGGTTATGTTTTGTTAGGTTTATACGAAAACTCTTTCTTTCACGGTGTATCTCTTGCACAGTTTATGAATCTTACCGCAATTAGCGGTACCAGTGTCTTAAGATGGCACCGCTTCCGCGCAGGACACTTAACGGTTTCCTTTTTTCTGATGGCGCCCCAGAGCGCCTAACAGCCGCACAACAGCCAGCGCCCTTTACCGCTGTCGGGGGGAAATTCTGCCGGGGTCGGCCGGGCCGTCCGTAGACCTCCGGGCAGGGAGGCCCCTACTCCTCCCGTATATCCCAAAAGAGATAGAGTATGAGACACACGCAAGAAGCAAGGTGATTCTGCTGTTTATTAGACAAAACGGCAGGGATGGGTCAAGGATCGTACGCGTCCGTCCTGACACACACACAATCGTGGGGCTCGCAGGCCCTTTTTACCTTAGTATGACGCGCTACTTGCGTCACCTTATAAAGTTTAGCAAAAAACCTATTTCCACTCTGGATTGGTTACTCGAGTGGTAGGGTTAGTATAGCATACATATAGAGAACGGTGTTAGTGGTTGAGGGTTAGTCAGGTGATATACTTGGGCTGTCCCTTCAATTTGATACATGAAAATTGTTACATGAAGACCTCTGAGGATTGGTCAATGTTAATGGCGTCAGTGATAAGAGCCCCATGTTCTGATTGGTCCACTCGCGAGCCTCCCAGTCTGGGACTATCGCTGTTCCCAGCTCGCGGTGCACCTGTCATTTGCAACAATGTTTTACTATGGGTAGGTGTAAACAATGTGAGGATTTATTCATATGATGGGAGGTCGACTACTCCCACTGCTGCAGATGTCCAATGAGTCTTTTAATTGTATCTGCCTGTGTCTTGAAACGTGGGATTTAGGCGTCTCCTTCCTCCTGGGCTTGACATCCTGTCAGGTTTGGCTTTGTCACGTGAGGTGGGACCGTGTTTGAGGCAAAATTCAGCGCAATTAATATTGTTTTTCCCACTGTGTGCCTGGTTTATCTTGCAGGTGCGACCTTGGCGTCGGCTTGCGGCGTGCGAGATTGCAACATCGTGCCCTTGGCTGTGTGCTTTTGCCGGGCTCATTCTGCAGGGTCAGCAACCGAGCTCTTGCTCATTCAATTTTCATGGAAGCTTTTGCTTGCGGCCTACTTGGGCCTGGTGCATAGATGGAACCGTTTGATGCAGAGCGCTTTAGGTTACGGTATCATATTGCTCTATTCTCAGTATCGTGTCTTCGTTACATTCTTCATTACGGTACATGGTTCTTAGAAGAAGCGTGAGCAAGCCTTTTTAGATAAGTTCATTATGCGTCTTGCATTTCTGCATTTTGATAGCCTATGTGGAAAATAATAAAGATGCACGTCCGTTGGTATGTCTGTCGCCTACGTCATAGCACTGAGTATGTTCTTCGTGTGGATTGGTGTGGGAGTGTCCGGTGTGCATGTTTGCACAGGTGTGCTGACCGTTGGCTAGGTCGTCATGGCATCTCTAACGACGTGTAGGTTTAGTCGAGTTGATCCATGCCGCAGGTGTCGGCATGGGCAGGGCGGGCAGCTGGGCAGGTAGGTGGGCACATCCGTATGTTCCTGTACCAGGGTATTTGGTCGTCTGGTAAATAGGCAAACTCCTCTCGTGGCGGGTGTCTAGGCCGTGATCCTCTAGGCCAAGCGCGAGAGGGGAAAGGCGGGAGCCTGTTCTTCCATTCCCCCACTTCAGTCCCCCCTCTGGTCGACTTGTCGACCACAAACATATCCTTTTCTTTATCTCCTCTTACTCTCCATATTTTAGTTATTCCTCCCAAATGTCCATAGTGGTTAACATGGTCTTCAAATGACCAATACATATATGCACAGGTTCCTCCAGGAGTGCAGTATACCCATTTCCCTATGTAGCTCCTTGGGTTTCTTGGGTTTTCGAGCTTCACAGATGGTGGGTCCAGGTGGTTGGTGATGATCTGGTTGCGCAACTTCTCTCTCTCCTTTATGATTGTGCCTGTGTGTTGGCCGTCATCTGTTGGCATCAAGAGGTGCATACCAACCATTTCGATCATCTCGTCTGTGGTGCGTGCCTTCCGGGCCTTCCAAAATCTTATTATGATCAGTGTAGCTCCAGCCAAAATAGTACATCCAACTATAAACTTCAGTCCGTCTGACAGCCAAGATGGCATCCATGACCATAATATTGAAAACCAGCTCTCATCCTTTTTCACACCTTTACTTTCATCCATCATTTTGGAGTGCATCTGGGCCAATTGTAAAACTGCTTCTGTCAGTGTACCATTGTCAGCATCGTTGGCAGGGATGAATGTGCAGCATGATTGTCCTATCTTAGCGCAAACTCCTCCTTCCATTGCTGTGAGGAGGTCCAGTACATATCTGTTCTGAAGTGCTACCATCCTCACAGCTCGCAGTTCCTCTTTTATTGCGTTGAATCCATTTACCGTAGAATTAATAGTCATCATTAGTTCCCATCGAGTTATCTGGAGCCATTTTTTGCGTTTGCGTAAGCCTGTAGTCCTGGAAGTATTATTGAGGAGAAGAACATTGCTGCTCTGCTGAATAGTCTGTGTTCTGGTGGAATTGAAGTGAGTGCTGTTTCTGACCTTCCCCATAGGTAATTTCCTGTCAGAGGTTCTCCTTGTCTTTTCTTTCTCTTCAGGACAGTATTATTGCTGTCGGTTTTGCTCTCTGGCCCCTTCTCTGGTTGTACAGATCTCTTCTTCCTCTTGTTCCCTTCATCCATTTTGGGGAAGTTCGCCACATTGACATGTTTCTGGGGTACCACTAGTGATGGTACATTAACGTGCACCATTGTGCATATACCATTCCACAGAGGGGGCAGTGTGTGGTATGCCTTTTTTCCACATGCCCAGTAATGGTCCATTACTACTGCTGTTCCTGCTCCCTCCTCAGGTAACTCCATCACGCTTTCACAGTTGGTGTTGTATCCTACGTCCACCTCCCCTTTATGTTGGTAGCATACCTTAGGCGCAGTTAGCGTTAGTATTGTTATTGGGTCTTCATCCTTCTCCATCCACGTGAGCATGGGTACGTACTTGACCCAAGTCGTCCAACATCTATGGTTGTGTCCATCAATAGTTGAAATATTTTCTCTTGTTACCATGTTGCTGCCAACCACTCCTATGTCCCATTTGTTGTTCATGTACACCTTCCCTGTTATTATCACCAGTGGTCTTTCCCAACATCCGTTTTTACCAGGGACTTCAGTGGCGTACCAATCACATGGTAGGTACTGTAGTGTTACTTTCTTTGTTTCTCCTTTTTCAGGACCACTTGTTATGTATCTGAATCCTTCAGCATGTAAACTGCTCTTGTGGTAACTCAAATAAGTCTTGAGGAAGTTGTATTCATATGGATATGTATCTCGTGTTTTCCACACCAGTTGCACCATTGTCCCTTGAAATCTTCCTTTCGTCTGGAACAGTGCCAGGTATATTATACATCGTGCTATTTTTTCATCTATCTCCGTGGCCACAAATGTTCGAGAAGCGCTCATGGCGTATGGGATTAATGAGCAAACGTAGCAGCTGTCTTCTGTTGTCTGCTTGCCTATGCGGGTCATGTGTTGGTACCATATGTTGTTTGAGATGTGTGCTGAATCTTGTATGTAGTTGTCAATACCTTTATTATCTGAGTATGTGCTGCGTTTAACTCTATTTTCCTTGTGTGGGATTTTACTAGTACCACCTGACGTAACACCTGTTGCAGCTGGGGGTGGGGGTGTATTAGGTTTGGGTACAGCAATAATATTGATAGCATAGCTGTACTGCCATACAGAGGCAGCCAAGAACTCGGTGGTCATTAAAATCCCTATCAATTTTATTACAGATGCTAATTTCACTGGCATTTTGCTCTTACCTTGCTGCAGTCCGGCAGCTTATTCTTGCGACGTTACAGTTGCCCGCCTGAAAATTCTTAATATGCTTGTTATTAGTGTTAGTTTAAGCTCTCCCTATCAAATAGTCATTCAGTGCCCAGGCGAAGAGCTGTTCCCACGCCAATCTAAGCGATCTATCACTTAGGGCAGGCAAGTATGGTTGGAGGTGGGGCATTGAATGTTCTATGGCCAAGAGGAATGCTATGTAGTAGACACGTACCCTCCTTCTTTTCAGGTACGTTGGCCTTTTTATTTCATATACAAATTGGTGTGACAATTCTTCCGGGTAATTATCGTCTGAGGGTACCATCTACTCCTGGGCAGTGAATTTGTTAGTTATTTACTTTCTTAGTAGTACAATAATACACTGTACCTGCATGTGCGAGAGAAAAGAAAGAGAACATTCAGGTGTTTACATGTGTATATGTGCAAGACAATGTCCTTCAGTTCAGTTATTACTGCAGTGGGTAGGGGGTCAATGGGCAGAGGGTTTGGGGCTCAACTGGCGGAAGTCTCTTTACTCTTTAATCGTGTAACCATGGGGTGGGCGGTATGGGGATCACCCCTTTCTTTTCTAGTAGTTGTCTCTGGGGAATCTGAGGGGTGGCAGGGTATGGGGACACTTAGGCCGTTAGTTGTGGTAGAAGTCTCTTCCTCCGTTGGTGACGCTGTTGTTGTTCTTCCAGTGGTCCTGTCGGTGGCGCTGGGGCGGGTCTGGAGTTTGTAGATCTTTACGTCGTGTAGGTGGTTCCAGGCACGTTTGTCCTCTAGCTTTACTGCTCTCGTTGATACCTCCTCTACCAGATGGGGGCCAGTGAAGTGTGGGCTGTTCCACTTTCTGTTGAAATTGCGAAGTAGTACGTGGTCACCTTTAGCAACTTTTCACAGTCTTTCCTTTTCCAATTCTTTATCCGCGTCTTCTTGTTGATCGCTGTTAGACCCGCCCCGCGTGCGCTCGAGCTGTTGAGACACAAACACTACACTAGTAATCAAAGAAGACACATATTGGTACATTTCATCACCAAGGACATTTGCAGTACTCTCGTGGTCGGTAAATGCTCTTGATGTTGGCGTTAGGGGAAGGTGCATTTGACGTCCGGTAACCACCTCGTGAGGGGTGAGGTGGTGGTCGGAACCTGGTCTATTCCTTAGCTCAAATAGGGCTAGTGGAAGGCAATGCAACCAACTCTTCTTTGTTGTTTGCTGTATTTTTGCAATTGCCTCCTTTAATAGGCCATTCAGGCGTTCACATAAACCGTTGGCCTGTGGGTGGTATGCACATGCAAATTTATGCTTGATGTTCAGTAAGGATGTGATGTGCTGGAAAATTTCATTTGCGAAATGTGGGCCATTATCTGACCGCAGTACCTCGCACACTCCCCACCTGGGGAAGACCTCCCTCACTAGGAATTTAGCTGCACTGAATGCATCTGGGTGTGAACAGGGCCCTGCTTCAATCCACCTCGAGAATGGGCATACTACTACAATCATATACCTATTTCCTTGACATACGTTGATCATATCAACATAGTCAATATGGAGATGTCGGAAGGGTCCCTCTGGCCGGGGTATAGTACCTCTTATCACCTTCAGAGTGTGACCGGCTGTAAACTGTTGACATGTGAGACAATTGCTGATAAAATTTGACACATGAGAATTTAAATCAGGGCAGAACCAGTCTTCTCTAATTCGTGCTGCAATTACTTCCTTGCCTGTGTGGGCTGGGTGGTGTAGTTGGCTCAAGGCGGTGTTCAATAGTGCCAGTGGTATTACAATCTTTCCAGTGTCACCCTGGCGCCATAGTGCGTCAGTTGGTGACATTGTGCATCCTCTTTTTACCCATATTTCTTTTTCTGCCATTGGTGCAGCCGCTTGTAGCTCCATTATCTGTGTGGCTGGGAGATGGGTGTACCCTTCTCTTATCAACATCTCCTTAGCCATTCCCCTCCCTCTCCCTCTCTTTGACTCTGGGGGGTTCCATATCTCACCAAAATATGCAGCATACTTCGCATGTGCGTCTGCTGCTGCATTCCCTTTCAAAATGTGGTCTTCACCATTGGTGTGTGCGGTGCATTTGACCAAAGCTAATTCTTGGGGGTCATTTATTGCTTCAATTAGTTCAGCCAATAGGAGGGCATGTTGCACTGGAGTGCCATCAGCTCTCCTAAACCCTCTTCTTCTCCATTTCGACAGCCCTGAGTGGACAGTGGACGTAACATATGCGCTGTCGGAATATATGGTCACTCGTTTGTCAAAGCTTTCCTTCAACGCCAATATTAGTGCAATTAATTCTGCTGCTTGAGGGGAATAATGCTGTGGTAGTTGTACACATTTCATTGCCACACACACCGGTACCTCCATCATTTTTACCACTGCTGCCCCAGTCCTCCTTATACCATCCCTTTGGTCGATAGTTGATGACCCATCAATGAACAGGAGCTCACCTCCCTCTAGTGCGTTCTCTTCAATCTTTCTAGTACATGAGTACATTTCAGTGATTTGCGTACAATCGTGTGCATAATCTCCTTCCTCAATTACTTCTGCTAGGAACCTTGCAGGGTTGACCATGCTACATCTAACAATTGATAGTTCAGCTCTGGATAAGATGATCTCATAACCTGATGCCCTTTGCGTGGTTAGGGTGGACTTAGGTTTATTCAATATTGCAAATAGTGCATGTTCCACAAACAGTGTAGTTGGGCACCCCATGGTGATTGCTGATGCTTTCTCTACCGCAAAAGCAACTGCGGCGAGACCTTGTTCGCAAGGGAAATGACCTAACATCACAGGATCTAAGTGGCCGCTGTAAAATGCTACTGGTTTGTAGCCCATGCTTGTTTTTTGAGCCAACACTGCTTTCATTACTGCTGAGTCGCAATGTGAAAATATAAAGAATTGTCGCTCATAGTCTGGGGTTGCCAGTACCGGAGCAGTTGATATCGCATCTTTCAGTTCATCAAAAGCCTCTTTCATTTCCATTGTCCACCCCAACTTTTTCTCCCCTTTATTAGCTTCCTTTAACGCCTCAAGCAGGGGTCCTATGTATGAGCTGTAATCAAATACCCATGCTCTACAGTAGTTGCACAGACCCAGGAACTGCTGCAGTTCCCTCACTGTTTGTGGCACTGGCGTTTTTGAAATGGCCTGTGCTCTTTGTGGTGCAATCTTTCTTCCATGTTGGGATATGAGCTGACCAATGTAAAGTACCTGTTCTTGACAGTACTGTAACTTTTCCATGTCTACCTTGTAACCTTTTTCAGCCAATATTGTCAGCATCTTTAATGAGTCCTCTCTGCATGTTCTTTCGTTTGTACTGCAAATTATTATGTCGTCGACATACTGCAACACTGTGCTTTCCACTTCAATGTTACCCAAATCCATCTGTATTATTCTGTTGAAGATTGAGGGTGATTCGCAGTACCCTTGTGGCAATCTGGTGTGTTTCCACTTTGTGTTTCTGTAAGTGAAGCTTGTCAGATCTTGTGAGTCTGGGTGCAATGGTATTGAGAAAAAAGCATTTTTAAGGTCGATCACTGTAAATCGTGATGCTTCTGCTAGAATGCCACACAATATTGTGGCCGGGTTTGCGGCTATGGGGTATTCTGCTTCTACTATGTTGTTCAAGGGCCTGAGATCCTGTATGAAGCGCCAAGACCCCCCTCTAGCCTTGTGCACTGGGTATACAGCCGTGTTACATGGTGATTCTGAGGGGACCAATATGCCATTATCTATAAGGGCCATTATGGTTTCATATATGCCCTCATCTGCCTCTTTTGATAGTGGGTACTGTTTTACTCTGGGGAGTATTGCACCTTTTTTCAATTTTATCCTTACTCCCCCTATGCTTTTTATGCACCCCACGTCATAGGGGCTAGTAGTCCATAATGACGTGGGTACTTTTGTCATATCCTCCTCAAAGAAGGGAACTGGGGTGGATGTGGGTGCCTCAAGTGCCATTGCAATTTTCTGCACCACTTGTTTGTACGCCACTCTTAGCCATATTTCCACACTCATCATAAACACCATTTCACCTTCCTCCTTTTCTTCTGAGAACAGCTCTTCATCTGACACCTGGGTGAGTCTACATCCTTCTGCTAGTGCTATTACTGCCCTCCATGCTCTTCCTTCTCTGTCTTGGGCATGTACCGCAATGCAATCAGCTGTTGCTATAATGCTCTCAATGTCCACTGGAACCACCTTTCCTTCTGGTTCATTGGCTGGTGTTTCTGGTCTGAACAAATAGGCTGCTGGCCTCCTCCAGATCTTTCCCTCTATCCCTGGCATCCATGCAAATGCCATGTCTGTCCCGTACTGGAATAGTTCGCCATCTACTGGCTCAGCCCTAATCGCTGTCTGTCCGCAGTATGCTTGCATAATCTGTCGTGCTGTGAGCATGTTAATTCCTGGAGTAGAGCAAATGATGCCGTCCTCCGTAAAGGAGATCGTCATATTCAACCTGTTCATGATGTCTCTCCCCAGTATATTTACTGGTGAGGCACTATAATATAAAAGTGGGACTGACATGTCATAATCTCCTATAGATAAGGGAATGTTATCAGTAAAGGGAACCAACCCTCTAGCCCCAGAGAATCCTTGGGTGTTCATGGCTTCGCCCGACATCTTAAATTTAAGAAAGAAAAAAAGAGATTTTGGGAAGATGAACTCAAATGCGCTAACCCCTAGCACTTGGGTGCTTATCATGGCACAGGACCACAAAATATCAACAACATAAGCTTAAACCTGGATCCATATTCTACAGATTAAACTAAGTCAAATATCCCGATGAACATTATATAAAAAAACTTTTATTTTGGATAAATAATACATGATATATGTGAACAATCAGAAAATCAGAACGTACCGAAACTTTCTACTAAGACTTCCTCTCCTGAAGAACCATTGAGAGTAACAATGGGGAAACACGTGTCGAGAGAGAAAATTATTTGATTTATCTTGAAGAGAGAGAGAATTATTTGATTTATCTTGAAAGAGCAATTTATGAAAATATTTGATTTATTGAAAGAAAAAGAGAAATATCTGATTCACTGTACTTTATGAACTACTTTATACTGGTGTGCAGCTTCATTTGGAATATGAATGTTCTCTTTTTTTTGAAATCATAAAAGGAAAATAAAAATTATTAGTGTGAAAAAACACTAATAAAATTTACAAGACTGTTAAAGACTCGCCTTTATATATTCATTCAAAGGGGTTAGCGCATTTGAGTTCATCTTCCCAAAATCTCTTTTTTTCTTTCTTCAATGTAATATCTGTGTAGCAGCCACGCAGAATTGGGAAGTTCTCATGCAGATAACCCTTTAAAACTTTCTAAACTTATCCTTTTACAAAGATAATAAGCAGTCGCCAAGGAACCACCTCTTTAACAAAGGCTGTATAGATCGACATCTTAAATTTACCTTCCCTTATGCCCCGGTGTCAACAAGGAATGATAATTTTTTGTCACCTATTGTTACCTCTATGCGTGGTTCCTCCGCACTATTAGGTGTTACTGACAGGATGGGACACACCAAGGCCGTCTGTGGGCTGTCCTATTGAGGGTACAACGATTGACCATTTCCTGTGTAAGGGTTGTGTCCCAGGACCGTCACCCTACCCAGTTGTGTTTGTTGTGCTTGGGGTTGTTGTGTTATCGCTACCTGTTGTTGTGGCAGTGAATACGTCTGTGGCTGTTGTTGTGTTATTAGTTGTTGCTGTTCATTTCCCTGTTGCAACGTCTGCTGTTGCTGTATGCCCTGCTTTTCCTGTGTGGGCCTTGGTTGTCCCTGTTCGCTCCATGATGGTGTTCCTGGTCTTACTCTACACGTGCGTGACATGTGCCCTACTAATCCACAACTCCAATACACCGGTGGTTCCCTACACTGCCATGGAAAGCTTCCTGTGTTGTCCTGGTATACTGGTTGCCCGGTGGGGTAGGAATTTCTAAGTCCTCCCACCTGCTGTTGTGTGTTATATCCGTATCCTCTCCCTCTCATAATTCCTCCTCTTCCCCTGTTATAATTATAATACCCAGCTCCTGGCATTGAGTATCCTCCTCCCATGTTGGTCGTGTATGGTTGGAGTGGCGGCACCTGTTGTGTTATAGTCTGTGAGGGTGGTATTTGGGAGGGATTTTGTGCAGCCACTACTTGTGTGGGGCTTTGGGTCATTGTTGTAGGTGTAGTTATTAGTGCCCCTTCCATTGTCTATTTAGTAAGTTTTTTCTGTACTAGTTTAGCCTCTTCCGTTTTCCTGTCCTCTTCCTTTTGTTTCATTTTTCCTTGCCATGTCCTGCAATGATGCACTATTGTCAGTTGTATTTCTGGCCATGCTTTTGCTTCCATTCCCACTACTTTCTTCAGTTGTTTCTGAACTCCCTCTGGGAGCCCTTGTACTAGTATATGATAAATTATTGCTGGTGTTTTGTTCCATTGTTCTCTAGTTTCCATGCGCCACTTCTCTTGGATTTCCTGGATATAATCAACAGGATCTTCGTCCTCACGCATCTTGCGTGAGGTAATTGCTCCTATGTCTGATGTGTCTGGGTACTGTACCCTCAGTGCCTGCCATAGTGCATGTCTGCAGTTTGCGAATGGTGCCCCATCGTGCGATGTGTTTGCTATTGTTACCCCAGTGAATCCCGCTCTCTTCCAAATGTCATCCGCTGCATCCCCTAATATTGATATTAGAAGGCCCTTTACATCTCCTACTGCCAGTTTCTGTCCTGCGGTGTGTTTTTCCATTTCATATATCCATTTACCCGCACCTCCACTTAATGATGGGAGCCTGCACTTTATATTTTCTTTGTCTGTATGCTTCCAAGGGACGTATTGTGGTCTAACCCCTCCCCTCTCCAGAAGTGGCATTAAGTTGTGCCTCGTTTTACCCCTCGGGTTCCATAAAATCGAGTCCTCACACCCCTCCTCTTCTTCCCTCTCCCCTACATCGTCAATTTCGTCCGTATTTCCCCTGCTCGTAACTCTTTCTTCTCCATCTTTTCCCCTTCTTCCATCATTTCGTGTATTTAATGTGGGCGTGTGTATTCGTCCTTCCTGCCTGCGTCTAGGGTGGTCTCTAAGCCTACCTGCATAGGTTGTCAGTTCGTTTGTGAAGGGCGTGAGTTTGATTGTACGTAATGAGCGTGAGGTGGTTGAGCATGTAGGGTGGGATGGGAGAGGGTGTGATGGTGACGGTGTGGCTTCATGTGTCTGTCTTTCCGCTATTCCTTGCTCTTCCTCCTCACTTCTCTCCAGTTCATCCTTTCTCCTACAGATCCATGGTGAGTCTGTATTGGTCCGGGTGGTGTATAGTTTATCTAAGCTTTCCCTTTCACTGTTTCTTCCTTCCTTCTCCGTTCCTTCTTCTTCCTCACTACAAAAGTCATTCGTAAATGGCAGCCCCCACTCTGTCTTTTTCCCCTTGATTGTTGCTGTTTTTAAGTCTATTAGGTCCGGTTCTCCCTTTTCTCCTTTACCAACCGCTCCCCTTTGCGCTGATGTTGTTGCTACCTCTGTGTCTCTATATACATACCCCCTTACTTCACTCTCCCCTCTCCTACCTTCTCTTTCCCCTTCATTTCTCTCCTCCATCTCTCTACCAATTTCCTCCCTTTTCCTTTTTAATTCCTCCATTACTTCACTACTCATCTTTTCCAATATCCTTTCATCCTCTTTCTTCCTTTCCCATCTCACCCTCTCCCTTTCTAATATACTCTTTATCACCCTCCCTTCTTCGTATTTCCTAGTCGTTTCTGATAGTAATCTCTTCTTCCATATTGCCATTTCTTTTTCTTTCTCTTCCTCTTCCTTTTTCCTCTCTCGTAGTACTGCTCTTGATACCCTTTCTGCTGCTGCTTTTACCCTTTCAGCTTCTCTCCTTTGCTCCTCAGTTCGTTCCCTTATTTTTTCCAATTCGTTCTTACCTTCTTTCCTTTCCCTCGCTCTCTCTCTTTCCTCCCTCTCGAGCTGTTTGATCAGTTCATTCTGCTCATCCCTTAACTCTGCTAGTCGTTCCTCCAAAATCTCTTCCTTTTGTCGTAACAGAGCTCTTCCCCTCTCATTCCACTCTCCCTGGTATTATCCTCGTCTATTTTCCTCACTACCTCCTTCTCTTCTCCTGTTAATGAACCTCGTAATTTTAATAGTATCTGCGCAGCCACACACTCATTATGTCCTATTTCCACAGTTTGTTCTTCTCCAGTCCTCCCCTCCCCTGCTGGCATCTTCCTATGAGCCACATATGGTGGCGGGCTGTATGCCGGGTTTGAGTACCCCTCAGCCGCCCTTAACTGTCCTCTTTCTATTTCTCCTAATTCTCTTAAAGGGTACAACCCCCCTCCCTCTGTTTTCACTACCTTTGCTAGGGGTATATCGTTGCTCTGTTCCTTTTTTATTTCATTTTCTTTTGAGTTATTATTCTTTTCTCCTCCCTCTTGTCCGTTCCCCGTGTTCTTTGGGTCTTCACTCCCCTTTTCCCCATTCTCTCCTTCCTCCTTAATCTCTTTTTCTTCCGGTATTTCCCCCACAGTGAACATGCCATTTGGTCCTGGTCGGGACCCTTGGAACATCCTCCATAAGTTAAACACCTCCACGTGGTGTGTCAACTTCTTCCCTTTGTATGTATTATGCAGATGGTTTAATAGTGAATGTTGGGTATATGGATCGAAGCTACCATTAGGCGGCCATGGTGTTATCATTTTATTGTCCGTCCCCTGTGTCCATTCTATGCTATACATGATCAGTTTCTCCCTATGGGGTGACAGTGTTGTACATATGTGTTGCAGTGGGGTAGTGAGGGTGTTCCCCCACCCTCCCGATCCTGTCCCGTATGACATAGTAGCGCTTCACTTGCTATCCTTCCCCTATTTGGTAGCTATTATCTTACTAACACTTACAATACACAGCCTTATACCTTTACCTGGCCCCGTAAATTTGGGGACTTGCGATAGTCCGCTAAGGAAAATTATTAAAATATAGTATTTACATTTGTATATTTTCTTCTTTCTTTCTTCCTTTACACAACACCCTTACGGCCCCCTGCGGCCGAGGCGCACGTAGCCCCCTGCGGCTGCGTACCCCTTGTGACGTTCTTATACAGTCGTCCTATTTTCATTTGCTCCTCCTCCTTCTTCTACACTTGCCGTGGCCGGCGTTCTCCGTGCGCAGCCACGTCCCCCGTTTCACCTTTCCCCGATCAACTCATTACCGTTTATCTCCGTTTCCACTCCCTTACCACAGTTCTCTTCCCCACCACTCTCAGAAAGAAAGATGCCTTGTGCTCGGGATATCCTATGAAAGCCCTACTGGTGACGTCACCGATCTCTTCGAACTACTGGTAAGTTCTTCATATATTTTTTAAGTCCAAAATACACTTGTAATCTACCCCCGTTAACCTCACAGCTGTCTTCCTGTCACTCCTGGAACAAGGTAATCAATAATATAATCGGACTGCGCACGCTGCGTCGCCTCAAGTATGATACGCCCCTCGACAGGAGGGCTTAACCAGCCAATTATCTTCCGTATTGAGCAACTAACTAGCCACCGCCTAGAGGGAAACGTCATCTACCTATCGAGTTTCTTGCTCGAACAATAGGGATCCTCATCTACTCATTGATCAATAAATGCCAAATCGTAGGAAACCACACACACACACCCTTACACGTAGTCGCGACCTAGGCCAATCAGTGTCTACGAGCGGCCGCACGTGATGTTTTCGTGCTCCACCCCCTCTCTCGCGTAACGTAGCCGACTGCTCTCGCACTCGTTCGGCTACCATTCATTTCGTTGCCAACACTAAATTGTCAAACCTTTGCCGCGCACCTGTGCAACACCTCCCACCTCCCGTATTTAATTCCTCCCCCCTCCCTCACAATTTCACATTGCTTGTTGTGCGTGGCATGCTCACCAAGTTCTCTTGATGCGGGGCCGCTCGACTGCGTGCACCCCTCCAAGTGGCTCGCCACCTTCCCTCGTCGGGACCACGTCTGGACACTCGCCAACCGCGGGCGGGATACTTCTCAACCGGCTCCCGAAGGCCAATATCCGGATTGCGCTGTCCGGTCTTCTTGCAGTTCCGCGATTGTCCTGTAATCCTCAGAAGGGGGCAACGGCAGAGGGGGCCGCCTCGCCGGGCCTCCTCGCAACGGGAGTACCTGGAAAAATAAAAATAAAAAGCAGATCTTAAACAGATCTCAGCAGTGCCTCCAACTTGTCGGGGGGAAATTCTGCCGGGGTCGGCCGGGCCGTCAGTAGACCTCCGGGCAGGGAGGCCCCAACTCCTCCCGTATATTCCAAAGGAGATAGAGTATGAGACACACGCAAGAAGCAAGGTGATTCTGCTGTTTATTAGACAAAACGGCAGGGATGGGTCAAGGATCGTACGCGTCCGTCCTGACACACACACACAATCGTGGGGCTCGCAGGCCCTTTTTACCTTAGTATGACGCGCTACTTGCGTCACCTTAGAAAGTTTAGCAAAAAACCTATTTCCACTCTGGATTGGTTATTCAAGTGGTAGGGTTAGTATAGCATACATATAGAGAACGGTGTTAGTGGTTGAGGGTTAGTCAGGTGATATACTTGGGCTGTCCCTTCAATTTCATACATGAAAATTGTTACATGAAGACCTCTGAGGATTGGTCAATGTTAATGGCGTCAGTGATAAGAGCCCCATGTTCTGATTGGTCCACTCGCGAGCCTCCCAGTCTGGGACTATCGCTGTTCCCAGCTCGCGGTGCACCTGTCATTTGCAACAATATTTTACTATGGGTAGGTGTAAACAATGTGAGGATTTATTCATATGATGGGAGGTCGACTACTCCCACTGCTGCAGATGTCCAATGAGTCTTTTAATTGTATCTGCCTGTGTCTTGAAACGTGGGATTCAGGCGTCTCCTTCCTCCTGGGCTTGGCATCCTGTCAGGTTTGGCTTTGTCACGTGAGGTGGGACCGTGTTTGAGGCAAAATTCAGCGCAATTAATATTGTTTTTCCCACTGTGTGCCTGGTTTATCTTGCAGGTGCGACCTTGGCGTCGGCTTGCGGCGTGCGAGATTGCAACATCGTGCCCTTGGCTGTGTGCTTTCGCCGGGCTCATTCTGCAGGGTCAGCAACCGAGCTCTTGCTCATTCAATGTTCATGGAAGCTTTTGCTTGCGGCCTACTTGGGCCTGGTGCATAGATGGAACTGTTTGATGCAGAGCGCTTTAGGTTACGGTATCATATTGCTCTATCCTCAGTATTGTGTCTTCGTTATATTCTTCATTATGGTACATGGTTCTTAGAAGAAGCGTGAGCAAGCCTTTTTAGATAAGTTCATTATGTGTCTTGCGTTTCTGCATTTTGAGAGCCTATGTGGAAAATAATAAAGATGCACGTCCGTGGGTATGTCTGTCGCCTACGTCATAGCACTGAGTATGTTCTTCGTGTGGATTGGTGTGGGAGTGTCCGGTGTGCATGTTTGCACAGGTGTGCTGACCGTTGGCTAGGTCGTCATGGCATCTCTAACGACGTGTAGGTTTAGTCGAGTTGATCCATGCCGCAGGTGTCGGCATGGGCAGGGCGGGCTGCTGGGCAGGTAGGTGGGCACATCCGTATGTTCCTGTACCAGGGTATTTGGTCGTCTGGTAAATAGGCAAACTCCTCTCGTGGCGGGTGTCTAGGCCGTGATCCTCTAGGCCAAGCGCGAGAGGGGAAAGGCGGGAGCCTGTTCTTCCATTCTCCCACTTCACCCCTGTCGGGCTTAACGCCATGAGGGTGGATGGCTCAGCGCTTTGAAGGTGTAGATGATCACGTGATTGATCACGTGACAAGCGCAAGCCCCGCCTCCTTCAAGCAACGTTGAAGCTCCTGCAAGAGCCCCACCACGGCTCGCAATGCAGGATAGAAGGTTCGTGTTGCACGAAGTAAGTCTGCAATCCAGTAAACACACGCCGCTCGAGCGGATGGCTCAGCGCTTTGAAGGTGTAGATGGTCACGTGATTGATCACGTGACAAGCGCAAGCCCCGCTTCCTTCAAGCAATGTTGAAGCTCCTGCAAGAGCCCCTCCACGGCTCGCAATGCAAGATAGAAGGTTCGTGTTGCACGAAGTAAGTCTGCAATCCAGTAAACACACGTCGCACGGGCGGATTGCTCAGCGCTTTGAAGGTGTAGATGGTCACGTGATTAATCACGTGACAAGCGCAAGCCCCGCCTCCTTCAAGCAACATTGAATCTCCTGCAAGAGCCCCTCCACGGCTCGCAATGCAGGATAGAAGGTTTGTGTTGCACGAAGTAAGTCTGCAATCCAGTAAACTCACGCCGCTCGGGTGGATGGCTCAGCGCTTTGAAGGTGTAGATGGGCACATGTTTGATCACGTGACAAGTGCAAACCCCGCCTCCTTCAAGCAACGTTGAAGCTCCTGCAAGAGCCCCTCCATGGCTCGCAATGCAGGATAGAAGGTTTGTGTTGCACAAAGTAAGTCTGCAATCCAGTAAACACAAGGCTCTCCTTTATTCAAATTCACTTCCTCTACAAGACCGGGAACTAGAAATGATTTTACCTTCCTCAGTATTTTTCTATTTTTGTCAGTGAAAGGTGTTATAGATCCCACCTTGCTTCTTAGAAATACCTGCTCTTTCCATAGATTTCAGAACTAGCCCCATTGACATGTTTCCCATCTCCTGGCTCACACTTTGAAAAAAACATGATCTGTCTGATCTCTTATCTTATCAAGTTGGTGCTTACCTTAGCACATGATCTCATGACATCCCGCTTCTGTTGGCACATGTAAGGAAGGCATGGTATCTACAGTAAGATAGACAAAAGTGACCACAGTTCCAGGGTGTTTATTGAACTTTAAAAAGGGTTGAAAAACGCCTATCTTAACCTAAATCTACAGATGAGAGCAAGCTATGACCATCAAATAATAATAACTCAGTCCCAGTGGTGCCTTGTCAAAATAAAAGGGCCTATACTAAAACACCTATTGCCAATCCTTACCTCTAAATGAAAATAGTGTGGGAAACAATGTTACAAAAAGAAAGAAGTGTTCACAAAATGATTTGTCTGAATGTTCAGGCCATTGGCCTCCCTTCCCCACGTTTTCAGAAAAACATAAGGCAGTACACTCGAGCTTAGCACAATCTCTAGCTTCTCTAGCACGAGGATACAGTTTAATCATTAGCATCAGGGCCTTCTGTGCCCAAGAGTCTTTGGGCCTCATTACACGGATGGCAGTAAGGATTTACCGGTACCGGTAAAATACTGGTACCGGTAAATCCTTACCGCCTTACTACGAGGTCCCTTTGCGGGTTGGGGGATTTAACGCCTGCTTCTTGCAGGCGTTAAAATCCAACCCGCAAAGGGACCTCGGAGCTAATTACGGCACCGCAAATTGCGGTGCCGTAATTAGCACCTTCCCCATTCCCATAGAGCCCTATGGGGCAGAAATGGGAATGGGGAAGGGCAATGGTGGAAGGGGGATTTACCACCCCTCCAACCTTGGAATGGGGCGGTAAATCCCCTTTCCACCAAGGCGGTGCCGGTATTTTACCGGCATGAGCCATGGCGCTAATAGCACCATGGCTCACCGCCTACCGTGTAATGAGGCCCTTTGTCTTCCAAAGTCTCTTCCTTCAGAGGGCCTGATGTGACAAGTAAATGAAAAGTTATTTTCCTCTCGCAGATTTCACAAGTATACATTTTCTTAGGTGATTCACTATTCACCCCAGATGCCCCTCAGCCAGGCTCAGATCCTTGTGACACAAAGTTCTTCACCTTGGATCCCCCTCACTTGGGCTCAGATCTCATTAATAGAATGTTCATACGATATGATATTCTCGGGCGACTCACAGTTCACTGCGGATCCCACTCAGTCATGCTCAGATCCTTTTTAACACAATTATTCTCCCTCAGCTGGATTCGGACCAATTTCAATTTCACAGGTACATTCTTAAAATTCATTTTCTTTACCAAAAGGATCTTAGCTGATCTCCCTCCACTGGGCTCAGACCAACTATCGAAGACTTTCAAATAGGCCTGGGGTTTTGCTTGACCCGTGGTAGGACCACTTTGAATTTACAATGTCACAATTCCTTTCCTTGCAACACTTGCCACCTCTCAGCTGGATACTTAACAGAGAGTTTTGAAGGAGCACCCAGGTGGTGCCAGACCACTCTGTCTACAGTACCGTATCTTGGCTTCAAAGTTCAATCACTCATCTGCTGATTAATTATGTTTGCATTGCTTACCACATATGCTTCATACACTGTTATCTTCAGTTTTCACAATAAATGTTGCGGCTTGCAACCTTGGCTTTAACACAGACCAGTCTGGTGTCAGTCTCCCCAACTCACCAGCTGTGCTGACTTCACTGGCGCTGCTTTGCTGTAGCAGCCAAGGACAGTACCATGGAGGCAAAACGATTCTTCCTGCCTTGACTATCTATGCTGGAGAGCCCGCTGTACCTCTGGCACCCAATGCAGGTTTCTTCAGCTTTGATTTCGGGTCTTACGTTTCTTATTCTGGAAGGCTCATGAAAGTAACGCTCTTTCGCTGAAAAGGTCCAGGATACTTCCCTCCTTGCAACCCTCTTTGGACTTCACGTCTTTCGCCTTATATTAAACTGCCATCTTGGAACTGCTGCTTCCTGTAGTGCTTTGCCTTGCTCAGTATGTGCTTTTGTGCTCCACCTTTCATAAGTGTGGGGAGGTGTGATGGAAGTAAGGTATGTGTGTGTGTGTGTAATGATCAGTAATTGCCTGACACTGTCTGACTATTGTATAGGGACATGTCAGGTATACGGCTTGGGTCTTAGTCCATTTTCTCTCACAATGAGCTATTGGTGAGACAGTGTTCATGTTGGAAAGGGGGAGGGCTGAGTTCCCAAGTATCCTACCTGATAGGATGGGGTAAAGGTGATACAGGAAAGAGGAGACCATGTCTCACGCCCAGTGTCCCACTTCCACTCCCAGAGGACCCTTCCTCCAGGTGATCCTCCCACACTGGTCCACACCCAGGAACTGTATACAAAAGCGATGGCCACGTCCTGGCCTCCTGGATGACAGATCCCCGGGAACTAGGGGGTGAGACACCTTTAGGTTTCTCACACAACTCAACATATTCTATCAAGAGAATGGTGTCTTCATGAGCTGAACACTGTGGACAGTGGAGATAGACGAAGCTATGACTTGGGCTGGCCGGGTACCTTTATTCTTCATCACCATATTCAAGTGGCAGACACTGCTGAAGCACATGCACTTCAGAACATCAGTTCTCCAGTTCAAATTAGGTAATTTTTCTTCTAGACTTCATTGTCTCATCACTCCAGATTCTCTCGTACTTTCATAATATAATAAAGCCCACAGGCTGTGCAATGGATGAGCTCTCTGTGGGCCTCATTATGAGGTTGCGGAATGGGTTTAACGGTGCCGGTAATGGTGCCAGCGGCGTTAAACCCACTCCGCACTATTACAAGGTTCCCTCGCGGGACCCGCTGTGGACGTCTGGTTTATCCAGACGTCCATGGCGAGTTTCTCGAGGGAACCAGGGAGCTAACAACGGGCTCATTATGAGTGGGCCCATTGTTAGTTCCCTCCACATTCCCATTGAGCCCTATGGGGGCTCAAATGGGAATGGGGAAGGACCGGGCCGGGTTCCCTGAAGGAGGAATTACCGGGCCCTCCAAACTCGGAATGGCCCGGTAATTCCCCATTCAGGGAACCCGGACACGATTTTGGAGGCAGCCATGGCTACCTCCAAAGTCGTAATGACGCCCAGTGTCTTTTAATATTTGGGGCCTGATTCACAGAAAAAGTGCAAAGACCCTGCAAAGTATTGTGTGCATAAAACAATGTTGCACCTACTTGAATGCAAAGGCTCCTTTACACGCTCTGCGTATTCATGGAATTATAACCACAAAGTAACCCGAGACACAAGTACAGCCCGAAATGCCCATGACATGCCCCCACGAGGTTCTGATCTTTTGAGCCTCTGTTTTCTGGTTTTGTCTGTCTATGTCTTTTTGTTCCTCTGTGTAGCGCCTGGATGCCTGAGGGCGTTGGCACTCAATAAATACAACGAAATAGAAAACGAAATAGAAACCAAAAACAGCAACATGTAGCAACCTTTGCGCCTACCTTATCCTCACCATGAAGCACCCTGGCAATACTGCGGGCTGTCCCCCCCCCACCGTAATCAAGGCAGTACCCCGGAGACACTGTGTTTGGACCCTTGTGACCAACCTGCACCCTGATAATCTGTGCACCATTTTGTGTAACTCAAGGCAGCGGCCGGTAGAACTGCGCTTGAACCCCTGTAATTCTAGGATACACTCTGCTAATCTGGATACGATCACCCCTAACTCCAAGCAGCACCTCATTTATGTGCAGTCACCCCTAAATTGCTATGTGAACCATATCTTTGTTTGTTGAATACTATGTGCACTGCGCTCTGCGCGCCCCGTCATGTGGTGGTGAGTCCAGTAGGTGTAACTTTTCCCGTCGTGAAGTTCCGTGTTAGATTCCATGAATACGGTTTGGTTTGCACTAGACTGGGCATGCTATTTAACAGATTGGTCCATAACTCAACATGCCCACGTTCTTCTTTCTCATTTTGCCGGGAGAATGGGAAACATGCATGTTCCTCCCCTATTTATTTATTTGCATAGGCCCTTCCACACTTTGCTTGGAGTGTCGCGCACAGCACTCGACTGCACGCAAAGTTGTAACAGAGCCACGGCAAGTCCCAGAAATACACGCAAAGTCTGATCCATGAATCGCTGAAAGGAGATTTACGCGGTGACAAGTGAGCAAAGTCCCTTTTCAGCACACCAAATATTCTAAGAATCAGGTCCTCGGTCTCAACATCAAAACTGGGATAGCTTGCTTTATCCTCTATGCATAATGACTGTGACGAGGAAGAAGAGACGGCGAAGCTAATGCCCTGATTACCCGCTGGTAGTCTTCATTACTCTGTGCTATCACTTCCTTGTCACAGTGCAAGTTTCCATCGGCACCCTGGCCTGTAGGTATTGATATTTCAATGTAGGTTTTCAATGCGTGGAACACATATATGACAAAACGATCCATTCCATTTATCAAACAGCAGCCCATCCTGGTTTTTACTTTGCATTCTGTAACCTGCGGTCCTGGATGTCCCCATTATAAAACCCAAACTACAACTCCCAGAATACAAAGTTAAAATGATGATGATGTTGGCTTGCATGTAAACATCACGGGTAGAACACTAGTAATGGTGACCAGACGTCCCGGTATTGCCTGGACTATCCAAAAATTGGGGACTCTGTCCCCCTTTCTCAAGATTATTTTTCCATTGGAAAATGCAGTGGTCCCGATTTTTGTTAGTGGGTATTCATAGCTGGCGGTCAGGAATGCACAATCTTACACAGAAGAAATGCTGCATTTTACGAATTCAAATAGTGGCAGTTTGTGATAAATTAATTATAATATGTCTTTATTCCACCAGTAACACTTAAACCTCATTCTCCTCCAAACGCTACTGAAGTGGAGTGCCTTGACAGCCACTTTCAAGAGTTTGTCCTACTTTTATGTTAGTTGCCCTTCCCAGTTTTTTACTTTTTAATCTGGCCACCCTAAATACTAGGTAAGCCTTGACTTTGGGTGGCATAACGGCCGGTACCTTATTTACATTAGGAATCCAGCGTGGGACCTGCCTCGGGTGAGGATGCACCGCACTGAGATGAGTTGAAGAGTAATCGTAAATAATCAGGCCATTCACCTGATACCCTCTATATGACTGTCGCTTTCCTGACTCCACGTTTGAAAATCCTTTTCTAAAATCTGATTTTTTTTGCTAATATTCTCCTTCTCCTTCTGCCCATTCTCCCCGCACAGATTCCTTTGCAAGAGTCTCCCGCCGCGAGTCAGTGGACCTCACACACTTTGCAGTCTGTGTTTCCTCTTAGTGGCTCATATGTTATCTCCAGCCACCCCCACGTCTGTGGCATAAACGCTTTGATATCAAATCACTGTTTTTACTGCGCTCCTCCTACTCACACGATACGCAGTCTCGTGTTCCAGATAATGGATCAAAATGGAGGCAGAATGAATGAAGCACAGAAGATTTGCTCGGCAGCCTTCCATCAGCGAGGGATGGAGGCTGCTCGGCTGCATTCAAATGTCCAAATGATCCGTCTGTGTGGAAGGATGGCAATGACTCCTTCCATCTGCTTGAAAAAAAAAGGGAGAGCGTCACTTGGAGGTTGTTCTGAAATGCAGTTCTATGCTATTGCACTTTGTCAAAGTGCTCCCATTAACAGTTTCGGGTGCGCACAAAACTTCCCCAGACGTCCTTACTTAGGTGACAAGGCATACATGCCCATTGCTCGGGTTGTCCATTCTTTAGGACTTGTGGATTATAAATTGTAGTAATTAAATGATTCTATACAATAATATCGCACAAATAATAGCACACGGAAAATGAAGTTGTAAAAATGAGGTGGTACAATTTAAGAGGGCAAAATAATGTAATGTTCAGTTGAAATGAATTACATTGCTAAACCTAAAGACATATACAATTATTTTAGTAAACATGAATATATGTATTATTTATCATCTTGTTTGAAAAAAAAACAATGTTCTGTCCAAATGTATGCATTTTGTTTTAAACGTATGATTTTGGTGTCTTCTTGTTCTGCGCAGGAAACCCCCAGTCCCCTCAAGCTCATCTCAGTTCTCCATCTTTTGCGGCTAGCTACTTCAATCTGGCAATGTTTTCAATACGGAAAACACTCCTCATCTCTTAGCACATCACCGCCCCCCCCACCCCCTTAACTGCTCGACGCCATGCTCATCTTTTGTTTTGATCTTTTTTTTCTTTTAATTTTTCCAAACATAAAGTCAGGTTAGTTTTACTTTCTTCGTTAACAGTTCATTTGTATATCTTTATTTTCAGCATTCTTCATTTTGGCGGGGGTTATCTTTACTGCGTACCCATTAAATAACGCTTTTAGCACATACCATGACATAATCAGGTCATTTGAATTCACACCATGCCATTAACGACAGGACCAACTGAATTCCTGCTTGTCTGCTTTGTGTTGGAGAATACACGCTGGAGGCCAGGCAGCTATTACAGTTGAAATCCGAAGTCTGAACTTCTGAGAGAAAATAGTTTAATGACACGTAATGCGACAGTAATGTGGAAATCAAGTCATGTCACTGCTCAACGGAGATGACATGAGATGAACTCGGAGCCATTTTTGTTTTGTCTTAGGGTGGGAAGAGGGAGGTGCCAACGGGAAATGGCGTGAATATTCTGTGTGCAGCCAACAAGGGTGAAAGAGCTCAACTGACAGCATCAATTCAGGTAAACGAGGGACAATTACAGACATTCAACAACATTATCACGCTTCCAATCCTGCTGGATAATAGCAGCCTGCGCGGCGCGTAGAAGACAAACTCTCCTCAAATATCTAAATGCAAACGACAGGCATATATAAATCCAGACTCAATCACCGTATGGGAAAAAGGTCTGCTGGCGTTACAACTCCTGCTCCTGTGCTCATCCCCTACCTCTGGTCCTAAATCACAAAAAGAGGATGAAAATATCAGTTCATTAACGGCAACTCTTGTCAGGACATCCAGTATCTGTGGCAAATGGGTCCATTAGCTCGTCTATGGCGGCGCCCATTAGTACTGTGAATCCTGCAACAGTGCCACGTTTAATGGATGATTGTTTGATACTTAGGGGGTAATTCATAAAATTCGGCGCACAAGTGGCGCACGCGGCTGGCGCACAAAGTGCGCGTGCGGCAGTCTGCACCAGCCGCGTGCACCAAAACCCATTCAGGCGCACAGCGTATTCATGGATTAATACATCCATAAGCAGCCGTGGCGCAGCGACCCTGCAGCAGCGCCAGTTACGCCCTCAACCCCGCTTTGTGCGCCAAAAACATAGCACAAATCCAGTACATGGTGCAAAGTCCAGTGGACCAGCATACTGCCCCCCAACCATGAAAACGTGTGTAAAACTCCCCGCGCACGCCCCAGAATACACGTACCACGCATGCACCAGGCCCATCACGTGTAAAACTCCCAGCGCACCCCTCGGAATACACATATCCCAATCGCACCAGGGGGGTAATTACGACCCTGGCGTTAAGGGTTTAACAGCGCCGTAAAAGGTGTCTGCGCCGTTAAATCCTTAACACCTGATTACGAGGTCCCATTGCGGGACCCGACCTTAACGGCTGGTTTTACCAGCCGTTAAAGTAGGGTGCCACAAAGGGACCTTGGTGCTAATTATGGTACCGCAATTTGCGGTACCGTACTTAGCACCTTCCCCAGTCCCATTGAGCCCTATGGGGCAAAAATGGGAATGGGGAAGGGCCATGGTGAAATGGGGAAATACCGCCCCGCCAAAGTTGGAATGGGGCGGTATTTCCCCATTCCACCATGGCGGACTCGTTACTTCACCGGCACCAACCTGGCTAATAGCGCCATGGTTTAGCGCAGGGGTTGTAATGAGGGCCCAGGCCTATCGCGTGTAAAACTCCCTGCGCAACCCTTGGAATACACGTACCCTGCTTGCGCCAGGTAAATTGCGTGGAAAGAGTCCCCCTTGTGGTGTGGGCTGCCTGTGGGGCATGGCCAGGGTGGATGGGCTGCCTGTGGGGCATGGGGAGGGTGTCATGACCTACAGAACATGCCCCTTTTGGACTTCCTGGTCCTTGTCTCAACGGGGCTGACACTCCCTGGTACTCCCAACATGGCCGTTCAGTGTGAAACACCTTCCTCGCTCTACACGTTGGACGTAGCGTGTTCTATTAATAGACCACGCTCCCTGCGGCTCCGCGCATCTCAATGCTATTGCGAAGTAGCGACCAGACGTGTGCTCCATAGCTCGCGGTATTGTTATCCTTGGTTCAATCCTAACTAACCCCATTCCTAGTCCCTTTCCCTCCTTTCTTGATTCCTGGACTCATGTGCTGAGTAGCGCACTCTGTTAATTTCCCGGATCCTGGATCGTGTGCTGAGTAGCGCACTCTGTTAATTTCCCGGATTCCTGGATCGTTGCATCCCGGAACTTTGAACGCACGCTCGAGTCGGAAGAGACTCGTGCAGCCTTATTCAAGACCCGATCCGTCCGCAAGAAGGCATCGACCAAGAAATCCAGCAAAGATCGGACTCAGATGAGAAGGGGGGAACTCCTTGACAGAGGGTGGATGGGCAGCCTGCGTGAATTTCGGGGGTGCGCGGGAAGTTTCACACGCGATAGGTCCTGTGTGAGCGGGGTACGTGTATTCCGAGTGGTGCACGGGGAGTTATACATGCGATCGGCCTGGCGCGAGCAGGGTACGTGTATTTTGGGGGTATGCAGGGAGTTTCACACGCGAAAGGCCCTGTGCAAGCGGGGTACGTGTATTTGGGGGGTACGCGGGGAGTTTCACACGCGATAGGCCCTGTGCGAGTGGGGTACATGTATTTGGGGGGTGCACAGGAAGTTTCACACGTGATACTCCAGGCGAGAGGTGGTACGTGTATTTGGGGTGTATGCGGGGAGTTTCACATGGTATTTGGCATCGTGGGCCCTCCCGGGTGTGCGGTTTCCCCCCTCCCCATGCCCTGCAGGCAGCCCACACCACAGGGGATTACCCTACAACCCTCCCCATGCCCTGCAGGCAGCCCACATGGCACCGTGCACTTGTGAGCACACTTGTGAGCCCCGACTCATGACCCCCCCCACTCACCCACCCACCATTGACGGGCACCTGCCAGCAGGCCCCGACTCATGTCCCCCCACCCACCATTGACGGGCACCTGCCAGCAGGCCCCGACTCATGTCCCCCTGCACCCCCACCCACTCAGCAGTGATGGGCACCTGCCAGCAGGCCCCGACTCATGTCCCCTCACACACTCACCCACCCACCATTGATGGGCACCTGCCTGCAGGCCCCGACTCGTGTCCCCCCACCCACTCACCCACCCACCATTGATGGGCACCTGCCAGCAGGCCCCGACTCATGTCCCCCTGCACCCCCACCTACCCAGCAGTGACAGGCACCTGCCAGCAAACCCCGACTTATGTCCCCCTGCAGCCCCACCCACCCAGCAGTGACGGGCACCTGCCAGCAGGCCCCGACTCATGTCCCCCCACCCACTCACCCACCCACCATTGACGGGCCCCTGCCAGCAGGCCCTGACTCATGTCCCCCCACACACTCACCCACCCAGCAGTGACGGGCACCTGTCAGCAGGCCCCGACTCATGTCCCCCACCCGACACGTCATCACACTCCAGACCCATGGGCCTTATGGCCACCCAAATCCCACCCCAGGCCACCCCAGTCCAAACACCCCACAGTGAATTCCCAAAGTCATGATAGAAAATACATAACCAGCATGCCCATGAATACATGTCCCTCAGACCTACACAATGGTGACACATGACTGTGAAAAACAACATTGTGACATGCACAAAATAAATGATAGAAGACCACACAAGTAAAGTAAAGAAAAAAAGTGCATTGAAGAATCAACTAAATGAATAAAACCAAATCACACAATAATGAAAAGAAATAATCCAAGTCCGGAACTCCAAAATTGATTCAAAAAAATAAAGGCTGCAACCAATAAAATCCAAAGTAAAATGGCTCCTATGGGTCTGTCCAAAAAAAAAAAAATCACATTTCAAAAAAAGCAAAGTATTCTACCATGGGTCCAAGAAAATGAAATCCACATCGAAACCGATTTACAAAAGAACATCCAAGGGTCCATGAGCCCAACAATCCAAAGGAAACCTACAAAAAACCGTACCTAATAAATAGCGACATACAAAAAGGTGGGGCATAGTCCATGCGCCCCAAAAGAAAGAAAAATAGAAAGGAAACCTAACACTAATGAACTATATACAATGGCGGCGGGCAAGTCAATGGCGGCGGGCAAGTCCTACAGCTCACTTTTTGATTTCCACTTGTTGAGGGCATCATCGAACTCCTGTTCAATGTCCTGGAGGCGGGCCTGTTCCCTGGCCCGAGGTCTCGCAGGGATAAAGCCATGTCCACCTCCAACTCCATGTGAATTTCCTCGAGGCACTCAGCCCGCTCCAATGCCCTGTGCATCGAGTTCTCCGCCCTGACCATAGTGAGGCGTGCCTCTTCCGCCCGCCCCCGCTCCGCATCTATTTGTTGGCCCAACCGCTACCACACGGAAGACACTCCCAATCCAGGGCTTCCTGCCCTCCGGCCGATGCCTGCCCCTCTGATATTGATGGCCCCGATTCATCATCGCTCCCCCCTTGAGCCTGCAGCTGCCATGCATGTGCCCTGCCTGTTGATGCCTGCACTTCCTCCTCCTGCTGGGGTCCACTTGTTGGGGTGGCCACCCCTGCTGGACCTCCGACTCCCGACTGTGGCAGGGATTTGTCCTCCGCCAGCCTGGCTGCTGGGTCACGGGCAGCTCCACAGGGTGGCCAGGTAATACATGGCCAGGAAGATGGCAGGGAGGACGACTGGCGCATAGGGGGTTCAGTTGAGGAGGGGGGTCGGTAGATGGTCCAGCAGATGGAGGAACTCAGCACTGGTGACCCATCCTAGTAGATCGACGCGTTCAATGAGGCATCCGAAATAACGTGCAGAGTCCTCACGAGAACCCTGCACGTCATCCTGGATGCTACGTTGACGCAACGCCACCCCAGCCAGGACAGGCTCAACACGGTCCCGGATTGCCACATCCGCAGGGAGAGGAAGGCCAGTTGTTGTAAGCGAATCCCTGAAAACAGGTCTGGATGAAGACATCACTGCTGGTGCGGGATGTTTCAGTCACAGGATCGGGGACAGGATTACACACAGGCACCTCCGTGGCTGCCTGTGCTGCCTCCTGTCCCTGCCCCTGGACTACACTACTAGCACCAGTGAAATCCCCCCTCCAGACCCCGGGTGTAGCCCTTCCATGGCCTCCTCCTCCACCAACCCCCCACCGACCTGGATGACTCCGTGCCATCTTCCTCCATAGGCCCCTGTGTGGTCTCAGCTGCCCCTTCTGCTGCCGAGTAGTCCACCTCTGACCTCCGCCTTTTGGACCTACCGTCAGCAGCTGTGGCCACGGACGTGGCACCAGACTCCTCACTCCCCGATGAGATGACAAACTGGGAGGGGAGCTGGGGCTTGCGTCTCCGGCTGGCGGTGGGATCCCTGCCGCTGTGCTCCACAGCACCATCTCCGCCCTCTTCATCAGTTGACACTGTAGACAGTGAGAGACAGAACACAGCCATCAGAGCAGTGTACAATGGTCTGATACACACATGACAGTTGCACATGAGTGGCAGTGTCAAACTTCACACATGGCATCACACTCCATCACACTCCCCAACACACATATCATTTGAACCCACACACAAGCGCAAACTCGCAGGAATGTTGCAGCAGGCAGCACCATCCATACACATACAACAGCATGAGCATCCAAAGGTTAGCCTGACGTCACATGCAACACGGGGAGTGCCAAACACATGCACACACGCCACCAGACATACATGCATCAGTACATCTCCACCACCTGTCGCAGTGAAATCATCGGCATCCATGTCACATCTGCCAATCAGCCTCCTACATGTCGGTGTCACATGCATCCATGGTGTATCACAGTGGCACACATGTCAAATACACACACACGCACAAGTACATTGTGCACATACATGAAGGTGGAACCAGTATATGTACAACCATGCCACAGTACATACACATAATTTTAAACATGTGTGTACCGACACATGCATTTGGGCACCATGTATTTGAACACATACACCATTGATGTGCCTCACACATGACTGGACTCACATGCGGCAGGCTCATGTCCCTGTACATACACATCCATAGATGGCCCTCCCAAGACATATGTCCAACCTGCACACTCCTGCCACACCTCAACATGCACAGCGCCCAATCAGTATGCATGTACACTTACCGCTCGACTCCGGACGGGTCTGCCTCTCAAGGACCTGGAGGTGGAGCGCTGGGTGTGTACGTTCCAGGACCCTCATCTGGTTGTCGGTAAGGTGGACCCAGCACCCCTCATCATCCGCTGCTTTCAAGAGGCGCCGGACCTAGCTGAGAGTCCTGGACCTGAAGTCCTCCCAGCGCTTCCGGACGTGTTGCATGTCGTGGGCTCCACCCTCTCCACATTGATGGCAGCCACAATGTCCTTCCAGATCCTCTTCCGTCCTTCATTGTCGGTGCGCAAACTTCCAAAGAGGGCATCATAATGCCCCAGGACATGCTCCACCAGGATGCCAACTTCATTGGCACTGAAGCTGGCGGCCCTCTACCTCTCTGCTGGGGGGGGGGGTTGCCACTGGTGCCAGATGATGTTGTGTCGAACATGGCAACCCCCGAGGCAGGTGTGGGTGGGCAACTGGGTCCTGGGGCTGGGCTGTGGAGCGATGCAATACCAGTCGGGAGTCTTCTGTTCCAGCAGGGGTGGTCACAGCAACTAGACCCCTGCAGATGGCTGACATGCAGGCACCAAATAGCAGGGCACGTGGCCAGCAGGCAGGCAGCAGCAGATGGCAGGTGGGAGCTCTGGGGGGCAGGAAAATGGCCTTCTGGGCAGGAGCGTGGTCTTCCGTGTCTTGTTGCGTGGCCAGCTTGATACGGAGTGATTTGGCACGTGAAAAAAGTGCACGTCAGTGTGCAATTTGAGGAAAGGCCCTTAGCGCGTAAGCGCATATGTGACGTGATACACGCGGGCATTCCCTCAGCACGGGTGCATCCGCACGTGCAAAAAAATCAGGTACGCGTGTTAATGCGTGTAATCCGAGGAAAGGGCCTAAGCGCGTAAGAGAAGTGACGTGCATGGCGTTTCCCTCAGCACAGGTTAAAGGTAAGTGGGACCAGCAGTTCGCTGTACGTGCCTTTCATGGGGACCGATGTGTGTGTTGCTACTTCGTGTTGTTTCACGTGCCATCACAACTTCACAGCGGATCAAGGACGTATCTCTTCTTTTGGTGGGGGTATTGGCTATGCATGTTTTTCATTATCACGCTAGTCTGACAGTGAGTCGCGCACGCTATTTTTCCCATTGATGGTGCCCCTGTGTATCGCGTATTCGTTTTCGAGGTCATAGTAGCCTGTGTGTCCCACGTGTATGTGTTTTTCGTGTCCCTGGGTGCCACCGCGTACTGTGGGAGGTTAATTCCACACATGTGGGCTACCGGGAGTTGCGTGCACGGTTTTACTGCAGTTTTGGGGTGCCTGAGTGTTGCGTGACCCATCACTTTATCTCCAGGTCAAATACAGCCTTGCAGGCGCAGGGGTGCTGTTAACATCTTGTATCCCACCCACTTCACCCGAATTGCCCAGGACAATTGTCGTGTACACCTCCCATTGGCACTACTACATCTGTGCCGGCACTACTACATCTGTCCCATGGCTGGGAGGCCACGAAAGGTGAGGGGCACCTCAGCTGGTCGTACTCCTTGTGGTGGGCGTGGTCTGGGACGTGGCTGGGGAGACCAGGGAGTAGGGGGGCTCCAGGGTGTCCAGGGTGGCTGCAGAGGGGGAAGAGGCAAGGGTGCGCCACTTCGGCACGATGTTGTGCCACGTGTTGGTGCAGTCATGCCGCCACCCCCTGTGGCTTCGGGAGATGCAGTTCTTGCATCTGGCACTGGCGCTCATGTGACCTGGCAGTCCGTTTCATCGACTGCCATGGGCCCAAGGGTAGTGGTAGCTGCAGGTTCAGCTGTGGACACCACCACTCAGGCTCAGGGTCTGCCAGCGCAGTCTGCGTTGGCACCTGAAGAGTCCCTGGAAGATTTCCAGGAGGTCAGGAGGCACACCGTAGGTACACGCAGGGCTGCCCTGACTGAGGTACATGTTTCTGGGGCAGTAATGTCATCTGCTGCCCCGACCAGCTGAGTGTTCGCAAGTGCATGGGCAAATGCAGCAGACACCACCCCGGTTGTGAGTCTACCATCCAGGACAGTGCCGGTGACCCTGGCACAGCGGATGTTGCTGTGCAGGGTCCATTCCAGGGCACCCAGCAGCCACTGACGCAAGTCAGGGCTTCCGTCCTCGTTCAACCTGCCACTCCCTTGGTTCAACCCACCAGCGCCACAGCCCATACTGATCAGGGTGGCATTTCCCAGCCAGGGTCCGGACCACTGTCCAAGAGGAGGAAGGTTGCACCTGCAGTAGAGGCTGGGGCCCCAGACACAGCTCCGGCCTCCGGCACGTCAAGGAATAAGCCTTTCTGCATGCAGGAACTGGACTTCCGTGTGGACTACGTGCGGGACCACAATCGTGATATGCTAGTTGGGCCGAATTGTCAAACTACGGCTGCCCATCGTATGTCCCACTGGAAGCAAGTTGTGGATCGTGTGAGTGCATTCAGCCATGAGGTGCGCACAGCTCCAGAGTGCAAAAAGCGTTGGAATGACCTCAGACGCAGTACTAAGGCGAAGAGTGCCTCTTATTACAACATGACTCTGGTGACTAGCAGTCACCTGAGGAGGAGTTCATACCGGCAGGAATGGTCGAAGGAGTGGGAGAGATGCTGGACTTTGATGCCCCGTCCAGTGAGTGTTGTTGCGTGTTTTTCGAGGCCATTTGTGGCTTGCTTGTGTGATGTGTTGTGCTTGACTGCCACTACATGTCATGTGTACATGGTTCTCATGTGCAAGTCATGCAATGCTTCACTGATGTGTGCCTGCTGTGCAGGATGCTGGACATGTAGAGCAGACGGGGACTGTCCTCATCGCCACACTTGCACCCTACTCACATGCTACTCACCCGGCTGCCCCTCCAGTCCATGTTACAGCTCACTGGCCCTTCTGCATGTAGCCTGGGGTGTCGTTCCTCTCAGCACTGGGACTATGTCATTGCATGACTGACGTGCATGTGTCTTCTGCCTGCATGCGGGTACTCCACGTAGGCATGCTCCCTTGCCCCTCCACCCCCCGCACCCCAATTTCACATGGCCCTGGTGTGCATTATGTTGGCGTACTTCAATGGCCTGTTCAAGGCTCCTGTTTACATGCAAACTTCCACCAGCCAACCTGCCAGACACCTACAGTGGGGTACATCCTCTGTCCTTGATGCAGGGTGTCTCACTTGGACTGTGCAGATGGCAGATGCTCCGCAGGGACATGAGTGCCCATTCATGCTCCATGTGCATTCCATGCATGCCCCTATGTGTCCTTGACAGGATTCTCATTGTAGTACGTGTCCAGGATGACCTACTTTTCATGGCATTTGATCATCCGTTCCATGCTCACTCTGGCTCAGTCCAGCATCACACACAGGTTTAGGGTGTCACAGTCTGTGTGGGGCACATGCCTCCCCCTGTTTCAGGCCCTCTGACTCTATTCAACTGGTGTAGTGGCTTCTGCACACATGGGTGTACTAGTGAGGGTTCATCATGGGTCCTGCTCACTGTCCCATCATCATCTGCTGTGTTGTCAGTGGACTCTGATGATGCAATTGACGCTAGTCAACACTGTCTGCCAATACACAGGTCTCTGGTCTCTGGTTACCCTTTCGCTGACATGCAATGCCTGCCTGCATTTTCACTTAGAGGGGATGGGGGGTTTGCTTGTAGTCATGCAACCCATTGCATGCACATTACACGTGATGCCTGAATTTGCCCTTGCACTGCCTTCACGTTTATTGATAGACATCATAATGTACTTGTTCATGTAGATAGTGGGTAACGTACACATGTTCTGCACTGCATCAACCCACTTCTGAGCTGTGTTACACCCTTCTACATGCCTACTCACTGGTGCAATGTCAAAGTCACCTGGCATGTGTGGCCAGTTTTTCATCCCTTCTCTGTCATGAATGCAATGGGCACAGGTGCATCCTGTGACACATGTACTCAGTATTGGAACTCCCTAGTGGTTGTTTAGATGAGTTGATTGGTCAATCTGCGCCATATACAACTGGCATAGGGCACTGATTGGATGTAGCCTGCCAATCGGGTTGTAATGACTGTAGAGCTTCCTTTTCATGTCTATGTGAGCACTTCCACATACATCAAAGCAAGCAGGTTTACAGCTGCTTGCTTTGGTGTATTGGATGCTGGTCATGTTCAAAATACAGGTGTATGGGGAAATGGGTGTTTTTGAACGCTTTCACATGTACATATGCAAGCAGCTTCAACGTTGTGTGGTGCAACATTGCGAGTACTCAATTATGTGTTTGTGAAAGTGTCCAT
The DNA here is from genome assembly GCF_040938575.1 of Ambystoma mexicanum. Lineage (NCBI taxonomy): Eukaryota > Metazoa > Chordata > Amphibia > Caudata > Ambystomatidae > Ambystoma > Ambystoma mexicanum. The sequence continues at coordinate 287,835,571 of NC_090922.1, forward strand.
TTACACATGTGTCTTCCGCAGCTTTTTTGTTGACTAATATGTAGTTGATTGACGTTTATGCTGGTGAGATTTCTGCATTGCGCACATTATGTGTAACTGGCATGATCCCAAAGGTTCACTGTTGTGCAGTATGTGTATGCCCAGGCCCACTTAGCTACTATGGTGGGTCTTGGGTGTGGAGATTTAAACAAGGAATGATGTAATAGTGCAAATCCATAGCCCAATGTGCTCAATCAGGCCCTGAGGGGTGTTGTGGAGGCCTCATGTACTGCAGCTCGGACAGTACTGGGCGTTATGTTCCCTCATGCCTGGTTGCAGGCCCTTGCTTTGCTTGGGATATTCACTATATCTACATGGCCCATGCCACCCGGTACGGGCCAAGCTGCAGATGGATGGAGCTATATTGATGATGATGCTTTAGTAATGCATGTCTACATGCATGTTACCTGTGTCATTATGTGTTTGGATGCACCTTCAGCAGTGGTCAATTTGCAGTTCCGAAATGTGTATGGTGTGTTGCATCTCTTAGTTGCCATATGTAATTTCTGCCTGTGACAAGTGCCTGACAGAGGTGGTGTCTGATGGAGTTCATATACTACATTTTGTACTTGTGTAGGCTTTGCTATTTAGACACATCCATTTCTGCTTTTGGGATGTGTTTGCATATCAAGGCCACTGGATGCATGCCAGGTTCTCATTTGCTGTCTATGTGATGTGTATGTGTGTGTGTGTGTTATGTGCTTCTGACATGTGTACTAATGTTAATTTTTCTCCACTTTTCAGATGATGATGCAATGGAGCCAGAGGATGGTGTTGTCATGCCAGACACAGGGTTGCTATCACACCAGCAACCGGGCACAAGTGGGGGTCGTGGGGTGGTAGACCACGAGAACCCACTTGTGTTCCAGACAATTGTGTTTAGGGCTGGCAATGAGTCTAGCCCGGATGATCACTCTGACGACAATGTCGAGTTGGATGTGCATCGGGTCCATTCGTCAGGAGTGAGTGATTCTGATGTGGATGCTCCCCTGTCCGCAACACCTGCACTGAGGGGCTAGACGGTGGTGGGACCTCTGCCTGTGGAAGATCAGGATGCAGGGTCACCCTCCACACCAGTTGCTGATGTGCCTGGGGCATCACGTCAACAGAGGAATGTAGTCCTGCAGCCGTGGGCCGTGCCAACCCAACAAGGACGTCAGCTCCTTGGGCCCCGCAGGTGTCAAGCCCAGCAACGCGGTGGCCGTGTGCCACTGGGGTATACTGAGTGGGAGCAAGCCATGGTTGCCAATTCAGAACACCACAGGGCAGCAATTGATAACATCGCTGAGAGCATGGAACGTGTGGCCCAATCGATGCTACCCCCTGCTGGGCAGGTGGAACTCCAGCAGCGGGCGGCACAGTCCACGTCCCGCTCGCTCAGGCTGGGCTTGGCGGCCTCAGACAGGGCACGCTGGGCTGAAATGGTGTCTTCGCATCAAGCAATTGCTGCTCACGCAGAGGCACACATAGAGGCCATGAGGGTTGACTATGAATCCCTCAAATCTACTCTGGCTGTGCTCATGATGTCCCAGAGAACGAGGTCAGAGGAGAGGTTGGAGCAACTAGAGAATACCATCTCGGCTGAGCTACGTGCTTGCCGGGAGGTATACCAGTTGTCCAGCCAGGCCATGCAGGAAGAACTCTGTGTTACACGTGTTACCTTGCAAGAGGAAGCATGCGTTTCACGCGAGGTTCTACATGCTGACCTACGTGTCATCGCCGCACAGAACCAGGCTCACCCGTCCTGCAGAAATGCTGCCGACGAGGGGCAAGCTGTGCCTAGGCATGGTCAAGGTACTGTGCCACGTCAACCTTTTCAGCCAGAGGGTGATGAGGACGACGAGATATCTCCCGAACAGGTCGGGCTCTGCAGGAGTTGAGCCCATGGAGGTTTTTTTTTTTGTCTCAACATCATCGCATGTGGGTGTTGAGGTGCACCCTGTACCTCCCCCCTCCTGGGTGCCTTCCCCCGCCCGGGTCATATGTGGCCATTTTTGATTTTTATTGTTAGTTTAGTTAGTTAATATGGTTTTTGATAGTTAGTTTAATTAGCTAATATAGTTTTTTTATAGTTAGTTTAATTAGTTAATATAGTTTAAAATTGCTTGTCTATTGTGCATTCATGTGCCGATGTGGTGCTTTGTGGCTTTTGAAAGCATCCACTGTCTGTTCCAGCTGGGCCCTTCACAAGGCTTGTCTCGTGTATGTGTTTGCAGCTTGGGGTCCTGACTCACCTAGGCCACTCCTGCTTCCCTTATCCATGGGCTCGCAAGGATTGTTTGGTGTAACAACCATTTACACAAGGGCTTTGGACTTTCGTCATATCTGTGGCCTGTCTGCTGTTGTACTACTTGTGTTAACACCCCTAGTGGGGATTGGGTGGGTTTTATTCATGGCATGTCTGTAATCAATTTGGGTGAGTACATGATTGATATCTCCATTAATTGATGTGGATTGTGATGTATGTTCTTTTCTTGCCTGTATATGTGCTTGATGCACTTAATGCTGTAGACAGTTGCCTGCACCCTTTGCCTGTCAAAGTCACACTGATGGTGGGAGGAGTTCGGATGTAGGTCTCTAACATGCCCTGTGACAACCAGCATGAAGACACACACACAGGGAACTTTCCAGCCTTATTAATATCTTTTTATGCCCTTTCTGCAGGAAAATGAGCCTCCAGACTACCTTTGCCAGCAGACACAGGGCCAAGTACTACTGAAACCTGGCCACATTCAGTGGTGCAGACGTGTGCATGTGTACACAACCAGAAGCACAGGGCTTGTGTTCAGGCGTCCGACAGAAGCAGACGTGTTTCCAGGAGCTCGAAGCAAGGTGAGCAGCACAAGGGGCCACACCGCAGCCAACCTTCTACTAGGCTACTTGCACATGCCTGCTAAGTAGTGCCAGTGCTGGGGAGCTTGGCCAGGCATAGTTGTAGAAGCGCACAGTACAGCTAAAATGCGTTGAGGGACAAATGCCAAGTAGCTTTACAAATTGTCAGGGGCACACGCAGGGGCCGTCGAACATATACCCTTGAGTCCCCCCTGCTCCATAGAAGCTGAGTTATTAGCTCAGTAGCGTTCCTAGCCAGAAACTAATACAGCGCACGGGGACACCCAGCGAGGCACAGACTCGTGTGCGGTCCATATCATTTGCATGTGCAAATTCCCACGTTCACTACCTATTGAAATCCACCGCTGCCAGAACACAACATGTACTGAAGTCGCACCTCGCTATACGCGTCTAGCACCTCACCCAGGGACCATTCTATCATGTGTGATTCTTGACGCATTGGTCTTCCATTTACTGCGCGCCCACGTGCACCTGCCTTACTGCATTGACAGTGTATGAACCATCACGGGAGCAAGCTAACGTATACATACAAAGCAGCAGACAAGAATGTTTGTGGAGAAGTCACTTACTTTGAGGCATGAATGGTGTTGTGTGTGTGTGTGTTGTAAACACACACAGATCAGTAACTCACGCTCTCTTTGCAGCATTGAACTGCTCCTGTTACCGGACCTGAGAGTCCGCAGGCAGGAGGCCAGCACTCACCCCAGAGATATGTATCTCTTTGGCTTGCATTTGACTCATTTGGTACAATGTGCATGAGTATGTGTTATTGTCATTAGTTGTATTTTGTATTTTGCCTACTTTCCCTTGCCAATCCAACTCCCCTCTCCTGCCCCTCTTTCCGGTTATCCTGAATACCAATGCCTGTCCAAGCAACAGATCCCTGACCCTCCTTCCCCGCCGGGGTCTCGGAGGCCTGTGTAAGTTTGACCTTGCAGGCGCCCAGACCACAGAAGGGGTGGTTGGTTCGAGCCACTCCTGCGCCTGGACACCGGAGCTGTGACACTACCCATCAGTTGTTGCATCCTCATTGTATATTATGTACAGAAAATGTACCCATCCTGTTGAAACATTGTTGAACTGTGCTACCTTGGTTGTTCTATCATTCTGCTTGGACATGTGCTTGGACATTTTCTGCTACTTCAAGTCATCTACTGGAGACTCTTGCAGGGTTTTTTGGTGTCTACAGGTTTTTTCCCTTGTTTGGGGGTTTGGCTCCTTGGAGTTCTCTACAATTTGGTATTTTTACCATTCAAGGTGGCCTCTGAGGGGGCTGGACCCTATTTACATGCAAGGTGGAACATGGAGACCAAGGGGTAGGGTGATCCTGTAGCCAGGTAGACTTGACGGAAGAAGGCTACATACCCCAGACACAGTTGTTCAGAAGGTTATGGTGACGTGTAAATAAGGAGGGCCTTTTGTTGTTGGACAGTTGGCTTGGGCTACAGTGTTTGGGCACTCTGACATTCTAATTGTGGGGTACTATGTAGATGATGTGTTCTGCTGCTCAATGCCTGTTCCTGTGTTGTGTTTAATTTTCAGGTGTCAGGGGATTGGTGTGGTTTGACATGCTGGGGTGCACACATGGGAATGTTCACATGTGATGTGTACAGGACACCGAGGGTCACTTGATTTCACATGCATATATAGAGTGCATGCCCCTACTACACACAGTTGCACAATGCTCCACCACACGTACAACCACCCTTCCATGCCCACAGGTGCACACAGATTGCCGTCTCGCGCACACTGTGTCTCTGAAGTGCATGATCTATTACCAATTGGGGATCCTGTACATGCGTCAATTGGTTATTTATTTTGTTTGTTCTTTTCATGTGATGCTCACGGTGTATCCCGAACACAATGGCTGCTCACTGTGCTGTGTGCTGAGCAGTGTGTTGCAGGAGACACACACAGCACACAGGTTTGGGAGTCGTGATTTTGCCTGGCCCAATGTGCATGTGAACAGGCATTCAGTGTTGTGTTCATGCTACGACTGGTGGAAAGCATTTGTGTATGACTTTGTATGTGTGGGAGGTTGTTGGTCAGTCATTTCATCTGATTCCAAGTCAGGCGTCATTGTCTCGGGCCACTTTCCATTTATCACACGTCACTTCGTATCTTATTGGTCATGTGTTGGGCTTTTGCTATTGCATGCCATGTCATGGTGTGGCAGACAAGGGTGATGTGGGTTGAGAGGGTTTGGGTGACATACCAGGGATTGTCATTGTCTGTTTTGCAGGGGGTGGAGGGTGATACACACCTTGCATGTGTTCCTTTTGGTCACACTGGATTGGTTATGTTTAAGTAGCTAGGGATGCACACAATGTAACACTTTCATGGCAACATTCTCAGGGTTGTAAGGTTGTGACAGTTGACTGTCTCTTTGTCATCATCGATTGTCACCTGGTATGTGCTAGGCCTGTGTGCACTCCGCAGGGGTGGGAGTTTAGGTGAAAAATGTGGCCACAAGCTGGGTCCAGGCTGCCTCGCCACATGCCCTTCCCCTCCCATGGGCAGCACCTGTGCCTGTGGTTGGGGATGTGGGGGCACCACCATGTCCACCGATACACCCTGCCATGTTGCAACATTGTGCAGGACACATGCTGCCACAATGATCCTGCACACTACTGGGGGTGCATATAGTAGCTGGCTGCCAGAGCGGTCAAGGGAGCGGAAGCGTGACTTGAGCACTCCGAATGTGCGCTTCACTATGCCCCTGGTTGCAATTGGGGCAGCGTTGTATCTTACCTGGGGTGGTGTGGTGGGGTTCCGGATTGGCGTCATCATGTGGTTGCTCAGAGGGTAGGCACTGTCCCCTGGGGAGGTGATAATGGTTGTGATTAGTTGGGTCTGTGTGTGACATGCATGCATGTGCACTGGTATTTGTACTCACCTAGGAGCCATGTGTCGCCATGCTTCCCAGCTTCCAGAGCTCGGCTCAGGGCGGACATTCTGTATATGAAACTGTCATGGGTAGACCCAGGGTAGTTTGCATAGACAGAGGTGATGGTTCCCTTGGGATCGCATACAACCTGCACGTTGATGGAATGCCAGTGCTTGTGGTTTCGATAGATGTGCTCAGTGGCCCTAGGTGGACGGAGGGCCACATGGGTACAATCTATGGCACCGAGCACTTTGGGGAAGTGTGCCACCCTGTAAAAGTCCTGGACAATGGCATGCCTTTCTGTGGGTGTTCTGGGCATGTATATGTGCCTGCTGAGGGGCGCGCAGTCATGATTGCCAACAACTGGTGTAGGCAGCGTAACTGCGTGGCCTATGAGACCCCCCCACTACTATGTCAGTTGTCCGCTGAAATGACCCATTGGCCAAAAATGCAGGACATTGAGCACCTTCTCCAAGGGGCTCAATGCTTGGGAGCACAGGGTGGGGGATGTAAGGTCATCTTCCCACTCCCTGACCAGGTCTAGGATGATACGAGGTGCAAACCTATACCTGCCATAGACCTGGTCGTCAGGCATCCCATAAAGGCGGGGAAAAAAAATGCAGGGCCTGGCTATTCTCCTCCTGCAGTGTCCCACGATCAGTGCTGCGACAATGGGGCATTCATTGTAGCTGTATATACGTGTTTGTTGTTTGCGCACACTTTTATACTGTGTGTGGAGACGCTTCCACCTGCCTTTGTGTGGCAGACGTGTTAGCACCTGTGCGCGTCTTTTAGCGTGGGCGGGTTTCCCGTATTCGATTCCATGAATACGTGTTGTTCGCGTGCGTGTAGGCGTTCCGTGTATTTCCTTGCAGTACTTCCCCAGTTATGCGTTCTTTTTCACACGTTGTTCCCCATTCCGCGTGTTACGCCCCATGTACCGCCCCCTTTTTGGTGTGTGAGCCAACATCGTGCAATTTCCCTGTGCGCGTCATGCACAGCATTTGGGACGTTGCTGTGACGTGTGCACCCGTGCGTGCCATGCTCGGATTTGGCACACATCCCTCAGTGAACACGCGCAGGCCCTTCCATGAATCGCACGCGTGCGCGGGCTTTTTCACGCTTGCGCCAGCTTGCGCCGAGATTTTCAGCGCACGTTTGTTTTATGAATCGGCCCATTAGTCATTTCTCCCACTGCCACCTCGTTGTCACAGTTCCTACTAATTCGTGTTGTATCATACCCTGACCATGGGGTTGGCATTGGAATCATTTCCCCAAACAAACCAACTCTGATGTGCCCCTGAGAACTTTCCCTCCACTGACTGTATTACCACAGGGAAGTTGGCCTACTATTAAAAGGTTTTTCAGAGTGCTATTGCTTTACTAACAACCGAACATCTGCTCACGTGGAGTAATACTGTACTACTGGGGCAGACATCAGTGTGCAGGTTTCCTTATGCTAGCTTTGGGAGTACTCCAATAGTTGTTGCTGAAGTTTTGGTTTCCTGTCCCATTTACGAAAACAGGGACACTTTTTTCAAAGTCCCCCTGAAAGCTGCAAATGCAGGCTGGTGTGCTTCTATACGCAGCCTTAAGTAGCCTAGGGCACGAGATACTCTAAATGTACCCTTTGTTTCTCCATTGGGAGTTTCCTTGCCCAGAAACTGTTTGTTTCATAGTCTGGTGGAAGCTGTGCACCTCATGTTTGCCTCCACCACTCTGTAACCTCTTTACTGTGTTGGTAGCTAATTGCTCACTGGCAACCAACACAATGGGCCTCATTACAACCTAGGAGGTTACCGCATACCGGGTCCGGGCTCCCTGAATAGGGAAATACCAGGCTATTCCAACCTTGGAGGGCCCAGTATTTCCCCATTCAGGGAATCCGGACCCGGTAAATCCCCATTCCCATTCTAGCCCCCATAGGGCTCAATGGGAATGGGGAGGGAGCTAACAACGGGCCCGTTAATAACGGGCCCGTTGTTAGCTCCCTGGTGTCCTCGCGCGACCCGCCAAGGACGCCTGGTTTTACCAGGCGGCCTTTGCGGGCCCCACAAGGAGACCTCGTAATAGGGCGGTAAGGGGTTAACGGTGCCGGCACCATTACCGGCGCTGTTAACCCTTTACCGCCCAACCCCGTAATGAGGCCCAATGACTGCCAAGGCATAGTAACTTGGCTCTTTTCATGTTATTCCTTTGTGTGGTTTTCACCATGCAAACTACTTATAAACTCTGGCCACATTGCTTTGTGTGAATGAATTCCAATTCAGAACGAACAAGGATCTTCCAAACATAGGTCTCAGTTGAGGGGACAAAGAGAATCAATTTCCCCCTCTATTTGCTGCTTTGCCACCTCCCCATCTAATTGGTGCCCTACCGCCCTCTGGCAAAGAACACTGTCAGCAGTCTTAAGAGTGCTCCTTTGACCAACTGTCAATCACGGGTTTACTGGCTCTTTGCTGAGTCTTTTCATTCTCTGACCTGAAGCAGACACCACAGGAATAGATGTGCCATGAATATCATTCCGGTATGGGCCATCTATGTTAAACACAGGCTTCCCACAAGCTGCGCACACTGTTGTTTTCTAAATGTAATGTTTACAATGTTATGTAAAAAGACATTTCCAAGATGAAACATGCTGCTTAAATCCACAATGTTTGTGTCATGCTACCATACGCACACAGTGTGATTATGATGCCCCTTCCTTTGTGTTTTATCATAGGATGCACGTCTAAAGATGTTATTTGCTTGTCACACTGTTTAATCACAAGCACATGCTTCTATTGTGCTTTCAACATTAGGGCATTTTCACTATGGGGGGCAGATTTTCCCCCACCCCTACCACAAATATAAGCAAGCAACCAGCCCAAACCATCCCCCAGCCGAATGCATTTCATAGCACGTGTTTAAAATAAAATGGTATAAGCCATCTACTTTACAGCCAGTTTTAAACATATAACACCTCAGCAACAGTCACTCAACCTGCTGATCTGCCCTACTAACCTATTACCGTAGGATATATTTATGAATCCTTGATTGTGCTCAAAATCACGGCATCACCAACAGTGCAGATAATGTACATGACTTTAAAGCCAAAGTTTCATTTGAAGCCACACGGACATTGTGCACAGATTCATTTGGGAACTGAACACAGTAAACATGTTTACAGGGGCAAAGTGAAGTTCCTGTCCCCACCGCTAAAGAACTAGGGGAGCAGTTTCCCCCTTTGCTCCTGTGCTCAGCACCTATGGGTGATATCTCATCTGTTAAAAAGACTGTCTTTGATGCATATCATTGACATTGATTTATGAGTGCTATCTCTTACAGAAACTGTTTTTCGCTCAATAGTATTTGAATTTGAGCTGGGAGTGACATCACTTCTGCTAAACATCGTCTCCAACTCCTTATTGTTTGAAGCTGAGCTGAAGAGAGGTCGTTTTGGTTAAAAGCACTCATCTCTTGCTGAGGCAATACTATTAAGTGATTGAGCTACGTGTGATGTCTTCTCATTAAAAGTATGCTGTCTCATGCTTGTATGCACATCATGCATAACAAAAAGCTGTATGCCTTCATCAAACAAAAACTAAGCACAGGTGACTATTACATGAATAACCCAATGGGAAGATTAAAGACATGTCAGGCATGAGATGGTAAACCAGTTCTCATCATCACATTAAATTCTAGTACTTCTAAAACTGAATTTATAGTCTGAAATTGAAACTGCAATTACTGTACAACAAAGTTAAAGTTTGTTGAAGGCAAAGGCTTGGACATCTGAGCCTTTACACATTAAGAGCTTTCCTTCCACAGCAGTGGGTTAGTCCTGTACCCACATAGCCATTGCTCCAGACTGTTGGGATATTGTCAGGAATAAAAAAAGGGCTGTGGAAAAGGTGTCTCATTGACATGTAGTTATGTGGTCACTCCAGGTGACTCCACCCTCTCATATGACACACAACCATAAAATGTTGACAGTCAATATGCACATATCAAATGAGCTAAAACCTTTAATGTAAGTCTGGGCATAGAAGGGACCAGATAACAAAAGGTAATAACCATTGCTGTCTAGGCAGGATTATTATAAAGTACACCTAACACCTGCCCCCAAATGAAAAAAATAGATGTTGTGCATCAACGGCAGCATGAGTGCATGGTATGTATAAATGAAAGCTTCTCTCACACAGAATAGGTACACATGCACCCACACATTCCCCTTCTCTGTCTCTATCTCCCCCATCCTAGCAACCTTTATTGTCATTTAAATACTTAGACACTTTTGTTTACCACGCGGCTCTCCCACCTAGACCCAAGACTTAGGGCCTCATTACACGGTAGGCGGTAAGGGTTTACCGGTACCAGTATTTTACCGGTAGCGGTAAACCCTTACCGCCTTACTACGAGGTCCCTTTGCCGGTTGGAGAATTTAACGCCTGCTTTTTGCAGGCGTTAAAAACCAACCCGCAAAGGGACCAGGGAGCTAATTACGGTACCGCAATTTGCGGTGCCGCAATTAGCACCTTCCCCATTCCCATTATGCCCTACGGGGCAAAAATGGGAATGGGGAAGGGCAATGGGGGAAGGGGGAATTACCGCCCCACCAACCTTGGAATAGGGCGGTAATTCCCCTTTCCACCAAGGCGGTGCCGGTATTTTAATATCTAATAGCACCTTGGTCCACCGCCGTCCGTGTAATGAGGCCCTTAGCCTCATAATGCTTGAATGAAGCTGGAGTAATTTATCCTTCAAATGTGGACCTCAGAATTCCCTGTGAGTTAGGGAAGCCAAACTTTGAAAGATGACCCTTTGCTCGGAAGTCACTATATGGATTGCAGTGCAGGGGCAGCGTGGTGACATCTTTTCAAACCAAGGATGTCGGGCTGCTTGATTTTAGTCTAATTAAGCATTTGCCTATTTTGTCTGTGTGCAACCTAAAGCCACCCATTGGAAAGCTGGTCCCTTCATCCTTCAGAAGTTGATAACATGAGTACCTTGAAGAACCTCCTTCTCTTTTTTATCAACCAAGCTGTGGAACTCAGGACACAGGTGACTGTGTACAGTGGACAGTAATCTAGTCTGAAGAAAACCTTAAATCCTGTCTGTTCACTAGAAAGCAACAGACAACCTAGCATGACACAGACTAAAGATGGGGCCAGGCAGACCATTTAACTTCTAGCCACCCCAGGCTGGGGCTGTTAGACTCACCAGAACCACACAGAGGAAACTGCAAGATCCTGAAACTCCCAAATGATGAACCATTTGGAATTTAACAACATATTAGTTACCATAAATCTTCACACACAGACTGATCAGAGCACCACCCTCACAAACAGGACACACCAGTGATGCCCCATTAGGGTCAGCCTCACTGGCATATGCAAAACGCCTGTGCACAACAGTTACATCCAGAACACTGTGGAGATCTGAACCCATTCATGGCAGTCTCCCCAATATTTTCTCCACGTCACACCTAGCCCACTGACACTACCGCACAATCATCATAACACGAAACCCAGAACAGTTACAACACTGCATTAACATGGATAGCAGCACAACATTAACTACCAATTCAGTATAAGACTCATTAGGAGCCCCAAACCACCTGCGCTTTCAAAACCTTGTAATCCACTAGCACCTTTAAACTATGCACAGGGACTATGACACAGAGAGCATGTTGATGCATATTAGCATCACCCCAGCCAAAGGAACCTCGGGGAGAAGCTTATAGCTCATTGCATAGTCTGCTCCATCTCAAGCTCTATGACATACTACTGTAGTCTGCAAGGTCTCCCCAGTGTACCAGTGCTGTCACATAATAGATCTTAAGTGTGTGCTTCTAGATAGAACACATGCCCACGTGTCAATGCCACACCGCACATAGAACCATAACACCACTCAGGACCCTGGTACTTTTGGCCTTAACTCATGAGCACCTCATGTTTAGTACATGACTCACCCTTATCTCCACCCGTGCTTTGCTTTGGCAAAACCACACACCACAACGCTACAACAAATTTCAGAGATGCATGATAGAAGAATATTTTACACAATATTACCTTAGCATTAGTAGTTTGGGTAATTATAACATGTATTACAGCATTTATGGAGGGAGGTATTCATCATGAAACACTAGGAACAAACATGTTATTATTATTTTTATTAGTATTATTATTATTATTATTATTATTATTATTATTATTATTATTATTAAGCTTGAAATAACCCCTGAGTTAGATGGACATTGGGCCTCATTATGTGTCTGGTGGTAGCCGTGTGGGTAAATACCAGCACGGCTGCCACCGGAGTCCTTTTTTTTCGGCACCCGCCAATGGGGACCTACTAGGGCATTACAGCCCTGACGGTCCCGGTAATTCCCTATTGCCGGGCGCCGGAAAATATGACTCCCCATTCCCATTCCAGTCCCATTGGACTCAAAGGGAATGGGGAGGACGGATGCACCGGCACCATTCATGAATGGTGCCAGAGCATCCGTCAAGGTCTGCGTCACGGTCAGACCTAGCGGGCAGAAAGGCACCTGCTTGCAGACCTCAGAGTGTGCCGGTCCGTTAACAACGGTGGCGGTAGTTTTTACCTGGGAGACGTCCAGTGGGCCTTGGGTTGAACCTCAAAGGTACTTGATGAAAGACAAGAGTGGAGGAAGATTGTTTTAAAGCTAGGGCAACACATGATGATAAAATGTGTTCAATGAAAAAACACACAGTAAAACACTTTCAAGAATAAATGTGCTTAAGGGCAATTTTTTAAACTGTTGAACATGAGTTCAATTTTTAGAGTGTATATTAACTTGATGCAAAACTTGTATTGTCTTAAATCTACTCTGAACATGCATAAAGTCATGTTATTTAATCAGCTTTCTAAAATATAGGTTTAATTAAACCAGTTTGGCGTTTAAACCATTATTCGATGTGCCACCACCCTACCCCTTGTTTTGTGTGTGGCTCCTGTTGTGCCGCCCACAATACTGATTTCTTCAGACACCACAGCTTCCAAACTCCTAAATCAACATCCTTGTTGTGAGTGCCTAAACATTGAAAGTGGTGTTTGGATGGCCATTTCTAATGGTGTCTAATGATGTCAAAACTTGGAATTGTGCACGAATCATTATGTGAGGGCTGCGGTTGCCCCTAGCCCTCAGTGTGCGTGTATCTTTGGAGATTTCCGAGCCTTTCGAGGGAACCTACCTGGTACTATGTACTGAAAAGATGGCTCAGGCTTGTCCGCCTCCGGTCCAGCAGGGATAGCTGAATCCTCTGACACTACAGTCCTGCATACTTCCCTGAAATCCTCAGGACCTAATTCTTTAGGGGAAACTGTAGTTGAAACCCGTAGCTCCTGTGTGGGATTCATGAGAGTTTGCTACTGTTCTCAAATGCCTGCTCCTTCATGGATGATCCTAGCCTGAACCTCTGCAGTGGTCCTTCCTCATGGGACCCTCATGTTCTGCAGCCGTTTCTTTTCACCAAGCGATCACTCGCCTGTCGCAAAGCACCAGTATTGTGTTCACTCATTGCTGCTGCCATCCTGTCATCTATCACCAAGATGGCACCTTAAGTGAGCTGCTATCCTCAACACACCTGTATCAACAGAACCACTGTCCTCTGCCCAGGGACTTAATGTGCAGTCCTTGAATCAGGAACCAGAACGGGGTCAAGCAGAAAACTTGACAACAAACTTACCACTGCATCGTTTGGTCAGCCCATAGCAGAACTTTCATAACCTTAGGGTCTCTGGGCCTCATTCCAACACTGGTTTGGTTCCTCCATGTCTGTGGGCTTGCCCTATAGACCTTCTTCTGGAGTCCCCTTATCACAACTCATGCTGCCTTTAGGATTGTTCAGTCTGGTTTGCAATATTCCTTTACTGGGCCTCTACTGGTTGTAGTTGGGTATGGAACTATTTTAGTGGTGTCCTTCAAACTCTCCAGCCTGCAAGTTTCCTCTGCTGCGGCTTCCCTGGAATTCTGTTAACACTTACCTGTATTTTTGCTATCACAGTTTTAATTGGAATCAGTCTACTGACATTGCCACATTACAATCGATGGAAACACTTTTTTAACTCTCAAAACTACAGTGGTGTCTGGTTCATTTATTTACTGCAGCGCATGAAAATGTCCATTAATGAGCACAAGTGACTGGGCCCGATGTACAGTAGAAGGGGTTTTCCGCTAGGACATTATGTACCAAAATAGCTCCTTTTAAGCATATTTGAGGTGTAAAACGTGGTACAAGGCAGCAGAATGTACAATGAGTTACAGAGGGTAACACACAAATAATTCCAGTAGATATCAGATCAAGAACAGTACACAGGAACATTTTCAAACACATTTTAGGATTCCACTGCCCATAACATATGCCTGTATTTCCACTGTAAGACGTACACAACAATCAATAATTATAGTTTTGCCCAATAATGCCAATATTGTCAGACACAATAAGAACACACTTGACTTAGCTTTGCTCAATAATGCCTGCACTGTAACTGTTAGAACACACCCCAAATGGCTTTGCTTGATAATGCCAAGCCCAGTGCTGACAGTTCGGTGCTGCCATTCACTGTAAGGACACAAATGTTCTGCTTTGTTCAATAATGCCACTACTGTAACTGTACGACAACCCATGATGGCTTTGCACAATGATGTAGTACTGCGACCTGTTGTAAAAACACACTAATCTTGGTTTTGGCTAATAATGCCAGCATTCCAACTGTAAAAACACACCGGCGATAGCTTTGCCCAATATGTCAAAGGCATGTACTGCCCACCTAGCAGTACAAGGCACTTTTCGATCTATAAGAACATACTTGTCTTGGTATAGCTCATTAGTGCCAGTACCTTATGTGTCAAAACACTTTTGTGATGACTGTCCCCAGTAATGCCATATTGCCCAGGAAGCACATGCACTCAGGCAGACAGACACATTCTGTCAATCACTCAGACGCTAGCATCTGTGAGGATCTGACCTGTCTTTTTTATTTTCATAAAGTATAAAATATTTCAGGCAAATCCATCTCAGAAAGGGTGGACTGCTAGCCAGAACCCCCGTTCCTTAAAACCCATGCCAAAAGCATAGTGACATATATGCCCTGCTGCAGCACCGGCTCTCCAGTGGCACATTGCAGGTTCAAAGGATACAGGTTACCCCCTTTGGAGAGATGCTGTGGCAGCAAAGTCACTGCAGTGCTTTGCAGTATTCCTTTCCTTTTTCGGGACTCCTAGTGATTGAAGCTGGGTCTAGAACTATTTTAGTGGGGTCCTTCATCCTCCCCGGCCTGCAGATTGCCTCTGCTGCAGCTTCCCTGCAATTCTGTTAACACGTACCTGTATTTTCACTACAACGGTTTTAACTGGAATCAGTCTACTTATGTTGTCCAATTAAAACGATGGATACACTTTTTTTAACTCTCAAAACTACAGTGGTGTCTAGGCAATTTATTTGACGCAGTGCAACAACAATGTCCCATTAATGAGCACACGTGACTGGACGTGATGTTCAGGAAAAGGGCTTTCCCGTCAGGACATTATATACTAAAATGGCTCCTTTTAAGTATATTTGAGGTGAGACATGTGGTACAAAGCAGCATAATTTAGAATTGGTTAGGTAGGGTAACACACAAACAATTAAAATAGATCCCAGATCAACAACAGTACACAGGAACATTTTCCAAAACATTTTAGGATTCCAGTACCCATAGCATGTGCCTTAATTTCCTCTGTAAGAAGTACACACCAATGAAGGTTTTGCCCAATATTGTCGGACACCAGAAGAACACACTTGACTTAGCTTTGCTCTATAATGCCTGCTTGTTAACTGCAAGAACACACCCCAAATGGCTTTGCCTGATAATGCCAAGGTCAGTGCTGAAAGCCTGCTGCTGCCATTCACTGTAAGGTCATACATGTTTTGACTTTGTTCAATAATGGCAGTACTGTAACTGTAAAAACAAACTATGATGACTTTGCACAATGATGCAGCACTGCCATCTATTGTACAAACACACTAATCTTGTTTTTGGCTAATAATGCCAGCACTGTAACTGTAAGAACACATCAGCCATAGCTTTGCCCAACAAGTCAAAGGCATCTACTTCCCACCTAGCAGTACAAGGCACTTTATGATCTACAAGAACATAGTTGTCTTGGCATAACTCATAAGTGTCAGTACTTTATGTGTAAATACACGTTTGTGATGACTGTCCCCAGTAATGCCATACTGCCCCGGAAAATACATTTCTCCCCTTCCCCTTCTAACACACACAGAGTCAGGCAAAGTCACTCAGGCAGACATACACACTGTGTCAATCACTCTCATGCTAGCACCTGTGAGGAACTGCCCTGGCTTTTTTATTTGTATTAAATGTACAATGTAGCAAGTAAATCCATCTCAGAAACGGGACTTCTCTAAATGGTACCATCATCTCTCATCTCTTTGTGGCCATAAACAAGGGGGTGGTGGGCTCTGTCTACATGTTTTCCATAGACATGTCCAGTGCCTTCGATACGGTTAGCAGAGAGACCCTTTGGAGTAAGTTTCTTGAGTGGAAGGTCCCACTAAAAATTGTCCAGATTTTGGCACTGTTACACAGGGAGTCTTCTTTGAGGGTCAGGCTGACGAGGGACGGAGCAACATCTGCCTCGGTTCTTACTTTTGTGGGGCTGAAGCAGAGTTGTGTGGTTGCACCAACCCTCTTTAATCTGTATGTTACAGATATTGCAGCCCTGTGGGAGGTGGGTAACACCAATCCGGTAAAGATGGGCAACTTACTTGTTAACTTGATGGCCTTTGCGGATGATATCATTCTTTTTGATAAAACATCTATTGGCCTCCACAGGAAACTGACACTATTTTCCCACTGTGCTGTTCAGAATAACCTGCAAATCAACAGGCAAAGGCTGTCATGTTTTCCTCTAAGAGACGTCCCAAAACATACTGCTGGAGGGTGGATGACCAGCCCTTGGAAAAGATGGCGTCAATGAGGTACCTAGGATTTAATCTTGCAAATAACCTTTCTAGCGGGGCTTAGACCATGCTTTTTAAAGAGGGATTTACCAAGTTACTGGCCAAAATGAAGCAAATCTATTTCCAACTATGTCACTGCTCCCTGGTACCCTTGATCAGGTTCTATCTCCAAAACATTGAACTGGCAGTTCTTTATGGTCTGGATATAGTCCCCTTCGATCTGGGGCCCCAGTCAATTCCCTCCAGGGGCTCCTCTGGAAGGGAACCTTGGGTCTGAAGAACTCTGTGCCCAATGCGGTCGTCAGACATGAGTTGACTTGTTTCTTTGGCGGCTAGAGCCTTATGGAAAAAGTTAGCTGAATATGCGAACAACTCCCTGTATCAACTTCTGAGTCAACCGTCCCAAACTCATTCAGCTTCCACTTTGACCCAGTTCAAGCTCACTATGTGTGGTATTCTCAATCCGATTGCTCTTCTCCGGAGGAGTTGAGTGCAGTTGAGTGCGGTTCCTGGGGATGTAAAGCACACATTATACACTGCCGATTAGGCCAAAACCTCTGACCTACTGGGAAACCTATCGTTCAGGGTATACGCAAGGTTCAGAAGGAAGCATGAGCTTAACTTGATGTATGTGTTCCTATTCCCCTGCCCAAAGACCCGGGGTGTATACTTGTGCTATCGTCTAAATCAATTCACAACTTTGGAAAGGATGTTTAAGTGGGAAAAGTCATTAACAAGTAACAACTGTAGATTCTGTAAGACCACCATCACTTCTCTCCAATTTCAATGGAGCCGTTTGCCTCCTATACATTAGGGGGGACCTGCACTTCTTGGATTCACTTTTGGACCATGCAGAAATTAAGGAGAAATTCATGTGGACCTCTTTTGAGAACATGATCTTTCCAGCCCTCAGTCATTGAGGAGAATAAGGAACGCTCTAAGGTAACCTCTGCTCCCTTCCTACTCTGAGGGCACAATAGGGGTGACTCTTACTGAGAACGAAGGCACATTACTCACATTGTCATAGTCCCCGCTTCAGCGGGTCTCCCCACATCCTGAGGTCCAGAACAGCTAGGATTCCTGTTTTCATTGCCTTGAACTGATCAAATGAAATTGGAGCTATGTTCACCTCATTCACACTGGAAGGATCTGCTAGTGATCCCTTTGGCACTCACTCAAACCGGCTTGAAGCTGCATCACTCCAACAGAGCTGTGTCACTTTTCCAGCTCAAGCACCAGTGTCCAGTGCAGATGACATTGAACCACAGCATTGAAAAAGCATCAAACTGCCAGGACTTGTCTTTGAAGATTGACTCCAACCGCTGGACCATCATGTCACTCATTGACCTGAACTAGTGATACTCACTGTTTTGAACCACGCTTGATCGCCAAACCGCTCCTGGTGATCCATTTCACCAACATGATTGAAGCCACCTCATATCATATGGACCACCCACTCAAACCCAACTCTAGACCCACTTGCCATCTGGGACCAACGCCCCTCAATGCCTTTAAAACCGATCTGTCCCACTAGCACAACTGCCCGACGCCTGGCTTAACACTGACGCACCACCTTACATTAGAATCAGGTACTTTGAAATTACCCTGCCCCTCTGGTCCACCTTTGTCGGCCCTAGAGAATGGTTAGGTTCCTTTGTGCACATCCCCTGCAAGACACATCCTTTTGAACTCTTTGAAGCATACCTTACCTGTTTGTCCTCCTTGTCAAAGTATCCATAGTGCTTATCCATTTTATTCTGCATCTTCTGTCTTCTATCACAGGGGACCATTAATGATGGTGTTTCTGAAGATAAGTGTACAAGTAATCGAACTGTTCAATTAAAGAAAGTATTTTATGTAGAACCTTGGTTGAGCTTTCTTTTCTTTTGGAACAGTTGCACTATTGCTGTTTGGGTTGCTACTGGTTCACATTCTCACCCTTCCTGAAAGCATAGCCTTTCCGTAGCCCACATTATCACAAAAGGCAAAGGAGGTATATCTCGTAGATGTTCATGTTTTGCCTTTATGGTTGGGATCACTGTTGGTTTGAGGAAATGTGGGTGTGGGGGATGAGTAGTAGCAGTTTTGACACTACCCATCCTTGTACTCCTGCATAGCAGAAGTTATTTCGTCACAGCACCCTCTTTCAAATTCACTCTGTTAAACACATATACATTTACACAAATGCATGCATACACACATGCAAATGTCGTTTTTTTCCCCGTTTTTATTTTAAACACTTACCTGGACTACAGCAGTAATCATCTTCTCCTCTCAAGCACAGACTTCCTACTGGTGCCACCAAATCCAAGCATGGGATCAGGGGTTAGGAGCCCCCGTCACCCCTGCACATGCCTGCTCTTGAATGAATGACGTGAGTGGGATCAGCATACCGACCCCACCCCCAGTCTGATACGGGCAGAGAGAGAGAGAGAGGGGGGAATCACAAGACATTTCGTTCCCCGCAGAGGCTGGATTTACGGTGCTGGTGTAGGGAACTGCATCCTATGATGTCAGGAAAGGTCTCCCCGTCGCCTTTCAGAGCACTGTACATGAGTTTCTGCTGGGGCACCGTTTGCCTTCATCTATTGGCTTATGTACAGTGCATTGAAGGCCTCAGGAAACCCACTAGGTATTGCGTGTTCAAATGATTTAAATATTGTGAGAAAGGGGGAACTGAACGATTGACATAAACGAAATGGCCTTTTAAGCGTAATACAATCCTGTGATCAAAGAAACAACTTGAGAAACCTAAAAAGCGCAGAGTAACATAAGCATGACCAAATAGCAGTAATCATGGTCCAGCAAGAGCCACATCAAAGTAAAAATTAAATGTCCACACAACTCAAATATGAATGTTTGCATCTTGCCACACCAAATATGACACGTCATCAAAGCATGATTCAATACTAGAAAAAATGTCCTCATGCATTAGAGTCTGTAATAAGCATGATCCAATAGCAAAATAATGACCCACAGCAGAACAAGGTTATGAACAAACACACAGCAAAAGACCTATACATTTAGCAGGGCCACAACAAAAACTCTCCATCAACGTGACCAAATAAACAACCAACTCAAGGTCAACCTATCATTCTAAATGTGTGACTGTGCATTGGCATTGTACAACCAGCATGCACATAAAATTCCCTGAAAGTAGGATGCTTAAAATGTTGACCCAACCAACATTTCAAATTGGCATCCATCGGGACTTTCAGAGCAGGTCAGAGATCTGGTACAAGCATTCATTCATATGGCCAACTACCAGAAGGCTGTGCCAAGAGAGAGGTCATCTGGCAGTGCCATACATTCCAATGGGCTTCGGTGTGAAGGGCCCCTGGCCCCCTGGCAAATGACTAGCAGTGCCCCAGGGGCAATACCAAGGACGTTATAGTGATTCCCCTTACAAGTTGCGTAGAGGTAGCCACTGAGTAGAGTAGGAGAGGTGACTGCACCATATCAGTGGCTGGTCTCCCAGGTACGGGGCATGGGGCTGGAGTCGGGGGGTTCAACGGACAGGGGCTCTGGCCTGAGCTTAGCCGTAGGGAGATGGCTGGCACCACTGCTGGGGTGTGCAGTGACTGTCGCTGGGCAGGACGGTGGCCACTTTGTTTGAGAGGCTGGCACCCAAGTTCAAGAGCAGCAGCCTCGGCCATCCAGTGACTTGGAATTGATACCTTAGCATTGTGCCTGCGAGGATGACTGGGGGCCACTGCCATGGTGTATGAGGACTGCTGCCTGATTTGGAGGCTAGCGTCCTTATCAGAGGCTGCCAGCCAGATGCGGGGGTAGCACCCACAGCTGTCTGGGTATCTTGCCTCAATGCCTTACAGCTTTACACTCCAGGCAGGGCTGGAGACCCTGCCAGGTTGTGCAAGGACCCCCCATGTGTTAGAGGGCTGCAGCCCCAAGTTGGAGCCTGGCACTGAAAGATGGGTGCAGCACCCCTTGCTATCCGGGGTTCTGGGCTCAATACCTCAGATCTTTGTTCTCAGGAGAGGGCTGATGTCCCTGCTGGTGCATGCATGAACGGCTGTTGGGTAGTGAGGGGGCCCCTTTGCATTAACGGTTGGTGCCCAAGGGCATCTGTCCTGGACACTGGCCTTTATGCTTGAGATCTTTGCTCTCCAGAGAGGGCTGGGGTCTCGGAAGGACACACAGGGATTGACACAGATTAGTGGGGAGGTTGCCCCATGTGGGACGCTGGTGACAAGGGTTGTGGCCACATCCTGGTGATCTGATGCGCTGGCCGGGCCATGTTAGAGTGTTGCCCTCCAGAGAAGAACGGGTCCCCTGCCCATGTATGCTTAGACCACTGCCGTGTTAATGTGGCACTGTCCTGCTTCCAAGGAAGGCACCCAAGGACGGGGGCAGCAACACCAGCTGTCCGGGTCTCTGACCTTCACACTTTAAGGCTCTGCCCTCCAGGCAGGTTCAGGGACACTGCCGGACAACGAGGACCTTCGATCATTAGAGGACTGTTGCTGTACGTGGAACCCTGGAACCCAAGGGTGGGTGCAGTACCCATGCTGACCGAAGCTATGTCCTCCAGAGGACTGCAGCTATATTAGGGGGCGCACTGTCCACGTAGGAGTTTTGCATGCAAGGTCTTAGAGCTTTTCCCTCATGGGAGGACTGGAGACTCTGCCAGGGACCACCACTGAATAGTGGCTAGGATGCCCAGTATGGGGGTCTACCACCCAAGGGTGGATGCAGCACCCCAAGCCTCCCGGAGTGGGCCAGGGACCCTGCAGGGCCATTTAAGAACTGCTGCTGGGTTTGGGGGCCTGTGTCCCATGTGGAAGCCTTGGATGTGAGGGTGTAGGTGACAACCATGGCCGTCCGGTACTCTGGACTCAATAACTTAGAGCTTTGCCCTTGTGGAGGGCAGATGCTATACTTGGATATGTGGAGTCTACTGCTGGGTAGTAAGGCGACTGCCCTGTGTGGGAGAGAGGCACCCAAGGGTGGAGACAGCATCTCTGCGATCCAGGTCTATGCCTGGGACGTGTTAGAATTATGCCCTCTGGAGATGATCATGAGCCTGCTGGGGTGCATAGGCGAGATCTGACACCTGCGCTACACATCCACCTGAAGGAAGACCCTTCTCGCCGACTAGTAAACCCAGCCGGAGACAAATATTGGAGTCTGCCAGGCTGTCTGTGACTTAGGCCATCTGCTCTGACCCTCCTAGGCAGATGACCAGTTAAGCCCAGCCAAAGAACCAAATGGTCTGAGCCAGACCACCTTTTCCAGATGCCTGGGAAGCCATTAGGGTTTTCCTGCTGCAATCCAGGACTGGGCCTTACGGCAGCTCTCCAGAGTCCAGGGCTAAGCCACCAGCTCCATTCCACGGGTCCAGAGCCTTAGACACCATCCACACCCATGGCACAGCATTTTTTCCCTGCCTCTCCTGCCTCTCTGTTGTGGGCTGAGCCAAGGCTATATGATCTGGCAGGCAGACCAGAAAGGGAGAAGAGGGCTCCCTGCCCACCCGCACCCCAATGCATTCTGATTTCTTCCTCTGCATCATCACTAACACTATATTCTTCTGACCATTTCTCCTCTCCTACTCCTTTCTTGCCCCTCTCCTTCTTCTCTACCTTCTTCATAAAAAAGTCTTCATTACAACTTTGTTCAACTTCTTTCCTTTATGCACCTATGGCATTTGTTCCTTCTTCTAATACCTTTGCTTCTCTTTCCATTGACATCACTACATCTGGTATCTCTTCTAGTTTTACAGATGTTCTTTATCCTTATTCTCCCTTTTCTGCTTCTCACAAACCACTCTTGGCCTGGGTGTCTTCTTCCCTCTGCTCTTCCACCAATCTCTGTTTCAGGCTGAGGATCACTGGTGTAAATCAAGGACCATCATTGATCTTGGTCTCCTAACTTCTCTTCATTCAGCAAATGGTTTATTGCTTCTTTCTGCTAAACAGCATTACTTACAAACAGTTTTCGACTGTCTCTCTTCTCATCCAAAATGGTTATTTCAGAACTATAATTGCATCCTTTCTCCCCCTTCTCCCGACCTTGCCTCGCCTTCAGCTCTTTCAGCCTCTGACTTTTCTAACTATTGTTTCTCAAAAATCATACTCCTTCATTGGTCAATTACTTCCTGTTATGTCATCTCCCTCTGGTCTTTCATTCTCTCCTCCTTCTTTAATGACCACCTACCACCCTCTCTCAGTTTTTGATACGTTATCTTTTATTGCCAAGGTGCAACCCACTGCCTCTCCTTCATCTCTCATATTTTTGATTGTCTTCCTTCTGGCCACTAATCTATACTATCCTCTCTTCTTGTTCTCCTTGACTTGTAGGCAGCCTTTGGCACAGTTGACCACACTATCCTTCTTCCTTCTCTTCTTCATCATCTTGGCTTTTCGTACTCTGTTCTGAATGGTTTAACTCCTACCTTTCTAATCACACGTTCTCTGTCTCTTGGGCTTGTAACTCATCTTTGATCTATCTTCTCTCTCTACAGCATTTTCCAAGGCTATGTCGTGGGCCCTTTTCTTTTTTCTCTCGAAGCCACCACTTTGGCTTCTATTATCTCTTATTTCGCTTATCCTATCACCTAATTAATGATTCAAAGATCCTCCTTTTCTTTTCTTCCTTGTCTAACCACGTCCTTCTCTTTCTGCCTTTTTGCTTTCCTTCCTGTTTTAGATGTCTAATGCACCTCAATCCTTCTAAGACCGAGGTTCCCTTCTACCCTGCTTATACTACCCCCTGCCCTCTTCCTCCTTCATCCATTTCATTTGCCTGTTCTGTTATTTCTATTTCTTCTTTGGTCCATAATTCTGGTGTTATTTTTTTTACCATGCTCTTTCTTCTACTTCTCATATTGCAACCCCCTCTTGTTCCTTTTGCTTTCATCTTTTTAATATTTTCAAGGCTTACCAGTTTCTTATCCTTGAGGCTGCACAACTTCTAATTTCTTCCTTAGTCTTTTCTCATCTCTTCTACTGCTCTTGCCTTCTTTTCTGCCTCCCTGTCTATCAACTCGCTCCTTTCCACTCTATAATTCCATGGTTCACATCCTTTGTGGTCTTTCCCCTCATGATTAGATTTCTGCTGATTGCATTCCTTGCATTGTCTATCTTTTGAATCTCATTTGCTCTTCAACTTTCTTTTTCTTGAATTTAAATGTGTTCATGGGTTAGCACTGTCTTATCTTTCTTCTTTGATTTCATTTTTCTCTTTTCCTTGAGCTCTCAAGCTCTTTTCCTTTTGTTAGTTACTTATCCTCCCTGTGCCCTCTTTCATCTAGACTCCCTTTCACTATTTGCTCCTCAGCACTGGTATCTTCTCCCTCTTTCTCTGCTTTCTATATCTTCTCTGCCTCTTTTTAAATCCTGCCTGAAATACTATCTTTTATCCATCTGATTGCTTATGTTTCATTTGACTTATGTTGTACAATAATATTCTTTTTGTAAAGCACATATGCGTGAAACACTATGAAAATTCAATTAAAAGAAAACAAACAACAAACAAGGACTAGCTGGGGCTGGTGTGACAGTTACTCCAAAAAGGTATTCTGTGTATGTTTGATGCACAAGCTCAGAAAGGCAGGCAGACAATGCAAACTATTGCATACTGGATACAAAAATGTTTCCCCCCTCTGTTCCCCCTCCTCTCTAATGTGATGACCATTGAATGACCTGGGACTGTGGCGGAAGCATTGGACATGGTGTCCCGGATCCATCATAGAAGAGGTGGGGGCTATTGTAATTGTATGCATGGAGTACAGATTTGGGCTCACCGTGGATGCAGACAGGGTGGTTTAAGATCCTGTCCTGCTGCTCTTTCTTTCTGGAGTTTAGTTTTTCCCCTTTCACTCATTGCCATTTTAGTTTTGGCTTTTAGGTGGCGCTGAAAGAGCTAACTTAAAGCAAAACTATTGTCATTAAAATAAGAGCTTTAACATACAAGCTTTAAATATGGGCTTTCAATGAGGTTCTCTAATGTTTTTCGATGCAGATGACATATGAGGATGGATGTGTGTTGTTTGGCAGTATGTCCCACCCATTTAACACCCATCTCTAAGTCAAATCTATATGATTTACGTCCCATCCCCACCCATCTCCACCAAAAACCACAATCCTCTTTGCACTATTTACTTGCATTTGTAATGTGTGCTGAATTTAAGTTATGTTACATAGTTTAATGTATTTTGTATTAAAAATAAACAAGTTACTGTTATAGATACATTTTTTGAAAAATGTCTCTGCAAATGTTCATGTACTTATTTATGAATGTTGTTCTAGTCTGTTGTGTTGTAAGCAGTACTTGATTGGATCTGCATTTTTGTGAGGATATGATTGATGTACAGTACGTGTTTTTGTTTGCCCAAAGCAGCCACTTTGTTTCACTGAATCCTGGTTATTAACCCAGAAGTCTATGGTCGCTGTGTTCATTTGTGTGGGTCTGGTTACTTTTTCTGCTGGGGGTCCATGTACTCTTGAGTCTCTGGCAATGCAGAACAACTGGGCTCAGAGTGGGTTGCAGCTACGGGCTAAGCATGCTACCTCTACCCTTTCCCTTCGGTGGGACTGTCCTTCCGAAGTGAGGGGACCCTGGAGCAGCAGGGCTTACTCTGTGTCCATGGACCAATGGCTCTTCCATGCTGGCCAGTGCCTGCCTAATTTAGAGGAGGCTGAAGTTACTCCACAATGGTGGGCCAGTGTTTTCTTGTGGGGGTGGTGAGTTAAAAATATATTTGCTGCACTCTGGGGTTGCAACCATCATTCACGCTAGTGCTCTGCTGCGCTCCTAGTTTCCAGTTGTCTGCTCCACGTTGCACATCATGACACTAACTCTGGACACCTGCACCGGGCCACTCTACCTTAATGAAGTGCTAAGAAGCCCAAACCTTCTCTACAACTCGGATAAACAAAATCTGGAGGTGGATGAGTTGAGCAAGGAGCTCACCCCCACACAGGTAAGCAGCTCACTGCTTTAAATCTTTCCAATAGGAAGCACTCTGTCCTCCCCATTCTCATGCATAATCTCGCTCAACTCAGAAAGTATTCCCCAGCCCCCTCTCTGCCTTGCTAAAATATCTTTTGTAATGCCGTAACTGCATGGGGGGAAATATCTGCATCGTCATGTCAAATGTCGGAAATGATAAACAGTTTTCAAAGTCAAATTAGCTATTCCACCTACAGAAATGGGGGAATAGGAATATTTTATAAACAATTTGCAAATTAAGGTAAAGGCCTGCCGCTGTCCCTAATAAGTAGACCATAAATCAGTAAACACCCAGACGTGCTAGTTCTGGAACTTGCTTATTGCGGAATGGAGCAAAACAGGGAAGGCCTTTGGACTGATGTGAGCCCTGTCATTCTCCAACAACTATACTCAAACAGGAGCACTGTTGAGGTACCCTCAGTCCATGTAGCACCCATCACGATTTTAGTCAAAGCTTGTGTGTGGTCCAGAGACATGGAAAACAAGCATTGGCAATACCAACAGTTTGAAGATGTGTGCAGGTTAAGGAAAGGCACTTTCCAGGGACTGCCATCGTGGTATTATCTGACCATTGATGGTAGAAGGTGCAAAATGATGCAAGTACTTGTGCATTTAATAGTTGTGCCTGGCATATGCTAAATACTTATAGACAAGCCAAAACTATTGGCT
This sequence comes from Ambystoma mexicanum, assembly GCF_040938575.1. Taxonomy (NCBI): domain Eukaryota; kingdom Metazoa; phylum Chordata; class Amphibia; order Caudata; family Ambystomatidae; genus Ambystoma; species Ambystoma mexicanum. Next base: position 287,861,965 of record NC_090922.1, read on the forward strand.
TTGCCAATGCTCGTTTTGTTACAGTAAGCACCAATAAATTCTGTTAACGGTCTTAACGCAGACTTATCACCCAGATAATGGAACTGCACCACCAGGTTTAGGTCATCTGAAATTTACCTACAACTAGCAGACAAGCTACGGGCCTCATTATGAGTTGGGCGGTATTCCAGAGGTAAATCCACCAAAATTCCACCCAACTGAATTACCATTACTACCACTTGGTCCGATGGAACTACCCAGGATTACAAGTGGTGGTGGCGGAGTTAATCACCATTTTTATTGAGTCAATTGAACTGTATGGGGCATTTTTGGCAGAATTACTGCCGGCAGAAGTTTTCTGCCTATTTTCTGCAGAAAGCGGGAGGATAATTCTGCTACTGCCAATTTTTTCCTGCACCGTCATACTTAAAATGAGGCTAAAACCCCTACAAAAATATCTGTCAAGCTATTAATATGGAAAGTGTATCTGTTTTTGCACGTCTAAACAAATGTGCAAAAAAGTCCACTATAGTGGTCACTTCAGTTAACAGTTACACCATAGAAGAAGCAGCGAAGGCTTTCGCATTGCTCATATGTGCACAGTGGGCAGCACAAGCTTCATCCACAGTGTACTTGCAGCATGGGCAGACTAGCATGTTGCATTAAGCAGTTTATATCCGAATAAGAACAATATCTGTTAAAGATATGATTATGGATTTAGTGAAATTTTATAAGCACTTTTTATGGGTATTAGAAAAACATGGTTACCTGCACATAGAACATTATTTATCCTGGTAAATCTACAGTACATGAAAGGAATAAGCTTGCTATTTATATACGTCCGTGGGGATATAGTGTTGCACGCTCATTTTTCGCTTAAGAGTACGACCCAAGAATAGCCCCTGCACACAATAAGGTGTAGAATGTATCAGGCCTGTTCATATATATAGGTCACAATCAATAGATGCATGCAGATTTGCAAAGTTTACACGATGAACTTGAGGCAGTAATTCAATACAGGTTTAATGAAGTGGAGGAACAGTGTGAGAAAGTTGCCTCTGTCCCTGGAATGTGACCCTGAGACCTAGGGCCACCCTCGGAGAGCTCTGGTGTATGTTTATTTGCTGGCAGACACACATGCATGCCTGTATTTGGGAAATGTGTCACTCGTGGAGGGTGAAGACAGACTGCAGAATAGGAATTACATGAACAACTAGAATATGATATTGACTTTAAAATGCAGGGGTATCCTTTTCAGGTAACTGTGGAACATGGCTGAGTGCCCTACCTCACATGTTGTGTATGAGTGATAGCCTGGGATGGAGGAGGCATGGCTCAATGACATCACTTGCATGAATAATTTATTGGCAATAAACGGAGGCATTTGTAGCAGCATTTGGCATATGAAGGCAGCAACTGGACATGCGAGGGTGCACATTACAAATGGTAACTTTAACAAATGGTAACTTTAACATGCGCACGAAGCATTAACTGCCATTAGATGGCATTGCTTTTGGAGTTGAGGCTACACTTGTCATATATTGACAGAACTTGGACAGGTGAGGCAGCACCTCACATATGGTGAGTATATCATGAATTTGGACTGCTTCTACATATAGGGCACTGACAAGTATTACATGGTGTTAGGGAGAATTCTCTGTTTAGGCTAAATTTCCTAACCTAGTGAGTCCCCCAGCAGCTTTGCTGGATTTCTGGAGTTTGTTTTTTTCCATCCTGCCAAGAGTGAGACTCTTTTCTCCCACTCTTGGACATGTATGTGTGTGTAATTCCTTTGAAATGTCAATGTGTTCGATGGGCTATGGGGTCTTTTACTCCATAGGGTCTCATATGTTTTTCTATGTGTGTTACACCGCACCCTACGTGCCGTAACACCGGGGCGTCCTAGCGGACCCCCACCATAGACTCCATACCCGGGGACTGACTACTGTCTCCCCGGGCATGTAAAGTCACTATTGGCTTTACTAGACCTAAATTTACTAACAGGACTGGTACAAACCATCTTATTGTGGATGTACTAGTAGGGGTAATTCGATTACTCCTAGACCTGTTACTCGAGGGGGCACTGTCCCGTCCCCCCTCATCGAGTTTTGGCTGATGGCAGTGGAAACTACTTGTTATGTTCGACCCCGAGCATAACCCTATGGGATTCGTCCCATTGTTGGAGATTTATACTTTTTCTCGTTAACCTCCAATACCACCGGTCTACTTATCCTAAATAAGTTTATCGGATGGTATTTTCTGCCAGAACTCGGTTTGTAAAATGGCGTCTGTGTTTGTCTCTGTGACTCCTAAACCAAAGGTTGTGCCCTTTGTTCCACTTTTGGCAGGCCTCTGTACAGAGACCCTCCAAAGTGGTGCCATTCTGTCTGGGTTACCTCAGGGGTGTGGGAGGGGGTTTAGGCACCCTGGACCGAGTTGCCTTGCCAACTCAGGTCGCACTCTGGAGTGATTGGCCCAAGTGGTGAGCGTTCCCGCTCACCACTTAGCATGTGTTGATTGACAGCTAGGCTGAATGAATGGGGGTTTTCTGCATAAAAGCAGGGCTTTTGGGACTGGATCTTCAGAAGTCGCCACAGGACCTAAGAATCCGACGAGGATAACGCTGAGCCGACCTGCACGACGACACCTCTGGTGGAGCCCTCCGGAACCGACTCACCACTTCCCGACGACAGAGGAGATCTCCCTGCCGGAGAGTCTCTTCCCCTGACTGGTGGGAACAACCAGTCCCCTTTGCTTTTTATTCGCCTCAGGACGCAGTGGTCGAATTGCCCGTGCAGAGCACCCCGGCAACCGGATAGCCACTACCCCTGTACCGCGACCAAAAGGTGGTGCCTTGTGACGGAGCAGTCCACGGCTGGTCTCTTCCCTGGTGGTGCACCGGACTTCCTTTTTCTTCGACGACGAGAACCTCTCTACTCTTGGCAAAGATCCGATGTGCATCCACCACCAGGAACATCTGCCCCCGCCGGAGCTGCTCTCCACAATAAGGTACCGTGTCCGCCTGGCTTCCCTTTCGATCGGATTGAGCGAGGTGTCTTAATCCTCTCCTTTCCGTTGGGTCGCCTCCAAGCTTTTCTCATTTATAGTTCTGAACTGGTTCAACCTGCCGATAACAATTTGCTACAAAGACTTGAATGCATCTCCTCTAGAGACTTTTTGGGACATCGCGCCTTGCCTCTCTCCGAGTGGGCCTGGCCTCTGAACTTTATGATCTATTGTGATTCTTTCCTTCCTGCCTTGCATTTTATCCGCGAAGGATTGAACTGTGTTGATTTCATGACCTGCCTATCTTTTTATCTCCCGTCCTAACTAATGTTCGAGTGTCATCTAGGTTGAGGTATACACCTCTGTCTGAAAATAAGTGATACCGGTAGAACCTAGGAGTTGTCGAAATATTGCTAGGGGGATTGATCGTTTTCTACTTCGTAGAGTAATTGTGTTTGATTTGTTTGCTGTGATTTGCCTTAGTGTTTTTCATAGATGTTCTGTTATAAATAAATGCCTTAATATCTTTACACTAAGCCTTGTTGCGTGTTTGCTTGTCTTGCTGTGAAGAATTGCCCTATTTTGTATACTCCACATACTGCTCAACTTTTCTTGAGAGAAGTCTGACTGCTCAGCCACAGCTACCAAGTGAATCTGTGTGGTACAGACTGCTACCAAGTGGGTTCACCGCCAAACGCCTGTAGTCCTAAATCTTTTGCAGTGGTCCCAGAGGGAACTGCACAGGTTTCCGCCTAACACTGGTGTACAGCGGTGGGATTTGTATCGAGTATACAGTTTAGAGTGCCTTTTGACACTGTAGGATAACTAACCACAAAACCTTGCACAAAAGCAACTTTCAAAAACATGTCTACGATGGAAACTTACAGTCAAGAGTCTTTGTCAGGTGAAAATACTGAGAGTTTGCGAGCTCTCTGTAGGCAAGAGAATCTTTCTGTAAGAGGCAAGAAGTTAGAACTAATAGAGAGATTGCTGGCGAACCAAAGTCTGGGTACTGGTTCAGAGGAACCAATCTCTCCAGCAACTGTAGATAACAGTGATGGTGTTGATCTGAAACGTAATTCTGATGATAGCGATGAAGAGGCTGACGAGGACGGCGAGGCTAACGAAACTGTCTCACCTGCTCCTCTACCCGCCTTACCAGCTGTGCCTACGGGGCCCATACCAGGTCCCACAAGTAACCCTGCTTATTTTGAACTTGAAAAAATGAAGCTCGAACTAGAATACAAACGGTTCTTGGCTCAATCTGAACGAAACCAAGAGCTCGAGTTCAGACGGATGAATGCCCAGGCTGAGCAGAAGCAAGCTGAGTTAAGACTCAGGGAAATAGAACTTAATCACGAGTTAGAGATGAAAAAGTTGTCTATGGAAAATGCTTCTCTCTCCTCTGGTTCCTCTAGGAGCTCCAGTCCCAAAAGACCCCGGATGCCGAAGGAATTAGTGGGTATGTATGAACCGAGATTGGATGTGTTGGATTGGTTGAAATTGTTTGAATACAATCATGGGCTCCAGGACATCACCGGGAATGCTTTGCTTCCCTGGTTGTTCTCTAGGCTCCCTCCTGTTGCGACTGATGTGGTAATGGAGTTGGGGGAGGCGGATAAGACGGATTACGAAAGTGTGAAACTAGCTTTGATAGCTAGATTCGGGAAGACCCCTTCCCAGTATCCTAAGAGGTTCAGAACCCTCAAAAAGCATGATGGTACCCCTTGGGCTACCTGGGTGAGTGAAGGGTTGAAAAACATAGAGGGATGGATTAAGGGTTACAAGGTGAACACTTATGAGGGTATGAGAAATCTTTTTATGTTGGAGTCTATTTATAATGCCTGTTCTCCTGAGCTCAGACAGCAATTGGCTGATTCGAAGGAATTGGATTCCAGGGAGCTAGCTAAGGCTGCTGACTTGTGGGTTGCCAACAGGGCAACTCATAAGTATTCTGGGGCAACTCAGAAAAAGGATGAGGGAAAACAGCCTAAAAAAGACTCAAAAGAGAATTCTAATAGCTCGCATTCCAAAGAGGGCCCCAAACAAAACCAGAAGGGTAAGCCGCCAGGAAAACCACAGCAGAATAGTATGCCTTCTGGTGCCAAACCGGAAGGAGGGCAGAACAAGACACCATTCCAAAAAGCATTTGGTAAATGCTTTGTTTGTGGCTCGACTGACCACAGGAAAGGAGATCCCAGATGTAAGGGTAAACCTTCAGGGGTCCAGCTTGTCTCATTAGCCTTCGCTCCAGAGGAGGAAGTCCAAATGGCAAGTGGAAACTTTCTACTGCTAGCTGACGAACCCATTGGAGTCTCAGCCAGCGTTTCTTTAGTATCTCTGGGGTTGTGGGAACAACAGAATGTAGATGTCTATAATTCTATCCCCGATAATACTAAAGAGTATTATAAGGACAGTGTCCAGGTGAATGGTCAGGAGGCGCCTGCCATTAGGGACACTGGGGCCAGCATAACTGTGGTGGATAAATCGTTTTTTCAGGCTGAGGATGTTGCTAAGGCACCCAAACGCCTCACCAAGTTAGCTGGAGGGCCTGTGCAGATGCTTCCCCAATTACCAGTTCTCATCCAGTGTAACGACATGACTGTGAAGATACCTGTCAGCATACAGAGTGAGGTACCAGGACGCGTACTGTTGGGTAACGATTTGAAAACTCTCAGAGTTGTATCGCATACTCCCAGACCTCCAAATAAACGGTTACAGGAGCTAACCAGACCTGCAAGAGAGAGGACCATGCGCGGAACTCTCCAGGAGATGATGAAGAAAGATATCACTCCTGCTCCACTGGAATTGTCGGCCGCTGTCTCCAAGAAATCAGAAGCGAAAGGGAAACCTAAGACTTCTATACCGAAACCAGCTGCCAGCATTCCAGTGCAGCCGACACGGACTTCCCCGCGGTTGTCCAAAGTCACACCCGTAACTCCACCTCCAGCCGAGGCTGAGAGGGAGGTACAACCCTGCGTGGTAGAATTAGACTCTGAGGAAGAGCTAATGGAAGGCCAGGAACTCATTGGAGATCTGGATCCTGTTGACCATCCTGAGCTGCAGTCGTTACTGGCAGAAGGTGGACCCAGCAGGGCAGACTTCAGTAAGGGACAGAGAGAATGTCCAACTCTGGAAGGTCTTCGCCACCAGGCAGAAGCTCAGGCTGAAGGGCAAGAGCCTGGGAAACACAGGTTGCACTGGGAAGATGGCCTCTTCTACAGTGAACCGACTGAGTCTGCACCTGGAGACTACAAACGACTTGTAGTACCCCAAGAGAACAGACCACAGTTCTTGCAGTTAGCCCACGAGATTCCTTTGGCTGGTCACTTGAGTTTCAAGAAGACTAAGGAAAGGCTCTCTCTCTACTTCTATTGGCCAAAGATGGGGGCCGAAGTAGAAAAACACTGCAGGAGCTGCCACACCTGCCAGACCTCTGGTAAGGTTGGTTCCAAGAATGTGGCACCTTTAGTGCCTCTCCCAGTCGTGGGAGTCCCATTTGAGAGAGTAGGGATTGACATCGTTGGTCCCCTTGATCCTCCAACCTCCTCAGGCAACAGGTTTATACTTGTTGTAGTAGACCATGCTACTAGGTATCCTGAGGCGATTCCTATGAGGACTGTTACAGCTCCGGCTGTGGCTAAGGCCCTCCTTGGTATTTTTACTAGGGTCGGGTTTCCTAAGGAAGTAATCTCTGACAGGGGGTCAAACTTTATGTCCCACTACATGAAAGCCATGTGGAAAACCTGTGGAGTTACTTACAAGTTCTCAACATGTTACCACCCACAAACCAATGGGTTGGTGGAACGGTTCAACCGAACCATGAAGAGCATGATAGGTGCTTTAGAGGAACCCCTTAAGCGTAAGTGGGACCTTCTACTGCCATGCCTTCTCTTTGCTTATGGAGAAGTCCCTCAGGAGGGAGTACGTTACTCTCCCTTCGAACTACTCTATGGTCATCCCGTCAGAAGTCCATTGGCCCCAATTAAGGAGGGGTTCGAGAGTGCTCCTTCCCCCAAGCCAGTCAGAGTGACTGACTACGTGATAGGTCTCCGGAGGAGAATGTCACACATGATGATGGAAGCAAGCGATAACTTGAAAGCTGGACAAGCATTGGTCAAGCACTGGCACGATCAAAAGGCTAACATGGTTGAGTTTGCTCAAGACCAGCTCGTTCTCGTTATGATCCCAACAAGGCAGAGGGCCTTGCAAGATAAGTGGATGGGACCCTTCCAAGTAGTGGGTAAACTCGGAGAGGTTAACTATCTGGTGGACTTGGGCAATCCCAAGGAGGCTCCGACAGTCTTTCACACCAACCGACTCAAAGCGTATGTCTCACGACCTGATGTAGGAGCGTTGCTTCTAGCATCATCCGAGGAAGAAGAAGAGAGTGAAGCTCTTCCAGATCTCCTCAGAGGCTTACCTTTAGACGAAAAAAATTGAAGGAGTAAATCTCTCCTCCAATCTGACACCCGAGCAACAACAAGAGTGCAAATCGATGTTGAATCAGTTTGCCCCTCTGTTCTCGCTTTCGCCAGGCTTGACCCCTTGGGGCCAGCACGACATACTCACTGGTGACTGTCTGCCAGTCAAGAGCAGAGGAGACAGAATGTCAGAGAAAGTACGAACCCACATCAAAGGTGAGGTCAGCAAGATGCTCGATCTCGGGGTAATAGAGCCCTCTACTAGTCCATGGTCTAGCCCAGATGTGTTAGTACCAAAAGCCGGATCTAAAGAGCTTAGATTCTGCGTGGATTATAGAGCTCTTAATGCAGTCACCAAGACTGATGCCCACCGTTTGCCAAGAACAGATGAGTTGGTGGATAAACTTGGTGCCGCCAAGTTCCTCAGCACATTTGACTTGACGTCAGGCTATTGGCAAATAGCCCTGACAGACCATGCCAAGGAGAAAACTGCATTTTCTACCCACGTTGGCTTATACCAGTTTAAGGTAATGCCATTCGGATTGAAAAATGCACCTGCTACGTTTCAACGGATGGCAAACCAGGTTCTGAATGGGATGGAGGACTTCTGCATTGCATACTTGGATGACATCGCAGTGTTCAGCAATTCCTGGGAAGAACATGTAACCCACCTGAGAGATGTTTTGCAGGCTCTTGGACGAGCCAATCTGACCATAAAGGCGAGTAAATTCCAAATTGGACAGAGTAAGGTAGTCTATCTTGGGCATGAGATAGGCGGTGGAGAAATAAGGCCTTTGCTCAGTAAGATTGAAGCTGTGCAAAATTGGACAACACCGACTACTCAAACCCAGGTGAGAGCCTTCCTAGGCCTCACCGGGTATTACAGGAATTTCATAGAGAACTATGGGACCATAGCTTCTCCACTGAATGTCATCTCCTTGCCCAAATTCCCAAAAAAGGTTAAATGGAACAAGGAGTGCAATCAGGCTTTTGAAAACCTGAAAAAGGCTCTTTGCCAAGCCCCAGTAGTCAGAGCTCCTGATTACCGCCATCACTTCATTGTGCAGACAGATGCTTCCAATGTAGGGATAGGTGCCGTACTCAGTCAACTCGATGGGAAAGGTAGGGAGCACCCCGTTTGCTTCATCAGCCGCAAGCTGAAGGATCCTGAAACAAGGTGGGCAACAATCGAAAGAGAGTGCTTTGCTATCGTGTGGGCTCTGAAGAAGTTTAGGCCGTACTTGTATGGTTCTACTTTTGTCATTCAGACTGACCACCAACCCTTGAGATGGTTAATGCAAATGAAAGGGGAAAACCCAAAACTATTGAGATGGTCGATCTGCCTGCAAGGGTTTGATTTCACCATTGAGCACAGGTCAGGGTGTCACCACCAAAATGCTGATGGTCTCTCTAGGATGTATGTCATCGACTAGAGGTATGAGATTCATCCAGGAGTGGATTAAATCCTCCTGTCCCTTAGTCTGGGGGGGGCGAGTGTTAGGGAGAATTCTCTGTTTAGGCTGAATTTCCTAACCTAGTGAGTCCCCCAGCAGCTTTGCTGGATTTCTGGAGTTTGTTTTTTTCCATCCTGCCAAGAGTGAGACTCTTTTCTCCCACTCTTGGACATGTATGTGTGTGTAATTCCTTTGAAATGTCAATGTGTTCGATGGGCTATGGGGTCTTTTACTCCATAGGGTCTCATATGTTTTTCTATGTGTGTTACACCGCACCCTACGTGCCGTAACACCAGGGGGTCCTAGCGGACCCCCACCATAGACTCCATACCCGGGGACTGACTACTGTCTCCCCGGGCATGTAAAGTCACCATTGGCTTTACTAGACCTAAATTTACTAACAGGACTGGTACAAACCATCTTATTGTGGACGTACTAGTAGGGGTAATTCGATTACTCCTAGACCTGTTACTCGAGGGGGCACTGTCCCGTCCTCCCTCGTCGAGTTTTGGCTGGTGGCAGTGGAAACTACTTGTTATGTTCGACCCCGAGCATAACCCTTTGGGATTCGTCCCATTGTTGGAGATTGATACTTTTTCTCGTTAACCTCCAACATACCACCGGTCTACTTATCCTAAATAAGTTTATCGGATGGTATTTTCTGCCAGAACTCGGTTTGTAAAATGGCGTCTGTGTTCGTCTCTGTGACTCCTAAACCAAAGGTTGAGCCCTTTGTTCCACTTTTGGCGGGCCTCTGTACAGAGAACCTCCAAAGTGGTGCCATTCCATTTGTTACCTCAGGGGTGTGGGAGGGGGTTTAGGCACCCTGGACCGAGTTGCCTTGCCAACTCAGGTCGCACTCTGGAGTGATTGGCCCAAGTGGTGAGCGTTCCCGCTCACCACTTAGCATGTGTTGATTGACAGCTAGGCTGAATGAATGGGGGTTTTCTGCATAAAATCAGGGCTTTTGGGACTGGATCTTCAGAAGTCGCCACAGGACCTAAGAATCCGACGAAGGTAACGCTGAGCCGACCTGCACAACGACACCTCCGGTGGAGCCCTGCGGAACCGACTCACCACTTCCCGACGACAGAGGAGATCTCCCTGCCGGAGAGTCTCTTCCCCTGACTGGTGGGAACAACCAGTCCCCTTTGCTTTTTATTCGCCTCAGGACGCAGTGGTTGAATTGCCCGTGCAGAGCACCCCAGCAACCGGATAGCCACTACCCCTGTACAGCGACCAAAAGGTGGTGCCTTGTGACGGAGCACTCCGCGGCTGGTCTCTTCCCTGGTGGTGCACCGGACTTCCTTTTTCTTCAACGACGAGAACCTCTCTACTCTTGGCAAAGACCCGACGTGCATCCACCACCAGGAACATCTGCCCCCGCCTGAGCTGCTCTCCACAATAAGGTACCGTGTCCGCCTGGCTTCCCTTTCGATCAGATTGAGCGAGGTGTCTTAATCCTCTCCTTTCCGTTGGGTCGCCTCCAAGCTTTTCTCATTTATAGTTCTGAACTGGTTCAACCTGCCGATAACAATTTGCTACAAAGACTTGAATGCATCTCCTCTAGAGACTTTTTGGGACATCGCGCCTTGCCTCTCTCCGAGTGGGCCTGGCCTCTGAACTTTATGATCTATTGTGATTCTTGCCTTCCTGCCTTGCATTTTATCCGCGAAGGATTGAACTGTGTTGATTTCATGACCTGCCTATCTTTTTCTCTCCCGTCCTAACTAATGTTCGAGTGCCATCTAGGTTGAGGTATACACCTCTGTCTGAAAATAAGTGATACCGGTAGAACCTAGAGTTGTTGAAATATTGCTAGGCGGATTGATCGTTTTCTACTTCGTAGAGTAATTGTGTTTGATTTGTTTGCCGTGATTTGCCTTAGTGTTTTTCATAGATGTTCTGTTATAAATAAATGCCTTAATATCTTTACACTATGCCTTGTTGCGTGTTTGCTTGTCTTGCTGTGAAGAATTGCCCTGTTTTGTATACTCCACATACTGCTCAACTTTTCTTGAGAGAAGTCTGACTGCTCAGCCACAGCTACCAGGTGAATCTGTGTGGTACAGACTGCTACCAAGTGGGTTCACCGCCAAACGCCTGTAGTCCTAAATCTTTTGCAGTGGTCCCAGAGGGAACATGGCTTTTCTGAAGCTTGTAAACTGTACTATCATGTTAGCACCTGCAAATGTGAGGTTGCACCTTGTGTATGGTGGCCATCCTATGGGTATGAAGCCTTAACTGGCATGCAAGGGTTTGGAGGCTGCACTTGGCATCTGATGGCAACACAGCACCGGGATATGTCAAACTGTATGTTGCTTATTATAAATACATCTTGCATGTGAGGCTATTATTGCCATCAAATAGCTGTATCTGCATATAGGAGGCTGCACATGGCCTGTAATGGCAATAACTGGAAACATGGGGCTGTGTTTAGCAAATGACAACTATACTTTGCATGTGAAGCAACATTTGCCAAAGAAGACCAGCTACTGGCTTCATGAGGCTGTACTAGAATATGAGGTGTGTGCCCCTGTCTTATGTTACTTCTGCTGGTTGTACACCTGTCATATCATGGCCCAACCCATGGTATAGTAAGGAGAGCATGAAAATATGCTTGATAACTAGAATAGTCTTTAGTTTGCTCTAGCAACGTTTTGTGATCCTATTAATCTAAGGTGTATTCAAAAATTGCTCTTGACACCCCCACCGACAACAATCGGTCATGTCATTCGAGTCAAAGATTAGGTGAAGTCACTTCCTGTTATGTCTTTCCGGTGAAAAAAGGTCATAGGACATCACTTCCTGTGCTGTCCTCTGGCCTTTAGATGAATTGACATCACTGCTGAGGTAATAGGGTGTTTTCTTATTTGACACATTGCAAAGTTGTGATTCACCCCACTTCAGTTTACACCTAGGGTATTATTCTTTCTTTAAAAGCCAGAAAAAACAGAATTTATCAACGCAATAGCTCTTTAACGAAACGTGACCAAAATGCAGAAAATAAGCTTCACTGATATTATTAGGCCAAAATATTCAATACGTGCACATGGATTCTGCAACTTGGTGTTCTAGTACTCTGCAGTAATGGGCTGGCAATTCAATTTAATGTCTCTGTGCTTTGAAACGTTGCCTGGTGCACAGTCCCAAAGCCTTGTCTCCCCCATATCACTGCCTTACTTGCCAGGGCACCCCGGGGACTAAAATGTTCAAGTGCAATGTTGTGACTGGATGCAGACACACCGCGGGTGCTGCCTGGAGTTTCAAGGCTAGGAATGGACGTTCATGAACATAATAACCGGCATTATCTCGGCAGGGTGATAGCCTTAGTCTGTGATGTAATGATCACAACACGTTCTCAACATGAATTTTTTAAGAAGGTCATTTTCTATAACTACATCTTCCTGTCAAAAATTAATTATTCAAATCATATTGCTTAAATGTATAATTTTTGTAATCATTATTATTTCATGGCTACATTTCTTTTCTCTGCTAGGGCTCTTCTTCACACACACTTAACAATCAGGTTCCTGGTAGTAAGACATTCAGGAGTACTGCAACCACATCAGAGTCACGGGCTTGCCCTACTGGCACTTATTTAATTCCCCTTGTTGAGTTTTATTCAGGCTATTTATTTATTTATTTATTTATTTATTTATTTATTTATGTATTCATTGTAATTATTACATTTGTGAAATGCCCAAACCCGGAGGTATCACAGTGTTTGTTCAGGTAAGCATTAGGTAAACAGGACAGTCGGTAGGTGGTCATCAGGGAAGAACTGCAACAGATTAGTCATAGTGGTTAAAAAGCCAAGTTTTGATCAGTTTTCTGAAGGTCAGGTAGGCGCGTTTGTTTCTGATGTTGGGAGGAAGCGAGTTCCGGATTGAGGGAGCAGATACTAAGAAGCTTGTGCCTCTTGCTTTTGTTGCTGTGGAATCTGGGGGTCTACAGAGAGAGGCAGGGGGAAAATCGTAGTGGACACACATTACATTTCGGGACAATACAGTTTTTGAGATAGGTAGAGGCCTCATTGTAGATGCATCTGAATGTGAGTGTCAGGATTTTAAAGTCAATGTGGGCCTTGATGGGAAGCCAATAGACCTTGTGCATGGAAGCTGAGATGTGATCTGATTTCTGCAAGCCCAAAGCAGCACGGAGGGCTTTCTTTGTAACAGATGTAATTTGTCAAGGTTTTATGAAGATGTGCACATGCTTAGAGCGTTGCAGTAGTCCAGCTTGCTGATCATAATAGCTTCGGTTAGTGAGAGGCAGTTTTCTCTGGTGAAGAATTTTCAGCTCAGTGAAACGAGTTTGGCTGTGTGAGCAGTGGAAGAGGCAAGGGCATCGATGTCATTGTTCATGGAACGTTCTGCTCAAGTTGAACACCTAGAGTTTTCAAAAGTTCCGATACAAGTGTAGGGGTACCGTCAATGAGGAAGGATGAAAAGGCTGGGTCTAGGCATTTGAAGGCACACCCCTGAATGATCACACCAGAGAGAAGTCAACCCGCTAGGAAAGAAAGGCCCAAGTCGATCTTGTAAGGATAACAAGTTTAATCTCACACGCAGATGAGGGCAACAGCAAAGAACTCTGCTGCTAAGAACGTTCTGCAGAAAAGAGGTTCAAGCAGAAACATTTAAAGGTACACAGCATCATAATGATGCAACAAAATGCAGTAAAAACCTGCACAGCTGATTGGTTGGACCCTATACAGGTACTGCCTTCATCCATATGGGATGGCAGTTTATTGGCCCCAGCCCAGTTTGTCAGTCTTCCATCAGCTTGTTTATCACTCATACTGTGCAATGGACAGTCCCAAAGACAGACACACATGAGGTTCTGGGTCACTTGAACCTTCACACACACATTTCACTTCCTTCCTCTGCGCCATCCAGCTCCAAGGTCTCCACCATCGTTTTGAACTATAATTTATTCCTCCCTGCACCAGGCAATGCAAATCACATGATTGTCGCTCAACGATGTGCACTGTCCATCCTGTGAACATTTCAGGACTTGTTACTTTGGGGTTGGTGGTGAAAGGGCACCTGGTGTCATGGAATTCAAAGATCTTAGGATTCAGTCAGTTATATGGGCCATAACTTGTGGTCACTCGGGAGTGGGCTGGGTCATGCTTTGGCCAATGTGAGATAACATGTACACCAGGCGCTTGCCTCTGATCGCGGCCTTGTAGGGTGCATTCCTCTTGGGGGGAAAAAAACACATCTTTGCGGCACTTTCAAGAACAATTAACAAACACTGTGGCAGGTGGGAGTGCGGACTGTCCTCATTGGAGCTCGGGCATGGCTGGAGATTTCTAGGACCTCATGGAATTGGGCCTAGTGTATGTAATGCCGTATTTTCAGTGCAAGCCTTCTTTTCTACCTAGGATTATTAGTATTGATGCAAAATGGTGATGCCATCTGCACATCGGGCTACACCATGTAGTTAAACTGTAATTGACTAAATTGAGTAATTGGTTGTATGAACATGGAGTCCTGCTGGACCGGAAGGTGTCCCTCTCACTGACCCCCTTCTCCTGGCTCATCACAGTACCTCGAATGCATCTCACCTTATGTTAAAGCACTTAAGGCGGCGGGGCTGCCCCTTCCCAACATTTCCCCCTTTTGTTCTTCTAGAGTAATGACTTCTGTAATAGTTCTGTGCTCCCGCTCCCCAGTTTCTACATCTACATATGGCTTATTCCCCTTTACTCGCACCCACAGCCTGCACACTGATTGCAAACTCTCCTCTCTATGTGCGTACTCTTCAGGTGAACAGGTAATGTAAATGCATCTCCCCTCCCCTGCCAGGTCCACCCAAACCTCTGTGTTATTTTCTGGATCAGGGTGTGGGGAAATGATCATGTGGTATAGCGGATCAACTTCATCTCCATACGGGATGGGGAACATTTCATACTTCGTGCCGCCCTGTGGGATATCGGTTTGTACATCATTGTTTTTTGTTGCACAAGGTACTTTCGAACCCCCAATTGATACCATCATTCTTGCGCTCTCAGGTGCCACGGAGGCACAGCATCGAAGAACCAGCCGACAAGTGCAGAAAATTACCAGGATGAACGCAATGATGTGCATTAACATCTTCACGATTGCTCCTAGCCACAACGGTGCCCAGTTAATTGCCATAGTTAGCCAATCACTGTCCCAAATTCCTCCTTCCTCCTTCATGTGAACACCCAGGCCTTGGACAGCTGCTATGATGTGGGATAATGATGCATTCTCTGTGTCTTCCGGAGGCACAAATGTACAGCAGGAATTGTCAAATTTTTGGCAAACACCACCATACATTGCTGTTAACATGTCGAGCACGTAGCGATTTTCATTGTCATAAGTCTCAGTGCCTGTAACTCAACCTTGATCATGTTGAGCCCATGCTCTGTGTCATTCGTGAGCTGGACCAGTTTCCACCTCACTATTTGGAAACATTTGGTATTGGCTGCAGCCTGCAATCTCGTCATGAGTAAAGAGGTGAAAAGAGATTCTTCTTAACTGAAAAGCATACATTCCTCTGGTATTTCAGCAAGCAATGTGGAAGATTATTTAGAAATGTAATTCAATCTTTTCATCCTCTGCAGTTAATGGAACTGGTCTTCCCCTAGCTGGATGTGGGGCTCTTGCCTGGGCACCATACTCTTACCTTTATTTTCCACTGCGGTGAAACTAATCGGCCCCTCTGTAGGCAGTATTCCTCCATTCATGTGTTCTTCTGGGATAACTAATAGCATGAATGCAATGTGGCCAGCAAGCAACAGCCCCTCCATGGCACTGGGCAGCACAAGTAAGCTTGGTGGCCACAAATCTAGTAGTAATCCATCAGTGCCACCATTCCTTTCATCATGTCTGCGATCAATAAAGTTTTATTGCAATGTTCATTTGTACCGACAAAGACTGTACCTTTGCTGTGGAAACAGAGTTTATTTTCTTCTTCATTATACAATCGCACTGGCTTTTCCATTGCTGCAATCCAGGTCAACTTTGAGTTATGCTCTGTCCAGATTTGCGCACAGAAGTGGACCACTAGTGCTATCTTTTCCTTGCTATATGTTACCAGTCCTTCTGCCAAGCAAGGAAGTCTGCTGTCCTGCCAGTTATTATTGACGTACGATCGCCACTTCACCATCAGATAAGGTAACTCCACACACTTGATGTTCCTCGGGTTTTCGGTGCACTTTACAAAGTCTGGGCCCACCATTTGCAGTTCCACACTGAGAGCCTAGAACATTTCATTTATTCTGCATAGCGCAAGATGAACCAGGCATTTTGCCTCTATAATTGAGACTGCTTGTGATACTAACACCTTGGGAGCCCCTGATGCATGTGGAATCCCACATCACTCATATCCGGGTACCATGAATTAGTGAACTCGGGGTGATGAATATCCTCAATCACATCAAAACCCAGCCCTTGATATGCGTTATACATTTGTCGTACCTCTCTTTTCATTCTTCGATACGCATTCTCAAGGATGGCTGCTTTAGCAGTACTGTCAGAAATATTATTATACCATTTCATTGTTGTCATGCATCCGGGTTCCTAGAAGTAGTGGCACCGGTTTCGCTGGGGCGGCCATTGAATGTTCCTTCACGTAACTCCCGCGGTGTGGTGGCGGGCTAGTCTTTCTCACCCGTTGTTGGTGTGTGGCTGGCTGGGAGGTACATTATTCCATTCCTCCCGACTAGCTGTGCATTGCAACATCCGAGACTCGCTTCCACTCTCTCCTGTGCTTGCGTTCCAGTGCTCTTTTTTCCTTCTCTCCGTGCGGGTACCTTCTTTCGGTCCCGCCTCTTTGTTTCTCTTCCTTCGCCCGCCTTTCCCTCTCTCTGTATCGGCAATCATCTTGTCGCCATTCTGTCTCTCTCTGCCACCCTTTCGGCTAATTATTGCCTTTCTCATCCTTTTCTGCTTCCCCTCCTTCTTTGCTTTCGGTACTTTGTTCTTGATCGTTTCTCCATCCTCCTTCCGTACTGGCAACCGTTTCAATCAGCCAACGATCTCCTGATTGCTGTATGCGGATACAACTTACCTTGCATGGACTAGTTCTCCTCAGAAGCTCCTCCTTTTTTTCGCCAACATCAAGACCGAAGAACAAGTCAAAGACTTATTGGCAACAGGGTTTTTTCTTTCAAAGGCTTTTTCCCCGAACTTTTGCCTGTCTCGGTGGAGAGGCCACAGGGCTACAGCTTACAAGTGGCCACTGTGGCTTCCAATCTAGACAGGTTTCAGACATCGCCTCAGCGCCCCTACAGAGAGAGCCCAGTCCACAACAACTCAGATACCAGTTCCACAGGTGAGGAGTCAGAGGAAGGCAGTGGGTCAGAAGAGACTGAAGTGAATATTGACAGTTGTGACAATAGTGTTTGACAATCCCCTGCTTGTTGTAAACTACCTATTCTCTGCCTTCTTCACAGATGTAACCTGCATGTTAGAATCATTAAATCCACTTCTATTTTTATTATTAGTGTTCCCATTAGTACTGTTGTAGATATGAATCCACTCCTATTATCAACACTTATATGTATCATTAAATTTGAATAATACACAATCCTGACAGTCACAACCCCTCTATAATACCCTCCTCAATAGACTCCCAGTAGTACTAGCAACATCACACACAATCGTCCAGCAATTACTGACCCACTATAACAGATATATGTTCACAATCTCTCATTTGTGTTTCTATGCCTCGGTTCCCTACTTAACAAACAATCTTCTTCTTTCCTGAAATAGAAGCACAGACACACAAGACAACAGAAAAGAGAAACATGTACAAGACATACTTTATACACAAAGGAAGAAGGAATGAGATGGGGATGGAAGTAGGTAAGAGACAGAGAGAGACAGAGAGAGAGAGAGAGAGAGAGAGAGAGAGAGAAAGACAGAGAGAGAGAGAGAGAGAGAGAGAGAGAGAGAGAGAGAGAGAGAATGAGAGAGAGAGAGAGAGAGAGAGAGAGAGAGAGAGAGAGAGAGAGAGAGAGAGAGAGAAAAGCACTCCCAGACAAAGACAAATGTGGAGCTAGTAGCTGAGCTTTGGTCTGCCGCTTCAACGTAGCACCACACCTGTATTGTCCCTGGAGAGGTGGGTAAGGTGGTCGGGGTACTAGTACCATCACCCCTTATTTTAAGATAACTGATGCACCAGTGTGTTCTCTGGAGGTCCCCTATGAACGTCAGAGAGGTGGACCCAGTAGCGTAATTCCTTCACTTTGATGGCGAAGGGAGTACAAAACACCACCTCGTACGGTCCCTGGAATTGTGGATTTATCCACTGGTGCACAAAATTGCAAATGTAGATATAATCCGGAATTAACCTGGAGGGGAGGGCAAAGAGTAAATTGACAAGATAAGGCCCCTACTCTAGATACTTGTTAACACGAAAAATGGGGCACATCTATACCGTGATTTGTTACAGCCTAGTGTATCCAGTTTCTGAAAAACAGTGACCAAATAAACTGTTTTTGGAAAAGCCACTGTGGTTGGGGGCAAACACAATTGTAGAAGAACAAGGCTGTGGAGAAAGACAGAAAGGATACAGTGATTTTCTAACTATTCCTTCCTCCTATCCACACCGCAACCTAGAGAGTGCTGATGTAACGCTTATCAAAAAAGGGATAGGATAAGAAGGTAAACTACTTACTTCTATCAATGGTAAAAACATCCAGCCTTGTTCATGTTGTGCCCATCAACCACTCTCTTCCACTAGGTGTGCGTATTGGAAGAGACAAATAGCCAAACAATAAAAAATCAGTGCATCAATGCTCTTGAGTACAACCATCCACTAGGGTATTTGTGAATGTAATGGCCTACGGATTGCCTGTAGACCTATTGCACTGAGGTCTAAAAGACACAAAATACAAACAACTGAAGTTTGTATGACAAAACAACATGAAGACAATACACACTCCACTCTGCATTTTAGAAATGTTGGTATTTAACGTAGGGAGGGGTGAAGTAAAAGGATTGCTCACATACAGTAGTTCAGATTAATGCCTCTATAGTGTAGCAGTCACCGCCTACCGGTTTCAGTGGTGTGATTCTTACTATAGCCACTTTCATCAGGGCAGTCTTCTGGTTCCCTAAAGCATGGCAGGTCGAGTCAGTACCTGCCATGTGTTGGAACCTGTAAGATGGCGGGGCTGTACTTTACCACCTTCTTAATGTGGCATGGGACTGGAGCAGTCAGGTGAAACTTAACAAGCAGGCTTGTTTTCTTTGTTTAGGTTCAGTCGTGGTCGTGTGAATTTTGAAGATAATTCCACCTATCAGAGGATGCTGTTTTCTGTATTATGTCCCAGCTCCCGTGTGAGTCGAGATAGTTAGAAAATCAGTGTATCCTTTCTGTCTTTCTCCACAGCCTTCTTCTACAATTGTGTTTGCCCCCAACCACAGTGGCTTTTCGGAAAACAGTTTATTTGCTCACTGTTTTTCGGAAACTGGATACACTAGGCTGTAACAAATCACGGTACAGTTGTGCCCCATTTTTCATGTAGATATATTCCACCAGCAGCAGTGGTTGAGTTGTTATAATCTCAGGATTCCCTGTTTTCCTCCCTCCTCCCACCTCCCATCACGCCCCCCCTGATTGGTCACCACTGCCTGTCCTGGTGCCTTTGCTTACCTCCCTGCACGTCACTTTTCTCAGCATCACAGGTGAGTGTTGTGGGCTTCCAGAGATCCATGCCCTCCCCTGGGCCCTGCTGCCAGCTATTTGAGTTTTTTTTAAAAAATGTTTGTTTTTGTACCCCCCAATGATCACTCTCTCCACTCCCTAACCCTCTGCCCAGAGTCACTTCCCTCTTCACCTCCCTCACCCCGCATCCCACCCTTTCCCCCTCCCCTGATTAGTCACTGCTGCCTGGCCTAGTGCCTATGCTTACCTCCCTGCATGCTACTTTTCTCAGCATCGCAGGTGAGTGTTGTGGGCCTCCAGAGATCCGGGCCCTCCCCTGGGCCCTGCTGCCAGCTTCTTGAGTTTTTAAAATTATTATTTTAGTACTCCCACACCGATCGCACTCTCCTCTACCAACCGTTTGTACAGAGTTACTTCCCTGTTTCCCTCTCTCATCCTGCCTCCCATCCCACCCCCTCCCCTGATGCCTTACCGGAAACCGCCTTAGATCACACTTCCAGGGCATCCCCAGCCCGTGCAGCCCCCGTGGTGAGGGACCCGAAGTAAAGGACAACAGTTCCTGAAGAGGCAGGTCCAGACCGTTTTTGCCCATGTTACCCAGTGCTGCGGGCAGCCGTCAAACATCATCAACCGACAAGGTAGGGGGATAAGAACAATACTGGCTGAGCAATTACTGCTCCTCTGTAAATTGTCCAATCCCAACGAAAATCATTCTAACCTTGATTGCTAAGTCTTGTCTCAGCTAAATACGACCCGCAGCCAAATATGGCCCCTATGTAGTTTATGCCAAATAGTCACATTTTGCTACTAGATAAACTTTATCCCTTAGCCATATATTACTTTAGGATAGTCGGCCTAATTCAGCAATATATTGCACTGTGAGTGGTCAGGCAAATAATTTGTTTTCAGTAGATTGTGCCCCCAACGACATTGGCAACACAACAGCTTCTCACATTTAGACAGACCGTGCCAGATAACTGCAAAATAGGAACCTTCCACATCTAACCTGACTGCCCCAGACATTCTAATTGTGACAGACTACTGCTTATCAGAATTGACCTGATTGTGCCAGCTAGCACTACTCAGGAATTTCAAACTTAGACTTTCTGATTTCTGCATGCCGTTCGAGTTTACTACTTTTACTGTTATTGCATTCACTGTTGTGCCCCCGTGTTAGGCCCCTTCTCCCGCTATCCAGGTGTCACAAATGTGGGTCCTGCTATTGCATTTATTGTTATTGCATTCACTGTTCCCCCCCGTGTTAGGCCCTTTCTCCCGCTATCCAGGTGTCCAAAATCCGGGTGGTGCTATTACATTTATTGTTATTGCACCCCCATCCCCTGCTTTACCTCCCTCCATATACCACTCCCTTCAAACGCTTTACCCTCTTTCAAAGCAGCACATCTTGCTCTTTCTAAAACCTTTGCTTTATCACCTTCTCCCTCTGACCCACCTATGCTTTCTCACACCCCTCTTGCTTCCAAATCACTAAACGTGGAAAAGATGACCGCCACTCTCCCTCGACTCTCCATACCTCACCACCTCTTCTCTGGTCCAATTTACCATCCTTTTACAGCCCTGCCATCAGGCCATCACCCCTGTCTCTCCTCGTCTCCATTCCCTTGAACTCAAACTCTCACCCAGTACACCTAAACCCTTAGCGCCCTCCGGGCTCGATCAACAAGCAACAACTTCTCTTACCCGCACTCCACAGGTGCACCAATCACTGCCCTCCCTCCCTTGACACTCCCCACCACATCTCCCACATACCCACCACTGCTTGCCTACTATTCCCACTCCCCATTGACCTAACCCACTCACCGCCTCCTCAAAGAGCACTTCTGTCCCCATCCCCCACTACCACCTCACTGTCAGTCTCCGTCGCTGAGACTGATCCAACCACACCTTCCATCACAATGACAATCTCCCTACCCCCGCTTCTCATTCCAAATGAGTCCTCCCAGCCACAAGCGTCAACAAAACAACCACACCTCACAAAGTCACCTGCCTCCTTTATAAAGACCACCCTGTGGTGGAAAACAGACACAGCATCTTTGACCTTCTATCCTCTGACAATCCTGACCGATTTAGGGTTGTGAAATATTCCCTGATATCCTCTCCTAACACTGCTGCAGTACCGTGTGCATCAGAAACCCTTCTCACAGGGGATTTGGGGGTCTGCATACACCGGCCAGTGATCACCTTGTGAGGTGACAGATGATCATCTTTACTTGGCTGTATGTGTAAACTGAAAAGGGCTAGGGCAAACAGTACACCCAGTTTTTCTTTAATGTGGTGCCCAACTTATATAACTTGCTCTTGAGGAGGCCATTTATTCTCTCCACAATGCCATTGGCCTTTGTGTGATGAATTGAACATATCCGATATTTGATGCCAAGAAGTGCTGTAACGTGTTGGAATAATGAATTGAAAAAATGTGTTCCATTGTCTGATCTTAAAAACTTGCACACACCCCAGCGCAGGATAACTTGCCGCTCTAGAAACCTCACAGCACACTTGGCATCCAGGTGCGCACACAGCCCTGCCTCCACTCACCTTGAGAAAGGACAGACCACCAGAATGAGGTACTTCGATCCATCACAAAGCTCACACATATCAGTATAGTCTATGTATAATTCACGAATGGCCCAGTGGGGCAGGGCAGGACAAGAAGCCCCGTAATGTTTGTAGTGTCATTCCTGTACTAAAACGTTGACATGTGGTGCAATGAATGACATTTTCTTTGATGCTTTCCTGGAGGTGTGGTTTTGAACTGTGAGACGGGTAGTGAAATTGTTCAAATGCTATTGCTAGCAGCTCCTGGGGCATTATGTCTTCCCAGAGCTCTCCAGCCTCCATAGTAGATCTGTCAGAGATTGCTTACACCCTCTCCATAACCATAACTCCTTCTCCCTCTCCAGTATCCTTCCTTGTTTGCTCTGTAAGGCACTGGATGTTTGTTTTCCGGCGGAACAGGTACAATACTTTATTCAGCAGATACGTCGCCATTTTGGCTGCCATGTCGGCGGCTGCGTTCGACTTTGAGAATTTGTATGCCCTCTGGGTATGGGTGGCACACTTGATAACTGCCACAACAGATGGCTGCAATAATGCTTCTATCAATATTTATAACAGCAACGCATGCCACACTGGTGATCCATCCGCCCTCCGAAACCCCCTCTTCTTCCAGCGTGAAAGACCAGCATGTACCATTGTAACGTACATCTAGTCAGAATATATTGTGACACAATGCCCTTGAGACACTCTCAGTGCTTCGATGAGCGACACAAGTTCTGCCGCTTGTGCAGAATAATGTGTAGGCAACTTTTTTATGACCACCGTCTTGTACTCCCTTTCCTCAAGTCGTACCATTGCTGCCCCTGTCCATATCTGCCCATCCTCCTGACCAATTGTGGATGACCCATCAACAAAAAGTAACAGTTTATGCCTCAATAGAGACAAAACCGAGATCGTGATCATTGGCCCACAAGAAATTCTGAACAAACTCCACCCCCAATATGCCAACTTCTCCATTGAGAATATCCCATCCAAGCCTCCTCATCCGTAAAGACTCTAAGAGTATATCTAGATGACACCTTATCCATGGACAAACAGGTCAATTCCATTGCTTCTGCCACTGCCCACATCACCAAACTAATAAATGCCATGAAACCATACCTTACCAAACAGAACTTCCTCTCCATTGCTAGAGCCACCATAGGCGCCAAACTGGACTACTGTAACGCCCTCCTAGTAGGCACCTCTGCAAAAAACTTAAACAGACTTCAGTCTGTGCAGAACAACGCACTCAGAGCGGCCCTTAATATCCCCAAGAGATCACCTCACTGAAGCAAGGAGGGAGGCTCACTAGCTGCAGGTTATGGATAGAATAACTTTCAAGACACCTTAACCCACAAATGCCATAGCCTCACCGCCCCATCCTATCTCTCCGATGCCATTAACCGTAACACGTCCACACACCCCAGAAGGACACACCACACCAACCTTCTGCACATACCCGCATTCAAAAGAGCCAAAGCTGGTGGTATAGGCTTCCCCTATCAAGCCCCCAAACTCTGGAATGCCCTCCCTATAACCCTTTGTGCTGAAAAGTCCCTCTCCACATTCCACAAAACAATCAAGACCACACTATTCAACTGACACACTTATGCCTGCTGACAAATGTAACTAAGTATGAATGCTGCCTGCTCTGTACCCTCAGTTTTGAGTTTGTATGTTACTGCACCTTTGCTCCACTGGAACCAGATATGATATTTTCCACTGCTATAGCTAACATGCCTGCTGTAACAGTGCCGCAATGCCTCTGGGCTGATGCACGCTTCAAATCCTAATAAATAAATAAATGCACAATCTCTTGCTTTATGAGTGTCATCCTCCTCCCCGTCATGTGTTGCACAGTCATGCACCATCAGAGCCTCTGTAGTGGGCATGTCTGTTAAAAAAATGTCAGGATTCACTGTCTTACACCTAACCACATGAATATGGGATTTAGAGATGATCATCTCATATGCTGACAACTTTTGAATAGTCAGGGTAGATTTTAAACTTTCTAAAATAGCAAACAAAGAATGTTCCACATACAACGTTACTGAACACCCCATTATGATCGTAGAACTTTTCTCTATGGCAAGTGACCCACACATCCCCAGCCTGATCCCTAATTACGGCAACCAATAGGCTCTTCAGATCTCCTAATGCTAATGGCACCCCTGCCGTTTGTTTTTCAAACTCATATATCCACTTTCTCACCCCTGCTATGAGCTGTGGGAGGGCCTTAATTTAAAAAAAAGTATCCATTTGGGGAAAGGGAACATACTGCGTCCTCCCTTCCCCCATATGTATTAGAGGCACCTGCATCTTTGCTCTACACCCTTCCTCATAATTCCTCTTCTCTTTACCAATGCCATCTGGCCAGCACTGTTCCTCAACCTACCCCCCGCCCATGGACCTTCTACATGGGGTTATCTTCAGTCGGCTCTTCACCCCTCCTTCACTCTGATCCTCAGTAAATGTATCATCACCCTCTTCCTCCACATTCTCTCCCATCACCGTATTCTCCACTCCAAGATAATCCACCCACCTGGGCTCCTTTCTTTCTAAACACCTACACATCTTATACCTTCAGTATCCATCTTGATCAGTATTTCCCCTGACTTCCACTGCCTGATCGTTCTCTCAATATACTTATATCTCTTCCTGTTCCTAGGGAAGTTCTGTAGCCTTTTCAATTCCATTAGTAATCCTGTCTACCTATCCTTGAACTCCCTAGATGTGTAACATGTTGATGGCAGTACTTTGGGCGGGTGGGCATATGGAGGTGGGGGAGCGGCGGCCTGTGTTGTTACTGATGCTGACCCTACCACAGCAGAAGGGGTCCCAATCATGTTGGGTACTTGGATTAGTGTTGTCAAGGGATATAATCCCCTAGCCCAACTGGCGCCCGCCTTCTCTTTCTCCCTTTTTGTACTTTCCTCTTTCTATGCGGCCTCCTCTACATTTAATTGATCTTCTGCATATTCAAACATACAATATAGATTGAGAATCTCTTTTCTCTTCTGTAGCTGCTTCCCCTTATATTTTTCTACTAGAAATGTGGACATGTGTTCCAAAATACTCTTGTTGTGTGAACCCTGCCCTGGCCATGGACATGGATTCCCCCCTCCTCCTGACTCTGCGATCCACTGCTTATGATATTTCTCCACCCTGTCATGATACAGTGGCAGGGCATTGTACATGTGCTCTATGAGAGATCCTCCCCATGCTAGTGACGTCAATTTCTTACTAGCCCTGCAAATTCCCTCTATAGTGCCATGCACGCCGCTGCTTGCTTGTAACCACAACAACAAGAATATCAACACCCCTCCCTTGTTTAAAACCCTTCCCTGCACGCCCACACCACTGCACAAGAACATCCAACACCACACCAAACCAAGAAGCACAAAATTACTGCCCCTTCTAGGGCCTGCTCCTTACCCACAAAGCAAGAACACAATAATCTAAAACAATACGCTAAACTAGCAACCACTACTTGTTCCAGGCCTACTACTTATACGAGACCAGTACCCTTATTTTTTATCATCCTCCTTTAAATTATATACAATCCTGTGGTAAGCAAAAAAGAGGAAAGCAGGGTGGGGGTCACTACTAGGTTTGGCTAACGCTCGAAAATTAAGTACCTGTGTAGTATGATATGATATGATATGATATGGCATTTGTAACGCGCCTATACACAAGTGTTTCAAGGCGCAACGAGGCAGGGAGGGGGGAACAGGGGGGAAAGACAGACAGCGATCCTACTAGGCCAGGTGTCATTCAGATCGCGCAAGTGCAGGGGTAGGGGGAAGGGAAAAAAGTGCAAGGGGAAGGGGGGAGGGGGAAGTGCTGAACTGGGTAAGTAGAATAAAAAAATAAATAATAAATAGGGCCAGCTGGTGGCAAGTGCAAGGTAAGTGCAGACAAGTGCTGGGAGGGGGGGCTGTAAGGGATGCAGAGACAGTCCCGCAGTGCAGGGGTTGCCAGGGAGGCAGTGCAAGTGGAGAGTGGCTGGGCCAAGGACCGAGGTCGGTGAGAGTGGCCCAGGTGCAGGTTCAGTGCAGTATCAATGAAGAATTAGCAGGGGAGAGGGAGAGAGAAAGCAGAAGCAAAGAGGAAGGTTTTGAGGTGCTTCCGGAACCGAAGATGGTTCTACTCAAGTTTCAGGGAGGCGGGAAGGCTGTTCCAGAGGGAGGCCCCTGCCGCAGAGAGAGATCTACCCCCAGCTCGTTGCTTCGAGAAACGTCTGACCCTGAGGAAGTTGGAGACAGATGAGCGAAGGGCTCGGAAAGGAAGATATTTAGGAAGAGAGAGTTGAAGGTATTTAGGCCCCAGGCCTAATATCAATAAAGATTCTTTAGATAAATCAAATATAAAGGGTTATTTCAGGTGTAAAGGGGTAAGATGTCTCAAGGCCACTTGAGACTGAGAAGGGAAAAATAGAAACAAGACCTGTTGTATTCCTGCAGGTTACCCCTCTCTGCACTCCCAAGGGATTAAATAATCCCTAAATAATTCTGCAAACAAACTCAGGGCTCGACCCCTTCATGCGTTTTGTAGTTACAGGATTCACGCAGTGTTTAATGTCCAGCCTTAGCTAGATGGATGATACCTAATTATACATTCATGATTAATATTGGGCTTTGATACGTCCAAACAATTAAATGCTTCAGTAAATAATTTAAGTCTTCAAACTTGACTTATGTGTAGAAAAGTTTAAGTCATTCAATGATGAGTTGTGTTACATGTTTCACACAACAACGTCTCATAACATCAACATTTTCAATTTTCTAACAAAAGTGCAATAATAAACATCCTAATAAGCTCCACCAATGGTAGTCTTGTTAGTGTTTGCCAACAAGTTTCAGATTCTTCCTGAATCCTTCTTCAGGGCCTTGGAGCCTATTATTTCTGGTTCTTGTGGTCAATAATCCAAGCTTGATTGTGTACCTTTTATCGCCTTTTGCGTATTCCCAGTATTTGTCAATTAAAGTCTTGTGTAGCCAAAGCAGGACAATAGATTCCTTGTCACTACTCTGCAGTACCCAGATGCAACGATGGGAATCTAATCATCAATTTTCTCTGTGGACTTGTTCGCCGAGAAAGATGAAGATTTTCTGACGTGTCACAAAAACCACTGTGTTCTTAGTGTCCCCGTGGTGTGTCTCACGGCAACCTTCTCTATCATGGGCATGGCATCCCCCCTCCTCCTGACTCCATGATCCACTGCTTATGATATTTCTCCACCCTGTCATGATACAGTGGCAGGGCCTTGTACTTGTGCTCTATTGGAGATCCTCCCCCATGCTATTGACATCTATTTCTTACTAGCCCTGCAACATCTGTCTAATGCGCCGTGCACGCTGCTGCTTGCTTGTAACCACAAAAACAAGAACATCAACACCCCACCCATCTCTAAAACCCTTGACTGCACGCCCACACCACTGCACACCACTGCACAAGATCATCCAACACCAAACGACGAAGCACCCAATTACTGCCCCTTCAGGGGCCAGCTCCTTGCCCACAAAGCATGAACACAATAATCTAAAACAATATGCTAAACTAGCAACCACTACTTGTTCCAGGCCTACTACTTATACAAGACCACTACCTTTATTTTTATCTTCCTCCTCTAGATTATATACAATCCTGTGGTACCACCTTCCCTCCCCTTCCGAGGAGGGGCTCCCTACCTTACCTTTGCCTTACCTTTGCCTTACCTTATAAAGCCTCACCGTATATAATACATTACTGAAACTCTCCATTCATAATACAAATTTTAACAACAAATAACCCTACACTCATCCACGTCACATCGATGACCTTACTCTCCACATACTCACCCCTTTCACACTTCCCCATGCATCTGTTATCGCTTACAAGAATATACTCATATGTGGGTGCTCACCTTAACTCCTCTGTCACAGGGTTCCAACACCAGCCTGCACTCTCCTCGGAGCGGCGCCCCGCTTCAAAAATCAGAGAGAACTTTTCTTAAAATGACTAATGCTAAACCACTCATCACACGTGTTTTTTGGGGCCAGTCGCTTTGATGGGCATGGCTCATTCTGGAGAAGGAGTCTGGAAGCCTCTGCAGGTACGCAGGTGCTGGGATTATGTCAGGGTCACCATTTGAAGGCACGCAGCTGAACGCTCACACCAGAGAGAATACAACCCGCTAGGGAAGCAAGGCCCAAGTCGATCTTGTAAGTGTAACAAGTTTAATCTCACATGCAAATGAGAGCAACAGCAAAGAACTCTGCTGCTAAGAACATTCTGCTGAAAAGAGGTACAAACAGAAACTTTTAAATGTACACAGTGTCATAATGAGGCAACAACATACAGTAAAAACACGCACTGCCTTTATCATGTGAAATGGCAGTTTATTGGTCCCAGCACAGTTTGTTTATCACTCATACTGTGGACTTTGTTAATCCTCAAGACAGACACACAGGAGGTTCTGTGGCACTCTAACCTTTACACACACACATTTCACTCCCTCCATACATGCCATCCAGCTTCGAGGTCTCCACCCTCATTCTGAACTATAATGTATTCCTCCCAGCACCTCGCAATACAAATCACACAATTGTCGCTCAACGATATCCCTGGTCCATCATCTTTGAACATTTCATGATTTGTTACTTCGGGGTTGGTGGGCAAAGGGCGACTGGTGTCATGGAATTCAGTGATCTTAGGGTTTAGTCAGTTACATGGGCTATAACTCGTGGTCACTCAGGAGTGGGCCGGCTTATGCTTTGGCCAATGCGTGATAACATGCACACCAAGCGCCAGCCTTTGATCACGGCCTTGTAGGGCACATTCCTCTTGCATGAAAAAACAAATCTTTGCAACATTCTCAACAACAATCAACAAACAGTGTGGCGTGTGCGGGTTGCAGACTGTCCTCATGAGAGCTCAGACATGACTGGAGATTTCTGTGACCTCATGGATTTGGGCCTAGTGCATTCTCTTGTACATAGGATTGTTAGTATCTACGCACAATGTCGATGCTGACCGCACCTTGGGCCAGAGAATGTAATTAAACTATAATTGATTATATTTAGTAATTGGTTGTATTAACATGGGGTCCTTCTGGATGGGAAGGTGTCCCTCTCAGTGACCCACCTCCCCCAAGGCTCATCACAATGCCTCAAATGAATCTTTCCTTACTTTAAAGCGCCTAGGGAGGGGGACAGGGTGGTATGACAAGTCCAGATTAACAGCAAGGTTATGCGTTGCCAATCCAATGTTGAGTAATACTGTAAATCCTGTTTATCATGACGTGTCATCTGAATGGCTTCAGGAGATGGGGATGATCATTTGTGTGTCATCTGCAAAGTTGGTGTAGCTAATGCCAAGGGATTCAAGCAGGTTGAATAGTGATTTAGTGTAAGTGATATACAGGGTGGGGGAGAGACAGGAGCCTTGGGGAATCCTATGGGAACCGCAATGGGATCAGCAGCAAAGTCGCTGATACCAATCCTAGAGGTCCTTTCACTGAGGAATGATTTTGATCCAGGCTGTAGCTGAAGTACAGAAGTGGAAGTTAGAGGACATGTGGTGGTGGTGGAGTAGTTCATAAGGGACCAAGCCGAACACTACAGAGATGTCTAACAGCAAGAGCATGGTCAGATTGCCTGAGTCCCGAATTGTGTCTTATAAATTTTGTTATACTCTCACCCAACAGCCACATGTTGCCCTCCTGGGCCAAAACAGTCAACACTGAAGTCTTTGGTTTCACTTTCCTGTTCTGTGGCTCCTGCCAGGTTCTGAAATATAGAAATCGGCAGGCTTTTGGTGCTTTCTTATTCCTCTCAATGGCATCTCTGGCAGTATCTGTCATAGAACTTTCAGCAGGTTTGCATATTTAATTCTCTGGGACTTGAGTCTCTTAGTTCCTGAGAGTTAGCATTCAGAAGTCTCAAAGCTTCTTCCCTGGGTTTTGTCTCGGCTAGTGTCTAATTTGTAGGCTACAGCAAGCTTGCAGCCCCCATTCTTTCTTTGGTTCTAGTCTCTTTTACTAGCTCCTTCTGCCATGAGGTGAGTAACAGAGTCTTCTGCTCGCCCTGCCTCTAGCTGCAGGCTTTTGTAGAGCTATTGATTATTGTGATTAGTGAACACCCACAATCCCTAATCATTTTCCCGGTGGTTTGGACTGTCCCACTTTGGCTTCCCAGGTGCTGGCACCCCAATCCTGACCCCATGTCTTTAATTATGATTCACAGAGTGCTGAATGGGGGCTTTGAGGAGACATACACCATCTTGAAATCAGACTGATGTGTTGAGAAGTCACATGATGCCATGAGTGACCTCTATATTTGTTCAGGCCTCTATCACTTTGCAGGCTTCTTTCAGTAAGGGTTAATGTCTTCAAACTGTGAGCCAGCCTTGGAGGGCTTGTGGATCTAATAGAATCAATGGGGAGTGCTGGTGTGAGCATGTCTGGCTCTGCATAGTTTATTGAAAATGTAGACACATGTATGGCCCATGTGCTTGCCGGTGAAGAGGAAGGTTTCCATGACTTGTGAATTGAATTGAGAAGTTTAACAGATTCTGGTTGGGAGGGGGAAGGGAGCAACGGAATGGGCTGGTAGTTTCTGACGGTGGAGACCTCATAGAATGTTCCTGTAAAGCATAGGTCAACTTTGTTTCAGTCTCTTGCGCTATATAAAGATATGCTGATCTGGAAAAAAGGAGGGGTTCTGGAAAAACAATGATGTACCGCCTCTGATTCCCTCGATATAATTATAATTATAATTATTCTTTTATAACACGCTTAATATCAGAGAGTGGTTTCTAAGCATGGGATCGGGGGTCAAATCTGTGTTGCGCTGTGTTGACTTGCTTCCTTGCTTCCAAGTCAAATGCATTGCCCCTGAGCTATCCTTCCTCACCGAGGTAGCCTGTGGGCTTCCTTCATCATCAGTGGCCCTCTTGCTCCCAGTGGATGACCATAGTCTGAATTTGTCACAAAGCACTACCTCACAAGTGCAGTTGCTGCCTTGAAATGGCAAGTGCAGCCTTAAATGACTCATTTATACCATAAAATGTCTTCAATGCTAATTTAATGACTTTTGTTGTTTAAAAGAACCAGGTACTGATCCTCAGCCATGTCTCTTCCAACCCAAATCTCCAAACCTGAACCACTTTCACCATCAAAGACTTTAACATTCACTCCCACATTAGCAATGCATTTGCAACTGCTTCTTCTGTTAATGATGTGTTATTTATATAGCACCTTTATCCAAAGTGCTTTACAGAGCGCATGTTGCTACTCAAACAGCACCTGGGAATTCCAGATGACTTTGTGAAGATGGAAAGAGGAGTTCTGAATT
This sequence comes from Ambystoma mexicanum, assembly GCF_040938575.1. NCBI lineage: Eukaryota > Metazoa > Chordata > Amphibia > Caudata > Ambystomatidae > Ambystoma > Ambystoma mexicanum. Next base: position 287,893,372 of record NC_090922.1, read on the forward strand.
ACTGAATTAGGTTGCTCCACTTACTCAATAGGAAACTAAGGATAGAACTAAAGAGGTAGCAATGCCAGAATAACAAACATTGATAATGCCAGCAGTTCGGGCTTTTTTGTGGGCATGGCAAAGACACTTGCCAGGCACAGCCATAGCGGTATTAACTACCCATCGTTGGTAGCAGGTGAAAAGTTGTGTGAGTACCTGGTCATCTAATAACAGTGCCTGGCAAAAGCTTAAAACCTATGCACAAGCCAAACATGTTGGCTTTGCCAATGCTTGTTTTAAACAGGACTTCAGTGGCTTTGTCAATGCTTGTTTTTAACAGGACTTCACTGAAGGACAAGCAGAGGGCTTATACATCGAGTGGCTCAAGGCAGGCCTGGTAAGGCAGCGTGTTTAAGATTCTGATTAAGTTATTAACTCTCAGAAGACTGCTTTGAATAAACACTGGCAGGCACTTTGAATGCAAAGCCTGATGGTAAGGCTGGATTAAAGTGATCTCAGAGAGTTCCCATGTGGAGGTGTTTTGGGCAAGCAGAGGCATAAATGCGTGAGAATGGCCACATTACCAAACAATACCTACAGACTTTTTGTCACTCCTCATATGTCATTCCCGTGTGTCCTTCCTGATATGCCATTACACCTATCTTTACTCCAATGCAATCGTTTTCACTTAAAGGTGTAACAAACAAGAACATACTTAATATTCCAAACTAAAATGGTTATGTGTAGGTAGGAGAACATGCTAATTGCTCTCTTTTGTAATATTATATATTTTAACTTCAATAGCTGTTTCAAAATAACAATTTCCGCCTTTCATTCATTTTGATGATGCACAGATAGATCTCCTTTACTCAACATGCCTCAGAGAACATCAAGTTCCTTTATCAAGCGCTAGTGGGTGCACAAAGTTGCATTCATTCACATCCAATCACAGGTAATTAATTCAACAGCACCCACACAGTATCCAGTGCAAAATATACAGAGCAGACACCAAGAAGGAGAGAAGGTTAGGACTCATCTCCGCCTTCCCAAGAAATTGGGAATGTGGCCATATTTCACTGTGCAAAATCCACAAGCACAACTTGCTACCTGCCAAAGATGCAAAGAAAGTGTCCTGTGAGAGAATCCGGACACCAATTAGGGCACCTCTTCCCTGTGCATCTAAATGAGATAGCATCATCCACATTCCTGACTAAAGGAAGAACAGAAAAGGCAGCAACTCACTCTTCAATTCTAGACAATGGGAACATTTGCACCACCATGCTGCAAACAACACACCAGAAAATATTGTTGATTCACAATTTTGTTTTCCTTGTTCGAACACTGTCTTTGGTGGGAAGAAGCCACACACCCATCTCTTAGAAGAGTACATAAGTAATTACTCAAAATGGATGTGCAAGGCATTTACAAGGGTATGGAAGATTTGACAATGGTGGTTAAGTGCAGTGCAAAAGTAAATCTTACATTTTTCTTTCATTCTCAATTTATTTGGCTCTACCAATCAGAACAGCCACTAATGCAGTGCCAGTACCAGGCTCACAAAGTGGAGGTCCTTTATCAATTAATTCAGCTCAAACTACAAGCAGAGCCACTAATGCCTTTTTTGTACTTTGCTAGTGCACCATCGTAGACTGCCCTCTTGCCCAGTCCTCTAGAAGAGGGTAGGGTGGTGCAGGAGCATGTACCTCTCCCCAGCATCCACCACTACCTTGTCATTTAGCTCACATCAACTGACAAAGGCCAAGCAATAAATACATGTTGTGCCTGAATTCCTCATCACGCTGAATCACCTGTTCTGACCAAATAGCTCAACACCATACATTCTACCATCAACAACATGATTCTGCACTTCCAGTGGTGGTAAATGGGCCCTGCAATTCAATGCAAATACTGCCACTGGGTCGAGATGTTCTGGGTCAAAAATGTGGGATCAGGCAGGTGGTTAGTAGAGGTATAATATACCTTTCATCAGCTGACAGGCAGTAACTACACCCTTACCTGAAGTCCCACCCCTATGGGAGGTCCATGCTAACGGATGTCCCTCCCTACCGGATGTACCTGTGCTGTAGTGACATCATGCGAGGTGTTCCGGAAGTGCAGCCCTAGGAAAGGGCGTTTCCGGGAAGTGATGCAGTGGGGTGATTCATGTTTTGGGGGCTTGGCGTGGCCCAGCAGGGATTGTGACATCACGGTAGTGTCCCTGAAGTTTCCCCTGGCGCCTAACCTAGTAGTGACGTCATGCGGTCTGTTCCGAAAGTGCAGTCCTAGGAAAGGGCATTTCCCGGCAGTGATGTCATGGAGTGAGCTATGATTTTGAGGCTAGGCGTGGCCCAGCAGGGATTGTGACATCCCGACTGTGTCAAGCTCCAGGGATCTGGGAGATGATGTAGGGAGATGATGTAGGTATGATGTTGTGATGTCAGGAGGCAGGCCTGGGGGCGTTGTGGGATGATGTAGTTATGCTCCCTCCCATAGGGGCAGAGTGAGGTCTATATATAGAGAAGGAGCCCTGGAGAGAGGTGCAAGGCGCTGCTGGAGACTGGCTGTACTATTTGCATAACGTTTGCAATACCCTGAATCATGAAGCGTTGCAGCTAGTACTCTAAGAATAATTTAAGGAATGATGCCTGCAACACAGCTGAAAAGTCTGATAGTCCTAGAAGTCCGACAACAACAATTGCTGGAGCTGTTGAGGAATCGCAATGCCCCACCTATAGTGGAATGGAGTATGAGGATGAGTTGAGCCAGAGCATTTTTTTAATGAATCTTGGTGATATGACCTCTCCTGATTCCTACCCTTTTAAAGCTACTGATGAATGTTGTAATGGGGATCTGAAGGATACGGATGAACCTATGAAGACTCTTGAAGAGCCCTTGTATGCAGACCTGGGTGTTCTGAGGGAACTGTTTCCGGAGGCGGCCATGACCCCGGAGTTAGAAACAAGTCCAGATAGGCTGCTTATGGAGGCAACTGATGCTGTGGAGGACGGATTGTTTATGGAAGCCGTTAATGCTATGGAGGCGGAATCTGAGGGACCTGTCCTGTGTAATCTGGTATGTAGGAAAAGCGTGTGCTTGTGTGAACTATGTGTAAAAGTACACATTGACGCATTGAACTATGACGTTTTTGGAAACATCAACTGTTCAGGCTTGTGTGGCCTGTGTAATGAAAGTATGCTTGAAGCATGATTATTACCGCTGGTGCTATGGACATAAAAGCAATGACCCGCAACAGGATGCTCATGACTGTTTACTTCTGAATTATGACGCGAGAGCAATACGTCGGATATGTTTTATGTTGAATTCATATAAAGCTTTTCAGTTGCTTAAAGATGTCTATAAAGGCATGGGAATGCGCGTACATGCTAATGTGAAGCGCATTTTATCAAAAACATGGATAGAAATATACCATTGTCGCAATCCTGAGAAAAAATTGAGATCTTTACAAATGGCTGCTCCTGTGGATTTTAGAAACAGGGTAGCCTGTTTAATGGATAAAGATTTTTGTGAATCCCCTGAAGCCTTGTGTAGCACGCCGGAAACTGCTTTAAAGAGAGAAGAAATATCCAGAGTGTGCTTATTATATGTGTATATTTGTTTCTAGGATAAGATTTCTGAAGAGCCAGCAAGGCGTGTGGATCGTAAACTGCAACCTGGCCATGTATGTGTTTGTAAAACCTGTTATACGCTATGCTGAAAGAGCAGATATCGGAAATTGCCCCAGACACCCTGAAATATCTACAGATACCTACCCCACAACCAGAGCCATTTTGTAAAAGTTAGATGTGTATAGGTAAAATATATACCAACACCTGGCTACCTGTATTGGATGACTACTGGCATCTGTACAAATATGACATGGGTTCTTTATACCTACACCCTAGAGCGGTATTACAGTAGCTTTTGCAGCAATTGTATGAACATTACTTTAGCATTAAAGGATACATTTTACAGGACAGCAAATTGTATGAACTTTTAAATGCCTCAAGTGTTTTATGCATACAGAGTTATATGTGGGGGGAACAGGAGATTTTGTATAATGCATTTATAAGGCTGCAGAAAAAATATCACAAAGGGTATCGTTGTGTCAGACGCTATATGTATAAGAGTTGTAATAAAATTGTTTTCACCCATTACGTCTCTGTTTATTTTTTTGAAGTGCTTCAGCGTTCAAAAGCTCTTATTGAAGCATGCATGAAAGCTATTATGATGAAACCAGCATTGGCAGTTATGGGGTGTTGATGCTCTTTATAAAAAACTACAACATGACAAGAAACCCATCACACGCATAGCTGTTAAGGAATGGTTATCTGGTGAAGAGGCATATAGTCTTCATAAAAATGCTAGAAAACATTTTAAAAGAAGAACAACCATGGTTTCTGAAAGAGACCACCAGTGGCAATCGGATTTAATTGAAATGCGCACCTATGAAAATCAGAACGATGGGGCGCAGTACATCCTGACGGTTATTGATATTTTATCAAAATACGCCTTTGCTGAAGTTTTGAAGGATAAGACTGGATCAAGAGTGACGGCCGCTTTCAAACATGTTTTTAGCAAAAGCTGGTGCCTGTAAAATTACAAACGGATGCCGGCAAGGAATTTTTTGAATAGGCCCTTCCAAAATCTTTTAAAACAACATAATGTGTATCATTTTATAACGTACAATGAGGTTAAGGCTGCTATGTTGAACGCTTTAATAGAACCTTAAAATGTAAGATTTGGAGATTTTTTACAGCAAACAATACACATCGTTATGTGGGTGTATTAGAGGGGGTTTACATCTACGAGCTGGTTTATTATGATGGTGATGGTTCGAGCGGTAATTTTTACACCACAGAGTTACAGAGTTACAGAAGGTCACAAATGAGCCCCAGCTCTTTTATAGGATTGAGAAAATTCTTCAGCGTAAAGGTAAAGGAAATAAAAAACTAACAAGCCGATTCATGGAATTAATGTGCGCCGAAAATTCCCGCGCAGAGGTGCCAAAACGTGCGATTTGCAGTAAAAGTGCGAAAATCGCAGTGCAACTGCGAAAATCGCAGGTAAACCAGTGCACATCGATTCATGGAAGTCCATTCGCGAGAAAAATATTGGATGTGAGCTGAAAAAGTGTGCGGCGCATGCCGGCGCACAGGTCATCCAACGGTGTGCGCCACGGCCGCTGCGAAATCGCACATAGCGCGGCGCACATTACAAAAGTAGGCGAAACACGGGGTATAACACTCTGAATGGCGAACAACGCGCGAAAATATGGGCGTCACGGGGGTAGTACAGGAGGCAAGTGCGCGGAATGCCCACACGCTCGCCTACAACTCGTATTCATGGAATCGAATAGGGCAAACCAGCGCACGGTCAAAGACGCGCACAGGGCCAAACAAGTACGTCACAAGAAAGCAGGCGGTAGCGTCCCTGCGGCTGAAATAAACGTGCGCCAAAATGTGCGCTAACAAAAAGCTCCCATATACAGCTATGATGAATGATCCATGCAGTGGCCCTCTAGGACAAATGAGGTGCAAAGGGGTAACGACAAACACGGACAACCACTGTGTGAAAAATAGCGTGTGCGTGTATTACGGAGTTCGTGGGAAGTTCCACACGCGATTGGCCTGGGCACGTCTATTCCGGGTTGCGCGGGAAGTTTCACACGCGAATTTGCAGGGTACGTGTATTTTGGTGTGTGCGCCTGAAGTTCCACACGCAATTTCAGCAGGGTACGTGTACTCCGGGTGCACGGCAAATTCCACACGCAAATCCGGCAGCCTACGTGTATTTTGGGGGTGCCAGGGAGTCCCACACGTGAATTGGCTGTGTGGGTCCTCCCAGCTGTTCCCTCTACACCCTCCACGGCCCCTGCAGGCAGCCCACACCACAGGGGACTACCCTGCACCCCTGCACATGTCCCGCAGGCAGCCCATCCACCATGGCCATGCCCCCCAGCCAACCCACATGTCACCTTGCACTACTGCCCACCAACGCATGTCTCCCAGCACCCCTACCCCCCTGCATCCAGGGGCACCCTCCACCAGGCCCCCACTCCTGTCCCCCTGCACCCCCACCCCCTGCATCCAGGGGCACCCTCCACCAGGCCCCCACTCATGTCTCCCAGCACCCCCACCCCCCAGCACTGTAGGGCACCCTCCACAAGGCCCCCGCTCCTGTCCCCCTGCACCCCCATGCCCCTGCATCCAGGCGCACCCTCCACCAGGCCCCCACTCATGTCCCCCTGCACCCCCAGGCCCCCACTCATGTCCCCCTGCACCCCCACCCCCAGCACTGTAGGGCACCCTCCAACCCCCCTGCATCCAGGGGCACCCTCCACCAGCCCCCCACTCATGTCTCCAAACACCCCCACCACCCAGCACTGTAGGGCACCCTCCACCAGGCCCCCACTCCTGTCCCCTGCACCCCCACCCCCCTGCATCCAGGGGCACCCGCCACCAGGCCCCCACTAATGTCCCCCTGCACCCCCACCCCCCTGCATCCAGGGGCACCCTCCGCCAGGCCCCCACTCATGTCTCCCAGCACCCCCACCCCCCAGCACTGTAGGGCACCCTCCACCAGGCCCCCAATCATGTCCCCCTGCACCCCCACCCCCCTGCATCCAGGGGCACCCTCCACCAGGCCCCACTCATGTATCCCAGCACCCCCACCCACCAGCCGTACGATTTGCCTGGGTACGTGTATTCCAGGGGTGCGCGGGTAGTCTCACACGCGATTCCATCAGGGTACGTGTATTATGGGTCCGCGTGAACTTCCACACGCGATACCAGCAGGGTATGTGTATTTCGGTGTGCGCGGGAAGTTCCACACGCAACTGGGCCTGGGAGAGCGTGTTACATGTATTCCTGTGGTGGGCGGGAAGATTTACACGGTCGCCTACAACGCTCCAAAAAATAAAAGGACCAATCCTGAAACACGTACGCCAGCATGAAGCAGACGCACGTCCCGCGCAGCATAAAAGAGTGCGCAAACAACAAACAAGCTCAGACGCCAGGATGACTATACCGTTCCTAGCAGCAGTGGCCGTGGGATACCGCAGGAGGAGGAGAAGGATAGTCAGGGCCAGAATCTTCACACCCAGAACCAGCCTATTTTGTATGCCTGATGAACAGGTGTATGGGAGGTACAGGTTTCCACCACACATAATACTCAACCTGGTCAGTGAGTGGGGGGATGACCTCACATCACCCACCCTGTGCTCCCAAGTACTCAGCCCCCTGGAGAAGGTCCTCAATATACTGCACTTCTTGGCTACCGGATCATTTCAGCGGACAAGTGCCATAGTGGGGGGGGTGTAACAGGCCACGCAGTCATGGTGCCTACACCAGGTTTTGGCCATCATCACTGCACGCCCATCAGTCCGCAGGCATATATACCTGCCCAGAACACCTGCAGAAAGGCTGGCTGTCAGCCAGGATTTCTACAGGGTGGCACAATTTCCCAAAGTGCTAGGTGCCATTGATTGCACCCATGTGGCTCTACGTCCCCCCAGGGCATCTGAGCACATCTATAGAAACCGCAAGCACTGGCATTCCATCAACGTCCAGGTAGTATGTGATGCAAAGGGAATCATCACCTCAGTATATGCCAACTATCCAGGGTCCACCCACGACAGCTTCATTTACAGGATGTCAACCCTAAACCGGGACATGGAAGCTGGGCGGCATGGCGATGCATGGCTGCTTGGTGAGTAGAAATGCCACAGCACACGCATGCATGACAGATAATGCCAATACCCCACTAATGATCCCCATCACCACCTCCCCAGGGGACAGTGACTACCCTCTGAGCACACACATGATGACGCCAATTCGGAACCCCATCACGCCTCCCGAGGTAAGATACAACACAGCCCATATTGCAACACGGGGCATAGTGGAGCGCACATTCGGAGTGCTCAAGTCACACTTTCGCTCCCTTGACCGTTCTGGCGGGCAGCTGTTATATGCTCCCCAAGTAGTGTGCAGGATCATAGTGGCAGCATGTGTCCTGCACAACGTTGCAACACGCCGGGGCCTGGCCGTGGACATTGTGGTGCCCCCACATCCCCAACCACATGCACGCCCGCTGCACATGGGAGGGGAAAGGGCACGGGGTGAGGCAGCCCGTATGCATCTGGTGGCTAATTACTTCACATAGAAAGCACACCCCTGTGGAGTGCACACAGCCCTGGCACATACCATCTGACAATCAATGATGACTCAATCTGACAATTATGATGAACAAAGGGACAGTCAACTGTCAGAACCATAGCAGCCTGAGATTGTTCATCTGGAAGTGTCACAATGTGTGCATCCCTTCCTACACAAACACGACCAATGCAGTGTCATCAAAAGACACACTTCCATGCAGCAAAAATGAATACCCACTTGCAAAATACAACATGAGAACAGTGTCATGTCACCCAACCCCTCCCCGGCATGGCCACACAACACACCATGGCATGTCATGCAATGTGAGAGCAAACCAATTAATCCCCAAAACATGCCCCAAGTGTCACCAACTACAGTGTCCCTAATGGAAACTGGCCACACATGAAATGTTCACAGTAATGCAGGACCAACAAAACACATTACCAAATACTTAACAATAATACCAATCACCTACACAACCTCCAACCTACCATAAACATGACAGTACAGACTTAAAAAATTGGTAGCCTCACTACCTGATAATGGCAGCACTTCGAACACTTCCAAGTATACAGTGTTAGCGCCACGCAAGAGTGTTGGTGCACTGCTTACAACATGGACTCCAGTCCCAAAGTAGACCACCTTGTGAAGACATGAGAAATGGACCTGCAAATTAGGAGGATGAGATGGATGCAGAGCCACATATCAATACACCATGCAGTGTACAATACAACAACAATATGCACTAGGAATGTTTACACAGTATTGACTACAGACTGCCCACACATCAAATGGGAGTCCAACGTCACCGTGTAAGTCAATGTCACTTGGGCACACCCTTTGCAAGCCCATGGAAACGGGAAGCAGGAGGGGTGTGTGCCACACAAACCCAAGCATCTGACCCAAATTCAGGACAAGCCTGCATGTGCCCAGCCACAATACAGCGTATGGCCACGGGAGCCACACAAGGCAACACACTGTCCAAAAAATAAAAAATAAAAAATAAAAAAAAATAAAAATATAAAAAAATGTATCAAAAATGGCCATTAATGGGCCTGGTGGGGTGGGGGAGGCCACCCAGGAGGTCCGAGGACAGGGTGCACACCAAAACCCACCTGTGTAGATCTTGCAAAAAAAAAACATCTCCATGGGCTCATGGCCTGCACAGCTACCCTATTGTGGGAGAATCACTGCTGTCGCTCTCCTCACCCTCTGCAGCTGCATCAGGAGGTGGTGGCACTATGGGAGACAGCCCACGCAAAGACCAAGTCTGGTCCTCCATGGCAGCAAGCATGAGGGTGTGGAAGGTCTGGTTCTGGCGGATAATTGTGCATAGGTCCCCATGCAACAACTCACGGGATGCCCTGACCTCCGCCCTAGTTGCCTGCATCTCAGCTGAGAGCGTACGTGTGAGCCGCTCCAGCTGCTGTTCTGTCCTTGTGTTAGCTGAAGCCTCAAGCTCAACCAGAGTTGCCCTGAGCTGACGGAGTTCCACCCTCAGGGCTTCCCTGTGGCCCTGGGACTCAATGGAAATGGCTTCCCGCAGAGTCTCCAGTGCCGCCCGCCTGACCCTGTTGGATGCCAACATGTCCTCCCTGTGTGACTGGCTAATGGAGTCTGTTGCCTGCTGTAGTTGTTCAATTAGCCTTTCTTGGGGGACAATGGAAGTGGCCACCCTAGCCACGGCCTGAGCCATCATCTCAGTTGATGCTGCCTGTTGGTTTGCCATACCGTATATGGATTGCTCCCATGCGGTATTGCCAGGTGGCGTACGGCCACCGCGTCGGCGGGCACCACACCTGTCTGGGGCAAGGCGAACTGTGCCTTGCTGTGCCGGCACTGCCTGAGGCTGCAGGACTGCATTCCCCCTCTGATCTGCTGGCCCAGGAACAGGATCAGATGAAGCGGAGTGTGACCCTGCATTCGTAACCACCAAAGGTGGACCTACCAACACTGACATCCCCATTGAGGGTTCTACCCCTGGTGCAGGTGGGTTGGACAGTACAGAATCCCTCCCAGAAACACTTACCTGCGACGCCACATAGGTCTCATCATCCGAATCGACACCGGAATAGAGCTCGGTGGAGGTGCACCCAGTGACACCCCTTGAGATGACGGCCTGCAGCAAGTGTGGGTTCTCACCCACCACTACACCACGTCCCTCACTGGTGCACGGTCGGGCCCTCAGACCCCTCCTGGGTCTGCACCATCTCCACAACCCCAGCAGTATCAAGTGCATTATCCCCTGCAAAGACATGAAAGAAAAGAAATGACAACAGGCATTAGCAACATGGAACTCAATTAGGACTGAGAAGCAACAGAAACAGTACTTCATTGACACATGTACCACATGACTATAACCCTCCCATTCATGCACTGTCACTGCGTATGAAGGGGAGGCAAATGGCACACATTGATGACACCAAGATGGAAGACCAACAAATTTGCTGCATGCTGCCTAGCAGTGCCATCTCACATTGGCCTGTGATTGGCATGTCCAATACACATACATGACACATGCCATCACACAGATGGCATGTACCCTAGCCATGTCACACATGTGACAATAGGACTGAGAAATGCCTGGTGAAAGTGGTGGAATGCATACAAATAGCCTGAATGAACACAGAATAACATGCAACTATGTTGTGGCAAGATGACAATTCAAGGGCAACTGGCGTGAGGTTGGGCTGAATGTCTACTGTTGCCAGAAAGGATACTGCAACACCCAAATCCTGGTGCGCAGAATGTATTGGATGAAGCACATGGGTGACCCAAACCACTCAGGCACACACCCCCTCACCTGGCACTCAATCAGAAGCACTGACACACACACACCATGCACATGGATGACACACACATGCATGTGCACTCACCAGACAATACCTCGTAATCTGGCAGGTCTCCCACGACTTTGATCTGTTCCTCCGTGACGTAGGTCCCAGCAACATACTCATGTGGAGTGAGTTCAATGTCCTCTGCTGGAGACCCACCTCCAGTCACTAGAGTTGCGGCATGACTTGAGGCCAGCTTTTTCTTTGCCCAGTGCTTAAGGTCATTCCGGCGCTTGTAGCAATCATTAGCTGTGCGCCTCATGAATCCAAGGGCACTTATGAGTTCCGCAATGGTCTGCCAGTGTGCCTGACGTTGTGCAGGTGTGGTCTTGCATCCTGCAGTAATCACCATTTCGCTGTCATGTGCGGACACATACTCCACAAGTGCATCAAGTTCGACCTGATTAAAGCTGGGCTTCCTTGGTGGGCCGGACTGTGTAGCCGTGTCTGGGGCATCAGCCTGTACTGGACGAGCACTTTTCCTCTTCCGCTTGGAAGGTGGTGGTGATACTGAGTGTCCTACGCCGCTCTGGACACTAGGGGCTGGAGCCCCGGTGGACTGTGGACTAGGAGTGTGGGAATGAACACTCACCATGGGACTTGGTGCAGGCATTAGCTGAAGTGTGATGTAGTCAGAGGGAACGTCAGCAGGATGAAATAGGACCGACACTGTCCTGGCTGGGACACTCAGAGCTGGGGTGGATGGAGCCGCAGGTGCCCCTGCAGCCTCCCCACCCTGCCTACTCAGGGCAGCAGATGACATAGCTGCCCCTGATCCACTTGGGCTGGTGACACCAACGTGCACCGCCACACGTGGCCTAGACCTGCTGACCTGGAAGTCAGCCATGGAGTCACCCAGTGCCAGGTCTGGTGCCACAATGGGCTGGTCCAACAAGGGCTGAGCAGGGATGGTGTCAGTCACGTTACCCTCAACCAGGGGGAGGGTGGCATGGGTGTCCCTGACTGGTCACCCACACATGGGGGGCTACGGGCACCCTGCAAGTCCTGGCCACGTCCCCTACCATATCCACCGCGGCCACCTCTTGTGGCTCGCCCACCTTTGCCACCCTTACTGCGTGCTCGCCTCCCAACCATGGCACTGATGTTGTTGTGCGTATGGGAGTTGCAGTAAACTATTGTCCTGGGCAATTTGGGGTCAAAGGGGTAGGGTACTAGATGGAATTCGTACACTAGTGTTCTAGCAAGGCTGTATGTGACCCCTGGGGGTAGATGACGGGTCACGCAATGCAGAGGCACCCCGAAAAAGGGAGATAATGTGCACGCAACCCCTCCTAGACCACGTGCGTGGAAAAAAAAACCTGCACTATGCTGTGGCACCCAGAAACAAAAAAATGAACGTATTCGTGTCACACGCAGCCTAGACTGACCTCTGAAGGGGTAGGCAACACACGGGGCAAGCACAGATGTCAAATACATGCGCGACTCACCATCTGCCAGGAAAAATCACGTGAAAAATATGCGCGTGTGCGCATTGGCAACACCCCCGCCAAAAGAAGAATTGTACGCTCTCTGAGGAGACAGGACAACAGGAGAAGTGAACGCTGTTTGAGGAAACAGGCCCAGGAAAAAGACAAGAAGACAAAAAGCTGTCAGAGGTAACAGGGAGTACGAACTTGGAACGCCGTGAAGTAAATCACGTGTGAACCGACAAGAAGTACAGATTTCACCCACTCGCTCTCCACGAAAAGCACGTACAAGGAAATGGAGTTCTACACGTACCTTTTAAACATGCCCACACGTCCAGCGTCACTTCCACCCCATCCTCCAATTACACGAGCTGACACTCTGACGTGCAGTCATTGGACGTGTAACATGCACCCGTGTACAGGGAAACGCCCGCGCACGCATGTCACAGACGCGCATACGCACTGGTGGCCTTTGGGCCAATGAATTTGCGTACGTGTGCTGACGCGCTTACGCGCTAAGGCCCTTTCCTCGAATTACACGCAGACGTGCTGGATTTTCACGTGCCAAATCACTCCGTATCAAGCTGGCCACGCGTAAGCACACGGAAGACCACGCTCCTGCCCAGAAGGCCGAATTACTGCCCCCCAGAACCCTGAGCACGCTCCCACCTGCCATCTGCTGCTGCCTGATTGCCTGCTGCCCACGGCCCTGCCATTTGCTGCCTGCACATCAGCCAGGGGTGCTGTTGCTGTGACCACCCCTGCTGGAACTGAAGACTCCCGACTGGGACTCCGTCGCTCCACAGCCCAGCCCCAAGACCCAGTTGCCCACTCACTCCTGCTTCTGGGGTTGTCATGTCGGGCACTGCAACATCTGGCACCACTGACAACCCCCGGCCAGAGAGGCAGAGGGGCACCAGCTTCACTGTCACCGAAGTTGGTGTCCTGGTGGAGCAAGTCCTGGGGCAGTATGATGCCCTCTACGGAAGTTTGCAGGCCGACAAGGAAGGAAGGACTCGGATCTGGACGGACATCGTGACTGCCATCAACGCGGAGGGGGTGGCAGTCTGCGACTTCCAACATGTCAAGAAGCGCTGGGAGGACTTCAGGTCCAGGACCCTCAACAAGGCCTGGCGCCTCTTGAAGGCAGCGGATGCTAAGGGGCGCCGGGGCCACTTGTCGGACGGTCAGATGAGGGTGCTGGAACGCATTTCCCCAGCGCTCCACGTCCAGGTCCTTGAGAGGCAGACCCGTCTGGAGTCGAGCGGTAAGTTTACATGCATCATGATTGTAAGCTGTACGTGTGGTGATGTGCCAGTAGTGGGCAGGTTGCACATGTGTTTGTATGGGGCCAAGTATGGGTGGGGGTGTACAGGGACGTGAGGCTAACACATGCGAGGGCTGTCATGTGTGAGACATGGAAGGTGCTTGTGTGTGTAGGCTTGCATGCCAAATGCAGTTGTGTGGGCACACATGTTTGGATGAATGTGTATGTAAGTAGGCATGTTCATGATGTCACACATGGATGTTGTTTTCAGCTGCATGTTTCAGCACTGTGTACATGTGCATGTGTGTGTATTAGACAAGGGTGCAACAGTGTTGCAACATGGATGCATGTGACAGCGGGATGTGGAAGCCTGATTGGCAGATGTGACATGGATGCCGATCTGGACACTGCGACAGTTGGCAGAGGTGTACACATGCATGCAAGTGTGGTGGTGTGTGTACATGTGTAGTGCACTCCCTGTGTTGCATGTGATGTCTGGCTCACCTTTGCCTGCTCATGCTGTTGTATGTGCATGGATGGTACTGGCAGTTGCGATATGGCTGTGTTATGGCTCATGTGTGCAAGTTGAAATGACATGTGTGTTGGCGATTGTGATGCCATGTCTGAGGTTTGCCAATGCCACTCATGTACAACTGTCATGTGTGTATGTGTCCATTGTACAGTGCCCTGATGCCGGTGTTTTATTTCTCCCTGTCTGCAGCGTCAACTGATGAAGAGGGCGGAGAAGGTGCTGTCGAGCACAGCGGCGGGGATCGCACCACCAGCCGGAGACGCAAGGCCCGGCTCCCCTCCCAGGTTGTGATCTCGTCGGGGAGTGAGGAGTCCGGTGCCGCATCCCAGGCCGCAGCTGCCGGGGGGAGGTCCAAGAGGCGGAGGTCGGAGTTGGACTCTTCGGCAGCAGAAGGGGCAGCTGGGACTCCACAGGGCCCAATGGGGGAAGATGGCACGGAGTCATCCAGGTTGGTGGGGGGTTTGGTGGAGGAGGAGGCCGTGCAAGCAACAGAGACGGGGTCTGGAGGTGGGGATTCCACTAGTGCTAGTGGTGCAGTGCAGGACCAGGGACAGGAGGCAGCACAGGCCGCCGCGGAGGTGCCTGTGTGCAATCCTGTCCCTGATCCTGTCACTGCATCATCTTGCACCAGCAGGGATGCCTACGTACAGACCAGTTTTCAGGCAGGGGATGAGCTCACAACAACTTGCCTTCCTCTGCCTGCGGACGTGGCTATCCACGTGGCTATCCACGTGGCTATCCGGGTCCGGGTTGAGCCTGTCCTGACTGGTGTGGTGTTGCGTCAATGGGCCATGCGAGGTGAGGTCTTTTCATGAGGAGACTGCACGTCATCTCGAATGGCTCGTTGACTGCATCGGCCTACTGGGACAGGTCACCCAGGCCAGATTCCTCCGTTTGATGGGGCTTGCTCAGACCCTCCTCAACTGAACTCCCTATGCGCCAGTTGTCCTCCGTGCCATCTTCCCAACCATTAGTCACCTGGGTGCCCTGTGGAGCTGCCTCTGATGGTGCGGCCAGGCTGGTGGAGGAGTCATCCCTGCCACAGTCGGGAGTCGGACGTCCAGCAGGGGTGGCCACATCAATGACTGCACCCCAGCCGGTGGAGGATGTGCAGGCAGCAGGAGCCAGGGCACGGGCACAGGCACAGCAGCAGCAGCAACGAGGTGGAAGCCATGATGGCTCGGGGCCTTGGACATTGGAGGGGCAGGCATCGGCCGGAGGGCAGGAGGACCTAAGACGGGAAGTGTCTTCCGTGTGGCAGTGGTTGGGCCACGCCATAGATGCGGAGCGGCAGCGGGCGGAAGAGGCACGGGTCACGATGGTCAGGGCGGAGAACTCCATGCGGAGGGCCCTAAGGCGGGCCGAGTGCCTCGAGGCAATCCGCAGGGAGTTGGAGGTGAACATGTCGAGGACCGCCTCCGGGACATTGAGCAGGAGTTCGATGATGCCCTGGCCCGGAACATCCCGAAGTGAGCCGTCGGACTAGCCCGCTGCCCTTGTAAATAGTTCTGTAGTTAGTGTTAGGTTTCCTTTGGTTTTGCATTTTTTTTGGACCTTTTGGACAATGGGCCACATTTTTGTATATAGTTTTTTTTATTAGGTAGTGTTATTAGATAGGTTTCATTTCTTCTGTTGGGATCATGGACCCTGGATTGTTTATCTGTATATAGTTGACTGTTGGATTTTCTATTTTTTTTTTATGATTTACACATGGAGCAATGGTTTTCGATTTTAATTTTCCATTGGATTTACTTTTGTGAACTGTGACTTTGGACACCTTTCCTTTGGATTATGATTTGTGGTTTTACATTATTTTATGGACATGCTGCTTTTTTTTTTATTCCCATTTTCGTTTGTTTATTTTTGATTCAATTTATGTTGCTTTTAATACATATTTTTTCTTCAAACTTCAATGTGTAGTATCATCTCATTGGTTTCATGCATATCAAGATATGGGTTTTGACATTCACTGACACCCATTGTGTGTATGTGAGGGACATGTGTTCATTTACAAACTTGCCATTGGGGTTGTATCATGTAATTGCCATTTCTAAGTGGGTGGATGCAATACCCGGGTGGGTGTTTGGCATTTGGAGGCTGCCCATAAGGCCCAGGGATCAAGATTGTGATGACATGTTGGCTGGGGGACATGTGTGGGGGCCTGCTGGCAGGTGCCCCTGACTGGTGGGGAGTGGGGGTGCTGGGAGACATGAGTGGGGGCCTGGTGGAAGGTGCCCCACAGTGCTGGGGGGTGGGGGTGCAGGGGGACATGAGTTGGACATGAGCGGGGGCCTGGTGGAGGGTGGCCCACAGTGCTGGGGGGTGGGGGTGCTGGGAGACATGAGTGGGGGCCTGGTGCAGGGTGCCCCACAGTGCTGGGGGGTAGGGGTGCTGGGAGACATGAGTTGGACATGAGTGGGGCCTGGTGGACGGTACACCACAGTGCTGGGGGGTGGAGGTGCAGGGGGACATGAGTTGGACATGAGTGGGGGCCTGGTGGAGGGTGCCCCACAGTGCTGGGGGGTGGGGGTGCTGGGAGACATGAGTTGGACATGAGTGGGGGCCTGGTGGAGGGTGGCCCACAGTGCTGGGGGGTGGAGGTGCTGGGAGACATGAGTGGGGGCCTGGTGGAGGGTGCACCACAGTGCTGGGGGGTGGGGGTGCAGGGGGACATGAGTTGGACATGAGTGGGGGCCTGGTGGAGGGTGCCCCACAGTGCTGGGGGTGGGGGTGCTGGGAGACATGAGTTGGACATGAGTGGGGGCCTGGTGGAGGGTGGCCCACAGTGCTGGGGGGTGGGGGCACTGGGAGACCTGAGTGGGGGCCTGGTGGAGGGTGCCCCACAGTGCTGGGGGGTGGGGGTGCTGGGAGACATGAGTTGGACATGAGTGGGGGCCTGGTGGAGGGTGCACCACAGTGCTGGGGGGTGGGGGTGCAGGGGGACATGAGTTGGACATGAGTGGGGGCCTGTTGGAGGGTGCCCCACAGTGCTGGGGGTAGGGGTGCTGGGAGACATGAGTTGGACATGAGTGGGGGCCTGGTGGAGGGTGCCCCAAAGTGCTGGGGGGTGGGGGCAGTGGGAGACCTGAGTGGGGGCCTGGTGGAGGGTGCCCCACAGTGCTGGGGGGTGGGGGTGCTGGGAGACATGAGTTGGAAATGAGTGGGGGCCTGGTGGAGGGTGCCCCACAGTGCTGGGGGGTGGGGGTGCTGGGAGACATGAGTTGGACATGAGTGGGGGCCTGGTGGAGGGTGACCCACAGTGCTGGGGGGTGGGAATGCAGGGGGACATGAGTTGGACATGAGTGGGGGCCTGGTGGAGGGTGCCCCACAGTGCTGGGGGGTGGGGGTGCTGGGAGACATGAGTGGGGGCCTGGTGGAGGGTGCCCCACAGTGCTGGGGGGTGGGGGTGCAGGGGGACATGAGTTGGACATGAGTGGGTGCCTGGTGGAGGGTGCCCCATAGTGATGGGGGGTGGGGGTGCTGGGTGTCATGAGTGGGGCCTGGTGCAGGGTGGCCCACAGTGCTGGGGGGTGGGGGTGCTGGGAGACATGTGTTGGACATGAGTGGGGGCCTGGTGGAGGGTGCACCACAGTGCTGGGGGGTGGGGGTGCAGGGGGACATGAGTTGGACATGAGTGGGGGCCTGGTGGAGGGTGTCCCACAGTGCTGGGGGGTGGGGGTGCTGGGAGACATGAGTGGGGGCCTGCTGGAGGGTGCCCCACAGTGCTGGGGGGTGGGGGTGCTGGGAGACATGAGTTGGACATGAGTGGGGGCCTGGTGGAGGGTGTACCACAGTGCTGGGGGGTGGGGGTGCAGGGTGACATGAGTTGGACATGAGTGGGGGCCTGGTGGAGGGTGTCCCACAGTGCTGGGGGGTGGGGGTGTAGGGGGTCATGAGTTGGACATGAGTGGTGGCCTGGTGGAGGGTGCCCCACAGTGATGGGGGGTGGGGGTGCTGGGAGACATGAGTGGGGGGCTGGTGCAGGGTGGCCCACAGTGCTGGGGGGTGGGGGTGCTGGGAGACATGAGTTGGACATGAGTGGGGGCCTGGTGGAGGGTGCCCAACAGTGCTGGGGGTGGGGGTGCAGGGGGACATGAGTTGGACATGAGTGGGGGCCTGGTGGAGGGTGCCCCACAGTGATGGGGTGTGGGGGTGCTGGGAGACATGAGTGGGGGCCTGGTGCAGGGTAGCCCACAGTGCTGGGGGGTGGGGGTGCTGGGAGACATGAGTTGGACATGAGTGGGGGCCTGGTGGAGGGTGCCCCACAGTGCTGGGGGTGGGGGTGCAGGGGGACATGAGTTGGACATAAGTGGGGGCCTGGTGGAGGGTGCCCCACAGTGATGGGGGGTGGGGGTGCTGGGAGACATGAGTGGGGGCCTGGTGGAGGGTGACCCACAGTGCTGGGGGGTGGGAATGCAGGGGGACATGAGTTGGACATGAGTGGGGGCCTGGTGGAGGGTGCCCCACAGTGCTGGGGGGTGGGGGTGCTGGGAGACATGAGTGGGGGCCTGGTGGAGGGTGCCCCACAGTGCTGGGGGGTGGGGGTGCAGGGGGACATGAGTTGGACATGAGTGGGTGCCTGGTGGAGGGTGCCCCATAGTGATGGGGGGTGGGGGTGCTGGGTGTCATGAGTGGGGCCTGGTGCAGGGTGGCCCACAGTGCTGGGGGGTGGGGGTGCTGGGAGACATGTGTTGGACATGAGTGGGGGCCTGGTGGAGGGTGCACCACAGTGCTGGGGGGTGGGGGTGCAGGGGGACATGAGTTGGACATGAGTGGGGGCCTGGTGGAGGGTGTCCCACAGTGCTGGGGGGTGGGGGTGCTGGGAGACATGAGTGGGGGCCTGCTGGAGGGTGCCCCACAGTGCTGGGGGGTGGGGGTGCTGGGAGACATGAGTTGGACATGAGTGGGGGCCTGGTGGAGGGTGCACCACAGTGCTGGGGGGTGGGGGTGCAGGGTGACATGAGTTGGACATGAGTGGGGGCCTGGTGGAGGGTGTCCCACAGTGCTGGGGGGTGGGGGTGTAGGGGGTCATGAGTTGGACATGAGTGGTGGCCTGGTGGAGGGTGCCCCACAGTGATGGGGGGTGGGGGTGCTGGGAGACATGAGTGGGGGGCTGGTGCAGGGTGGCCCACAGTGCTGGGGGGTGGGGGTGCTGGGAGACATGAGTTGGACATGAGTGGGGGCCTGGTGGAGGGTGCCCCACAGTGCTGGGGGTGGGGGTGCAGGGGGACATGAGTTGGACATGAGTGGGGGCCTGGTGGAGGGTGCCCCACAGTGATGGGGTGTGGGGGTGCTGGGAGACATGAGTGGGGGCCTGGTGCAGGGTGGCCCACAGTGCTGGGGGGTGGGGGTGCTGGGAGACATGAGTTGGACATGAGTGGGGGCCTGGTGGAGGGTGGCCCACAGTGCTGGGGGGTGGGGGCACTGGGAGACCCGAGTGGGGGCCTGGTGGAGGGTGCCCCACAGTGCTGGGGGGTGGGGGTGCTGGGAGACATGAGTTGGACATGAGTGGGGGCCTGGTGGAGGGTGCACCACAGTGCTGGGGGGTGGGGGTGCAGGGGGACATGAGTTGGACATGAGTGGGGGCCTGTTGGAGGGTGCCCCACAGTGCTGGGGGTAGGGGTGCTGGGAGACATGGGTTGGACATGAGTGGGGGCCTGGTGGAGGGTGCCCCACAGTGCTGGGGGGTGGGGGCACTGGGAGACCTGAGTGGGGGCCTGGTGGAGGGTGCCCCACAGTGCTGGGGGGTGGGGGTGCTGGGAGACATGAGTTGGAAATGAGTGGGGGCCTGGTGGAGGGTGCCCCACAGTGCTGGGGGGTGGGGGTGCTGGGAGACATGAGTTGGACATGAGTGGGGGCCTGGTGGAGGGTGACCCACAGTGCTGGGGGGTGGGAATGCAGGGGGACATGAGTTGGACATGAGTGGGGGCCTGGTGGAGGGTGCCCCACAGTGCTGGGGGGTGGGGGTGCTGGGAGACATGAGTGGGGGCCTGGTGGAGGGTGCCCCACAGTGCTGGGGGGTGGGGGTGCTGGGTGTCATGAGTGGGGCCTGGTGCAGGGTGGCCCACAGTGCTGGGGGGTGGGGGTGCTGGGAGACATGTGTTGGACATGAGTGGGGGCCTGGTGGAGGGTGCACCACAGTGCTGGGGGGTGGGGGTGCTGGGTGTCATGAGTGGGGCCTGGTGCAGGGTGGCCCACAGTGCTGGGGGGTGGGGGTGCTGGGAGACATGTGTTGGACATGAGTGGGGGCCTGGTGGAGGGTGCACCACAGTGCTGGGGGGTGGGGGTGCAGGGGGATATGAGTTGGACATGAGTGGGGGCCTGGTGGAGGGTGTCCCACAGTGCTGGGGGGTGGGGGTGCTGGGAGACATGAGTGGGGGCCTGCTGGAGGGTGCCCCACAGTGCTGGGGGGTGGGGGTGCTGGGAGACATGAGTTGGACATGAGTGGGGGCCTGGTGGAGGGTGCACCACAGTGCTGGGGGGTGGGGGTGCAGGGTGACATGAGTTGGACATGAGTGGGGGCCTGGTGGAGGGTGTCCCACAGTGCTGGGGGGTGGGGGTGTAGGGGGTCATGAGTTGGACATGAGTGGTGGCCTGGTGGAGGGTGCCCCACAGTGATGGGGGGTGGGGGTGCTGGGAGACATGAGTGGGGGGCTGGTGCAGGGTGGCCCACAGTGCTGGGGGGTGGGGGTGCTGGGAGACATGAGTTGGACATGAGTGGGGGCCTGGTGGAGGGTGCCCCACAGTGCTGGGGGTGGGGGTGCAGGGGGACATGAGTTGGACATGAGTGGGGGCCTGGTGGAGGGTGCCCCACAGTGATGGGGTGTGGGGGTGCTGGGAGACATGAGTGGGGGCCTGGTGCAGGATGGCCCACAGTGCTGGGGGGTGGGGGTGCTGGGAGACATGAGTTGGACATGAGTGGGGGCCTGGTGGAGGGTGCCCCACAGTGCTGGGGGGTGGGGGTGCAGGGGGACATGAGTTGGACATGAGTGGGGGCCTGGTGGAGGGTGGCCCACAGTGCTGGGGGTGGGGGTGCTGGAAGACATGAGTTGAACATGAGTGGGGGCCTGGTGGAGGGTGTCCCACAGTGCTGGGGGGTGAGGGTGCAGGGGGGCATGAGTTGGACATGAGTGGGGGCCTGGTGAAGGGTGGCCCACAGTGCTGGGAGGTGGGGGTGCTGGGAGACATGAGTGGGGGCCTGGTGGAGGGTGCCACACAGTGCTGGGGGGTGGGGGTGCTGGGAGACATGAGTTGGACATGAGTGGGTGCCTGGTGGAGGGTGCACCACAGTGCTGGGAGGTGGGGGGTGCAGGGGGACATGAGTTGGCCATGAGTGGGGGCCTGGTGGAGGGTAGCCCACAGTGCTGGGGGGTGGGGTTGCTGGGAGACAGGAGTGGGGGCCTGGTGGAGGGTGCCCCACAGTGCTGGGGGGTGGGGGTGCTGGGAGACATGAGTTGGACATGAGTGGGGGCCTGGTGGAGGGTGCACAACAGTGCTGGGGGATGGGGTGCAGGGGGACATGAGTTGGACATGAGTGGGGGCCTGGTGGAGGGTGCCCCACAGTGCTGGGGGGTGGGGGTGCTGGGAGACATGAGTGGGGGTCTGGTGGAGGGTGCCCCACAGTGCTCGGGGGTGGGTTTGCTGGGAGACATGAGTTGGACATGATTGGGGTCCTGGTGGAGGGTGCACCACAGTGCTGGGGGGTGGGGGTGCAGGGGGACATGAGTTGGACATGAGTGGGGCCTGGTGGAGGGTGCCCCACAGTGCTGGGGGGTGGGGGTGCTGGGGGAAATGAGTGGGGGCCTGGTGGAGGGTGCCCCACAGTGCTGGGGGGTGGGGGTGCTGGGAGACATGAGTGGGGGCCTGCTGGCAGGTGCCCCACAGTGCTGGGGGGTGGGGGTGCTGGGAGACATGCATT
Source organism: Ambystoma mexicanum (assembly GCF_040938575.1). Lineage (NCBI taxonomy): Eukaryota > Metazoa > Chordata > Amphibia > Caudata > Ambystomatidae > Ambystoma > Ambystoma mexicanum. Next base: position 287,915,482 of record NC_090922.1, read on the forward strand.
GTTGATCAGTAGTGCAAGGTGACATGTGGCTTGGCTGGGGGGCATGGCCATGGTGGATGGGCTGCCTGCAGGACATGAGCAGGGGTGCAGGGTGGTCCCCTGTGGTGTGGGCTGGCAGCAGGGGCCGTGGAGGGTGTAGCGGGAACACCTGGGAGGACCCACACAGCCAATTCACGTGTGGTGCTCCCCACGCACCCCTGAAATACACGTGCCCTGATGGAATCGCGTGTGATACTTCCCGCGCACCCCTGAAATACATGTTCCCTGATGGAATCGTGTGTGATACTTCCCATGCACCCCTGAAATACACGTACCCTGCTGATTTTGCGTGTGATACTTCCCGCGCACCCCTGGAATACACGTGCCCTGATGGAATCGCGTGTGTTACTTCACGCGCACCCCTGATGTACACGTACCCAGGACAATCTCGTGTGAAACTTCCCGCGAACCACTGAAATACACGTTCCCCGCTTGGCGTTTGCTGTTTGGCAGCCCTGTGAACTGGTCCAGGGTTAGCGCAGCTCTTTGCGATGAATTGGGAATTTTGAAGGCTTTTCCTTGCGCAAGGGCGTTCTTGGGGGCGTAACTGGCGCTGCTGCAGGGTCGCTGCGCCACTCTGCACCACGGCTTTTTTTGGAGGCTGGAATCCATGAATACGCTGTGCGATGAAATTGATTTTATCGCACGCGGCTGGCGCAGTGTATCGCACGGGGACACTGTGCGCCAGCCGCGTGTGCTACTTTTGTGCGAAATTCTATGAATTACCCTGTAAGTCTGGTAAAATGGGCAGGGTGGCCTGAGAAGTTTAACAGTTGGGTCAGTGCTTAATCTCTAAAGGATATACAAAGCAAAGGCGCTCCTGAGAAGATGGAAAGCAGTGGATTTTGTATCACCTTACCCAGTAACGCTTCTCTAGATACATTCCCCAACAATGAAATATCAAATTATTGTGTTAAAATGGCCAAACCCATTGATTTGCAAGGATTGTGGGAAGCGGGTCTAATGGAGATTCAATACCCCCATACCTGGGACACTGTGGCTAAAAGAGAGGCCAAATCTACCATCAAGCGTGAAGGTCCTATTAAACTGTTACACGCCGGCTTTCCTCCTGGATTTTACGGCAGTATACAAGCATTGTTAGAGGCTATCAATAAAACTCTTGCAAACATTGAACGCTATTCGGATATACATTTGTTTCTGGATAAGGTGCAGAGAAAAGTATTTCTAAAATTGACAAATCTTACCACCGAGTTTATATGTACTGGGAAACTTTTTAGGGTGTTGGGAACTGTTCAAAATTAAAAAAATACTAAAGATTTGGAAAGAACACGTGCTGATATTGATGGGAGCTTTTACAGCCTTATGATGTACAGTGATATAGTAGAATATCAAAGGGCTGTTGACTCCTATGCCCCCCTAGTGAGAACAGCCCCGGTGAAAGGTGAAAATAATGGCATTGTTAATATACAATATATTAAACCTGATTATATACCTGTTTCTAAGAGTCATTTTGACACCATTAATATACAGATAAGGGATGATCAGGGGGAGTTGGTCTCATTTAAATACGGGAAGGTCCTAGTGAAACTACACCTCCATCCTTGGAGAGAAAAAGACTATGAAAACATGGTTCATGAAGAACCATGGGGACCCATGCGTTTATGGGGATTATTAACGTTGACAAGCCGGTTATGGCAATCAACCTTACTTTCAAGGGGTGCCCTTTATGTATGGAGCTGGTTTAGGAAGTATATTTAGAAGCCTCTTTCGAAGGACTATGTCATTTCTACGAAAGGGGTTTGAATTAGCCAAACTACACGTCAAAACAGCAGCTGCAAATATTGCTAAGGATGTGGTGTCTACGGCTACAACCTCTATCGCAAATCGTTTTAACCAACCACTGCAAGAGAGTTCTGGTCTGGTTTATGTAAAATAAACACAAACAAAAGAAAAAGGAAAACATCGCACAGATGGGGGCCTCCAGGGCCACATAAAAAACCAGGATCAGCAACGAAAACCACTCAGAAGAGTAAACGAACTTGCAACAACTGACATATAGGGCCTATATATAAAGCATTTTGAACTACATCAATGACACTTTGGACACTCATCTTCCAGCAGGGCTTTTCTATAAGGACACAGCCGGCCATATGGAGGATTATGCTCTAGATGGGGCTAATGCTGACTTTATAAAAAAGGAGTGGCACATGCCACAGGGAGCAGCCATTTTTATTTACTAGGCCGTCTACACTCCAATCTATTTTTCCAGGAGAAACTAATGTTGAAAGGCATTGATCTGAAAATGTAACTTTCTAGAAATAAAGATGCCTTTTGCCTAAACAGTGATGATGCTGAAGCTTACAAGCTGATCATAGTATCAGCAAGTTTATTTATTAAAAGGGTGAATGTTTCACCCATGGTCAGATTAGCTCATGCTGATGCTCTACAAGTATCAAACTTAAAATATCCTATGTAGCGGACATCTTTGAACATTTTCAGTGTTCCAGTGGTAGACATGTTGCCAGTCAAGATAACTTATTCCTGGGGCAGTTACTGGAAATAATCATCATTGGTTTTGTGGACCACACTACTTTTTATGGGGCTTACACCAGCAATCCTTTTAATTTTAAACATTACAGCATCAACTATGTGGCTCTTTTAAAATACAGGGTTGTTATATCGTCTAAAGCCTACAGCCACAGTTTTCAACAAAAAAATACAATTATGGAGTATTTGGGACTTGTCTCCATCAGTGGTAAACACTTGCGTGATAAAGGTTTTGTGATACCACGTGACGATTATGATGGGGGTTATACTCTGCTAGCTTTTGATTTGAGACCTGATAATACATCAACCGGACATTATACATTGATTAGGAATGGTAATCTGCGCATCGAGGTACGCTTTGCTGCAAATTTACCCAACACTGTGAATCTAATTATTATGGCTCTATTTGACTTGGTCATGGAACTCAACAATCAATGACAAGTATTGTACGACATGTAATGGATACTTACCAGATCAAACATTTTCTAAGTGAAGACAAACATGCTGAGAAAACATTCAAGGGTGTGCATTCATGTGATAACCTTCCAAGAGGCATAACCAAAGAGTGACCAAGTAGTCTTGTGGGGAAAGCCGATCCCCAAGATCAGGAATGCACCCATTGGATAGGTATGTTTATAAACAAGGATACAATAACCATCTTTGATAGCCTGGGGTGTTTCCCAAGTCACCCCATATACAGAGGTACAATCCTGGACTATGTGAAGGATATAGCCCCCATCATACATTATAATAGAACACCTGTACAACATCCTGAAGCCATCACATGTGGACAACACTCGTGTTACTTTGTATCTAACATGTCTGAGAAACACTCTGTGCTGTGGGTTATGCAGACCTATTCACTGAACCTCCGGTAAAATGATGTCATGGTTACTGCTTTTGTGAACAAGAACAGCTTTCGTAGACCCCCTGTAAAGCTTTTTTATCGTTGTCAAAAATGTTCCGTTGTTACTAAACCTTAAAACTCTGTACACCTATAAATAAACACTTTTTGTAATTGAAACAAAAAATATGTTTGTCTTATTTTTCATTTATTTAATATTTCAGAAGCATGCATAGGTAGACATGATTAAAATGATTAGACGTAACGTGTTTGTAAGTATGAATAATGTTTTGTATTGTAATTATAGCCCCTTTTTTACAGAATGGAAAGCTAATCTTATAAAAACATATACATGTATATACATATTTTACAAGGGTTAAAGTATTTGTTAAAGAAAAAATAGGTTACATGTTAAACCATGAGGCGCGTTTTCTATAATTATCTATTTTTCTTTTTTTTATTGACATTTCAGATGATTCAATAGCTGATGTTAAGGGTTTGATCTCAGAGTCTTTTAAATTTTCCAGCAGTTTGTGATGTCCCATATTTGCATCAACAGGTCCCACCCTCGAGGTATTGTGTGTATTTCAAAAGCCTGAGGATTGGTAATGCTGCAAACTAAATCATGAACATTTGATCCTTTAACAACAGTTCCTTTATAAACAAATGTTCCCTTGTTGTTCCATGTTGCCACATTTCTTTCACTCCACATTTTGTTCAGCAAAAGTTCTGCATTTTTCCTATAACGGGGCATAATAGTGTCCAGAACTTCAATCACAATAAGATCCGGGACAGGAGTAGATAGGGAGGGTTTAGAGCTAGTTGGCGGGTCTTCATGGGCATGTACAACATCAGTTTATTTTTCTCATTTTCAGCCTGTCTAAAGTATGTTAAGTATTTTTGTAGAATAGTTGAATCGACCCCCGCCTTATCATAATATGATAAATCATGTCATTTTAGGACCTCTTGCATTTCAGAGTCAAGCCTTAAAGTGGCTGATTTTCGGATATCTGGTTCTTCCTGATTCAAAGTACTTATACCCTCCAGCTGGCATCTGTCAACCAAATACATCTTTTGGGCGTGCTCCATTAGCCACCCCTACAAGCCTAGTGATCAAAGGCAATGCAAAACCTAGTAGTGCACCTTTTAAGCCCCCAGATTGTTTTTAAAGTTTTCTTTTGGTTTTTATAGATGCCCTCGTGTTACTCAGCTTCTTAAGGAGGCATTTTGTTTTTAAGGTACCTAGCTGCCGGGTGGATAACGGAATGTTACCCTTTATAGTGTTAAAAGCAATCTCCGCTATAGCCGATACGAGATCATCAGAGGCTGAGCACAAAATGGCTTTTCATTGTTGGGGTGGCGCTGTTACTAGCATTTTCAGAACAGCAATGTTCCTACGTATACGGGCCGTCATGGTAGCTAGTCGTCAACACTAATAAGGAATGATTGTTTTTCACCAGGGTTTTCTAGGCGTCTTTTGTACATAAACCACCGGAAGATCAGGAAGGAAAAATACGGCCCTCAATTGGTAGTCCTCTGAAGTGTTTGTTTTTCTATCCACCCACCAAGAGGTAACCATAAGGTTTTAAGGTAGCATCTTCAAAAGCCTCCATAAAAAAAACGAGTGTTACCCAGGTACATTTGTCTCACTAGGACTGTTTGTTGGTGTTTATCTCTAGGATTTTTAAGCAGAACTATATAACTAGCATTTAATGTTATTGAGCGGTTGCCCTTTCCGTGGTAGAATACGTTTTGAAAAATGTAACAAATGCCAAAGTGCCGATGATAGGAATATTGTGTAAATACTTTTTCAATCTCTGAGCTATGACCACCTTCAATCATAAGATCATCTACGATAATCATATTAACAAGGTTTGGTGGTAGCAAGCGGTCATCATTCAAACAAACAACAAAACTTCATATGTGGTATTTTAGATGCCAATTCATTGTACAAGGGCTGCAAGCAAGGAAAAAAACAGATCACATTTCCAGGAATTGTATGCACCCCTTCATAAAGGGGTGCATTTTCCAAAAGCTGTTTAATAAAATAGCTTTTACTGCAGCTAGAAGGTCCCGCTAACATGCATGAAAAAAGGTGTTGTAACTGGGTATCCGTCGTACACGATGTTCCCTTTTCAATAACCATAGGGTAATGTCTTGTAATTAGCGGTGAGCAAAAGCTTATCAAATACTATCCTCAAGGTTTTTCACAGCGTTTCACTGCTAATCTCCCATTGTTTCTTCTTACACACTATTGAAGGTTGTTGAACCGTGATATTTCTGGTTATATTGTTTAAAGAGTACTCCTGCACTAGCTCCTTTAAACTGTCAAAATTGTTTTTTATACTGTTGCTAACATTTAAAGTGATACCCTTTACTTTCATACACACAGCACTGTTGGATGTCCTATAGGAATAGGTTTTGGGGCCTGCAGAAACAAATCTACAATGTTCTCGCCCAGAGCTAGTTCGCTTGTTAAATTACCTAGGTAATCTACCAGGGGCGGGTCCTCGTCACCGGGTGAGCTGACAAAAACAACAGAGTCAGTATTGTGGTACAAACAACATTCTTGGAGGGCATCCATTACTTTATATAGCTCCAAACGGGCATGGGTTGTTGATAAACATGCAATAAAAATGTTAATGTTGTTGGAGCATGTTGGGTACTCTTTGGCATACTTCCAACAAAGACACTATGTTTCCTCATCTATAAACTGTAAGCTTAAAATGTCATAGCCCGTGTCAAAAAGATAGGCAGTGAGCTCTTCGGGGTCCGTTATAATGGTTGTGTTTGGAAGGTTGGTTCTTTGCGCAAATTTACCCCATAAGGAATTTAAACACAGTTTAGCTAACTGGTGTCTAGAGGGGTTGTTTTCAATGAACTCGGGTCTTAACGGTATCCCCTGGTGTTTGTAATACTTGTCTATATACCGTTGCAGGTATTCAGCATCCTTGTAACTCTCGGGGTAGCCTGACGCTTCCTGTTTGTCTCAAAGAAAGAGACAAATATATTTCATAAACAGTTCTACTGTAGCCTTCCCAAAGTGCCATATTTCATAAATCCTACCCAACCGGTATCCTTTCTGCAAAGCCACTTGTAGCTCAACAGTGCACTAGGTACCAGTAATAGATCGTTCCTCATTACTGTGTGTACATTTTTCAGTTTGTTTTGTAGTGGCACAAGTCATACATAGTGGGAAAATTAGTTTTCCAGAAGCTCTCTGATGGAGCACTGGAAAATAAAGTTTTTTAGGTGGGTACACCTGACATTTAATCAGACCAAAATAATGTTTAACATCTCCAAAATCTTCGTAGATGATTTGGGGGTGCCCTAAAGGGTATGGTTTTCAATTGTTAACAAAGGGGTAGAAACTGGTAAAGTCCAAGTAATCTATCTCTTCACCAGGGGCTCTCTCGTGGTAAAGTTTAACAGCATTAGTCCTCCCCACCAAAAAAGCATCATGTGTTCTAGGGGTTCTGGTAGATTTGTTTAGCATATATGTTCATTCATGCTCCCAAAGTGTAATAACGTGCAAACCACCATTTTCAAGAAAATTCTTTTTTAGAAGTGTTCTTCTATGTAGATGGTCAAAAGTACAGCCCGTCATGGTGTTATAGTCATTTTCCTTATAGCAGCAGGGGCACCCATGAAAAAAAAACAACCATTAAATTCGTAGGCCAATTCTTCCCCATTTAAAGAAGCATAACCATCTATAAAATAGGGCCAATCTTTTTTCCCCTGCATGCAGGGCGTGTTGTATAGGTACACCATTCTGATGGGACACATACATCAACCACTGTATGCAAGGGTGGAAAAGTGTTTTTGTTTTCCATGGTACAAGTCGATTGGCACAAGGGCTATATTGTTTCAGGCTCTAGAAACAGTTGCTTGTATATTTGCATAAACATGCTAGCTAGCGTGATAAAAGTAAATGGATCTACATAAGTCAGATATTTTAACAACTCAGGAGTATTGGGATTCAAAATGTGTTTGGGTTAGCTCAATGATACAGTTTCTAAAAATGTTACAGGCTGTTTTCAAAATATTCACATCTTTGCGACAATAGCTTTTTAGTTCCCTCTTAAAATCAAAAACATCTCTACGGGCCTCTGAATATCATTTTAGAAATGCCTCCTTTTCTTCAGACATTATGAATTCTGAACCAGAGCACTCCACAGGGGGAATAGGGCCCACATAGTTTTGATTCTGCTGGGTATTAAGAAAATGTGGAAAATAACCTTTTGACCCTTGAAATCCAAAAGCTTTAGGAAACTTACTTAAATTCATAGGCAAGAAATTCAAAGTGTCTATAAAGCGAAATTTAAAGTCTATTACCTCTATAAGCTTAAGTTTTGCACCTTGCATTATCAGCTTCACTGCTATTCATTCTTTAATCATTTCATGTATCAAAAAAGAAGAATCATACCCTTGATTATTGTGTGCGGAAAAGCTACACCCCCTAAATTTGTGTTCCAAGAATGTAGTGATGAAAAGTGTTTTGCATTCTATACCCTCAAAGGACCAAGTCTTATCACCCGTCAAATGTTGGGCGTAAACATAGTTTGGGATGTGTATGCCTGTCTGTTGCATACACTCTTTATCAAACACAGTGTAATCCGCGGTTTTAGGCCCACCTTTTGGAATGGTCATGTAACACAAATGTTCCTCCAATGAAACAACTTCAATTTTACACCTAGGACAAATCTTACCACAGCATTCATGATTAGCATTTAGAAAGCGACTGCATGAAACACAGTACATTTTCAAATAGCATTGGGCTAAACCCTGCACTCCTTTCTCAATGTGTTTTTCAAGGAATTCTTTAGACCTGGCAAAGGTTTTACACTTGGGACATTTAAGATTAGATTCATCCATCACAACACACCCGTCTCTTTGACACATGTGACAATGAAATCTACATTTGTGAGACATGCGATTATTGCATATATGACAACTAAAAGGGCATAAATTCTGTACCCCGTGATAGTGTTTTTCATGATGTAAAAGGTAGACAGGGTTTTTATTAGAAATGTCACCCTGGGGAAAATATTTCCAAATCCGGTCTTCGTTACACAAAATTTTGATTGGCACCCCAAAGTAATCTTCAAATAAACACACTTCATTAAAACCAACCATGATGTCGGGGAGGGGGGTATATCCAGAGTCTGGTGGACCTCTAAAGCCTTTCTTTGTATGTAACCGTCCGTAACAGTTCTAGGCTCCAGCAGACCTAAGGTACTGGCAGCCATGCATATATTTAAGTCCCCATAGATTCAATCTAAAAGCCAGCACTTTTTCTTAGCCAAAACCATACTGTAGAGTGTTTTCTTTAAAGGCCTGTACACGCCTCCCTCTCTAGATCTAACAATCTCAGTTACAATCCTTAAGGGGTCCGTTTCAAGAAGCTCTGCCTTACTTTGGAGCAAACGTCCAATGTTTTCTAATGTTTTCTAAAAACTCTAAAACATCAAACAACTGGCGATAGGAGCACCTGGTAAAGAGAGGTTTGTTTAAAGTAGAACTGTCTAAGCGGATATGGAAAAAGTCATTAGGACAAGCTGATTCCAAAATGTGGGAAACAAGCCTCTCAACTGATTCTGTTATCAGTAATAGTGCGTGACCTGTTGAGGTTATTCAATCTACATTCATGAAGCGAAAACCTTCATAGTATTCAACACTTTTATATTTTGGTATATCTTGCTGGTATGTTCCCAAACTCTGTAAAAAAACGGTTTCTGTATCGGACGTCTCAGGGGTATTTGGAGAGTGAAGCTCTAAATCTTTCTTTGCGCAGCAGCTAATGATAGCTTTTGCTTTTTTAAACGTTTCAGAAACATTTCTGTCTGCCGTCTAGAGGGAAGCCATTTTAAACGCAGGGCCTCGGCACATTTTTACAGGTAAATGCTGTATGTCCACGGGCAGAGGAGGTGTATGTGTATCTTCCAGGCCTCGCCCTGTGGTGTTAGGGGGCGCTATTACGTCTACACCATTTGTGGACTGCCCGAAACCTAGCCCAGCCCTTAATGTGGTTATAGGGGTTGTCAAGTGTTTTGTAACAGTCTTAGCTTGTCTGCTTTTTATAGTCTAGAGCCATTGCATTGTTTTTAGATTTCATGCTGAACCAAAGGTGTTTGGCTTTACAAACACTCCTACGCATATCAATTAAATATTTTTTAGTACACTTATGCTTTAATCTATACCTCTGGCTTCATAGGTATACTTTGTTATGTAAGCCTGTCAATTGTTTTCTTTTTTCACTGTCTAATACATCTACCCCAAATAACCGCTTAGCAGTACCACAACTTGTATAACCATGAGCCGTCACCTTATTGGCTGGTGTTTTAACATGTTTAGAGGTATGTAGGTCAGGCAATGTTTTATTATGAGTTTTGTAAAAATTGTTCTCTGCACACACCCGTTTGTTTACACCATTTGGCCCTGTGCTTGAAAGATCTAGGGGCTTAGGGGGATCATTTAACCTACAAATAACAGAGGCATATAAAAATTCTTCACAATCTATTTTTATGGGGGAGTCTGAGATAACTATAATAGGTTATTTTACAAGGGAATCTACAATATGCTCTTTTACAGGGGAGTCTATCATTATTATAACAGTTTCAGAATCAGGGGCTGTTGGTACATCTGGTACCACTGAGACTTGTCCTAAATCTTGGGGAGTATCAGCATACCACTCGCTGTTGGGGATTGTAAGTGAATACATATGGGGTGGTGTACGGTCCCCACAATCTGGAGACCACAGCCTAGCGATGGCAGGTGTTGGATCTGAAGGGGTACCAGCCTTTAAAGATGAAAACACATGAGGCTGGGTAATTTCCCACAACCTATACACCCCAACAGCAAACTATAAGCCTCTGAGGCTGTAGGTTTTGTAGCCTTTACCCGATACCATATAATTTTATCACAGCTAACAGACCATGGCTGAGGGTCATCCGCTGGGGTTTCCTGAATACTCCTGACTTCCACAGTTTCAGAGCTAGTAACATTTAAAACATGTTGAACACCTTTAAACTGTACATCTTTTTTCAAATTTAGTTTACGATTTTTGTTTAAAATAGTTTGGAGCCTCATACATTCCTCATAACCCACGTCTGTTGTTGTGTCAAGGTGTTCTGTGTAGGGATGACCGGTTTTCTTCACACGAGCCGTTTGTGGGGCCACAAAGGTCATATGCGCAACACTAGACCTTAAAAATAAACCTAATGAAATATAATTAATACATAATTACAAAACTAAAAGCAAAAGTCTGATTCCTTATGACCATACAGCATCCTAAACACTAATACACGTTTCCTTCTAAACTATACAAAATCCTAAAAAAAAAGTATAATAAAAAAATGATAATACAAAATAAAATGTATCTATCTGGTTACACCCTAGATACCTCCATAAACCTGTAAAGCTGCAAAAATATTTGGTTAGCAAACCTAAATAACTTACCATGCATACTGCTCCCTGGATAGTTCCTTTTCAGGGTCCTTTTCAGGGTCCCCTTAACACGCTCTGAGGTCTGGCCAGTTTTCTTCACACTATCTGCTGCCAGGCCTGCAAAGGAGGTATGCGCGACTCCTTTAGCCTTCTACGCAACACTAGGCCCTAAAAATAAGCATAACATAATTAGATACATAATTACAAATCTAGACACATTAGTCTGATTCCTTATAACCATACAGCATCCTAAACACTAATACATGTTCCTTCTAAACCATCCAAAACCCATAAAAACCCAATAATGAAAAATAAAAATAAAATGTATCTATCTGGTTACACCCTAGATACCTCTATAAACCATGCGTATCAGCCTCTAAACACTTCCTTTTAAGGGGCCCCTCAACACGTTGTGCTCGGCTCAACAATTGTAAATCTATATAAAAACATTATAACATTAATCCTTACTTACATACTGCAGGCCACACACACACACACACACACACACATACACACACCCCCTCTATAAAATAAAATAAAAATTGATTACCTTTCGCACACGCAGCTGTGGCTTTCACAACTTTAGAAATTGCAGCATTCACATGCTTTCTCTTCTTGGAAACCTTTTTGCCATAGGTATGACCTACTTTAATGTTAATACAAAAGCATATATTTTAATTCCTATTTGATTACACCTTAAATCCTAATGCCCTAATGCTCCAGGTGTTCAAAGAAAAAAACACTCTAAAATATCATTTACAGAACACCCGTGTCTAAATACACAAACTGCCTTGTGTTTTACACAGTGTAACATTCACACCACAGCCAAATACAAACTAAAAACCCTTTAAAGGCGGCATCAGGCCCATTTAAAACAAACCCATGTTAAACATACATGTGTTCTATTACCGTGTAAAGAGCCATATTCCTCCTCTTTTTGGTCCTCCATTTCTAAATTAAAAAGGCATATTTTATTTTAATAGAATTCAATAATTTTTTGACCACACTGGATTCAACTCAAAGAGTTTCGTACTCCCTGTCCATTTATACTTTTGTCTGCAGTGTTTATTCACGGTGCCATTTTCAAAGAGCTCAAAGTCCTTTTGCTCTCCACAGCAGTCCTAAACTAATCAATATTATAGATAGCATATACAAATACCTCTTCTATTATAAAAATCGGAGCGTGGCTTAACAAACACATGTTAAACAGCCTTATTACTGTGTAAAGCAACGGCTTCCTGCTCTTTTTCAGCATCTATTATAAATCAGAACAAATACTATATATTATTAACAAAAATAAACTCCTGTCCCACCCTGCATTCAACTCTCTAAGTTACGCGATCCCTCCCCCCCGTTCATAGAGCCTACAGTGTTTACTCAAGGGACCCTTTTCAAAAGCTCAAAGGCCTTTCAGCTGCAACATTAATTCCACACTTATAATACAAAATACACATACCTTTATCGATACATTTTGAAAAATCGACAAAATCGTAAAATGATGGAGCTTCATATCTGTACATTAAAAGGAATCAATAATTATACAACTTAAAAAAACATTGAAAACACTCAAATAACAGAATATACTTACTTCTTTTCCAAACTCCATGGCACCTTTATTTATTTCTAGTAGCTAAGCTCAGACGTGTGAAAGAAAAGAATGCCTGTCCGTTACTGATATATATGTGAGACGGAATACGTCGTTTATGTGCTGACCTGCGCATGCAACAAGTGGTATATAGGAAGCACTAAATGTAAACTCAAAACACGTATCCAACAACATGTAAGAGCAATCACGAACAACGATGCAAACTACCCAATGGCCAAACATTTCGCAGAATATCATGAAAAGGACATGAGCAGTTTTGGGTTTTTTGGCATTCATAAAATCGAGACGGGACCAAGAGGAGGAGACAAAGAAAAAACTCTGAGACAGAAAGAGACTCGTTGCATATTGGATTTTGAAAGCAAATTTCCGCAAGGACACAACATAGATGAGGAACTTTACACATTTTTGGGACAATAATAATAATTATTAATTGTTGGAAATTGGTCTTCAGTTTCTCTCCTTTCTGTCCCCCATATGGTTCAATGTCCTGTGGTTTTCTGGGTTTTTTCCAACTTACAATCTTCCAGCAAACATTGAGAATTGAGATACACAACAAATTGCTGGAATTATACAGTCCGATGAAACTGAGAAACGCTTAAATGTTTGCATTTTAACATGATTTTAACTTGTTTGTCACCACATATACATATATAGGTTTTTAACTGTATAGTTGATTGTGCACCACTATGTTTACACTGATCATGATTTTATACTCTTTTTTACATACACTTATGCACATTAGAGTTTGTTTTAACAGAATATGCAGTGTTTGAGGAATTTCTTGCCGTGTTAGAGGGATGATGAGTGGATAAGATAACATCCTGTCCTAATGTACACAGTCCCCTCTTGCCGCACTCCCATACACTATGTATTGGACAACAATGAATTCAATTTGAGCATTACTTAGCTGCACTATGCATCAGATTAATGAGTGGTGCATGCCATCTTGAGTAATACATTTGATCAAAAGTGTGTAGTTTCGATTGGTAGATCTACACGCCGTGCACTATACAGAAATGTGGACATTCTACCATTTAATGATTATGCACTAGGCATTTTATAATGTTGAATTCTCTCAACTGACGATCATGGGGTCAATCAATACTGTTGACCACTTTCTCCGTTTCACCAATAGTAGTGCATGAGATGGGCGACCAACAGTTATAAGATGTTGATGCTCACACATGGCATAGAGGGTCTCCTATGATCGGCACCCACCGTTACGGGCAAGTTATGAGAAGTCCACTGTGGGGAACTCACATATGTCTAGTTGGTGTAAATTCTTTATAGAAAATATCCCCATATGTATTATCTATGGGGGTTAGAATATTAATTCCAATCTAACTGTGTTTTAGTCAATACAGTTTTTATAGGTCAAACATGTCAGCCTCTGACTTGCTCTGGATGGGTGTACTTTTCATCAGAGTCCCTCTTCCATTTCGGCGGTAATGAGCGCCTTCTCACTCTGCATCACTGTTTTTAAACTCTATGGTTCTAAGGGAACGAATTGTTGTGACCAAGCGGCAGGAAAAGCCGCGAAACGCGTTAACGTTCCCAACGCGCACATCTTTTTTGCACTTTGGGGGAGCCTTATGTTAATTGCTTTTTAATATGTTTGTGCCGTCCTGCAAGGCACTAATAAAGATGACTTTTTAATTGTGAAATTGGATGTCCGGATTAACCTTTTGGGCTAAATGAAGAGTGCTGCTCAGTTTTACCTGATTCCATCAGTGTGAAGAAAAAAAGATATATATATATATATATATATATATATATATATATATATATATATATATATATATATTAGGGCGGTTTAATAGGTAGCCTGTCACCCCACATTATCAACTATTTACATAAAACGTATATCGTCAGAGACACACAACTAGACTCTTACATTTACAAACGTGGCCTTTTGCAAACTGCACACGTATACCCTAAGCTACACGTGTATACCATGACACTGCTTAAAAGTTCCATGCTCCATTGAAAACTAAACTAATGCTTCTTTTACAAATATGAGCCAAATGTTACATATCAGAGCGCACCTACATTTTGATTGTTCCCACAACGTCACTAAGCTTCTATAAATACCACAGTTAACTCTGCAATGTTTGGCAGTTCCTTCCATGAAGCACCAAACAAAACTTTTGAGGCACTTAAGTCTTATCACAACATAGCTCAACGTTTATAACTCTTAAGCTTTTATTTTACCCTGCTTATTTCTAAACACCCACTCACACCACACCATACCATACCACACCACACCCCAATCCAAACACACACACACACACACCACCCAACACACACACACCACCCAACACACACAACACATCCACACACACACCCACAACCCAACACACACAAGTCCACACACATACATACACACACCACACACAACACACACACATACAACAAACCTAATCCAACCTAACCCACGAACACACACACAAACACACACATACTACACCATAACCAAATCTAATCCAGCCATATCCCTACCACACTACCACACACACAAACACAATACATACACACATACACACAAACACAATACATACACACATACACACACTCACACAGTACACCATAAACAAACATAACCCAACCCACACTACACCAAACACACACACAACCCACACAAACACAATACATACACACATACACACACTCACACACTACACCATAAACAAACCTAACCCAATCCAACCTACCCTATACCAAACACACCCACACACACATACACACACACACACTACACACGCCACAACACAACACCCCCAAACACACATACACACACTACACCATAAACAAACCTAACCCAACCCACACTATACCAAACACACACACACACGCACACACACACTACACATCCCACAACACAACACATCCAAACACACCACACTACGCTATAACCAAACCTAATTCAGCCCTACCCACACCACAACCCAACACACCCACACAATGCACACTCCACAACAAATCATACCCAACCCACCCCACACCACAACCAAACCCACCCCAATACACACACCACAACACACCCACACACATACACCATAACCCAACAAATAACCATACTAACTAAAAGCTTTTAACACCCTATACCAAAACATACACATTTGGGAGATTTATTTATTAATTAAAAAGGTCCACATGCAGCCCAATCATATGGTCAGACATGCATACTAGTGCAGTGTCCAGCAGCGCTGTGTACCTCTCTCCAGAGCTCCTTCTCTATATATCCACCACACTCCACCCCTATGGGAGCAAGCATAACTACATCATCCCCATTACGTCCCGAGGTCTGCCCCCTCACATCACAACTTCATACCTACATCATCTCATAGAGCCCTGGTCCTTGACACAGCCGGGATCTCACAATCACAGTTGTGCCTAGCCCCAAAATCATATCTCACTTCACAACATCACTGCCTTTCCTAGGGCTGCACTTCCAGAACAAACTGCATAACGTCACTACTAGGTCAGGCGCTAGGGGAAACTTCTGGGACACGCCCGTGATGTCACAAGCCCTGCTGAGCCATGCGTAGCCCCCCAAAACATGGCTCACCCCCACAACATCACTTCCGGGAAACGGCCTTTCCTAGGGCTGCACTTCCGGAACACCTCGCATGATGTCACTACAGCGCAGGGACATCCAGTAGGGAGGGACTTCCATTAGCACGGACCTCCCAGAGGGTTGGAACTTCCGGTAAGGGCGTGGTTACTGCCTGTCAGTTGGTGAAAGGTATACTATACCTCTACTGTGGTTGGTCTGGCCCAATGTCAGGAAGGATGGATGTTACTTGCTAAAGCATGACCATTGATGAACTGGATCCACTGGAGCAAAGTGCTGGAATGGCTGTGACTGTGCACATGTTGAACAAATTAATGTACCAGAGCCTAAAGTCTTGGGCATTGAGGTTACTTCCATAAAGTGTCTACTGCTAGTGGCTGCATAATACACCACCTGTGTCCCCCTTGACAATCACATATCCAACAAGCTGAAGTAGTCTGAATTCCATGACCAGATGTGCATTGAAGGTATGGGGGGGTTATTCTTATTTCTTATTCCACTTGAGGAAAGCCTGTGCACACCTTGTCCCTCTGCGCAGGCAGGCAATAGTGCACAGGCCCTAGCAGTCTCATGAGGCATTTTCTGGGGGACCATCTTTGGCTCCTCTCACTGGTGTTCTTCAGTCTTCTGCAGCATTACCGCCAACTCCTCCCCTCCCCTCTGTCCTTGATACCCCTGCACCTCTGAGGCTACCTCTCTCTGCTGCTCCTGGAATACCTCCTTCACCCCACCAACTTCAAAGTCAAAGTATTCACCTTTGGCATGTAATCATTGAGTGACTCTGCATACACCAAAACCTGCTCTGAATCAATACCTTCAGTCCTCCTTCTCAACCACCTTCTCCCCCTACTCAACAACTGACTCCCTCTCCACAACCACAATTTTCCCGTCCCAAACCACTATCATCTACATCTCATGATCGCTCTCAACCTTCATCTGCTCTCCTGCTTGGGCCCTACCTCGAACTTTGACATGGGAGTATGGGAGCACCTCCTTGTCTTCCCCCCTACACACCATCCAAAGAAAAAGACATGTTACCAAATTTCTACATGTCCAAAACCCAAATGTGCCTAATCTTCATAAGGTATCAATGTCCAAGAAAAACAAGAAAAGGGTTACTTGCATGACTCACGTGCTTGGAAATTGTTCTGAAACATAAAAAGAACAGGGAAGGCGACTGAGAAAACAACAGGCAGACTTCTTTGGGTTCACACATGAGTGATTCACTTCAAGCAAGGAAAGGAAATGTGCTAAAGAATGTTTAAACACTTATTATTATTATTATTATTATTATTATTATTATTATTATTATTATTATTTTTAGGGTTTTTATTGAGCGTGGACCTAGCTTCAGGAAGCACTTTACAAATATATGGGGAAGAACACGGTGAGGTAAGCAGGGACAAAAGGAGCAGGGGACTAGTAGGGGAGGGTCAGGGTGAGCAATTGGCAGCAAGGGATCTACAAGCAACCAGGATATGGGCCAGTATGGAGCAGATCACAGAGTCTCAGGTAGGGTGGGGAGTGCAGGATGTGCGGACATAGGTGTTAAAGAGGAGTAATTCCTTAAAGAGGAATGTCTTGAGCTCTTTCCTGGACTGTATACGTGATGGAGCAGGCCTGATGTTGATGAGGAGGAGGTTGCAGAGTCTTGGAGCATAGACAGAGTAGGCCTGTCTTCATGTGGTACTTTCCTTCCAGCACCGTTGTAATACAAATCTGCACATATCCCTACTTCTGGTGGATTGCAGGCCTACGGTGATGCTGTGCTTCTCAGTGAGGTAGCCTGGGGACTTCCGAATGACAGCCTTGTAGAAGATGCAACAGTATTTGAAGATGATACGGATTTCAGTGAGAGCCCATGCAGTTTAATGATGGTCTGGTTAATGTGGTTAAATTTGCGGTGTCCTATAATGAGTCTTGCTGCGGGATGCAGGACATATTCCAGGGGTGCCAGGGTAGTTGCGAGGAAGCCTTGCAAAAGGTAATGGCCACCATCCAGGTGGAAGAGGAACTATGTTTGGACAGCGCATCTGAAGGCGCTCCTGAGATGAAAGGCTTGATTTTCCACTGGAGACAAAGTTGATACCAGGCGGTTTGTCTCTTCCATGCTATGTGCTGTTTGAATGTGAGGTGTCTGTCAATGTTGAACCTAAGCGACTTGGCACATGTGGTTATCTGGGATGTGAATCCCTCAAAATTCAAAGCAGAGAGCCAGTTCTGGATATCAGGGTGTTCATTGTTGTTGGTCAGCAGTGGTAATTCAGTCTTGGAGGGGTTCATCTTCAGGTAAGCACTTGACATCCATGACTGTATTAATGTGAAGGATGCCTTGATTATGTGGATGTCTTCGATGGAGGACATCTTGAGGTAGATCTGCGTGCCATCTGCATATTGGTGAATATGGATGTTGTGCAGAGTGAGGAGGGTTCTGAGTGGTTACCTATAAAGATTGAAGATCACAGAGGACAGGATGGATATTTGGGAGACACCACAGGTGATGGATAGAGTTGGTGATCTGGAACAATCCATTTGTACGAATGGTTGGTGATTCACAAGGTAGGATTTGAACCAGCTGAGACCAATCTCATTGATCCCCATGCTTGCTCTTTCAGTCATAAGCAAAGTCTCGGCATTCAGAGCCCACCCTATTGATGTTCTTATGCAACTAGTGTACAGCAAAAAGGCCTCCTTATGAATCTATAATCTGCGCTGCAGCCTCATAGTTGATTCTGTAGATAGTGGTACATTGGAGCTGGTCTTAATTCAAGGCCAGAGCCATAGGTAGACAGGAGGCAACACTGCAGTATGTACAGGGTCTGCACTAAGACTCTTACCATCTCCCTCTCTCACGGTTCTGGTTCTACAAACTCTTAACCCAACTTCTCTCTGTCTTAAATATTCCACCATTATCTTATACCTAGGGAATGTTCTCTTATTCCTTCCTCCTCTTTCCATCTGTCCTCATTCTTCACCACCACCTCCTCTATGCCTAGATATTGCCCATCCCTCAACCTATCTCCAATTCTTAATTTTCAAGCTCAGGGTTCACCTTCCTCCACAATAAAATGTTTACTCTTTTGGAGTTAAATGTACTCTGTTCTTTTCTGCCTTTGTCATTCTCTCCTTCTCATTTACTGTCAGCTTAATTCATCTCTTGTTCTCCTATGCTCTACCATTAACGTCCTTTCCTCTTCCTCTTTCCAGCTCCTGGTAAATCTCTGCACTACCTATCCTCTCTCATCACCTTTATTTTTAATTGTCTCCACTATATTCCCCATCTCCTTATTAGTCTCTTCCTCCCAAGGCTCCTCAACACTAAGATTTTGCTTTTTGAAACCCCTTCCTGCTTTGCTCTTCTCACCACGCCTACTTAGCTTCTTTGATCCTCCTCCTTGGACACCACTGTATTCAGAGCTAGCTTCAAAATCCCCTCCTTTGCCCAGTCTTCTGATTTTTCTTTCCAAACTCCTGGGTCCTTCTTTCATGATGGTTGGAAATCTCTCTCTCACTCAGCCTCTTGGACCCCTCTCCTTGCAGCCTCTAGTGTCCCTCTCCCTGGTTCCACTGTGTCTCACACCCCTTCTCCCCAGCCTCCCAGGCCTCTCTCTCCCCATCACCCTAAATCTATGTCCCAACCTTGTGTTAGAGCTCCTTCTACAAACCTCTTGAGCCATCTTCCAATGAGCTCCTCCTCCAAACACCCATACCTATGCCTTCCCTGGGTCTACTTTTATGGTCCCACATTCTCTCCCCCGGGTCAGGTTTCTCCAAGAGTCTGCGTATTTAAATGATTAGGTTTGTTTGCAGGGAATTGGAAGTACTGTGTTTGCTTTCTATCCCAGGTGTTTGTGTTTTATTAAGGTAGATCTCCTGCATAACATGGACCACAACTCTAAAAGGGTTGGCCACCATCTTAGTTTGACAGAAAGCATGCATGAGCATGAACACAAACTCTGTGATTGTGGCTGGTGTGAATGGTGCAGCAGCCCAATCATTGGCTGTTATCCCTGCTGTAGAAGTGAGCTCTGTTTCAATTTGTCCTCCAGTACTAATTGTTTTGGCATGACCATTTCACAACTGCACAGCCTGACATTTTGGTCCTTTCAGTTTTACAGACACATTCAGTAATACTCTGTCCCCCAGACATTACTGTTGGTTTTCTTTCTTTCTTTCTTTCTTTCTTCTTTTTTTTATTGTGCATTTGGTTAATAATGCAACCTTAAGCACAAATACAACCTTACAAAACAAACATGCAAAATCTTAAAATACAATATCTGATCAATCAATTTATCCTTAAAGATCCCAGTCAGCTTGGAAGGACATTAAAATTGGATAGCAAATATATTAAATCATTAATTATTTCCAATCAATATATTCAAACAATGACTGTTCATCTTTAAAATAAACATTTACATGCAATTAAATCCTTAGAGTTATTCTCTATCCTAATGAATGGCCTTTTCCAAACACATAGAGCAGAATTAACAATTACTAATGAATTAGCTCCTATGAGTGAGCTCCAAAATTGGTCACCTTGTATATACTGTGAATCCTGTGCCAATAAATTATAACCCTCATCATACTTCTCGGTAAGTATGGTACGCTCTGTCAGGATATGTCTGGCAGATTCCGTCTGTATCCCACACAGTCTAGACAACTTCACATCGATGGGTATTCCTCTCCAGGCCCCTGTGTATTCATGTGTGGGCAAAATGTTTTAACAGAGATAGCTCACAAATCTACGTTACTCTTTACTAAAGCACTTAGTAACGAACGTTCAAGGTTTATTGTGTAAAAAACCTTGACTGCTGTATTCGGAGTATCTCTTACTTTGACTCGGTTGGAAAATCGAATTAACTCTGTCCCACACTTGTGTTTTTGTTTTTACTTTATTATATATATCAGGGCTAATTTTACCTGTAAGAACACCTCTACTCATTTCAAAATTTAAATGTATGTTCTTGAAGTGTTCATGTGCTGTTTTATTAAGCGCTCCTAAAAAAGGATTAACATTGGAGGAACAAAATCTTCCAGCAAATAAGCCGACCAGTGTAAAGTTTATGTTAAAGGCCGTACTCAAAGCTATGTATAGCGTGCAGCGTTTTACGCACCAGTTTGCTCTTAATGACTGGACTCCCAGTTCCAGACAAAGTGCCTCCACTGAGACACATTTGGGCACGCCAAGTATTGATCTAAGGAGATTCCCTTCTAATCTTTCCAGCCAGGCTACTTGGTGCACAGAAGTTCCAGCCCATACAAAAGGCCCAGTGTTATGCTGGTATGGTAAACAGTGATTGTCCCTTTTATGTTGTTCCCTACATGTATTGCTATGAATCTTTGAATACCCCCCATTTCTTTTAGAGTTTCCCCCCAATATGATCCCTATAATACAGTCAATGTTGTGTACATTGGAAAGCCCAAATATAAATATTTCTCTACCACTTCCAATTGTATATCTCCCAATTTCCATGGGAAGGAGGAAGTCCATCTGTTGCTCTGCCTCAAGATAATTATTTTAGTCTTGCCTGCATTTATGACAAGATGATTGGCAGCAGCGTAAATCAGAGGGCATCAATCAGGCGTTTAAACCCAATTTGCATACAATCCATAAGGACTGTATCATCCGCGTGCACCACCCAGAGTGCAGACATGGTCCCAATTCTTGATAGAAAACTGCGGTTCACTCTCAGGGCTTCATCTAAATCCAAGACGTACATATAATATAAAAGTGGTGCTAATCACAGCTCTGTTTAAGTCCCACATTTACCTTCAAATCCACAGAGGTATCTCCCTCTTGATTCAGCCGAATAGACACACTAGTGGCATGATATAATGCCATAATGAACCATAACAGGGAGGGATTAAGTCGCCAATTTCTGAGTTTTTTTCAAGAGCAATGGCCTAGAGATTGTATCAAATGCTCTGGAGAAAACCACATAGCACACATGTAAGCTTCTCATTTAAGAGATCATCTCAGAGGCAAATTATTTTCCTAAAACCTGTCAGATATTTATTTAGCCGATGGTTTGTTTCTGCCCACAGTTGAAGCCTACTCAAAAATAGGGAGGCTAACATTTTTGCACAGGAGTCTAACATTGCCAAGAGACTAAAATTCAAAGGTCCTAAACTATCACCTTTTTTATGAATGGGGACCAAGACAGAATTTGTCGAACTTTGGGGAAGTGTACAAGTGCGTATTCTTTCTCTAAAGCCGCATTCCAGAACCTGAGCCCAAAAATCTGGATTTGTTTTATATACAATATTGGGGACACCATCCGGTCCTGGGGCTCTGGATGCCTGCATACGATTAATGATTTTCTTTATATCTAAAGTATCAAAAATCAATTTCAGTTGACCAGCTGCTGGTTTAACCATCCGCTCTGTCTGCAGGATGTCATCGTAAAAGAGTGATTTGGTGTAGGTAAGTCATGTTGTTTCCGCATCTGGATTTAGTTCAACCATAGCTTGGTCCACCATTCCTCGACGATAGCGTGCCCAAAATGTACCACTATCGTTAGAATGCAGTAGTGTAAACATAATTAACCAAGCTGCACTTTGAGTAGAATTCTTATGCTGGTGTATCCAGTTTTTATAGTTGGTGGTGAGCAGTGTCAGGGCAACTCTCTGTTCTCCCTTCGACATACTTAAGTTTCTCCATACAGCACCTCTCTCTCTCTCTCTAGTAAGCTGTTTTTCCCTGTCAAAAATATCTATATCAAATGGTCCTCTTTAAAGGGCGATTCCTATTTTCTCCTAAGCTAATAAGAGTGTCATGACTCTGTTCATGCCCCAACCATAATAGGTCAGTAAATTTACCATCCATTCAAAGCCCAATATGGTGTGTGACTCTAATTTATTCATATTAACCTTGGACCATAGCAACCTGTTACCTTGATGGTTGGCACCAATTCCACTAAATACAGTCATTTACTTTGGTTTGACAATCTTCCAGTTAAAGGTCCAGCTCATCATGCTGTGGTCTCTAGTTGTGTTTGAAACCTGGGTCATAGCACTACAATGATACCAGAGACCTTGTCGTTGACTAAGATATCTTGTCATATCTTGACTAACATACAAATAATCTGTACAGGATGAGGTTTCTCCATTCAACCAAGTTGGCAGGAGGTGAGCACCACCTCTACGTTTGGTGTCTGGACAAGTTAGGTCATGTGCTTCCAAGCAATTACCCCAACCTCTTGCTGTGTGAGCTTTATTTTTGTTTTCTCTGGCTATGTGTGACATGTATATAATGTGTTCCCCTTGAAGCGTTTCACAATCGATAATTTCATTTAGGTCACCAGCCACGATCACTTGCCCATCAGGGTACAATTCAAACCAATGTTCCAGAATGGTATTAACTTCATCCCTTAAAATATGTGTGGCCTCCTTCCCAGGTGGATCATATATATTTATAACAAGTAATCTTAATTTCTCACATCCCGGCATATGAATGCTAATCGATTGAACATGAGTAGATACCATACCTATAGAAAAAGGGGTTAGATTTTGCACCAATGGCTAAACCTCCCTTTGGTCAACCCCTCAAACCCTTCATGGTAGACATACAAAAGACATTATAACCATCTATAGCAAAGTTGCCCACTAACAAAGTCTCTTGTAAAAGAAAAACACTTGTCAGGAGTAACACGAGACCAGACGGATTACTCAAAAAATAATTAAAGCCACGAGTGTTCCAAGTCACCCAAGTGATACTTTGAGAATCAGACCCAATAGTAGGTCACAATAATATTTCTGGGATCCATTTATCAACCACTCTACATATGTTCAATTTGGGTTTTGTTATTAATGTTGGTGCCAATAAGCTGGATCTTTCATTTATTATACTGGATCTCATTTTATTTGACTGACCACTTTTTTGATACATCGGTCTTGGTTCCTCAGTTTCCTCATATGTGGTTTACTTCCTACATATGGTGAGCTGAAAACACTTTTCTTTGTAGTACTGTATGGTAGGTGCTTATTAGGGTAGTCACTGCTGAGGAAAAACATTAAATTACAGCCCAGATGGTAGGGCTGTCAATTTTGGGAAGTTCAAGGTGTACAATGTGTTCTCTATGGATATTTCTGAGTTCTGGTATGGAGTGAAGCAAATACATGATAAATTGATGCTTTGCAACACTTTGGGACGCTCTGGTGAATATTATCCAAGTTGCCGTCTGAAGTGACACTACTGCTTTGTAACACTTCTGGTCGAGCATTAAAAACTGCCACCGTTGGAGTGTTGGATGCGATCTTCGAATTAATTAATTGCGGAGACTGTTTCTTTAAGCTCGGGCCACACTTCTTTTTGGCGAGCCTTTTCTGTTTGACACGATTTCTTTGCTCACTGTTTTCCAAAACTGGGTCACATTGCAGTTGCTTATACCCTTTGCGGCCATGTTGTTGGTTTTGTGAGGCAGTAGAACAAAGTTTGCCATTGATCACTGATGTGGCCGTTTCTTGAATTGACTGTGGGCTGTGACACTAGATCAATGACTGAAGGTGAATTAGATGGTTCTGGGGCTGAATCCATTTTTAGAGGGATGGGTGACTAGGCCAAAGGTAAACCAGACTTACCAGGGGCAAGGTCAGTGTTTGGAGGAGTGGGTACAATTTCAGTTAGTGATCTCTCTGTCTGGCTGTGTTGGCTCTCATATTTGGCCATTACCACATCAACAACTTTCCTCATAGTATGCTTAAGCTCCAGCTGCTTTGCAGCCATATTTCAGCAAATCACAAATAGTGCTTCCAATAAAGAAAGGACCGCATTGAGGTCAGGGAAGAGAATTTGCCTTTTTCAGAGTACTCTGTGGTATTGATGAGCCAGACAAAGAGGTTTTACTTTCTGTGTCCTCCTCTGCTTCTTTGCTAAAAAATAAGAGCTAAGATCGAGTTAGAATGTGACAAATTCTGCTCTAGATCCAGAGTTTTAGACACATGTGTGTCTGCAGTAACATTTAAAAGGGTTGATGAGTTAATTTTATTTCTTCATTGGCACAGCAAATTTATACTGAAATCCATACAAAGGTTAATTAATGAGTGGTTATTATCAATACTGGGAGATAGTCCCTGTTCTTCCTCCACTAGTCGGGATTTGTTGGTTTCTCACCAGCTCTGTAATGAGGCTGTGAGGAGGAAGCCACTTCCACGTATGAAATGTTCACTAAAGCTTCCAGCTGGGGAGTGTTCATTGGAAATAGTTTTTACCTCGTCCAAGACAAGGACAGATATTAGTGTCTCATGATGGGGCTGCGGTATCGTTTTCCGGTGCATGAACTAGTGCTACGTAGGTTAGGTTTTATTATAGATGTAGTATTATCTCACACCAGCAAGCAGACAATATATTAACTCACCCTTCTGCAAATGTTTGTCAAGGAAAACAAAGATGTGGGTTGCCTCCACCAGCCCCAGTCAACCACAGTAAACCACTCCTCATCCACTCTCTGCACCGCGCACTATGTTCCGCGCGCTGTAGGCAATTTGAAACACTGACTCGAATGTGCTCATTGCAAGCTTCTTCTGCTGGTGACAGTAATCATAGACAGACTGCTACCACAGTAAACCACTGCTCGTCTACTTTTGGCACTGCACTCCGCACTGTGTAGGCAATTTTAAACACTGATTCAGATGTGCTAACGGCAAGCTCGTTGTGCTGGTAAGAGTAATGGTTGAAAGACTGCTACCACAGTAAACCACTCCTCGTCCACCCTCTCTGCTGCGCTCCACACGCTGTAGGCAATTTTACCTATTTGTCTAACCACATTTTGTGGTTAGACAAACTGCTAGCTGCAGAGTAAAGTCTTTTAATGCTTTGGTCGCATGTGGAGATCAAAGTCAGTGGATGTATCTCAATGCAACATACGGATTGGTAGTTGGCACAAAACTATCATGCAATTTTTGGAGTCAAGAGATTGTAGTCAGTTTCTAACTTGTAGCTTCATCTTTTTATTTCATGGCAAAATAATATTTGCAGAGACAAATTCCTTTAATACTTTGGAATTTTGCAGAGATTAATTCCACTGGCCTTCACTCATTGGGTCATCTTTTTTGATAAGATGCAATACTTTCTGCCAGTTTTGCATATAATTACCTTAGTATTTGTTGAAGCTGTGAGAGTGCCTCAGTTGATGTGAATTTGCAGGTCATCATTTTGTGGTTATAAAAAACACTGGTTCCAGAGAAAAAAAATTGAAATTCATTGGGAAGAAGGGTATTATATTTTGGAGCTGCAACTGTGCTATTTCATGTGACTAGAAAAAATACTTGCTGCTAGTTGCATGTAAAATTAAGTATTTGTTGGGGAGCCAGTGCATTTCATCGTTGGAACTGGTTGTGAAATATTTCAATGACAAGACCCACATGACAAGACTAGTCACACATCAAAAGATGTAAAATTCTTTGCATGCAGAGGGTGAATATAGTCAGTGGCTGTAACCCAGTGGACCATCTTTCACAAAGCTAGGCAACGACTATGTTACTAGTTTGCTCTGAATATACATCTCCACATTATTTGAAGGCAAGAGAGTACATTTAGTGGCTGTCACTAAGTGTGTCTGTTTTTCTGTGGTAAAACAGCAAACTAGCTGCAGCGAAAAGTCTAAGAATTATTTGGCGGCCGGAAGAGAAGATATTGAATGGCTGTAACTCAGTGTTTCATCTTTTCGCAGCTAGAGAAACTGATTGGTGTTAGTTGTAAATGCAAGCTCTTAAAATCATTGGAAGCAAGACAGTGCATTTAGTGGCTGTAACTGAGTGTGTCATACTTTTATGGTGAGGCAAAAGGCAAAAACACTAATTACAGGGAACAGGTTTTGCAGGTACCTCGAGATGGAGAAGAATACATTAACTACATGTATCTCAGTAGATCCTCTTTCAGATAGCCAGAATAATGGTTTCTACGAGATGAAAATAAAGAATCTAAGAATTCTTCAAAGGCAAGAGAGAGTTATCTATCAGTGGTTTCTACTAAATACGTTCCAATTCTGTAGTTACAGAAAAAACAATTTGCATAGAAAAGCTTCTAATTATTTGGATGCAGGAAGGAATTATGTTTAGTTGCAAATACTCAGAATGCCACCTTTTTGTCTGTAAACACAGTACCTCTTAGAATTCTTTAGAGGAGGGAGGCAAATATATCCAGTAAATATAATCAGTGTGCCATCTTTAACTGGCTAGAATAATATATGTCGCTAGTTGCAAATTAAAATATCTTTGAATTCTTTGGGAACCAGACAGTGCATTCAAGGGCTGTAGCTGATTGCATCATCTTTATTATGGTGATACAAAATACAAGTTATAGAGATATCATTTTACAGTTTATGTGCAGGTACATGGAGATTATATTCTGTAAATGTGTCTCAGTGCAGCATTGTTTTGAGGTCAGATAAAATGATTTTTACTAGATGCAAATAGAAAATCTTAGAGTTCTTTCAAGGCAAGAGAGAGCAATCAGTGGATTCAACGGAACGTATCATCTTTATGAGGAAATTAGAAAGGACAGGCTACAGAGAAAAAATATTATTTTCTTGGATGTAGGAGATTATATTCAGTGGCGCTAACTAACTCTGCATGTCTTCTTTTTGTAACCAGACACAATACTTGGTGACAATTCTGAGTAAAACATCAGACCTGATAATACACTCTGTGGTCGTAAATGAGCAGGACATTGTTTTGTGGTGAGACAAAAGACTGGTGACAGAGTAAAGTCTTACATTTCTTTGTAGACGGGAGTGCTGTAACTCAGTGTGCCATCACTTTGTGGCTAGAGAAAATATGTGTTGCTGGTTGCAAGTGTAAAATCCATGAATTGATTGACATCAACAGATTGTGGACAGTATCCTATAATAAGTTCAACATTATTTTTGTATCCTGACA
This sequence comes from Ambystoma mexicanum, assembly GCF_040938575.1. NCBI lineage: Eukaryota > Metazoa > Chordata > Amphibia > Caudata > Ambystomatidae > Ambystoma > Ambystoma mexicanum. The sequence continues at coordinate 287,943,376 of NC_090922.1, forward strand.
GCATGATTCTTTTTGTGGCCAGACAAAATACTTGTTGTTAATTGTGATTGAAACATCTTAGAATTTGTTGAAGCTATGCGTGTCCTGTCAGTGGATGTGAATGAGCTTGTCATCATTTTGTGCTGAGACAAAACATTGATTTAACTGACTAACCTTATGATTCCGTGGGCTCATGGGGAGAGCAAGTGATGGCACACTGATTTACAGAGTTCCTGTAACTCAGTGTGCCATCTTTCTGTCCCTGGAAAAAATGCATTTTGCTTGTTAAAAATTAAAGTATCTGAATTCTTGGGAAACAAGAGGGTGCATTCAGTGACTGTAGTTGTGTGTGTGTCATCTTTATACAATGAAGCAAATGCTATTTTCAAAGAAAGGGTCTTATAGTAATTTGGAGGTAGGACATTACAGTAGATTAGATTTAGTGAAAGCATCTACATTTGCAATCCTTTTGGGGCATACAATATACTTGGTATGAGTTACAAATAAAAATAAAAACTTGCAATTAATTGAAGTGGCTGTTACTGAATACCAAAACAAAAGAGGCGATGGCTGGAAGTGTAGAATGAATCTTAACCTCTGGCATTGGTCTGGGCAATTCTCCAGAGCATCGTTCTTCGTCTGCAAAGCCATTACAAAAGGGGAAAGACCATATGCAAATCAGGCTTGATCCCACCCCCAAAGGGGTAGTCCAGCCCAAACTGCTAGGTCACATCCCTTCTGCACGAGACCACAAGCATCCCCAGCCATGTTTCAGCCTTGTTGGGCGTCATCAGTGAGGAGTAGCTTGGGTCTCTAGGTTACTGAATACACAATCTTTCAGACAAATTACTAGTCACAGAAAACATGACATAAAACTTTGAGACAGGCAGAGTATCTTCATTTACTTTAATTCAGTGTTCCATTACTTAATGGCCGGACTCAATATTGGTTGTTAGCTGCAATTAAAAAACCTAGCAATTACTTGGAGGTCACAGTGTGCATTTAGTGTCTGTGAATGACTGGGTCATTTTGATGTGATACAAAATATTAACTGCAGAGAAAAAGTATTACAAATCTCTGAAGACTAATTGTATTTCAGTGGTCCATATGTGTGTGACCAGACACTTACTTTTTGCTAATTGTGTATAGAAAATAATGTAGCATTCTTTGGATGCAAGGGAGTGCATCAGGTCACTGTAACTAAATGTGGCCTCTTATTGTAGAATGGCAACATACTAGTTCAGGAGACACAATCTCATATTTGTCAAGCAGCAGGAGCAAATGTAAATCAGTGACTGTATGTATGTATACATATTTTGTTGCAAGGCAAAATAATTATTGATAGCTGAGGGCAAAACACCCTTAGAATTCCTTGGAGCCGAGAGACTACATTGCCTGTAACTATGTGTGGCACACATTAAAGCTTCTTGTGGCAAGAGACAACGGACCATTTTGTGTGACAACATGCTCAGAGCAAATACATCTGTCAGGGAGTGTGGGAGGCAATTTCAACCCACTGTCCATGAGTAGGAATGGGAATAGGATGTGCATGGTCTTCCGAAGACAGTCGCTCAGACCTGAATTTGCAATGCATCAGCATGTGGCAGGGATACCAACTCTGCAACTTTGAGTCCATAAACAAATGGAGGACAGGTTTATTTGGTCCAGCAAAAAAGTCCAATATGAGGAAGTTCTTCAGTCTACAAGAAAAAGAACTCTGTGCTGGAAAACTGTGTACCGGAAAAAGGCTGAATACAAAGTGTATTGCCATATGATGTGACACAATGCAGGTGACTGCAATGTATACAAAAGACTGCAACTGAATGAGTCTGACCAATAGCTGAACAGCATATAACAACCTTCCCATATCATCAGCCCAGAAAATGTTACTGTGGGCATAGCTCTAGTAAATGACTGCAATTGTGCTTACTGAATGTGATAGTTGTAGATTAGCATTTTTTCTTCTTCAGTTCTCTTCCTGTCCCTTTAAATATCGACGTGCAGGACATTTTTGAGGAATAATATCCCTTCCCTCCATCTTTTCTGGTTCCCGTTTCACCTTGAAGAATCCTTCTTGAGCATTGCTGATACCAAAGGCCTGGTGCCACGTCAAAACCTGGTGTGTGTGTCTCTGTTGGTGGGGGCGGGGGGGATTTTCACTGCTGACTGCTGTGTGAGAAGAGTTTGGGGCATGAGGGAGACAGCAAGGTAGGACTCTAGGTGAAAAGACAAGGGATTCTAGCCCCTGGCCCTACCAACAAATGCTTTTATTGCCCTGTCCAAGGCTGGCCCTGATGAGCAGGAATACCTGCATGCCACTGAGCAAAGCACTTAAGAATGGAACAGTGCGCTTTGAGACATCTCTCAGCTTGCCCACCAGAATGCTAAGCAAGGCAAAAGGGGTGACTGCAGGCACACATTTCAAGTAGCCCTTTCTCTTAAATAAATGTTTTTGCTTCCCATAACCTAACCTTTAGTTGTTGCTTATGGTAATTTAGTGGAGTTTACAGACTGTGCAGCCCTTCCCCCTCATCTGCCAACTCACAGATGCTTGATCTGCTGCACATGGAATGCAATCTATCGATGAGAGAGTGAGAGAGAGTGAGAGAGAAATAAATAGAGAGAGAGAGAGAGAGAGAGAGAGAGAGAGCGCGCAGGGGGCAGTGTGAGCTAGTGAAATGGAACCTTTATGTAAGAAGCCAGTGGCGGGAGTGCAGGGTTTCATGTTGTTTTGCCTTGAATACATAATTTTCAGTGTGCATGTGTTCTGCATGTAAATTATAGCCGAGCCCTCAAATGTAGACAGTTGCCCTACGTGTGATAGACTATTTATAATACTCATTCCCCCTCTAGCACTGCAACCCAGAGACTCCCATGAACAATTCTCTACAGCTGTCATATAGTCATAGGCATACTTGTCATCTCTATACCTGAACACAATTGTCTGCATGATTTTTATAATACTTTAAACTAGCCATCTCTGTTAGTAATGGTATAGTCACCTAATTCTAATTACTATTTGCATGCAATATAATGCTCTTTTATTTCAATGTTTGCACAGTCTACGATCATCCTAAGGGCCTTCTAGCCCACTTTGCTTCAAAGCCAACACAATGGCAATAGGCACTATACAAATACCAAATAACATAACATAACATAGGATATGATGGTGCTAGAGTATATACTTCCCCAATGCATCCTTCTAGGAATTAAGATCATCATATTTACTGCCACTTCCGGTGGAGGATGAAGAAGAGTGCTTACTGGAATCTGAAATGCACACATTAAGACTAGTCATACTATGCCTCAGTTTTATGCACGTGTGCCATGCCACCATTACCAAAGCAACAACAATTCACAGGTTTATCCTGCTTTAGTGGTATGTTCCATAATTTGTATATCACAGCGCCTTCTTTGCTCCATTCACAGTCTTCTCTTCCAACAAGTGAAAACCAAAAGCTAGCTCAGTTAATAGAATAAAAAAGCTTAGCCTGTTGAGGGGTCAATGCTGTGATCTCTGTTTGAGCTGCGGGTTGTAGGGTCTCAAATCCCAGCAAGGTCCACTCAGCCATTCATCCTTCTGAGGTCAATATCGCCTGTACAAATGTAGATTGGTCAATGATAATGTATGTATATATGTTCTATGTGAGGCACTTTGGATGAAAGTTCTATATAAATAACAAATTATTGTAGAGGGGCAGTTGCATGCCTCTCCAGGAAATCGCGCCTCCTACCTCATATGTGTTGGAAGCCTGAGATTGTGCCGTGTTTGACACCAGCAGTTGTGCCAATACTGCTGTGTATATTCGAAAGAAGATAGCCGTTGAGACAACACTATCAAATGTATCCCCGAAGAGACGACAATCTGAAGGAGGAACTCCCTGAAGGAATATGAAAAGGAGCAAAGAGAGAAGCTAGTGATGTCACAAGAAACATGTGTAACGTCCTGAGATACTGGCTGAAGAGGATGTATGTATCCTACACAAACTACTGACGTAGTAAGGAGTCAAGTGAACTTTTAAATAGAAAAAGAAGATTTCATGTGCACAAAGTGCTGCAGAGAATCAACCATTCAATAATTGTACAGACACTGAAACACAAGGTAGACTAAGTCATCATAGAAGTTGGATATATGTAGTGAATAGATTGCAGGCGAAGGTGCCACTGTATACAAGCTGGACATCGGTATCATGAATTTTAGTAAGCCAGGACCCATGAAGATGAAAGGGAGAATTGTGTTGCAGCAAGAATAAGCTGAAATAGTGGAGCTGCGTGGCGAGGCTGTCTGGCCTGTAATCAAAACTGAAGCAGTAAGGTTGGCTTTCTATTCTTGAAAGGGGTGAACATGCCAAATTCAAAGACAATCTACATGGCAGAAGGCATGGACAATGAGAGATGTTGGGCTAATTTGTTGGGAAGGTAGAGTCAGGCCCACCTCCTTGCACCCGGGTCTGGGCTTATGTGCTGCTAAGTAAACCGAACGTTCCATACATTGCACAAGTATGCCAACCAATTTTAGAGGTCCGTATAACGAAGGACATTATAGTTTGAAGACCAATTGAAAACTGTTTACGTAATGGTTTTAGAGGTAGGCATATATTGTCCACCTGACAGTGGGCAGCCAATCACAATCCCATTTCCTATGTAATGTATACATAGATGTTCCCCTTAAGCCAATTACAATAACCTAGTAGGTTTTGCATTATTTGCCAAGTAGTATGACATCACCTTTGATCTATTTTTGTATAAAATGTATGTTTTGTGAAAAAATTGCTGAGAGTAATTGAGCAAATGTCCGATGATGTCCATTGTAACTCCCTGTTTTAGAAAATTGATAATAAAACAGTACTTTGCCATCTTCCTGAGTTGGTTCGGTTATTTGGACTTGGAGTTATTCTGCAAACCTATCAATTGCATGCATGTTATAAAGGGCCCTAAGCTCATTGTTATGATCATTATTAATACCATATGCAAGATAATGTGCCAGTTCAGGGTTGTAGGGTCTGCGTGTGCCTTCTCTCACACAAACACTGGCAAGGGGAGCATCAAACACTGGCAAGGGGAGCATGTGCCTGCAAAGACTGACACATGTGTATATGTATTACTCTGTTCCTTCTATTGAACTGTCTGTTATGGGTCCACATCTGTCCCCTCCACCTATTGCATGAGTGTCCCCTGAAACACCAATGCTTGCACCCTCTCCTGTCCTGACTTCCCACCACATCCTCTCCAACTGTAGGGCATTGTCCAACTGTATCTGCAGCTACAAAGCTCTTTCCTGCATTAACATAGCGTGGGACTCCCGGTACTCCCTAGACATTGTTGCTTGCTCCTTCCTCCACCACTGGCACACGGGTTACCTTGAGGTCACATCTGAAGACTCTGCCTCCTCCACACACCCATTTCCCTCCTCCTCTTTCTGTGGCAGTGGCAGATTCACTATTATCCACACCCATTATTAGCCACGTCTCCTCTCCCCATGATGAGCTGGAGCTGTCCCCCATGACTCTCACAACTCAAGCAATACCTGCTGTGGCCATTGACAACACAACAGGCACACCATTCTCCTCTAAGTTCTGACTATTAACATCCACATCCTCTGCGAAGTGAATATCCTCTTCCTCCTACACCTCCACTCCAAATGTAAAGCCCTATTCTGTTTAATAGTTCCAATTCAATTTTTCAGGCAGGACCAACACTAGACAAAGTGTTAGTCGGGCCTACAAAGCTTGGGCTGGCAGGCAGTTAGAGCACATGTCTGCCCTGCCTCAGGGCGTAAAAAGTACATTGTTGAAAGGGAACCCTGCCATTATTCCTGCAAGTAAAGACAATGCATAGAATGCAGTACATTGGTTTCAATTGGTTGTGAGGGGGACACCTCCATAGATACAATTTTGGTTGCAATATAAAATCTATGATCAAGTTGTTATCGGTGCATAAATAAAAGAACTTCAAGCAAAATTAAAAGGGCAATTGCAATAACTGTATCAGTTGGTTGTAGTTCAGTAGCATTAACGAAAAATTATTAAAAGCGCATTTTACCAAGGCATCACTACCAAGTGCAGCACCCAGGGTTCATATCGTTTGGAAAGCCTGGATCATCTATTTTCCTCAAGAACAAAAAGGGGGAGCCTAGTGCATTATATGCAGGCTGCAAGAAACGTGTGTTTTCTTCAAGATGGCATATCTCCAGGCTACTCTTTTGGCACTGGAGAAATAAGTCCACATTTTAAAGAGACCTTTCCTCTGATCTCCTGAGTTCAAAATACATGGGCCAAATATACAGAATGCCAATTGATGTTTTTGGTGCTATACTCCTGTCTCCACCTATGTTTGCATGCTCAACGTAGTGGACAGATCCGTCCAATGAACAGGACTAATGGCTCAGAGCTACACTTCCACCAGCACTTAGCTATGTATGGTGCAGTGCTTTCTTATTCTTACTTTTCTAGTGCACAAAGGCCACGTGAATCGCCACTTTATTTTAAAGGCTCACATTCCCTGGAGGTTTTCAGACATCTGAAGATGTCCTCGAGGGTCGGGGTCTACACATGTTGGCTCATCACATCTTTTGGACTACAACACTCATCAAACATAGCCAGCATATTGAAAAATGAGGGATCGTGGTAGGCTATTAAAGGGCCAGCCTTAGTTCACAAAAGAGTCAAGAGACCCCTGAAATGTGCCCGCTGCATCCCAAGCTGCCTTGCTACAAACCATAAACTGTGGAAGTACAGTGTCTACCACCAGTAAGAAACATTAGCCACATCTGCTATTGGTGTGTGTCTGTAAAGAACCACACAAGCACAGAATGTGTGTAGACAACACTTTGATTCCTTGTGCATCTTTGGGGGGCCTTTCAACCATGTGACACCCCCCCCCTTCTGCTTATCACTCTCCCTTTCCTCTGTTCCTCGTTGTTGACCCTTTGACCTGTCAAGTCAGATTCTGTCTCTGAATTTGAATGTTTTGTGTAAAAAGTATCTATATGTATACGCACACTGGCTGTGTCATAAGTATTTTTTATAGATATATGGAGGTGTTCCAGACACAGCCAAAAGAAAGTGGAGATTTAGATTTTAAGAAGGTGTTATAAGGATGTATATATTGATTTTTAATACAATTCGATATTTGCTAGGTGTGAACATGTTGTTCACTGTACAATAGGTCTCTTTCGAGACTGTTAGAAGCACAGTACCGGTCTGCTATCAGGTTGTCACAAATCAGGTACGTGCCGGGTCTCTTGCTTAATTGCCCCTATTAGCCTTCCATGAGTGCCTCCTGATAAACTCAAGACTGGGATAAACAGAGTGTTCTACTCTTTTGATGTTGTAAATAATTCTTCGAGCCATTACAAACGAATGGGACACACTCTAATATTGATTTTGGCTTATACTTTTGCAACCGGAGAGGCCAATCAAGAGCCTGTGTTTTACGTAGAGAAGAGAAGGGTATTTGAGCAGGCGTACATATATACGCCATCACGTTTGCCATGGCCGCACGCTCTCCACACTCATGCTGCGTAAGGCAGCCGTGGCCACGTCGCAACAGGATATTTTAGGTATCTGCTAGTGATGCCATTTAGATGTTACACATCCCATCTTCTGAAGGCAGCTAAGTGACACTAGTCTGTCTTCTCTTACCTAACTCCGAAGTCCCCTCTTATAGATTTGTTGCAAGCTAATGGGCTGCAGACGTGTGTAATTTATTTAACTCTGCTGGTTCTTCGAACAGCTCTGAGAAGTATTACATCTGATGTGTGTTTCTTCTCAAATACTGCAAATACCTTTGTCAATACTCCAAATAATTAGCGTGCCTTCAGCAGGGTTGCTGTTTGGTTTTTACCAACATGCTTTTCTAAAACGTATTCAATTGTTTTCCAAAGCTGAATTGTTAAAGGCTCTTACAAAAAGACAGGGCCGCTGAATTGATTGCTCACTGCTTGGAATGCAATGGAAGAATTGACAAAGCCAACAATTCTGGCATTAGTATAGGGTGTGTAATGGGGTGCAATGGAAATGTGGTGTCTGGGTCTCTAAACGTATTAGGCAATGGGACATTTCTTTGTGTGAGCTTTATTTATTTATTTATTTATTATTTTGCATTTTTAAGTTCTCACACAGACCACAGGCATCCAGGTGCTGTTACAGGAATTGTTTGTTTTTTAGTTGCGTAATTGTTTTGTCTTAGTTGCGTATTTATAACGTACTTAAATACCCAGAGGTACGGCCCCGGGGATCGAACCTGTGTTGCTTCATGTCGTCTTGCTTCCAAGACGTTTGTTGTATTATGCTTGTAGTCAGTATAGGACTAAAAGTGTTATATGCATGAACGTTCAAATATGATATGGAAAAATGTGTTGTTCTTTTTATATAGATGGCAATTTTGTCTGTGCATCAACTGTGTGCTTTTCCCTTAGCGTGTGTTAGTGTGGGTTAGTGTGTGTAGGCGCGGCTGCCTACAATAAAGACGTAAGCAAGCAGCCGCTGGTTCAGGAAGCTTAAGTTTTGAAAATAGCTTTTATCTTGTTTATTGCTGCCCATCGCACTAGGCAGAGGCCAATCACTACTCCCCGGTTTGAGCTTCTTCATTTAATATACACCAACGGTGTCTGTTTGGATTCAGCTGATATGAGCTTTGCACAATCTGCTTTATCAAGATTGCTTGTTTATTGCTGCAGCAGGAGTTTCATAATCTCCGCCATCGTAATACTAAGCCACAGGCAGAGGAAGTACGGCAAGGCTGCTGCAAGGAGTGCCTGCAAGGAATGGTCTTCATATTGAGTGATAGGCACCAGTAAACTGCATCAAACCTCTTTCCGTTGAAGTAATGGGTTTTGTAAAATAGGTACATTATATATGCAGCATCATGGTCCTATAGGCAAGTCAATATATTTAGGATAATATGCATAATGGTAGAAAAGTGTGGCTGGTAATAGTCAAAACTTTGAAGCACTTTTAGCGCATTAATATTTTTAGTTCTCCCATTTCCGAACAAAGTGATAATAGGTGTTATTATTATGAAATTCAATAACACTCGATCATTTGGCCTTAAAATGATGCAGTGCGGAGTCATACCCAACAGATACCAAACCTCTGTTGTTCAGGATACTAATATTTCTACAGCAGGCACTCAACGCCCAGAGCTATCTTAAAAGGCCCAAATCCTCTTGTGCATGTTACTCTAGTGGCAAAGCCCCTTTTATTTACAGAAACCTCTAAGATTGCCCTTTGTTGTATCTTTAAGACCACCCCAGAAGGGCATGTCACCTAACGCTATTCCCAACTTCTTACAAAAGTGGAACTATATTATTCAATAACATTTTCTGCTCCTAACTATTGGCCTGGCAGAATGAATTAGTACTATGGAGCTAGAAGACACAGTCACCTAACATCAAAACAATTGTAAACCTGGAGACTAAGAAGGTCTGGTTGGAGGAGTCAGCAGGGACATGTGCTGTTATGATGGCATATCACTGTATATTCTCTTAGTTGCGACAAGTACCTCAGTCTCTCTTGGAAAACATTACTAGCGCAGGGCTTGCAAGTTAGCCAGAAGTGAGTCAGTGTAATGCTTTTGGAACACAAAAATCGAACAGATTTCTTTGAAACTATAGCTGGTTTATATTTATTTATGTATTTATTTTGAAGCTGATATAGCACACAAAGCCCAAAGGCATCAGGGCGCTTTATTACATAAAGAGGCAGTTACATTAGTTACAAAAACAGGTACCAAAAACAGACATACAGCATGAAGAAGACAAAATGTAGAGGTAGCGTGAGCACGGTTGCATACAGTGGGAGCAGCTACATGGAGAGAAGAAGGATATCAGAGAGGTTGTTTAGGTAAGAGTACTTAGGTCTTTAGGCTTAGAGTAAAGATATGCGTTTTGAGCTGTTTCCGACAGGTCCAGAACGAATCCTGAGTTCTAAATTGCGGCAGCAGAGAATTTCACAGTTTTCTGGCTATATTGGGAAAACTCCTACCCCCATCATTCTGGAACTTGAACCTGGGAATGGCAAGTTGGTGTTGATAAGCTGCTCTAGTAGGTCTAGATCGTTGAGTCAGTGTGAAGTTGTACGACAGGTATGAGGGGGCCATCTGGTGAAGGCATTTATGGGTTAAGGTAAGTGATTTGAACATGATCCGTTCATGTACTGATTGCCAGTGTTGTTGGCGTCTGTTGGCTGATATGTGGGCCGATCTAAGGACCTTGAGAGCAGCTCTGAGGGCGTTGTTTTGGAGGACCTGTAGTTTTCGGATGTTCTGTAGCTTCATACCAGCATACAGGGTGTTACAGTAGTAAAGGACCGTAAGGACAAGTGCTCTGGTTAGTGTGAGGCAGCTGTCCTGTGAGAGGAATTTTCTATAGGCAGTTATGAGCTTGCATGTATATGAAGTGGGTGAGGTGGTGGCATTGATTTGTTTATTGAGGTTGAGTGAGGAGTGTAGGTAGAAACCCAGTATTTATACCTCTTTGGTCACTGTTATGGTATGTCCATCTATAGTGAAGGACTTGAAGAGTTTGTTGAGTTTGGAGGTTCTGTGTTGAGAGCCGACGATAAGCAGCTTGGTCTTATTGTCATTTAAGCAAAGCCCGTGATGAATCATCCATTCTTGGATAAAGAGGTAGATGGCGTTGAGGGTGGCTGTGTCGGTGTCCTGGTCTCCTATTATAGGGATGAGGACCTGGGTGTCATCTGTGTAGTTAGTACAGGTGACACCCAGGCCGTCAAGGCAGTCAAGGAGAGGCTTTGTGAAGATATTGTACAGGGTGGGGGCAAAACAGGAGCTGTGTGGCACTCCGCAGGCGACTGAGGTGGAGGGAGCTTTGGCTTTATGGGAGCAGACTTTAATAGTTCTGTCACTAAGGAAGGATTGTATCCATAGTGTGGCGTTTGATGAGAAGTTTGCTGCTGATGTTAAGTGTTTCCAGAGAATATTGTGGTCCACCAAGTTGAAGGTGGCTGAGAGGTCTAGAAGAAGAAGCACTGCTAATTTCCCCTTATCCCTCAGGTTATCCATTTGGATTTTTAAAAATCCAGAAGTGCTGTTTCCGTCCTGTGTCTTGGCCGGAAGCCGGACTGACTTAGCCCCAGAATATCATTGACTTCCAGATATTTCTGAATCTGCAGGTAGGCCATGCTACTGAGAAATTTTAGAAGAAAAGGTACCATTGTTATGGGGTAGTAATTATTAGGGCTGTTGAGGTCATGGGTGTTTTTTTTTAGTAGCAGTATTACCCATGCATTTTTTAAGTCCATTGGGATGCAGTTGTTTTTGAAGGATGTGTGGATCAGGTTGGTGATGAATGGGGCGTTTTGGGGATCACACTCTTTGATGACTGTAGGTGAGCAAGGGTCACCTTGGCACCGTTAGGGTTTTAAGCTACAGATGATTTCTAGGACTTTTGGGATGGTGATCTCCATGAATTCAAATTGGGGGAGCTCTATACGGTTGTTGGATGTGGTGGTATATGAGATGTGGTTATGCTGTTCTTTTTGGTTTTGATTTGTGCTTGGAGATGACTGATTTTGTTTTGGAGAGCATTTTGCATATTTTGGATATTCTCACACCAATTAGCATCTGTATTACAACCTTTGGGTGGTGGGATGGCGGTTTCTAACTCTCTGAGGATTTGGAATAGTTTGTTGGTATTGGAGCTGGCTTTGGATATTCTGTCGTTGTATAATTTGCACATGGTGAGAAGTACTTGTTGTTTGTCATTCCTAGAGTCTGTGTCAAATAAGATTTTGTTAGTTGAATTGCGGAGGTTTTTTCCAGGATGATTCTGGTTTTCTTTTGGTAGTTCTTAAGACATTTAGTTCGGAGGTGAACCAAGAGTTGAGATGGGTTGGTTGTTTGGCTTTTCATAACGCCAGTGGCGCTATCTTATTTATAGCTGCTAGCTTTGTGTCATTGTATAATCTGGTCATTTCATTGAGGAGGGGTCATTGCTGTGTCTGTAGGTGAGGCCAGAATGGGTGGCAGGTGTGGGAGCAAGTTGCTTGATGTAACATTCTTTTTGTTTCTTGCGGGGGTCTCGCTGGCTATAATCGGCAGATTGGTTGGGCTCGATCTGGTATTAATGTTAAAAGTGATAAGTGGGTGGTCAGACCAGGGACAGGGAGAGTTAGATAAAATGGTGGAAGTGCAGTTGACATTTGCAAGCCAGTCAGTTATGTGACCTTTCATGTGAGTGCAGTTCTGGATCTTGTGTGAAAAACTCAGAGCTGACATGGTGTTAGTCAAGGAGAGAACATTGTTGTCGAGGGGGTCGTTCAAGCCTAGGTGGAAATCATCCAATAGGATGGATTGTGATTGGGGCTTGGTATTAGAGGAGATGATTTGCATGACCTCATCCTCAAAGGAGAGTGTGAGCCCTGGAGGTCGGTAAATGAGGTGGATGTTTAATGTGGCTGTAGCTGAGAGGGACAATTTCACTGAAAGGAGTTGGCAGGAAGAAGTTGGAGTAGGAGGTACATCTCTTACGTTTAAGGAAGATTAGGCTATGATAGCCACTCTACCCCCTTTGGTGTTGGCTCTGTCCCTACTGCATATTGAATAATTGTCAGGGACAGCCAGAGATAGGGCTGGCCCAGAGGCGTTGTTGAGCCAGCATTCCGTTATGGCCAGGAAGTCCAAGTTGTGTAGTGTGATAATGTCTGGATGTCAAGTGCATGGGCAGGAAGAGATCTGGTGTTGATGAGAGCTCCCAGGATGGTTGTGTTCGATGCGTTGTGGGGGAGGTGTGTGTGAAAGTCATGAGAGGGTGCTCGATGTGCGTAGTTGGAAGAATTAATTTCTGGTTCTGATGGAGGGGACAAAGGTACCAGTGATGTCTCTGGAAAGGTAGGTCCTAAGTGAAAGGTTGGCATTTCTGGGTGCAAGAGGGCGTGGGGAGCTGAGGTTATAGGTGAGCACAGTAGTGGTTGCCTTGGATTCAATGATATGTTTGTCCTGGGTCAGATGTAAGGATGTTAATGTCACAGAGGGCCTGGAGAAGGAAAATGTCAGGCAGTGGCATAGGTAGGTCAACATATAGAATAGGGCAGCAGTCATAGTGGTGTGTGGATGCATGGTAGGGATACTGGGAGGCTAAATAACAATACGGTAAGGAAGCTGTGATACATTTAGAGGCACATTAGGAAACGTTCAGTGTGGCTTATAAGCGTGCTCTTTTCGGAGATGGTCACCAGTGGAATGTGCCATAGGTAACAACAGAGAGCTCCAGTGTGTCTTTGCAGAGCGTGAGCAGCGGCAAGGCATAGTAGGATTACAAACTGTGAAGTGGTGCAGCGTACAAGGACAAAGCACTTTAGGAGCAGGTCATAGGGATACACAGGGGCATGGGCAATTATCAAACCTCAGATAATAGCAGAAAAATTAGCACACAACGATATGCTATAGTCATGGGTCACAAGTAGTACAATACAGCATGTGAATGGCAAGAAAGCATTGTCTCAAAGTACCCTAAAGTTGTATGGTGGGCATACTGCTGCTGTGGTTAACATGATAATTAGATAATATCAACCTGGGTAGCTCAATGAATCAATGTATTAACTGCCTACGATGTCGTGCAACCTACCGATGACAGACCTTACATTTAATGGGGCATCTGTCTTAGGTGATTGGGGAGTCACGTTTTTATTGTTCTGGCAATGACAACACTACGAGGTTGCCGCTAGGCTTACTGTTTCTGGTGCTTCTGTGATTTATCTGCCAGTGTGGGCCTGCTGGTAGTTCACAGCCCCGACTCAGAATGAGCCGATTCAGAAAAAGTTGCCGGTAACATAGATCCAGCCTGAACATTTAAATCATTTTTGTTTTCCATTTTCAGAACATCATACATTTCGCTCAATCTGCATCCAGCTTATATCATGGACTCATTTGTACTAAATGTTATTATGGGAATCAGTTACATGTTAAATGGGGTTGGGCTAATTAGTATATTAGTTTCATGTTAGTATTATGTTTAAGTGCATCTCAGCCCATTAAAATAGCATCATGGAGCAAAGTGATCATTTTCTAAAATGTGCTCTGTTCATTGGCATCTATTTAAATTCAGCCTGGGAATCATAGGGCCTCATTACACGGTAGGCGGTGGACCAAGGTGCTAGTAGCACCTTGGTCCATGCCGGTAAAATACCGGCACCGCCTTGGTGGAAAGGGGAATTACCGCCCTATTCCAGGGTTGGCAGGGCGGTAATTCCCCCTTCCACCATTGCCCCTCCCCATTCCCATTTTTGCCCCATAGGGCATAATGGGAATGGGGAAGGTGCTAATTACGGTACCGCAAATTTGCGGTGCCGTAATTAGCACCAAGGTCCCTTAGCGAGTTGGTTTTTAACACCTGCTAAAAGCAGGCGTTAAAGTACCAACCCTCTAAGGGACCTCGTAGTAAGGCGGTAAGGGTTAACGGTCACCGGTACCATTACCGGTGACCGTTAACCCTTACCGCCTTCCGTGTAATGAGGCCCATAGTCTTGAGTCCATCAATGAGTCTCAGACCCTTGGCCCTAGTTAAAGAGTTAGAATTCAAACACTGACCTTAAATTGAATGATGAAATGCAAAGTCTAGATGTTGAAATGCGCAGCCTACATTCTTCCTACACCCCCTCCTTTTTTCTGCTGGGATATAGACCAAAATCACTGCAGGAAAAACAAACGTGCATGCTGTAAAAACATGTGAAAACATGTGCTTCTCCCAATTCGATCTCATCTCTCCACAAACATCATCCTCTTCCTCTTAATGATAAGTACAATCAACCATATTAAAACAATCCCCATTGCAACCGCCAACATCACTAAACGTCTTTCCACCCATGTCCCCCAATTGAACCTACCTGTCTTTGTTAGGCCTAAACTGCTCACAGTAATGTTATCTTCATTCAGATTCATTCTAATTGAGTGTACGCTTTTACGTTTTAGTAAGAATTGAATATCTTGATCAACGGGAAATGCATTTTTCCAAAATAAATCAATGCTCTGCACTTTCCTTTCCCACAAATCGCCATTGGAATGGAACATAGGCAATCCACCCACCAAAATCGCTGTATCTTTAGGGATGGATATGTAGAACACACTATTCTGCAATTGTTTGACAGTAGAAGAGCTATGATTAAGGTTACTAATTGTGTAATTTGTCATGGAAGTACTCACTAGCCACATATCCTTAATCTAGCATGGGCTAACTCCTCAACTTCTGTGCTACTTATAATCACCTCATATCCCTTGGACACCCCATGGTCTGACCTCAACCCACAAATAGCACCAGCTGCATCAGGTATAAATGGCTTGCCTGGACATATATAATTTTGCTCCATGAATTCTATATAGGTATCTAACTTTGGGATCAGATATACATCAGTTTCCCATGCTTGAAATGCTACCATCTCCAGAGTTACAATCTTAACATATGTGTCATCTTGCCAAAAACCTACATTATGTACCAACTTAGCTTGATAAATCAACTCTTGGGTGATAAACGGAATGCACAGTAGGAAACCTATTTCCATCATTTCCATATTAATATATAATGGTATTGCACTCCCCATTTCAAACACAATTCTTCTTGGATTATCTCCACCTCCCTTTGTGTAATTCATACCTTAATTTCATGAATGATATCAGATGACACAAAATACAGAGGTATATGGTCTTGAATCAACTGAGATACCACATTTTCAATTTTCCATAAATACTTTTTCATAATGCTTTCAAATGGAGTTACCACATTTAAAATATAATGCAGCAGTTTATCATGTTTAACAATGATATTGGAACTATGCTCTAAGATTGTGGCTTGCTCTTTAAGAGCCAGAATTGTTTCATTCACATAATGGATCGCTTCTTTCTGTCCACTCTTGCGTCCATCTATAGTTTGTTGCAACTCTTTCAAATCATAACTCAATTCATGTGCCAGTGTGCTTGCAGATACAGCATTGGCTGTAGATATTGTCATTTCCACCACCGCGCCAATTATGGTCATCACAATTGTCACCACCTATAAACCAGCCACCCTTTTTCCCTTCCCTTTTTTACACTAGATGAACTCATAAAAGTATTTTCTAGTTGTAAGATTATTTCCTTGGTTGCTCTCCAAACTTCTTCTTTACAGGGCTGCACCCATCCTGCCACTTGCTCTGATTTTATATATGAGCCATTAAAGACCTTTTCAATGATCAAATCAGGTTTTATGCTAATATACATGTTCTGGTACAACAACCTTCTATTCCCTAATATAAATCCTGGTGCTTCTTCTGCTGCAATTCGTGATGCCGGTCCCGGCTCTATCAGAACTTGTCCTTCTGCAAACAAGACACCTGGAGCATTCATAGCTACTAACAAAAAAAGTTGCCAAAATATTTCCTTTTTTGTTCTACCATACGGAAAACGCAGCCAGTCATTCTTTTTCTCTGTAGTCAGAATTTTCCTTTGATGTCATCATCTTCACATTTTTCACGGTCATCATCTTCACCCCCTTCTTCGGTCCAGGAGGCTTTCCAGGGGACTCCATTCCAGTGGTATCCTCCACGGATCCGGCATCCAAGGATCTGGCGCTGACGGGGAAAACAAAATATTGTTCTAGGGTAAAAAGAAAAGACAACTTAAGAATGAAGCACATCAAACCCTTTACCTTTCCTTTCTCACTGGGATATCTGAAATCAATTCAGTTATGCACGTAAATGTGGATTATACCAAATACTATATCATACAGTCACAACATCTCCTTATGACCATCTGAAAATAACATGAAATAAGCCCACTAATATCACGTGGTATTTTTTTTAATGTAACAGTCTCAAACACAACATTCCTTTCTCTTAGTTACTTACTTACATTTTTGTTTACTAATTTGATATGTTTTTCCCTTTTTATCTTTTCAAATCTTATCTTGACATCTTCACAATATTTTCATCTGTTTACCTGGTATAGTGATAAGATTTAAAAGGAAAGTGCTTAACTTTTTCACTCACTGCTAGTCTCAACTCGCTCTAGTATTTTCACTTCATGTTTTGGGTGAAAGGGCTTAATTTGATTAACATGGGCAAACTGTTCCACTGTTAATTCACCCTCCTATTTAGCAATTCTCTAGATCACAGGTGAAACCTTATCTACAATTCTATATGGCCCCTGGCGTGCTGCAAGAAATATCCAAAGTTAAACTTGTATACCTCGCCTCCTATTTCATATTCTCTCACAGATGCCTTCCTATCATAATATGTCTTTGTACTGTCAGCAGTCTTTTCCAAATATTGCTGCGCAAATGCAAACACATATTGCAAGTGCTTCCTCAATTCTTTTACATATTCATGAATTGGGGACGCATTTACAAGAACCTGTTCATTCGTTCTGTAAAGTCAGTGTGACATAGCCTTTTTCCTTCCTATCCAGATTTAATGGGGGCTGAGATGTATTGATTTAGAGGGTATCGACCTGAGAGCCACTTGTACCAATGTAAGCTGCAAATCCCAAATAGATCCTGTTTCAGCTACAAATGTTTTCAACACATCAACTATTGATCTGTTACATCATTCTACTAACCCTGGAAAGGAGGGCCGGTAAGAATTGGTTAGCTTCCTCTTCACATCCAAGATTTGCCATATTGTTGTCATTAATGCACTACTGAAATGACTTCCACGGTCTGATTCTATACTTTGAGGTTAACCAAGCCTTGAAAAAATATGATTTACAAGTAAAGTGGCTGTCGTTTGCACACTGCAGTCTAGAGCTGAAATGCACACCACCCATTTAGACATTAGACAAGTGACTGTCAGCATGTTCCGTGCTTCCCCTTTAGGATCTCCTCACGGGTCCAAAATAGTCGCCTTGTAAATCAGAACCTGGGAGTTTCAAACCCCTTTTCTTTAATGGTAATCTATCAGCTGGTGACGTAGGTTGAAACTGTGCACACTAAACACCCTCTGGTGTAGAGCTCAACATCTTGGGACATGTGCGGACCAATAGGCCAATCTTTAAAAATTTCCAAGGTCTTCTGTGAACCTTTGTGTCCTGCAGTTATGACATTGTGGGCATGATGTAACATCAATCTCCAAAATGACAAAGGCACTACCCATTGGATTTTGGCTGTCACAGATTCTCTAATCATCAGTCCATCTAGTATCCCAATTCTCTTTTTTGTTTTTTAACAGCACTGTTTATTCCTCTTTTCATTTGTATAATGGGCCTATAATAAGATCCTCCTTTTGTGCCTCGATCAAGTCTTTATCTGGAGTATCAAAACTCCATTGTGCCACAGTCTGGTCAACTGTTTTTGGAGTTTTGGAACATGTTATGGCATCTACCTGTATTTCACCAAGCAGGTGCTTAATAGGAAATAACTGCCCCAATACAGCTCCAATTTTAGCAAATTGATCTGCCTTATCATTTTCTTCCTTATCCACACCTGGTGTTTTCAAATGACAATGTATTTTCCTCCAATTAATTATCAGGTCAATTTCTGAGACAAGTTTGCCTATAGCTTGAATCATCTAGCCATGGTTAAGTGGCTTCTTGTTATATGTGAGCATCCCTTTCACCTTTCAGCCAGGTCAATAACCCATAAAACTATTTTGTGTACAATCAGAATCAGTGACTAGAATGATTTCTTTGAGCCTACATTCTACTTCTGTAGATATTGGGGGTCATTCCGAGTATGGTGGTAGGGGGTTAACGACAATGGTAAGGATGACAGTGCCGTTAACCCCCTACCCTTGCATTCCGAGGTACCTTAGCAGGTCCCACTAGGGCCGGCTGGTTTTACCAGCCGCCCTTAGCGGGACCCGTTAAGGGACCATGGAGCTAAGAACGGGCCTGCAACTTGCATGCCCGTTATTAGCTCCTTCCCCATTCCCATTGAGCCCTACGGGGGCTCAAATGGGAATGGGGAATCGTTTTTGAAATGGGGATTTAACAGGTCCGCATAGGTCGGAATGTCCCGGTAAGTCCCCATTCCGACTACCCGGACCCGGACCCGAGTTTGGAGGCAGCCATCGTGCTAATAGCACCATGGCTAGCTCCTAACTCGGAATGACACCCTTTGGCCCTCATTCTGAGGTTGGTGCTAGTCATGGCGCTATTAGCGCCATGACTAGCACCAATACCGGTACCACCACCGACGTGGTGGTAGGGAACTTATCGGTCCATTCCGAGCTTTGCAGGACCTGTAAGTACCCATTTTAAAAGCCATTCACCATTTGAGCCCCCATAGAGCTCAATGGGAAGTGGGAAGGCGGCAATAACGGTACCGCAAATTGCGGTACCGTTATTGACCCCAGTATCCCTTTGCGGGTCCCGTCTTTAACGCCTGCTAAAAGCAGGCATTAAGGGAAGGACCCACAAAGGGACCTTGGAATAGGGCGCAAAGGGATTAGCGGCACCGGTGTCATTACCGGTGCCCGGTATCCCTTTGCGCCCGGGTTGTAATGACCCCCATTGTCTTATAAATAGCGGCCTTTTCTGTCACTTGACTGCTTTGGGGGGCTAGCCACATGCTTACTCTTGGAATGCTGTCGCATTTAATCCACAAATTTCCTATTTCTGCTAGAAGCTCTTTTTCTGTATCATTTTCTACATGGTATGCCCATCCATCTACCTACACAGTTGGTAAATCCTTAACATGATTTTTCATTGAAAGCCTTGTGTGAGGATTCCTCAAATTCATTCAAACTTGTCTCTAGTTCTGTGTCATCAGGCGCACATACAGCTTAACAATCATGCAACTCCGCTAGTCCATGAGCAACTGGTCTCTTTTTATGTTGTCCATATCTCACTTCTACTGGAAATCCCCGTAATGCTAATTTCCAGGAAGTTATTCTTGACTGTGCCAAATTCCCTGACCTGATACCCTTACTTTGCAAAGATTACAAAGGTTGGTGGTTTCTTTCAACAATCACCCGCTCCCCTTGAATTATGGGACAGAAATGTTGTAATGCCCCGTCAGTGGTCAGAAGCACTTTTTCACATTCGCTAAATTTGGTCTCTACCTGTGACAATGCTTTTCTGGCATATTCAATTGTTTTGTTCTTTAAGTCATGTTTTTTATATAACACTGCTGAGATGCATTGATCTGTAAATCCTATTTCCACAAAGAAATCCTGGTTTTGCATTGGATATGAAAAACATGGTGCTTTCATTGGACACTTTGTTCCTTTTCCCATTTCCAGGGTTACACTGCTTCAGCAATCTCGTCAACGGTTGTTTAATCTCTGCATAATTTTCAATAGGTTTTCTGTTGTAACTTGTCATTCCCAACAAACTCTTTAAACTTTTCAAATTAATGGGATCCTTCAGTATTTCAATTGCTTCCACTTTTTTTCTTTTGTGGGTTTAACCCATGCTCTGTCACTTCATGACCTAGTAAATGTCCTCTTTTTCTGCACCACTGTGCTTTCTGTAGATACCTTTGCCCCAGCCTTCTGTAGCTGACTCAGCACATGTCTAATCTCATTGAAGTTTCTTTTCAGATCTTCATTTTTGATTAGCACATTATCCACATAGACTATTGTCCCTCTTTCACCTGCATCCAGAAGTGCCTTGCTCAGGAATATCCCAAACTCACTTCCACTATTGAAATACCCAAAAAGGGACCATGCATATTGTGGTTTGTCAAATGAAAATGCAAATACATTTTGAATATCTTCAGTTAGTGGCACACACCAGTTTCCAGCTGTAAGGTCGAAGGTGGGAAATACCTTTGACCGTGAACTTGTGCAAGACCCTGGTTAGGAAATGGAAGGAGCCACCTTGAAACAGGTACTTTTTTGATTAATTGTCATAGATCTGCACAAAAGCGCCATTGGCCATTAGGTTTTAGCACACCTAATATAGGGGTATTTGATGTACTGTGAATAGGCCTAATGATTGCAAAAAGAAACAAGTTACTTTCTGTGACACTTCATTTAGTTCAAGCGATGGAAGTAACTATGGGGACACCAGCAATAGCCGGGGTGGCCCCAAACAAGGTCAAGGTAATAGATGAAATAATTACTGGGGCAGAAATGCCGGCAATCGTGGGACACGTGGGAGTAGAGCAACCACGACACCACAACCATCTTTTTTAGATCAGGACCAAACAGGATGGAAACCCGAGGCACAGGTAACAAGGAGCATGCAAGACTTGTGGTGAACCTGTCCTCCCATAATCTTACCCAAGATGAGACCACAGTGCTTGAGAAAGGGATGGGTTTTGTTTCCACCAATTTACGCAATGATTTCTTATTCCGACAGGAATTTCATGCTTTCATGAGGAAGGATCAACTAAAAAAATTATTTCAAGATAAAGAGTTGGAAATGGATGAAACCGATATGGGGCTACATAATACGTCAACTTTCTGTGTACCAGCTAGGAAAAAAACAGCAGAGGCATTAGTATTCGAGAGAAGAGTAAACTATGACTTAAAGAAATTAGAGTCGCAAAGTACAAATAAGCCTGTCTTCCATAACACAAGTAAGTGTGAGAAAGCAGCAATTAACGGCCTCCTTGACAATAAATCTATTTCTAACGCTCACCTGGTATCCACGGGGACGTCACTTAGCCTGTTCTGACTTCTTAAGACCTCAAACCCTTCCCTGGAGTCTACTCGACTGAAGACTGGGCCTGAAACAAAGGATTTTTAGAGTTTAACTCCCTATTGTTTCTGTGTGCTTGAACCCCTTTTCCCCCAGGGTCCAACCCTTCCCTTTGATCCACAGCTCACCTTGTTTTCTTGGAAAGTGTGCTCTCCATCCTACTTTCAAAGCAGGGGCACGTTGATTGATGCAGGCTCATTGCTGCCTAGTTACTTCACTGGCAAGAGTCCAACAGGTAAGTATAATGAGTCTTCTGAACAGTTCTCTAACTTCGTTCCTTTCCTTCCTTAGATGATGGCTGGCGTCCGGGGATGGCGACGTGCTGCTGAGATGAGTAACGCCGAAGGTGAGTGAGAGCATGATGCACGATGCGACCCTTTCGTATTTGTATTGAACTGAATTCTTTTTCTGTGTCTTTTAGGTGCCGCAACGTTTTCAGCGTGGATGCCGGTTATGAAGAAGAAATGCAGTGAGTAAGCAGAGTATGCGGCACCTCTAGATGTTTTCACGCTAACCTGGAGTATCTTTTCCTTCTTGCAGATGGATGAGAAGTTCCGGAGACAGAGTTCCCCCAGAGCGCCTGGATTCAGGTAAGCGTTTGAAGCTCGTACAGTCTTTAATAATAAGCGAAGATTTGCTGAATGCTTACTAATGCCTTTTTTCTGTTCTTTTCCCTTTTTCTTAGGAAGCGGCGTGCCGGGATGAAAATGACACCGCCGAAGATGCCCGCAGAACAGAAGGAGCGATGAATAATGGGCAGAAGCGCCGCAAGGTAAGGCTGTTCCTAACGGTGTTCTTGTTCTTGCAGGAGTTGAGCGCAGAAGAAAGATGCAGGCCTACTGGAGGCCGATCCGAACACGGTGAGTGTCACGCTGCAGGTGCAGAAAATACAAAGCTTGTTTCTCAGCCTGGGCTTAAGCCCCACAACACAGAAAGTTCTGAGCACTGGGATGTTACAACAACTAATGTGCAGTATAAAGGTGCAAAGCTTTCAGCAAAGGGAGAATTGAAGAATGATTCCAATGACTCATCCGGTATGCAGATCCCCTCTCAGAAAAGGTCTAAAGTTTACAGGAAACAGAAGGTTGCCGTTAAGGATCTGAAATCAAAGAAAAAATCACAGTCATCACTTACTGATGATGCTGACTCAGATGAGTTGACTGACTCGTCTTTTATTGAAAGACCTTTTCCTAAAATTAAGAGGAAAATAGTTAGTGCTGCCAGGGCGGATCGGTGTTCTTGAGGTCGGTCTGGGGGCTTCAATGCAAGTATGGCACTGCCAACAGCAGAACTCCAAACATCATTACTACTGTCATCTCTGTCTATATCATTAGCACCGTTCATTAAATTGTACAAGAATATAAATGATGTAACGAAGGATATGACTACTCTTGTGGCCTTAATAAATTCCAAATTGATAAACTTGGAACAAACATGTGAGTTAACAAAAACTAAACATTACGAAGGATTTAAAAAGTTGGACGAATTATATAGCTGGCTAAATGCGCAAAGACAAAACGACACAATTGACAAAAAACTCTTTGTTGAAGTCGCTAGAGAAGCCCTGTCACTGTTCAAAAATGAAGGATTGAAGTAAAAAATTGGTGATCAAAGAGGAAAACCGGACGAGGCTATACAAACAATAATTGATGTAGATGTCTGTGGAACACAATCTAATGACAGTCATGTAAAACTAGCCTCTCCATATACGAAAATGGCAACTAACAACTTGGAGCACCCATCAAAAGCAGCGGTTATTCAGAAAGCAAACCTACACTCACCAAACCTGGTTAAGCCGGCTTTAAACATTAAAACGTGTGCAGCTTTGATTACTCCTCCTGATGAGATTAGTGCATCAAAGAGTCTTGATATTCCAAAGTCAAGGGAGATACCAATCGAAAAAATCATGGATGTATCTTTCCACACTGCGTTTGAACAAGCGCAAAGTGGATCTAACTTGATACAAAGTAACTTCCAAAGTGAATCCTCTTCAAACACGAATCCGCAGAGTTTCGGTGAGAAAATCGACGATGGAGAAACTTCCGTTTCATCGACTCAAACGCTGTTTCCCATCTTCAATGGTGGCGCAAATGACCATAGAAACTTGCTTTCCTCAACTAAATGTAAAATCCAGATAGGAAAAAAATCTAAAAATTTAGCGGGAATTAAAGGAAAGAAAAAGAACGGTGCCCGTAAATTCCTTCATAACATTAAAGTGGTGCATGTGGCTGACAAAGAAAGTAATAAAACCATCCCCACCCCAAAAAATATTCTATCTTCTGATGTGGTTTCGGCATGCACGATTGGTGGTGGATCGAAGGGTTGTGAAACTAACGTTCAAGATATGCCGTTTGACTTGTTAAACATGTCAACGTATGATGATACTGAATACGAAGACATTCATGAGACCCCATTAAAAGACTTACAAGAGACTGGGGTTGACTCTTTCGCCGCAATGAAAGTCACAGAGAACAGGCCATGGTTAGACATGTAACCTTTGCAAACGAGATACCCAAACAAAACACAACTCGCACAGGCGCACTGGAAAAAGAACTGTCTAGTGAAACCTCCATTAAGCTTGGAGTTAAAGTTGTGGCAAATTCACCTGGGATACCTCAAGTCAAGAGTCCAATTTTTATGACGTTGTATGACAGACTGGGTAAAATAAACAAACAAGGTCAAGAACGTAACCTAAAAAATATAGGCAATCAACAAAAAGGAACGGACGATGGTGCAAACGGGAATCAGGTTAAAGGAAATGTGTTGTTTAATCGACAAATACAGAATGGTAAACAAATAATTGCACGTTCAAAACAAGGCCTCAAACAACTTAACTCAATTCGAAGAGTAGAACAATCAAAAGTGACTAAACTACTGGTAGAGAGACTGACGACGTCGGATAACCTGATCCTGAATTGAAGTAATATCATCAAACTACTGCATCACATACCGGGACTGTGAGCAATTGACTCAGACGACTTAAAAGATAGTCGAGTTCCCAGACGAACGGCGTAACGACAAGGTGGTACTCCATGTGCCTTCTACTCTGATTGCAACAAGCATTTTGGAAGCAAATGTGTCCCTGTTTTCTTTGGGATTCTATGTATACAAACTAGAAGAAGACATGTTAGAACCGCCTAAAGAAGCCAAAAAGATGCATCTTCTTTTCGGAATCAAGTATCACGGTTCACGACGCATCGCGCTACACCTGTAACACCAGAGGTTGTGTCACAAGGGGAATCCACCAGTCTGACTAGTTGTAATATTGTAGTTAACAAGACAAACATTTTTTTACCAACAGGAAAGAAACAAGTCTCGTTTTCTGATACTCCATGCTTAGTGTTCCAAGGGGATAAATGAGAAAATAAGTATAACCATATCAGGACATAATCTACCCTTGAGCAAAACTGTTACGACCTACAAAGGTCCTCACATTTCAGAAAAACTTCAAGACTGGCAATGGTTGGCAGCAACTCTAAACAACAACTCACCCCAATAACGCCAGAAAGATTATGCCTCACAGACCTGTACAATAGGAACATGGAACACGCGAGGATTGAGCCATTTGTTTAACACAGATTGGATGAGAGGTTTGGCGGTTGTTTGTTTACAAGAGACCTGGTTAAGTGCCGCTCCAGTGGTCCCAGATTTTGATCTGGCTATAAATCCAGTGATAAAATTGGGAAAAGGACGTCCATAATAATAAATTTGTTTTGGAATCATGGTAGAGTAGTTTGCAAGCCCCCACTCATGTCCCACTCATGTCCCCCTGCACACCCACCCCCCAGCAGTGCAGGGCACCTGCCAGCAGGCCCCCACTCTTTTCCCCCTGCACCCCCACCCCTCAGCAGTGCAGGGCACCTGCCAGCAGGCCCCCACTCATGTCCCACTCATATCCCCCTGCACCTCCACCCCCCAGCAGTGCAGGGCACCTGCCAGCAGGCCCCCACTCATGTCCTACTCATGTCCCTTGGCACCCCCACCCCCCAGCAGTGCAGGGCACCTGCCAACAGGCCCCCACTCATGTACCCTTGCACCCCACCCCCCAGCAGTGCAGGGCACCTGCCAGCAGGCACCCACTCATGTTCCATTCATGTCCCCCTACACCCCCACCCCCCAGCAGTGCAGGGCACCTGCCAGCAGGCCCCCACTCATGTCCCACTTATGTCCCCCCTACACGAAATAAAGATGCACAGTCATGGCCCACTTCTAGACCAAAAAATACCACATCACGCCACCCCATTCTTGAGACGCAATGATTTCCCAATCCAACCCACACTGACATGCCTATCTCAAGACACAAACCAAAACTCAACTATGTACATCAACACATGTCCATCACACACATACACTGGTTGGCATTGCCTGTGTAAACCCACAATTTCACATGCATCAACGCAATGAGCAAATCCCACACATGGAACTAAAATATGAAAATGTATTATGTACATAAATAAATAAATGAAATGAAAGCATACCAAAATATCAAACATGAAATGAAAAGCATGTGAAAAAGATAAAAGAATGAAAACGATAAGCAATGCAAAAAAATTTGAAAGAAAACAGTCCAAACTCTCCCTCCACCAACGCAAATCCAAAAAAAGGTTAAAAAAAAAGATATCCATTGTTTCATGTTAATAATGATAAATAAAAATGCGAAAGCAATCCATAGTCCAACTATTTACAATACATTGTCCTGAAAAAAAAAAACCATTACTCCATGTCCATAATGAAAAAAAAATCCAAATGAATCCATAATATAACTATATACAATCCATTGTCCAAAATAAAAATCCATTAATCCATGTGCAAAAATCCCCCAAAAAAACAATCCATTGTCCAACGATGTAAAGGGTCCATGAACCCAACTAAACAAATGAAATCTACCTAAGAAACTACCTAAAAATATAACTATATACAAATGTGTTTGGCATTGTCCATTGACCACAAATAAAAGGAAAACGAAAAGGAAACCTAACTCTAAAAACTATTTACAATGGCAGCGGGCTAGTCCGATGGCTCACTTTTGGATGTCCCAGGCCAGGGCATCATCGAACTCCTGCTCAATGTCCTGGAGGCGGGCCTCTATCCTGGCCCTGAGGTCTTGCAGGGAGGCACTCATGGCCTGTTCCAACTCCCTGCGAGTTGCCTCGAGGCACTCTGCCCGCCTCAGGGCCCTCCACATGGAGCTCTCCGCCCTGACCATTGTGAGCCGTGCCTCTTCTGCCCGCTGCCGCTCCGCATCTATAGCATGGCCTAACCGCTGCCACACGGAAGACACTTCCAGTCCTGGGTCCTCCTGCCCTCTGGCTGATGCCTGCCACTCCGATGACGAAGGCCCCGAGCCATCATGGCTCCCTCCTTGTTGCTGCTGCTGCTGTGCCTCTGCCTGTGCCTTGGCTCTTGCTGCCTGCACATCCTCCTCTGGCTGGGGTGCAGTTGTTGATGTGGCCACCCCTGCTGGACGTCCGTCTCCCAACTGTGGCAGGGATGTGTCCTCCACCAGCCTGGCCGCAGGGTCAGAGGCAGCTCCACAGGGTACCCAGGTGATACATGGGTGGGAAGATGGCATGGAGTACGACTGGTGCATAGGGGGTTCAATTGAGGAGGGGGTCGGAACAAGGTCCAGAAAACTGAGGAATCCGGCCCTGGTGAGCTGTCCCAGTAGGTCAACGCGCTCAACGAGCCATTCGAGAAGACGTGTAGTCTCCTAATGAAAAGACTGCAGGTCAACTCGCATGACCCGTTGACGCAACGCCACCCCACCCAGGACAGGCTCAACCCGGTCCCAGATAGCCACGTCCGCAGGGAGAGGAAGGCCAATTGTAAGCAGATCCCCTCCCTGAAAACGGGTCTGGACGTAGGCATCCCTGCTGGTGCGGGATGATACAGTCACAGGATCGGGGACAGGATTACACACAGGCACCTCCGCGGTGGCCTGTGCTGCCTCCTGTCCCTGCCCCTGCACTGCACCACTACACCAGTAGAATCCCCACCTCAAGACCCCGTGTCTGTCCCTTGCACGGCCTCCTCCTCCACCAAACCCCCCACCAACCTGGATGACTCTGTGCCATCTTCCTCCGTCGCACCCTGTGGGGTCTCAGCTGCCCCTTCTGCTGCCGAGGAGTCCAACTCCGACCTCCGCCTCTTGGACCTTCCCTCGGCAGCTGCGGCCTGGGATGTGGCACCGGACTCCTCACTCCCCGACAAGATGACAACCTGGGAGGGGAGCCGGGCCTTGCGTCTCCGGATGGCGGGATGATCCCTGCCGCTGTGCTCCACAGCACCCTCTCCGCCCTCTTCTTCAGTTGACGCTGCAGACTGGGAGAGATAAAACACAGGAATCAGGGCACTGTACAATGGACTGATACACACATGACAGTTGCACATGAGTGGCATTGTTTAACTACAGACAAGGCATCACACTCCACGACACACATGTCATTTTAACTCACACACATGAACATTTCAACAGCAATATTGCACCAGGCAGCACCATCCATACACATACAACAGCATGAACAGCCAAAGGTGAGCCTGACATCACATGAAACACAAGGAGTGCACTAGACATGCACACACGCCACCACACTTACATGCATGTCTAAATCTCCTCCAACTGTTGCAGTGATGAGATTGCCATACATGTCACATCTGCCATTCATTCTTCTACATATCAGTGTCACGTGCATCCATGTTGCATCACAGTTGCACACTTGTCAGATATACATACATGCACATGTACACAGTGCAGATACATGCATTATGAACCACCATCCATGCCACAACCATGCCAATGTAACTACACAGAAATTCAAACATGTGTGCTCCCACACCTGCATTTGCCCAGCATGCTTACCAACACACACACCATCAATGTGTCTCACAACTGAGAGGACTCACATGTGGTAGCCTCATGCCCATGTTCATACACATCCCTACATGGCCCTACATAAACACATGTGCAACCTGCACACTACTGGCACACCGGAACACACACAGCATACTATCAACATGCATGTACACTTACCGCTCGACTCCAGACAGATCTGCCTCTCAAGGATCTGGATGTAGAGCGTTGGGCATATGCGTTCCAGGACCCTCATTTGATGGTTCGACAGCTGGCCCCGGCGCCCCTTGGCATCCACTGCCTTAGCGAAGCGCCGGGCCTTGTTGAGGGTCCTGGACCTGAAGTCCTCCCAGCGCTTCTTGACATGATGTAAGTCGCGGACTGCCACCCCCTCCGCGTTGTTGGCAGTCACGATGTCCATCTAGATCCTGGTCCGTCCTTCATTGTCGGCGCGCAAACTTCCAAAGAGGGCATCATACTGCCCCAGGACTTGCTCCACCAGGACACCAACTTCGGTGGCAGTGAAGCTAGTGGCCCTCTGCCTCTCTGGCTTGGGGTTGCCAGTGCTGCCAGATGGTGTTGTGCTGGACATGGCAACCCCAGAGGCAGGAGTGGGTGGGCAACTGGTTCCTGGGCTGGGCTGTGGAGCGATGGAATTCCAGTCCGGAGTCTTCGGTTCCAGCAGGGGTGGTCACAGCAACTACACCCCTGGCTGACGTGCAGGCAGCAAATGGCAGGGCACTGGGCAGCAGGCAGTCAGGCAGCAGCAGATGGCAGGTGGGAGCGTGCTCAGGGCTCTGGGGGGCAATAATTCGGCCTTCTGGGCAGGAGCGTGGTCTTCCGTGTGTTTTCGCGTGGCCAGCTTGATACGGAGTGATTTGGCACGTGAGAAAATTGCACGTCAGCGTGTAATTCGAGGAAAGGGCCTTAGCGCGTAAGCGCGTCAGCACACACACGCGATTTCATTGGACCAAAGGCCCTTAGCGCGTAAGCGCGTAAGTTACATTACACGCACGGGTGTTTCCCTCATAGCACGTGATGACAGAGCACACGTGGAAAAACTGCACGTCCGAGTGTCATCGCGTGTAATTGGAGGAAAGCGCCCGCGTACACGCGTATCTGACGTGTACGTGTGGGCCGGTTTAAAAGCTATGTGTAGGATGCCATTTCCTTGTACATGCTTTTTGTGGAGAGCGAGTGGGTGAAATCTGTACTTCTTGTCGGTTCACACGTGATTACTTCACAGCGTTTCTAGTTCATACTCCCTGTTACCTCTGACAGCTCTTTTCTGAATTTTTGTTGGGCCTGTTTCCTCAAACAGAGTTGAAAAAATGAACCCGCACTGCGCTGTGGCACCCATAAAACACAAAAATAAGCGTACGCGTAATACATGCAGCCTACAATGACCTCTAAAGGGGAATGCGACACACGGGGCAAGCACAGTTGCTAAGTACGTGCGGAACACCCCCGCCAAAAGAAGAATTGTACGCTGTCTGAGGAGACAGGACATAAGGAGAAGTGAACTCTGTTTGAGGAAACAGGCCCAACAAAAATTCAGAAAAGAGCTGTCAGAGGTAACAGGGAGTATGAACTAGAAACGCTGTGAAGTAATCACGTGTGAACCGGCCCAGGAACAGGATCAGATGTTGTGGAGTGTGACCCTGGATCCGTAACCGCCAAAGCCAGACTTACCAACACTGACATCCCCATAGGTCTCATCATCCGAATCAGCACCTGAATAGAGGTCTGGGGAGGTGCACCCAGAGACACCCCTGGACAGAATGGTCTGCAGCAAGATTGGGTTCCTATGTGACCTATGTGCCGTTGCAGGTAAGTGTTTCTGGCAGGGATTCTGTTCTGTCCAACCCACCTGCACCAGGGGTAGAACCCTCTATGGGGATCAGCAGATCTGTCACGACTCGCTCCCTTCGCTCCCGTTCCCACCATTTGGGGGCATGATTTGGGGTTTATTCCCTACTGGACTTTTCCTCCGAACCTTATACTACAGTGCTGTGATGAATTGGGAGCGCTAAATCCCTATTTTCCCAGCTACTTCCCTTCCGGATCCATTCCAGGTTTTTGGCAGCCAGCATGCTTCTTTAACCAAATGACTATGCTTCCCAGAATGCCTGGCCCACTGCTCCACCTCCACCCTTGCAACACAAGGTTGGGTGGAGGATAGGTAACAGCTGTGGCGGCAGGTGCAGCAATCAGCACACCCGAGGCGTGTGCTCGTTAAGCAGCTTTAAAAGCCTCAGTCTTACTTCAGTCCAGCGTTGGTCATCGTTTGCAGTGTTCCTGTTATTGACTAGTCCCTGGTTCCTTGCCTTTGTACCTACTTCCTTGTTCCTGTTTTCTTGTTTCCTCCGCCCTGAATTTCGGATTCATGCGCTAATTGATTTCTGCTCCCTTGATTTCCCTTTTTGTCTTCCTCTGTTTGCAGGCAGCAATTCTCAGTGCTTTCCCCTTTTAGATGCAGCCCAGTTTGTCTGTGTTCTATATTTCTTTGACTCTGTCCTTTGCTGCTGTTACCCATTTGCCTTAGCCTTCCTCTTAGTTTAGTTTCCTGTCTTTTCCTTGGAGGGGTAGGGAGGAGTTTGCATAGGTTATTTCGTTTTTCCCTGCTCCTGATCCTTACTTTCTAGAGGATCCATTCCATGTTGTCCACTGCACTTCTGCATTTATTTTCCCTTTGATTATTAGGTGTGGTGTGCGGTTGTAGCTAGCTCCTGTGTGAATGCTTATGTTTTACTCACTATTTTGTAAACACTATTCCCACTTAGGTATTTAGTTTTCCTTCCATTGCTGTTCTAGCCTTTCGGGGTCCCAGTTTCTTCAACAGGATTCGAGGGCTAGCTGACATTCAAGAGGTTTATCTCGTCCTCGTGAGTACAGTTCTTAAGTTCCCTTATGTAATACCATCAAGAGTGTTAGTACACAGATCCTGTCATTGCTTGCCCTCCACGTGGGTTTAGCGCTGTCAGTACCTGTAACAGCAATTGGGGGTAAGGCGCTTGCCGACTTTCCTCGCGGTCAGGTGCTTACCCCACATCCCTTTTCATATATTGGTTTTGATGTCACACTCTATTTGCACTCCTGGGTTCTAGCATACCTGAGTCGTAGTTCCTGGGTGCACATTTCCCTTGCCATATTCGCTGCCTTTGTACTCGCCTGACTAATCTTGACAAGATCAGAGGGGGAATGCAGTCCTGCAGCCTCAGGCAGTGCCGGCACAGCAAGGCGCAGATCGCCTTTCCCCAAACAGGTGTGGTGCCCACCGACGCGGTGGCCGTATGCCACCAGGCAATACCGCATGGGAACAATCCATGTACGGTATGGCAACCCAACAGGCAGCATCAGTTTAGATGATGGCTCCTCAAGCAATGGAGAGGGTGGCCACTTCCATTGTCCCCCCTGAAAGGCAGATGAAGCAACTACAGCAGGCAACAGACTCCATTTGCCAATCACACAGGGAGGACATGTTGGCGTCCAACAGGGACAGACGGGCGGCACTGGAGACTCTACGCCAATCGATATCAATAGAGTCCCAGGGCAACAGGGAAGCCCTGAGGGTAGAACTCCATCACCTCAGGGAGACTCTTGTTGACCTTGAGGCTCCCACTAACTTGAGGACAGAACAGCAGCTGGACCGGCTCACATGTTCGCTCTCAGCTGAGATGCAGGCAACTGGGGAGGAGATCCGGGCATCACGTCAGGTGGTGCATGGGGATCTCCGCACTATAATCCTCCAGAACGAGACCTTCCACACCCGCATGCTTGCTGCCATGGAGGACCATACCAGGGCTTTGCGTGGGCTGCCTCCCATAGCACCACCACCTCCTGTGGCAGCAGCAGAGGGTGATGAGAGCGACAGCAGCAGTTCTCCCACATTGGCATAGCTGTGCAGGCCATGAGCCCATGGAGGTGTTTTTTTCCCCAACATCCACAGAGGTGGCTGTTGGTGCGCACCCTGTCCTCGGACCTCCTGGGTGGCCACCCCCCCAGCCCCCTCATGGGCGTTTTTGATTTTTGATTTTTGATTTTTTTTTTTTACAGTGTGTTGCCTTGTGTGGCTCCCGTGGGCATCCACTGTATTCCGGCTGGGCACATGCAGGCTTGTCCTGAGTTTGGGTTAGATGCTTGGGTTCGTGAGACACACACCCCTCCTGCTTCCCGTGTCCATGGGCTTGCAAAGGGTGTGCCCAAGTGACAGTGACTTACGCAGTGACGTTGGACTCCCATGAGCTGTGTGGGCAGTCTGTAGTCAATACTGTGTATACATTCCTAGTAGATATTGTTGTTGTATTGTACACTGCATGGTGTATTGATATGTGCTTGTGCATCCATGTCTTCCTCCTAATTTGTAGGTTCATTCCTCATGTCTTCACAAGGCCGTCTTCTTTGGAGATGGAGTTCATGTTGTAAGCAGTGCACTTACACATTTGCGTGGCAGCAACACTGTACAGTTGGAAGTGATTGATGTGCTGGCATAATCAGGTTGTAAGACTACCACTACTTTAACTTAGTGCTGTCATGTTTATGCTATGTTTGAGGTTGTGTAGCTGCATTGTATTGTTGGTAAGTATTTGGTCATGTGTGTTGTTAGTTCCACATTACTGGGAGCATATTGTGTGTGGCCCGTTTAGATTAGGGACACTGTACTTTGTGACACTTGTGTCATATTTTGGGGATTGCTTTGTTTGCTCTCACATAGCATGACATGCCATGGTGTGTTGGGTGGCGGTGCTGGGGAGGGGTTGGGTGACATGGCACTGTTGTCATGTTGTATTTTGCAAGGGGTAATGAATTTAGCAGCATAGAATTGTGTCTTTTGATGACACAGCATTGGTGGTGTTTGTGTAGGTAGGGATGCACACAATGTAACACTTCCAGGTGACCAATCTCAGGCTGGTATGGTTGTGACAGTTGACTGTCCCTTTTGTCATCATCATTGATTGTCAGATGGTATGTGCCAGGGCTGTGTGCACTCCACAGGGGTGTGATTTTAGGTGAAGTAATTAGCCACCAGCTGCGTATGGGCTGCCTCACCCTGTGCCCTTTCCCCTCCCATGCGCAGCGGCCGTGCATGTGGTTGGGGATGTGGGGGCACCACCATGCCCACGGGCAGGCCCCGGCATGTTGCAACATTGTGCAGGACACATGCTGCCACTATGATCCTGCACACTACTGGGCGAGCGTATAACAGCTGCCCGCCAGAGCGGTCAAGGGAGCGAAAGCGTGACTTGAGCACTCCGAATGTGCGCTCCACTATGCCCCGGGTTGCAATGTGGGCTGTGTTGTATCTTACCTCATGTGGCGTGGTGGGGTTCTGAATTGGCGTCATCATGTGGGTGCTCAGAGGGTAGGCACTGTCCCCTGGGTAGGTGGTGATGGGTATCATTAGTGGGGTTGTGACATTACTCAGTATCTGACATGCATGCCTGTGCTGTGGCATTTATACTCACCGAGCAGCCATGTATCGCCATGCCGCCCAGCTCCTAGGTCCCGGTTTAGGGTTGACATTCTGTAAATAAAACTGTCGTGGGTGGACCCTGGATAGTTGGCATATACTAAGGTGATGATTCCCTTGGCATCACATACTACCTGGACGTTGATGGAATGCCAGTGCTTGCGGTTTCTATAGATGTGCTCTGATGCCCTGGGGGGACGTAGAGCCACATGGGTGCAATCAATGGCACCTAGGACTTTGGGGAATTGTGCCACCCCGTAGAAATCCTGGACGGCAGCCTGCCTTTCTGCAGGTGTTCTGGGCAGGTATATGTGCCTGCAGACTGATGGGCGTGCAGTCATGATGGCCAAGACCTGGTGTAGGCAGCGTGACTGCGTGGCCTGTGACCCCCCCGCCCACTATAGCAGTTGTCCGCTGAAATAATCCAGTGGCCAAGAAGTGCAGTACATTGAGGACCTTCTCCAGGGGGCTGAGTGATTGGGAGCACAGGGTGGGTGATGTGAGGTCATCCTCCCACTCACCAGGTCTAGTATTATGTGAGGTGGAAACCTGTACCTCCCATACACCTGGTCATCAGGCATCCCAAAAAGGCTGGTTCTGGGTGTGAAAATTCTGGGCCTGACTATCCTCCTCCTCCTCCTGCGGTATCCCCGACCACTGCTACTAGGAACGGTATATTCATCCTGGCGTCTGAGCTTGTTTGTTGTTTGCGCGCACTTTTATGCTGCGCGGGTCCACATACGCCTGCTTCCTGCTGGCGTACGTGTTTCCGGATTAGCGCGTCTTTTTTGGCACACACGTTAGCCCGTTCGAATCCATGAATACGTGTTTTGAACTTGTGTGTGGGCGTTGTGCGTATTTGCCTCCTGTACTTCCCCCGTGACGCCCACATTTTCACGCGTTGTTCCCCATTCCGCGTGTCATGCCCTCTGTTCCTCCTACTTTTGTTGTGTGCGCCACGCTATGTGCGATTTCGCTGTGCGCGTAGTGCATGCTGTTTGGAGACGTGTGCGCCAGCGTGCGGCACGCAGAATTTTGGCGCACATCCTGGGATTTACATGCGCACGGACTTCCTTGAATCGCTGTGCGCGGGTTTCGCTGTGATTTTCGCACTGGCACTGCGATTCGCACGCTTTCCCACGCTTTCCCCTGCTTGCGCTGAAAATTTCAGAGCACATTAATTCCATGAATCGGCCTGTTGATCTTTATGACTCAGAGTTCTGAGATTGGGCTTAACGACACATTTGAGTGCGGCGTATAAACACGCTATGTTATCTGCACTTGTGTTCAGCTACCATGATGAGGAGGGGGGTAGTGTACCCCTTCAGCACCTCACAAGATACTAGTAACTTCATTTGCAGCGCCTTTTCCAGTGTGTCCCTTCCGTCGGTCTTGCAGTGTTTTGGTGCAATATGATATGGGATTTTCTTGTACGCGAGGTTTGACTGACGTGCAGTGCTGTCCTTAATTTCAGTCTTACTCTGCAACATATAGGTTGATTTATCGGGAATTATAATCGCAGTGGGCCTCTGTATCCATGTACCTGATGGATTTTTTGATGTAAACACATTAGTGCAAGTCGCATGTCAGGTAACGAATGGCACTTTCCTTTTAGAAAGCTATTTGACCAGGATATTCTAATTCAAATTTAATGTATGCGTGTCATTGTGGCGGCTGCCAGAATTTTATGTATCAACGTGAGGTTGATGTTGAGCTGTCTCTATTTTCCCCTCACACTTTCTTTTCCCTCCCCCTCCCTGTCCTGGTTTGATGGGCGTTCAACTCAGGGCGAGTTGGTGCACTGGATGAGCACTTTCCCCTGGTGGGTACTTACGAGAAGCAGAGCTTTTAATTAGCCTGCCCTCTGCATCGGTAGGCTGTCCCCGTTACAGTTTGTTGGTCGAGTTCGCCACAGCCAGCCACATGTGGACTCCAATTACCATGAGCACCAGCGCTATGGCACACACCTGCAGTGGATTTTCCTGCCTTTTGCTTCGGTAGGCAATCTTTTTCACCTGCAGTGCATTAGCCTGCCCACTACTTTGGTAGGCGGTTTCCAACAGCTGTGACTCATTACGATTGGAGTCCATATAAGTACTCATGCTGGCAAGCATAATTGCTTGACTCCTGGTTTCCAGTGCAGTTGCTGACCGAGCGCCAACGTACAAGAGGGGGTACTCTGAACTCCTGTCTGAAATACTATCAGCAGTTTATTAGGTAAGCGCTATTTCCTCGTTTAGATCCCTTTTTCGGGTCTAAACACGGTTTTAGTGCTTATTTTTGTGCACAATTGGGCTCAGTGCAAACTGATGATCATGTGCGGGATTATTTATAAGTAGTGATGAATGCCCCTTTGCGCTTTTAACCGTGGTAGACAGTGTTCCATATTAATATGTCCCCTTATTTGGAACAGGCTCCTTTGACCTAATTGGGTCTATACCAGGTACTGGATTCATTCGCCACTTGATGACGCTTTGATGCCCTGCTTCACCTTTTTTTTTGAAGTCCCGGTTTGATTATTCAGACTGTATGTGGAGTATCTTACAGGTATTGAAATCTAACCATGCTGTGTACTCCCTATATGCATTGGCCATGGGAGTTAGTGATATAATGCCTGTATCCTATTTGTTTTGATTTTATAGTACTGCCACGCATTCGGTTGGGCTAGTCTGTACCCTTTAAGAACAAGCCGTCTCTGCACATTTTGAAGTGGCTCATCATATACCTGACGCAACTCAGTAAGGTTTGAGGACTTTATCAGATATGATTGGCTGCTTTACTGAATGGGCACCGGTAGAGCATTTTGGCCAACTACACTTCCTCATTACATCTGGTTGGTGTGGCACAGGTTAAGAGGCCTTTAAAATGACGGTCGATATCCCATAATGCTTTATGACTGTAACTCCTCACTATTTCATGTTTATTGAAGTTCAGTGTGTGATCTTGACCAAGTGACGGAGTCTGTACTGTGGTACTTTGAGCCCCGCTATAAGCTAGATATGTGGAAGGTTGAGGGGGGGATAAGAACTCGAGTAGCAATACCACTAACCCACCTTTCACTCTACACTCTGGTCTCTCTTTTTTTCAACTTTGTACTGAGTTTTTTAAATAATAATTCAACTTATGTCTTGGCACTAGATTCGCAATGCGTTATGGGGGTTGGAGATACCTTAGAAATGTAAATGTGTACTCCACAGAAATGTAATATAACATTCTGGTGGGTTTTAGGCACTAGTAATTGGCCTGGCTAAGCCACACCTTCTTTTCCTCTTTGTTTACAGGTGTACAGCATCTACCTCCGGCAAGATCAGAGACTGAGTTGATGGTGAAGGCAGCACTTTGGCTGCACTTATCATCTCTTTCAAAGCTACACAAACAATTGATTTTTGTGAAGTGTGTGTGTTTTTTTTTTTTTTTTTTAATACGAGCCCCTGATAAATTTCCCTTTACTGTGCATTATGTGGTTGTATGATAAATGAAACATGGTGGGTTGATTGGGTATGATACAGTGTGAGTGTAAGCACATTGTGGGTGAATTATTTCTGGCCCCTTGAGTGTTTTTCTGAATAGTGATTTTTCCCTATTTTTGATATGGGACCTGATTATGGTTCCGCCTTTTGTCACTGTTTCCCGTGTATTTTTTCTTGAGTTGTTCTTGTGCACCTTTCACATCTCTATTGTAGTGTTGAATTTGAATTGCCTTTTTGAAGGATCTTTTTTAAAATATTGTTAGTTAATCTAATAATATATATATATATATACTCTTGTTCTGAATGTATATTGTGCAGAATTAACTCGGTGATTTGTTCTCAGTCTAATGTGGTGAGGTACATGTGATTTCCTTTTTAGTTAGGAAACTTGATCCAGCTTAGGTAGATGCTCCACCTGATCATTACACTGTCCACCAAACTTTTTGTAATAAATGTGAACGTTTTTCCTTAGCCTGGGGGCTTGTTTGGTGGAGCAGTATAAATACTTTGTCCCCCTACCTCTTAGTGTATATTTAAATCTGCTTGTCTACCATTTTAGAAAACTCTGGAAGTTCTCCAAAGGATGAACCTCAGTACTTTCCTCTAACTGTGTGGCAGTGTCTCTCTGGAGAGTCGTTATACTTGAATATTTTGGAATATTGACCTCCATTTCAATATATTTTTCTCGTTTATATTCACTTAATTTGAATAGAGCACAATCATCCGGATGGCAGCACACTATTTCACTTGGCTCACAAGGGTACACAGATTGAATTTTAAAGATACCTTTAAGCTTCGACTCCAATGATTATTGTAATACTCCTTGGACAGTCAAATAACTTTCAGGGACGTTCCAATCACTGGGTTACTAAAATTGGCAGTGTAGTATGATTTCTGTATTGCCATTCCTAATGCTGAATTCTCTTCCAAATGAATGTCTTCACACTGTTTGTCTACCAGGATTTCAATGGGTCCATCCCCAATCTGTCAGTGGTGTATGTTTGCATTCTCACCCTTTCTGCCTTATGATTCATTTAGGCATACACATGGATCATAACATTTTATCTGTCTCTTTCTGTATTTGAATGCTACTCTAAATTGTCTGGTAAATACGGGATTAATAACATCCTTGTCCATCCCCTTTTTTATCTTTTATTGGTTGTTTTTCGATACAAATTATCTTTACAATTCTTATTACTTCATGAGTTTACAATCTTGTAAAAACAACATAATACCATAAAAACATCAGAACAATAATAAAATTAGGTCCCATAACCGTGATGTTTTGCTAGAAAGGAAAGAAAGAACCATATTCAGTCTAAAACGGAACAATTACATATCGTCACATTCATTCTACCTCCAACCGAATGTGGACTATGTGACTAAGTTAGGATCAATAATTTCCCCACTCGGATAAACATAATTTTTAGTACTTTCATTAATCTGTTGAGTGCACTAGGGCCTCATTAACCGATATATCTGAAGGATCATCCGCCAATCCATTTAAGCCAAAGTTCTTACACTTTAAGTTCCTTTCAATTACATACAACAATTGTGTTAGGTCGATGATCAAGGACATTCTATAGCCCCACATACATTGTATCCAAAGCATTTCACATTGGTAAGCTGTTATTTCATTTTGATGTTTCAGCAAGTTAGTTTGCCATGCTTTTGTAAAGAAGACGCAGTATATAACAAGATGTTTCAAAGTTTCTTTTTGATAATTTTTACAAAATCTGCATCCTTCTTCTTCTGAATACAAACTGTTGGACCATTTCTTGGTACGCTCTGAAGTTGAAAGGAGGTTGAATTTAAACCTCATATAAAGCAAACGCATTTTATGGCCAGGACACTGTCTCAAATATGGCCTCAAGATTAGATGCTGGAATAGGTGAACACAAGCTGGGTGTTCCATGCAACTATCTGACGAACTGTCCGTCCAGATACCATCGTGAGCAGTTCTTGCGAATACGTCTGAATGCCATAGATACAAGAGCCATGTTGTGGCTTCGTCATTCCAAAGAAGTAACTGATGATATATGCCGATTTTGTTTGAAGGAGCCTGAATCCCTAGAACATCTAATAACTAAATGCACGATGATCACGGCAAAACAAATTTTACGTCTTGGCAACTTTAGTCCTGCGTGCTCCGACTCTCGAGATTGGTGGTCATATGCAATGGCTGGTAATTCCGTGAAACTATGCTGTGCGATAGTTGATTTCATCGCCTCTCTTGAATTTGAGGCTACGGGTCAATTGACACAGATTGTGCCGCCCTAATTATGAAGCTAGTGAGTATTTGATCGGAGGCTTTGCCCGCTCCTGTGTTCTTCATGCATTCATCTTTCTTTTATTTTCTTTTGGTTGGGTCTAGTGTTAGTGCTTTTGGAGGAATATGTGACAAAAAAAAAAGTTTGTAATAAAAGTCTGATGTCACAGTGTTATGCTGAGACATAGTAGACTGATGTTTCAATAAAAAAAAAAAAATGTCAGTAACGGTGACTGTTTATGCTGAAATTTTGCGTACTCTTTAAATGCAGTGTATAGACCAATTTTATCTGAGTTCGCTGCTGCCCAATCAAATTGTATTAGCCTCACCTTTACAACCTGAGGACGTTTGATTAGATCTTCCCTTTCCATGGCTAATAGTACAAGATTTTCATCACACCTTTTTCCTGCCTCTGCTACCGAAGCTGGAATACCCTTTTTTTTTTTTTTAGCATTTTATCAAGATCTTCATAAAGGGAATTTGACAACGGGTCCAGAATTTTTGCATGGGACGCGCTTGCGCCATCAATATTTGGTGGCTAAGGATGTCAATCCCAGTTCATGTATGATGATCGAATTTCGGAGTGACATAGGCAAGTGTAATACTTCCATATTTTTCCTTGGATTTTATTTAGCATAGGACCGATTTCCAAATAGCACAGGTCTAAGCCATATATAATGATTGCTTCTACTTTAAGCTTATAGAAATCGATCAAAGGAATCATGGAAAAATTGCAGATTTTTGAATAAATTGGTTTCATTTGGGCGATCAGTGGCATCGCTTTAATTGAGATTTCTACATGCCATTGAGCGAAGAGTTGTTCAAATTGTACCCCAAGTAAATCATGCCCAGAGCACGTGGAATCGGGAGCCCCTTTATCTTACGATCTTTTGCTTGTTTGACAATACCAAGATATGTGATTTCTTTGGGTTTAGCTGGAGATTGCGATTACAGAATTCTACTAGACATTCAAGTTTGTTTTGCAGCCCAAAAGGAGTAAGATCAAACATTATCAAATCATCCGCGAAAGCCAACCAATCCAAGCAAAGATCCCCTAGTTTGATTGCAAATGAATTACACATAGACCAAATTGAAGCTATTTCAGATAAATACAGATTGAACAATGTGGCTGCAAGGTTACATCCTTGCTTTACACCTATATGGGTTAAAATAGGCGCTGTTAAAGAGCCTTCCTTGTCGATCTTAATCCTGTAACTTGTATTAGAATGCAACATTATAATCATTGCTATCAGGGGAGGTGGAATATGAATATCTTGCATTCGTTGCCACAATTGTTGTCTGATTACGGAGTCAAATGCCCCGGATATATCGACAAGTGCCATATATATATATATATATATATATATATTGGACCATGGCCTTTCTTCCTAGTGGATTTCAATAAATGTGCCAACAGAGTTGCATTCAACTGTGTACCCATACCTTTACGGAACCTGGTTTGAAACCTGTGAAAGATATTTCTGTTTTATAATGAAGTCGTTTAAGTCCTTTAATATTAGGGCAGCAAAGATCTTTGCAGAGATATCAATTAGGGCTATAGGTCTAAAATTGGTGGGATCGTTCAGGGGGCCCTTTTTATGTAATGGAATTAAAATCGCAGTTAACCACGACTCGGGGACTTTCTTTGATTTAAAAACACATTCCCACCTCCTTAAGATGATTTTTGCCCATAATTTTGGATCGTCCTTTATGACGCACGGTGGAATGCCATCCGGCCCAGCAGCTTTAGAGGGTTATAGCATTACTATTATAGAGATAATATCATTCAAGCCCAAAGGACATTGAGACGGAAGATTCACAGCCAAATCTAGGGTTTGTAGCCCACAAAATTTATGTGGCAGTGCATATTTGGACTTATAGATTTCACACCATACTTCCCCGCTTACTGCAGAGCATAGATCCGACTTTCCTTTCAGTAGGGGATCCTTCAGTATTGCCCAAATTTCCCTTGAATTTTTGCCATTAGGTTCAAAATCATTTTTTGGTTGGTTTCTATAAATGAACCAATCTTCAACTGTTTGACATCATTTCTATAGGTTGTAAGAATTTATTTTTTCTGAATCACATGACCCCCTATAATATAGGATGATTTCATCAATTTACGTATTTCGTTATTTTGTTTTTTCCTCAATGCAATTTCTACATTGTAACTTCTTATAATCAGTCTGCTTAGCCATTGAACATTTCTTTACCAAGGTATCAAGTTGACCACATATCATGCCAACATTTTTTCTTTCCCATGCGATAAGATCAAACCTAGACATCATTTCAACATTTATTTTTTCCATATCTCTGTTAACCAGATAATTTAGCTGCCTACATAGTCTAGCATTCCACCTGATGGAAACCTATACGGTCTATCTCCAACAAAGATAATACCGGGTTAGCGTCATACATTGGTAAGTTACAATCTAACAAACACTCAACACAGCAACCTATTGACTGGGTATTTTTTACAAGTGTCACATGACAGCATATCCACTTCTGGCATGTGACACTTATCTGTGTTTTGTATGGAGCCTGTCATTTCTGTCCCTTGCAATATCCGTGTTTCAAAATACTCCTCATGTGACAGACCTGCACCTGTCTTTTGGGCAATGGTTTCCTCTGTGTGGGTCTCAACAATATTTTGATTATCAAGTAAGTATAAAATATCTGTTCATTCTAATTCTTTTTGTCTTCACATTGTATGCAGTTTTTAAAACTGCTTACCTGTCCTTTGGGTTTTTCTTCATTTTCCCCCATTCTTTCTTCAGCTTCACACCCCTGAATGGTCTGGTTCAGCTCTGAATTGAACCACACATCCTTGTTGTGTGTTGAAATTCCCTGTCACATTTTCATTTGTTTGCTTTCTCATTTTTAAATCAGCAAGCAATTCAGTATATTCATTCAAAGGCAATTCATGGGTATCTGCCTATCAGTGTAGAGGTTATTAGCTAGTCACTTGTCGCTTCAAACAAGATCACTCCTTTGGCCTTCTGCACATTCACTTGGCTGTTGCTTTTGGATTGCACATCATTTTCCTATCTGTTCAGACAACATTTTAACTTTGGCTTCTGAGCATTGAAACCTGTCCATGTCTCTAGTCCTCTTTGTTGTCTGGACCTATAATGATTACATTCACTCTGATTAGGCCTGTTCTGATATCTGTCTGGAGATGATTTCTGTTTGTTAACTCTAAATGCACGTGACACAGGCGGTGGAGAATGGGGTTGACCATCATTTGACCATAGTTTACCAGTGGCAGTGACTGATTATATTGGTGAGGGACATAATTCATATTTTGTCTTTCATTTGGTGAGACTTGTTCCCTTTGCTAGTTTCCATTTTCAATCAAT
This sequence comes from Ambystoma mexicanum, assembly GCF_040938575.1. Classification (NCBI taxonomy): domain Eukaryota; kingdom Metazoa; phylum Chordata; class Amphibia; order Caudata; family Ambystomatidae; genus Ambystoma; species Ambystoma mexicanum. Next base: position 287,986,346 of record NC_090922.1, read on the forward strand.
CTATTCACATATCTTGGTCTTTCTTGGTGACCATTTACCATTTAATAGGGTAAAATCTACTCTGGACCCATAGTGTCTGCTATGGGCCAGTGGACATTTGATTTTGACTCTTATTTAGGCCTGGCATATCATGGCAAAATTCCACTCTGGGAGAACTGCCAAGATATCTAGGACTAAATTAAGAACTTCTTTCATTGGGATCAATGGATTGGAACATAGGAGCTCAGGGTGATGTCCTCTGTGGAGTCAAGCCCCTTTGATTAGGTGTCATGTCATTCTTTGCCTGATTTTGAGCTGATTATAGCAGCATCTTTACAGATTTTACCTCCACATTTGCTAGGAGTTAAAGGACCCATCAAAGCATGAAAATGCTCTTTTTAAATGTTGAAAGAATTGGCGAGGTGACATGTCTGGCTTTGCTGTCATAGTATAAGCTGCTTTATTGGCATCCTGTATGGACTGGTAACGTGAGAATTGATGTCTAACCTCATTTTCAAAATGTACCCATATCAAATGTTCCTGTTTATTGAGACCACAAATGATACTAGCACATGCTCACATCTAGAGTGATGTGAAAGTACTGTCTATATTGTTCTCTAGGGATCTGAAGGGCTTTGACTATAACACAAATAGTCTCTAAGTGGTCTTCCATGCAACAATCCCCTCCCTTTTTGTATGGTTTAATTAATGTCTTCATGGATTTTATAATTTTTATAGGACTACACAGTGCATTCTGGTATGTGTCATTTTGCCGACCATTCCTGTTCTCTTGTGGGCAAGAATGTGTGAATATATGCAGGTGATTCAGACCCCACCAGTGGGTTATAACCAGGTCTGGCTAAAGGAACAGCTGTTGGTGCATTGTTTCCTTGGCCAGGGCTGTGATTGAGTTCAGATCCAGTGAGTGTAGTATCCTGTTGCTTTTCCTGAGATTTGAGATTACATATTTGCTGTTAAAAGTTCTTGCACTGCCCATGAAGCTGTTCTTATTCATGACAGAGATCTAAATTATGATCCCTGACATTATTGATTATTGCCTGTAATTCAATGATTTGTGTCTGAGAATGATTAAGTGTGTTGGCCTTTTTGTCATTTTCTTCCAGTAATTTAAATATCTCCTGTTCCATAGCATGACGTTCTTTATCTTTCTCCCTGCCATCTTCTTTAAGAACTTGCATTTTGGAAATTGCAACATCTTTATCTTTTCTTATATAATCTAATATTGCTTTTAAGTGGATTCATTCTTGTTCGCTCATTGAATTGTATCTGTGTGCCAATTGAGTAGCAAGTTCACTACATTTGGCTTGTGGTTCGGTGTCTAGCTCCCTCGTCTTTAATTCGGCTTTTAATTTTAGCACCCGATTACATGCATTGTCCAAACTGCACTGTAATCTGCTAATGACTTCACTGTCTTTCCCTTGCATCTTTATGGAGCTGTGTAGCAGGAACCAAAGTTGTGCGCACAGTCTGTCGCTTTTCTACTGTGTTCTGTCGCTCAGAATAACCTTAGGAGACGCACCTGTACAATGCTACCTTCATCAAAAATATTTTCAAGTGCCTCCTTTTTCTACCTCTGTGCCAATCCTGTTTTTCCATATTGTTATATTTTCTGAGGACCAAACTGCATGGGAATAAGCTTTGCCTCAAGGTAATCTGATAATTCAGAAAACTCACCCTGAATCTTGGACATGTCAGCACTATTGTCAATGAGCCTATAATAAGAGTCAAATGAGCACACATTACTGCACTACCTCGGTTATGCTTTAGGATGCATGGCCACCACTAGTAATTATTTAATTTTCCCGGCCAACGCACCAACAGGGTAATTCATAGAATTTCGCACAAAAGTGGCGCACCCGGCTGGAGCACAGTGTGCGCGTGCGAATGTCTGCGCCAGCCGCGTGCGCTAAAATCGAAATCCGCGCACAGCGTATTCATGGATTTTAGCCTCCAAAACCAGCCGTGTCGCAGAGTGGCACAGCGACCCTGCAGCAGCGCCAATTACGCCCCCGCGCAAGGAAAAGCCATCAAAATTCCCAATTCAGCGCAGAGGGCTGCGCTAACCCTGGACCAGTATACAGGGCTGGCAAACGCAGAGCGGGGAACGTGTATTACAGGGGTGCGCGGGAAGTTCCACACGCGATTTCAGCAGGATACGTGTATTTCTGGGGTGTGGGGAAGTTCCACATGCGTTTTCAGCAGGGTACATGTATTACAGGGGTGTGCGGGAAGTTCCACATGCGATTTCAGCAGTGCACGTGTATTTGTGGAGTGCAGGGAAGTTTGGGTATGTGTATTACAGGGGTGCGCGGGAAGTCCCACACACGATTTTAGCAGGTTACATGTATTTCTGGGGTGCTGGGAAGTTTTACATGCGATTTCAGCAGGGTACGTGTATTACAGGGGTGCGCGGGAAGTTCCACACGCAATTTCAGCAGGTTACGTGTATTTCTGGGGTGCGGGCAAGTTTCACACGCGATAGGCCCTGTGCGAGTGGGGTACGTGTATTTCGGGTGTGCAGGGGAGTCCTACACGTGAATTGGCAGTGTGGGTACTCCCAGGTGTTCTCTCTACACCCTCCATGGCCCCTGCAGGCAGACCACACCACAGGGACTACCCTGCACCCCTGGTCATGTCCCGCAGGCAGCCCATCCACCATGGGCATGCCCCCCCAGCCAAGCCACATGTCACCTTGCACTAGTGATCACCAACATATTACCCCCTTGCACCCCCACCCCACAGCAGTGCAGGGCACCTGCCAGCAGGCCCCCACTCATGTCCCCTTGCACCCCCACCCCCCAGCAGTGCGGGGCACCTGCCAGCAGGCCCCCACTCATGTCCCCTTGCACCCCTACCCGCCAGCACTGAGGGGCACCTGCCAACAGGCCCCCACACATGTCCCCTGCACCCCACCCCCAGCAGTGCAGGGCACCTGCCAGCAGGCCCCCACTCATGTCCCCTTGCACCCCCACCCGCCAGCACTGAGGGGCACCTGCCAACAGGCCCCCACACATGTCCCCTTGCACCCCCAGCACTGAGGGGCACCTGCCAACAGGCCCCCACACATGTCCCCTGCACCCCACCCCCCAGCAGTGCGGGGCACCTGCCAGCAAGCCCCCACTCATGTCCCCTTGCACACCCACCCCCCAGCAGTGCAGGGCACCTGCCAGCAGGCCCCCACTCATGTCCCCTTGCACACCCACACCCCAGCAGTGTGGGGCACCTGCCAGCAGGCCCCCACTCATGTCCCCTTGCACACCCATCCCCCGGAAGTGCAGGGCACCTGCCAGCAGGCCCCCACTCATGTCCCCCTACACCCCAGGTTATGACGATCCTCAATCATGGCACTTAATGCCAGCCTCCCCAGACCAAAGACCCTACCAAGTATTGCATCCACCCACATAGAAAAGGCAATTACATGATGCAACCCCAATGGCAAGTATGTAAATGAACACATGTCCGTCACACGCACACACAATGGTTGCAAGTGAATGTGGTTGCAAGTGAATGTGAAAACCCATATCATGACATGCATGATACCAATGAGATTACCAAACATGGAAGTATGAAGAAAAAATGTATTAAAAGCAACATGAATGGAACTAAAATCAAACAACCAACAATGGGAATAATAAAAGAAAAGCTGCATGTCCGTAAAATAATGAAAAACAATAAATCATAATCCAAAGGAAAGGTGTCCAAAGTCACAGTCCAACAAAGCAAATCCAAGGGAAAACCATTGCTCCATGGGGAAATAAAAAAAAAAAAGATGAATCCAATAGTGAACTATATACAGATGAACAATTCAGGGTCCATGATCCCAACTGAAGAAATGAAACCTATCAAAAATACTACCTAATGAAAAACTATATCCAGAAACGTGGTGCATTCTCCAAGCGCAACCAAAATAAAGAGAACCAAAGGAAACCTAACACTATCTATTTACAAGGGCAGCGGGCAAGTCCAACGGCTCACATGTTGATGTCCTGGGCCAGGGCATCATCGAACTCCTGCTCAATGTCCCGGAGGCAGTCCTCTTCCATGGCCCAGACTATCTAGAACTCCAGGTCCCTGTGAGTGGCCTCGAGGCACTCGGCCCACCTCAGGGCCCTACGCATGGAGTTCTCCGCCCTGACCATCGTGAGCCGTGCCTCTTCCGCCCGCTGCCGCTCTGCATCTATCACATGGCCCAACTGCTGCCACACGGAATACACTTCCCGTCCAGGGTCCTCCTGCTCTCTGGCCGATGCCTGCCCCTCCGATGATTAAGGCCCCGAGCCATCATGGCTCCCACCTTGCTGCTGCTGCTGTGCCACTGCCTGTGCCCTGGCTCCTGCTGCCTGCACATCCTCCTCCAGCTGGGGTGCAGTTGTTGAGGTGGCCACCCCTGCTGGACGTCCGACTCCCGACTGTGGCAGGGATGTGTCCTGCACCAGCCTGGCCGCAGGGTCAGAGGCAGCTCCACAGGGCACCCAGGTGACACATGGGTGGGAAGATGGCACAGAGGATGACTGGCGCATAGGGGGTTCAGTTGAGGAGGGGGTCGGAACAAGGTCCAGAAAACGGAGGAATCCGGCCCTGGTGAGCTGTCCCAGTGGGTCAACGCGGTCAACGAGCCATGCAAGAAGACGTGCAATCTCCTCATGAAAAGACTGCAGGTCAGCTCGCATGGCACGTTGACGCAACGCCACCCCACCCTCGACAGTCTCAACCCGGTGCCAGATAGCCACATCCGCAGGGAGAGGAAGGCCAGTTGGTGTAAGGTATCCCTGCTGGTGCAAGATGATGCAGTCACAGGATCGGGGACAGGATTACACACAGGCACCTCCGCGGCGGCCTGTGCTGCCTCCTGTCCCTGCCCATGCACTGCACCACTAGCACCAGTGGAATACCCACCTCCAGACCCCATCTCTGTCCCTTGCATGGCCTCCTCCACCAAACCCCCCCACCAACCTGGATGACTATGTGCCTTCTTCCTCCGTCAGGCCCTGTGGGGTCTCAGCTGCCCCTTCGGCTGCCGAGGAGTCCAACTCCAACATCCGCCTCTTGGACCTCCCCTTGGCAGCTGCGACCTGGGACGCGGCACCGGACTCCTCACTCCCCGACGAGATGACAACCTGGGAGGGGAGCCAGGCCTTGCGTCTCCGGCTGGCGGTGCGATCCCTGCCGCTGTGCTCCACAGCACCTTCTCCGCCCTCTTCATCAGTTGACGCTGCAGACAGGGAGAGATAGACAGGCATCAGGGCACTATACAATGGACTCATACACACATGACAGTTGTACATGAGTGGCATTGTCAAACTTCAGACATGGCATCACAATCCCCAACACAAATGTCATTGCAACTACCACACATGAGCTATTCCACATCCATATTGCAACAGCCAGCACCATCCATACACATACAACAGCATGAGCAGCCAAAGGTGAGCCAGACATCACATGAAACACAGGGAGTGCACTAGACATGCACACACGCCACCACAATTACATGCATGTGTACACCTCCGCCAACTGTCGCAGTGATGAGATTGGCATCCATGTCACATCTGGCAATCAGTCTTCTACATATCAGTCTCACATGCATCCATGTTGCATCACTGTTGCACCCATGTCAAATACACACACATGCACATGGTGCAGATACATGCAGCTGGAACCAACATCCATGTGTGACACCACAACCATGCCAACTTACATACACAGTGATCCAAACATGTGTGCTCACACATTTGCATTTGGCCTGCATGCTTACCCACACATACACCGTCCGTGTGTCTCACACATGAAAGGACTTGCATGAGTCAGCCTCACAGCCCTGTACATACACATCCATACATGGCCCTACAAAACCACATGTACAACCTGCACACTACTGGCACACCACCACACGCACAGCTTCCAATCAGTATGCATGTACACTTACCGCTTGACTCCAGACGGGTCTGCCTCTCAAGGACCTGGACGTGGAGCGCTGGGCATATGTGTTCCAGGACCCTCATCTGATGATCCGACAGGTGGCCACGGTGCCCCTTAGCATCCGCTGCCTTCAAGAGGCGCCGGGCCTTGTTGAGGGTCCTGGACCTGAAGTCCTCCAAGCGCTTCTTGTCATGTTGGAAGTCGCGGACTGCCACCCTCTCCGCGTTGATGGCAGTCACGATGTCCGTCCAGATCCGAGTCCGTCCTTCCGAAGAGGGCATCATACTGCCCCAGGACTTGCTCCACCAGGACACCAACTTCGGTGGTAGTGAAGCTGGTGGCCCTCTGCCTCTCTGGCTGGGGGTTGCCAGTGGTGCCAGATGGTGTAGTGCCCGACATGGCAAGCCCAGAGGCAGGTGTGGGTGGGCAACTGTGTCCTGGGGCTGGGCTGTGGAGCGATGGAATAGCAGTCGGGAGTCTTTGGTTCCAGCAGGGGTGGTCACAGCAACAGCGCCCCGGGCTGACGTGCAAGCAGCAAATGGCAGGGCACGTGGGCAGCAGGCAATCAGGCAGCAGCAGATGGCAGGTGGGAGCATGCTCGTGGCTCTGGGGGGCAGTAATTTGGCCTTCTGGGCAGGAGCGTGGTCTTCCGTGAGCGAAGTGTGCCCCGCTTGATACGGAGTGATTTGGCACGTGAAAATCTGGCACGTCAGCGTGTAATTTGAGGAAAGGCCCTTAGTGCGTAAGTCCGCGATTTTATTGGACCAAAGTCCCTTAGTGCGTCTGACGTGCGCGGGCGTTTCCCTGAACCCGGGTGCATGTTACACGTCCAAGAACTGCATGTCCGAGTGTCAGGTCATGTAATTGGAGGATAGGGCCTTAGCGCGTATACGCGGAAGTGACGTTGGACGTGTGGGCCGGTTCAAAAGGTACGTGTAGGATTTCATTTCCTTGTATGTGCTTTTCGTGGAGAGCGAGTGGGTGAATTCTGTACTTCTTGTCGGTTCACACGCGATTTACTTCACAGCGTTCTTTAGTTCGTACTACCTGTTGCCTCTAACAGCTTTTTTCTGATTTTCTGTTGGGCCCGTTTCCTCAAACAGCGTTCACTTCTTCTTTTGGCGGGGGTGTTGCCAACGCGCGCACGCACGTATTTTTCACGCTCATTTCCCGGCAGACGGTGAGTCGCGCACGTATTTACCAACTGTGCTTGCCCCGTGTGTCGCGTACCCCTTCAGAGGTCATTGTAGGCTGCGTGTAACACGCGTATGTTAATTTTTGTGTTTCTGGGTGCCACAGCGTAGTGCGGGTTCATTTTTCCACGCTCATTGTCTACGAGGGGTTGCGTGCACGTTATTTTCTGTCTTTGGGGTGCCTGTGCGTTGCGTGACCTGTCATCTTTCCCCAGGGGTCACATACAGCCTTGCTAGAGCACTTCGTGTACGAATTCCATCTAGTACCCTACCCCTTTGACCCCCAATTGCCCAGGACAATAGTTTACGGCGGAGTGGCGGAGAGTGGCAGTCCTGCAGTATTCCCTCGAGAACCCAGTCTTTCCTTCAGCTCTACTACTGGGGATGTGTTTCCTGCTACACCCTGCAGCATAAAACACTTAATACACCGCGGAGCGGCGCGGAGTGGCGGAGAGTGGCAGTCCTGCAGTCATGTCAGGCAGGACGGGCCAGAATACCACCCTACCATTCACGCTACAATCACAGGACACAGAAGATTCGACAAATCGATTCCTAAGAAGTAACGCAAAATTGTTGCGCAAGAACACACCCGCAACCTACCTAGCCAACCCTTACCATTCCCCTGCTACTCAGGGAGAAACATTAGATGACCATCCATCACCCCAGAGTCGCGGACTTAATTCACCAGCGCTCCTGGGCAAAGGTCACACGACTTTGGGCAAAAATCCTGGCAAAAAAGCAACTGTTTCGCCCCTAGGTGTTCATGACTCCAAACAACTTCAAGTCCTCAACGAAGCGGACTTACCTGTGGAATACGCCATGAACCAGGACTCCTACGACGTGGAACCCCCATCGCCCACGCCGCCAATGGCCTCCACTCCATCTGCGCTGACTGGCGTGACACCGCCGGGAGCTCCGCGACGGCTCGGAGGGGCGGCCGCGTTGAGTCTCCCGGCCGAGCTACCCGGCCAGTCGCGGGAGGCCGTGTCGGCACGACAGACCGTCGTCGGCGGCGGCCGGCAGCCCCAGGAAGAGAGGCCCGCTCCGGTGGACGGGCCCACACCGGCGGGGCGCCGGGAGCCGTCTGAGGGGCGGACTTCGGCCGCAGAGGCGGTTCCACGGTCTCCCGAAGGGGAGACGACGTCGAGTGCCTTGGCGCCGGCGAGCCTGCAGAGCCAGGCGAGAACAGTTGGCGCCGCCGCGGAAGGCGGCGTCTCCTCCCACCCACGGGGGGTGTCGGGGGCTCTGGCTCTGACTCTCGACCTCCCTGGGGGGTGCCGGCTCGAGGCCCATAATCCACAGCGTCTGAGCGGCCCGGGAGCGGAGGGTGCGCTCCTAGCACCGACGAGTGGAGGCGAGTCCACAACAGCGCCCCCTGCAGCTGAAGCCCTGACAGCCCCACCAATTTGCAACGCAGACAACCTCAACCCCGCACCAACCCATTCTAACGCCGATAAAAACGAGGGGATCCTCCTAGACCCACCTCCATCAAGTGAAACAAGGGCCTCACCCTCAAACAATAAAAAAAAAGAGACCTCGGCTTCAGGACGTCTCCAACAAAAAAAAAAACACTAACCATGATCCACCTATAAAACAAGGAAAACCCTCGAATCCGGCCAAATCTGCTTCAAAACAGGCGACTGCCTCCAAAACATCATGGGTGCCATTAAAAGCCCCAAGAAAGGGTCTCAAAAAACCCCAACGTCCCTTGAAGCTACTATCAGACTTCTTCCACAAACATTCTAAAGCCATCCAAGAGAAATGTAAAGAACTGACCGACGCAGAAATCCTTGAGGCTGCTGATGCAATTACTCCCCCCCCCGTAAACATCGCAGGCTGATACAAGCTAACAGAAAAATACCCCATCCCCTTACAAAAGAAGACAACAGAGCAGTACCTGCCTGGACACCGACAAAAATGCACTTTTCAGGTCAAGTCACCTCAACAATCCCACAAATAACGTCTGAAAACGAGGGGGGGACAAAAACTAAAATCGCAATTGCACCAACTGCATCCATCGACAAACCAGTCGCACCTACAGCCAGCAACACAACGGCCTCAACCTCAGTCCTTATTCAACCTCTTTTGCATAGTCAAAGCAACACCAATCAAGAAACCCTGACCCAACCCCAACCTCTAAATCAAGAGAACCAGGGAGAGGACGGGATTATACTCTCGGTTCACAGTCGGACGTTCTTGGAACCAACAGACCCCCCCACGACGAGCACCACCATATCAACTCCACAAGATTCGGCTCTCGGCAAGGCTCCAAGACCCAGACAAAGCGACAACAACATCAATAAAGGTCAACCGCCAGAGACTCTGCCGACCCCTGCAGGCGAGGCTTTCAAACCTACGCAACAGATCCAGGAAAAGGACTCTGAAAGCACCTACCCCGTCAGAGCAAAAAATAGACTTCAGTTTGAGAAAACTTTAGACTCTTTCTACACAAACCTAGACAGTTACAACAACCAAAAAAGACACTCGCTTGACCTTCCCCCCAGAAGGACTTCAGCCGCCACAACGCCAGTCATACGACCACCATCACCCCTCAGAAGTAGACCGTCTCCACATAGGCACACACCGGCAAATGACTCTCCGTCCAAGAAACTTGACACCTGTACCCTGATGTCAGCCCTATCGATAGCTCTGAATCCATTCGTCAAATTGTACGAAACAATCGGAGAGACGATGAAAGATCATACGGTGATACAATCGTCAATGCTCCACAAACTAACTTTCTTGGAAGGCTACATCTTGGCCCTAGAAGCAAAGATCCAGCCAACAGAGAAAAAGCAAACTCAAGAAACCCCCATGGCTTCACCTCAACAACAGACTCAACCTATGTGCCCCACCTTACAAGAGACGTCACAAAAAACTTCCCAAGGTACGCAAACTCAACCATTCATCGATTTAACGGAACCCCCTACTATCACGATAGTGAATACCAAGTTACCAAAAGGAGGGAAAGAAGTAAACCCAAAAAAAACAAGACCTGTGACATTTGAACCAATCTTCCAAAAAAGGGGTCCAGTTAACTCAGATGCCTTACGTACTCAAAAAGGTTCAATAATCCAGTTAAAAGAAAAAGGAACAGCCAACATGCCCCGGAAAGCAAACAAGGACAAACCTGAAACGGAAAATCTTTGTTCAAGAGTAGTCGAAACACCCCCAATCGAAGAGGACTTGATGAACATCACCCAACACTTTTCAGATCAATCCTCAACCTCAATTCAAGAGGAGCAAGGAACAACAGACCCTCCTACAACACGTCCAACCATACAGGAAATCCTCGACAAAGAACATGAGTTAGTGGAACTACCTTCTTTCACCCACAAAGAACGAAAACAGCGGTCGACCGTGTCCAACCATAATCTAAAAGACCGCACATTGGGAAAGTTGGCAACCGAACCAAACTCCGATCGCCACAATTCAGAAAGGGATAAGCGCGAAGTACAACCTCACCGACAATCACCAAGATTAACCCGAAGATCGTCCAACAGTCCCTCCTCTAGCAGATTTAAAACTGAGACACAGAGACCACAAACCAGACCCCATGCTAAGGAACCCACGAGGAGAACCTACAAATCGAAAACGGCTAAATACCATCCAAAACCTCAAACACGATGGATATGGAAATTAGAGCAGATCCCGGGCAACACCGACGAAGTCATTCTAAATAGAAGAGCAGTTATGGACCTGTTCAGCTATATTCCAACACTGAGCCTAGTAAAATCAGCCGATCTCCAGATTGTGGACCCAAGCCACAAGGGCTATAAAGCTATTGCACATCTATACATAGCGTCACAAACAACAAACAACGCCTTCAAGTCAGCCCTTGAAGATCTTCTAATCATGGGCTATGACCTCACTAAATCATCAAGAGAAATAAACTCACGTGACTATCAAGAAAGCAAGTATCCCCAAGAGCCCAAAAGAAAAACTGAACACCATCCATCGCCGCGACAAACCTGTCCTCTATCTAGGAATAAATCACCTAACACCACCTGGCGGGCCCAAAAACCAACCATGAGAAAAGGGAACCAAAAACATGGCAATACTAGACCCGCTAAAGCCTTAGAAAATTCAACTCCATTGCCCAAGAAAACCGAAAACCCTAAGACACCTAGAAGAACACATCATTCGATGGAACATCAAAAGCTCCAAAGAACAGTCCAAAACGAGTTACATCAGACAGCTGCAATTACACCACAATCCTCGCCTTCTCATTCCTTTTGGTCCTGGCTGCCGAAAGCTCTCAAACAAAACCTACAAAAATAGCCACCCAAGAGAAGGACATGCAGCAACTCCCACAACCATCCGAACTCAAAAGCCCAAGACAAAATAAACATGTGCTCATGGAACACCCGAGGTTTTCTCCACCTCACATCCCCAGGATCCACTAATATAACAGACTACGATATCATCTGTCTGCAGGAGACATGGCTCCTCCAACCTCCTGTCCTCGACGGCTACGAGATCCACACAGTGGAGGCCAAGAAGGGCCTATTAGGTCGTCCAACAGCGGGTTTGCTTATCGCAATCCGAAGTGGACGAGGCCTTACAGATTCACAAAAAATAAAAGAAAACCTCTTTATGATGATGGTCAAACTAAACTGGACTACAACGGACGAAAAAGCAAACAAATCATCTACGAAGAAAATAATAATTGCCACCATATATTGGAACCCTGCAACTGTCGACTGTGCAAAGTTCATTAAAACAATAGAAGAAGCCTTGGATTGGGCGCAAGTAACTCACCACCCAGACTACGTTGTCCTATCCGGTGACCTAAACATCCCTAGCCAGCATCGCGAAAAGACAAAAGAAGCCAAATCGAAAAAGCGCCCAACAGATCAGAGATCTACTAAATGGCATAACCTCATAGATCCTTTGACAACTTGGACCAAGTTTTCGCCGACCCAAACAGACTACCTACATGGGAAGGAGCGAAATCTAACTCTACAATTGACTACATCCTGGTATCACGTCCTTTATTATTACATATCACCTCTTTTAAAGTGATCAAAACTAGAGAAAGTGACCACAACCTCCTTGAGACCACTTGGTCCACTAATCCGCCGAAAAATCACACAATGAGCGCAGAACTCGACCTCAACGCTCAAGGTACAAGACTTAGGATCACGGAAAAGGACATAACAACCATCACACAGTTTTACAACGCCCGCACCAAACACCCACACTCGATAGTGGTGGATTACACACCCTTGCTGTCTGTTTGCAGAGTTCCACAGAGAAACAAAAAGTCAACTGCAGCTGATCAAAAACACAAGTACGACAAACTGGTCGCCGAAAAAAAAAGAGAGTTAAGGAAAACAAAAAGACTTGCACGAAAACTTGCCTATCCATTGGCTATGGCCGCTATTAAAGAAGCCGTCTCAAAATATAAAGCCTGGATAAAGGGGCACCGGCACAAGCTCTACCGGCAAGACGCAGAAGACATCCTGAAAGCCATAACAGGAAACCAGGCTAGAGACTTTTGGTCCCTCCTGCACTCAACAACACCAGGCGCGCGACCATGTCAGCTAAATGGAATTGGCCAATCGGCCTGGGAAGAGCACTTCGGCACCCTCTTCAAGAGCACCTCAACCACAACCTCTAAGACGGTAAACAACGACACTCCTTGGATCTGTCTAGACAATATGGAAGATATCATAACGTCAATCAAAAAATTAAAACCATCGCGCGCTCCTGGCCCAGACGGCATCACGAACTTTGACTTGAAAGCACATCCGGAAACCTGGGCGCCCTTGTTGAGCCAAATCTTCAGACAATGTTCTATCACAAAATCTATACCCCCAACGTGGAAACGTGCCAACGTGGTACCTATCTTTAAGAAGGGCAACAGGTTAGACCCTACCAGCTATCGGCCGATTGCTCTCCTCGACCCTATAGGAAAGCTGTTTGGGTCCCTACTGCTAAACCACTTCACAGCATGGGCGAACGAAGCCCCCTGTCTAGATAACTTACAAACCGGCTTTAAAAAGCACCTGGGTACAAATGCCAACATACTAATACTGAGTACCTTGAAAAGTAAAATCATGGAGGGACGCCCACGCCTATACATTGCCTTTGTCGACCTAACACAGGCTTTCGACAAGGTTGATCGGGAAAGACTATGGAAGAAACTGACTCAATGGAAATGCCCCCCAGATATACTCAACCCCATCAAAGCCCTGTATGCCAACACCTCAATGCGGGTACGCCTGAACCAACAAGGCCTGTTAACAGAAGAGATAACAGCCAGAGGGGTTAAACAGGGCTGCCCCCTGGCCCCAGCTCTGTTCTGGTCCTATCTAGGTGACTTTCAAGATACAGAAAAAGAGATCCGAGCTTTCCCGCCTAAACTCGGAGGTGACCAGATCAGTCGTCTCCTATACGCTGACGATCTAATTCTCTTGGACAACACTCCAATAGGCCTACAACGCCAACTCACAAACTTACAACAATATATGAGGGTAAACAACCTGGAAATTAACCAAGCAAAAACCAAAATGATGGTTATAGAGAAATCTGCAAAAAAGAAATCCTCTCTACCCCTAAAACTAGACTCAACAACGATTGAGAAAGTTTTGAGCTTCAAATACCTAGGGGTCATCCTAGATAGTTCACAAAGAGACAACGCGATGAAAGAGGCTCTATACGGAAAAACGACAAAACTAGCCACACAAGGAAGAGCCATTGACATTAAATTTGGCAGATTCTCAATCATACCAGCACGAGATTTCTACAAAAAGAAAGTCATACCATCCTTGACATACGGCGCAGATGCAATGCCGAACCTCCCCCAAGACCTGTGGCAAAACCTGGAAGCAACTTTTTGGAGAACAGTCTTGGGTCTCCCTAAATCCACGCCAATAACACTGATTAGACGTGAACTTACCCTCTCATCATTAAAATCAATCATCGACTGCAACAGTGTTTTGCTCTATCGGAAGTGCATCCAGAAAGACGCCTTATATGCCTATAAGCTGATAAGTAAAGAACTCCGCCTCGGAACTTGCCAAATGCTCACTCATTGGGAAACCAAAATCCTATCCATCTTGGACGCAGTTGCCTGCAGCACGGAGGATCTCATCCACAATCCAGTCAGAGTCACCAAAAAAATCAAGGAACTGGACTGGATTTCCACCATCGATGCAGCTGCTCGATACAAACTCACTAACCATCTTCCAACCTTTTGCAAGAAACTTGACTCCGTTCAACCATACCTGAAATTATTTCCAAATAGGCTTGCGAGAAACTTCTACTTAAGAATTCGACTCAACCTCTTGGAAACAAATGAAATTTTAGCGATCAGACACCTATCCTCTACCAGCAGCTGCCGGCTCTGTAAATCCACCACGGTAAAGGAAACCATACGTCACCTTCTCCTGACTTGCCCTATAACGACGGTTATCCGACGTACTTACCTGAAAGAAATCTTCACAAACTTCACCTTGCAAGATGAACAATCGTGCTGGAACAAACTGATAGATGGTGACAAACAGTCATGGCAGCTTGCAACAATAAATATCATGTCCTACATTTTCAACGTGCTCCTCCCGCTTCAGGCTTCACGATAAGTCCCATCAATAAACCCACCAAACACGCAGGACACCTCCTTTTTCTGTCTCGAGACGACCTTAACGCTCTGGAACCTTTTAAGCGCAATCACCGTCAAATCCTTGTTAAAAAAATCTTTTAGATTATAAAAACAAAAAAAACAAAAAAAAAAAAAATAGTTTACTGCAACTCCCATACGCACAACAGTGCCATGGTTGGGAGGCGACCAAGCAGTAAGGGTGGCAAAGGTGGCCGAGCCTCAAGAGGTGGGTGTGGTGGGCGTGTTAGGGGATGTGGCTAGGATTTGCAGGGTACCCCTAGCCCCCATGTGTGGAGGACCAGTCGGGGACACCCATGCCCCCCCATAGTTGAGGGAAACGTGGCTGATACCATCTCTGCCCAGCCCTTGTTGGACCGGCCCATTATGGCACTTGACCTGGCACAGGGTGACTCCCTGGCTGACTTCCAGGTCGCCAAGTCTAGGCCACGTGTGGTGGTGCAAGTTGGTGTCGCCAGGCCACGTGGATCAGGGGCAGCTATGTCATCTGCTGCCCCGAGTAGGCCGGGTGGGGGAGGCTGCAGGGGCAGCTGCAGCTCAATCCACCCCAGCTCTGACTCTCCCAGCCAGGGCAGTGTTGGTCACAGTCCATCTTGCTAACGTTCCCCCTGACTACGTCACACTTCAGCCACTGCCTGCACCAAGTCCCATGCTCAGTGTGCATTCCCACACTCCACCTACCCAGTCCACCGGTGCTCCTGCCCCTAGTGGCCAGAGCGGCGTAGGCCACTCAGGATCCCCACCACCTTCCAAAAGGAAGAGTGCTCGTCCACAACAGGCTGATACCCCAGACACAGCTACGCAGTCCGGCATGCCAAGGAAGCCTAGCTTCAATGATGCTGAACGTGATGCACTTGTGCAGTATGTGTCTGCACATGACAGCGAAATGTTGATCACTTCAGGGTGCAAGACCACACCTGCTCGACGTCAGGCATAATGGCAGACCATCACGGACATCATAAGTGCCCTTGGATTTGTGAGGCACACAGCTGGTGAGTGCTACAAGCGCTGGAATGACCTTAAGCGCAGGGCAAAGAAAAAGCTGGCCTCAAGTCATGCCGCTACTCTGGTGACTGGAGGTGGGTCTCCACAAGAGGACATTGAACTCACTGTACATGAGTCTGTTGCTGGGACCTACGTCACAGAGGAACACATCCAAGGTGTGGGAGAACTGCCAGATTACGAGGCATTGCCCAGTGAGTGCATATGCATGTGTGTGCGATCCATGTGTATGTTGTGTGTGTGAGGGGTTCTGATTGAGTGCCAGGTGAGGGTGTGTGTGTGCCTGAGTGGTTTGGGTCACCCATGTGCTGCATCCAAAACATTCTGCGCCCCTGGATTTGGGTATTACAGTATCCCTTCTGCCCACAGACATTTTGAAGTGGCATCTTGCAACCTCCGTATTTCTCAGTGTTCATTCAGGCTGATTGTTTCGGTTCCCCCACTTTCACTACGCATTTCTCAGCCCCATTGTCAAACAATATGTGACATGCCTATGGTACATGCCATCTGTGTGATGGCATGTGTCATGTATGTGGATTGGACATGCCACTCACAGGCCAATGTGTGATGGCACTGCTAGCCAGCATGCAGCTAATGTGTTGCTCTTCCATCTTGGTGTCATCAGTGTCTGGCATTTTCCTCCCCTTCAAACTCAGTGACAGTGCATGCGTGGGAGGGTTATAGTCATGTGGGACATGTGTCAATCAAGTACTGGTTCTGTAGCTTGTCAGGCCTAATTGTGTGCCATGGTGCTAATGCCTGTTTCCATTTTTTTGTCTTTCATGTTTTTGCAGGGGATGACGCACTTGATGCTGTTGAGGGTGAGGAGATAGTGCAGACCCAGGAGGGATCTCCGGCACGACCAGGCACCAGTGGGGGACTGGGTGTGGTGGTGGGTGAGAACCCACTTTTGCTGCAGACCGTTCTCTCCAGGGGTGTCTCTGGGTGCACCTCCAGACCTCTATTCAGGCATTGATTTCAGGCATTGATTCGGATGAGACCTATGTGGCTTCGCAGGTAGGTGTTTCTGGAAGGGATTCTGATCTGTCCGACCCACCTACACCAAGGGTACAGCCCACTATGGAGATGTCAGTGTTAGTAGGTCCGCCTTTGGTGGTTACGGATGCAGGGCCACACCAACATCTGATCCTGTTCCTGGGCCAGCAGATCACAGGGGGAATGCAGTCCTGCAGCCTCAGGCAGTGCCGACACAGCAAGGCACAGTTCGCCTTGCCCCAAACAGGTGTGGTGCCCGCCAACGCGGTGGCCGTACGCCACCAGGCAATACCGCATGGGAGCAATCCATATACGGTATGGCAAACCAACAGGCAGCAGCATCTGAGATGATGGCTCAAACAATGGAGAGGGTGGCCACTTCCATTGTCCCCTCAGAAAAGCAGATGGAGCAACTACAGCAGGCAACAGACTCCATTTGCCAATCACTCAGGGAGGACATGTTGGCGTCCAACAGGGACAGACGGGCAGCCCTGTACACTCTGCGGGAAGCCATTTCTTTAGAGTCCCAGGTCCAGAGGGAAGCCCTGAGGGTAGAAGTCCATCACCTCAGGCAGACTCTTGTGGACCTTGAGGCTTCCACTGTCACGAGGACAGAACAGCTGCTGGAGCGGGTCACACGTTCGCTCTCAGCAGAGATGCAGGCAACTCGGGAGGAGGTCCGGGCATCACGTCAGGTGGTGCATGGGGATCTCTGCACCATATTCCTCCAGAACGAGACCTTCCACACCTGCATGCTTGCTGCCATGGAGGACCAGGCTAGAGCTTTGCGTGGGCTGCCTCCCATAGCACCACCACCTCCTATGGTGGCAGCAGCACAGAGTGATGAGAGCGACCACAGCGATTCTGATTCTCTCACGATAGCGTAGCCGTGCAGGCCATGAGCCCATGGAGGTGTTTTTTTTTTCCCAACATCCACACAGGTGGCTGTTGGTGTGCACCCTGTCCTCGGACCTACTGGGTGGCCTCCCCTACCCCCCCTACCACCCACATGGCCATTTTTGATTTTTTTATTAGTGTTGCCTTGTGTGGCTCCCATGGGCATCCACTGTATTCCGGCTGGGCACATGCAGGCATGTCCTGAGTTTGGGTTAGATGCTTGGGTTCGTGAGACACACACCCCTCCTGCTTCCCATTTCCATGGGCTTGCAAAGGGTGTGCCCAAGTGACAGTGACTTACACAGTGACGTTGGACTGTGTGGGCAGTCTGTAGTCAATACTGTGTATACATTCCTAGTGCATATTGTTGTAGTAGTGTACACTGCATGGTGTATTGATGTGTGCTTGTGCATCCATGTCTCCCTCCTAATTTGCAGGTTCATTCCTCATGTCTTCACAAGGCTGTCTACTTTGGAGATGGAGTTCATGTTGTAAGTGGTGCACTTCCAGATTTGCGTGGCTCCAACACTGTACAGTTGGAAGTGGTCAATGTGCTAGCATCACCAGGTTGTAAGACTACATATCCTCTAACTTAGTACTGTCATGTGAATGCTCTGTTTGGGGTTGGGTAGCTGCATTGTATTGTGGTAAGTATTTGGTCATGTGTGTTGTCAGTTCTACATTAATGGGAGCATATTGTGTGTTGCCATTTTCCATTCGGGACACTGTACTTTGTGACACTTGTGTCATGTTTTGGGGATTCCTTTGTTTGCTCTCACATAGCATGACATGCCATGGTGTGTTGGGTGGCGGTGCTGGGGAGGGGTTGGGTGACATGGCACTGTTGTCATGTTGTATCTTGCAAGGGGGTAATGATTTTAGCCGCATAAAAGTGTGTCTTTTGATGACACAGCATTGGTGGTGTTTGTGTAGGTAGGGATGCACACAATAGAACACTTCCAGGTGAACAATCCCAGGCTGGTATGGTTGTGACAGTTGACTGTCACTTGACTCATCATTGATAGTCAGCTGGTATGTGCCAGGGCTGTGTGCACTCCACAGGGCCGTTATTTTAGGTGAAGTAATTAGCCACCAGCTGCGTAAGGCTGCCTCACCCCGTGCCCTTTCCCCTCCCATGAGCAGCGGGCGTGCATGGGGTTGGGGATGTGGGGGCACCACAATGTCCACGGCCAGGCCCCGGCGTGTTGCAATGTTGTGCAGGACACATGCTGCCACTATGATCCTGCACACTACTGGGGGAGCGTATAACAGCTGCCCGCCAGAACAGTCAAGGGAGCGAAAGCGTGACTTGAGCACTCCAAATGTGTGCTCCACTATGCCCCGGGTTGCAATGTGAGCTGTGTTGTATCTTACCTGGTGAGGCGTGGTGGGGTTCCAAATTGGCATCATCATGTGGGTGCTCAGAGGGTAGGCACTGTCCCCTGGGGAGGTGGTGATGGGTATCATTAGTGGGGTTGAGACATTACTCAGTATCTGACATACATGCATGTGCAATGGCATTTATACTCACCAAGCAGCCATGTATCGCCATGCCGCCCAGCTTCTAAGTCTCGGTTTAGGGTTGACATTCTGTAAATGAAACCGTCGTGGGTGGACCCTGGATAGTTGGCATATAGTGAGGTGATGATTCCCTTGGCATCACTTACTACCTGGACGTTGATGGAATGCCAGTGCTTGTGGTTTCTATAGATGTGCTCATATGCCCTGGGGGGGATGTAGAGCCACATGGGGGCAATCAATGGCACCTAGCACTTTGGGGAATTGTGCCACCCCGTAGAAATCCTGGGCGGCAGCCTGCCTTTCTGCAGGTGTTCTGGGCAGGTATATGTGCCTGCGGACTGATTGGAGTGTACTGATGATGGCCAAGACCTGGTGTAGGCAGCATGACTGCATGGTCTGTGACACCCCCCCCCCACTATGGCACTTGTCCGCTGAAATGATCCAGCGACCAAGAAGTGCAGTACATTAAGGACCTTCTCCAGGGGGCTGAGTGCTTGGGAGCACAGGGTAAGTGATGTGAGGTCCTCCTCCCACTCACTGACCAGGTTGAGTATTATGTGAGGTGGAAACCTGCAACCTCCCATACATGTGGTCATCAGGTATTCCAAAAAGGCTGGTTCTGGGTATAAAAATTCAGGCCCCGACTGTCCTCCACCTGGAGTGTATCCCACGGCCACCGCTGCTAGGAACGGTATATTCATCCTGGCGTCTGAGCTTGTTTGTTGTTTGCGCACACTTTTATGCTGCGCGGGTCGACATACGCCTGCTTCCTGCTGGCGTACGTGTTTCCGGATTGGCCCGTCTTTTAGGGCGCATGCCTTAGCCACGTTCAATTCCATGAATACGTGTTGTAGGCGAGCGTGTGAAACTTCCCGCGCACCCCTGGAATACACGTACCCTGCTCCCCCAGGCACGATCGCGTGTAAAACTTCTCGTGCACACCCGAAATACACACGCACGCTATTTTTCCCACAGCGGGTGTCGCTGTTTGTCGCGTACCCCTTTGCAAGTCATTTGTCTTAGGGGGCCACAGTATGGGACATTCATCAGAGCTGTATATTCATGCTTTTTGTTAGCGCATATTTTGGCGCACATTTTTTTTTCCAGCGCAGGGACGCACCCGCCTTCCTTCATGTGGCGGACGGGGTTTGGGTCTGTGCTCGTCTTTGCCCGTGCGCTGGTTTGCCCTATTCGATTCCATTAATACATGTTGTAGGCGAGCGTGTGGGCGTTCCGCGCACTTGCCTCCTGTACTCCCCCCCCCCCCCACCCCCTTGACGCCCACGTTTTCACGAGTTGTTCCCCATTCCGAGTATTACGCCACGTGTTCCGCTTACTTTTATGTGGGCCGCGCTGTGTGCTTTCGCTTTGGCCTTAGCGCACGCCGTTAGATGACCTGTGCGCCGGCGTGCGCCATGCACTTTTTCAGCGCACATCCCTGATTTTACTCGCGCACGGACTTCCATGAATAGATGTGCGCTGGTTTCCCTGCGATATTCGCACTTGCACTGCGATTTTCGCTCTTTCACTGCGAATCGCACGTTTTCGCATGCTTGCACCGAAATTTTCAGCGCACATTGATTCCATGAATCGGCCTGTAAATATGTAAGATTTGTTGGGGTTATATCTAGTACTTTGTGGTATTCTGCTGTGATGATATTTTGTGATATCTTGCTGTATTTTATCGTGTTTTGCTATGGTGGTATTTTTGTGGTGGTGAGACTAATTTCAGAATACTGCCAATAATTTCACCAGGGTCACTAACAGTAAACAAATGGCTAATGCTCTCCTGTGATGTAGGGGTGTACCGAACTTCGGCTTCGAGTAAGTATTCAGCTGAAAAAAAGCTATTCGGCTACGGCCAAATAGTTTCTTGCTATTCGGTCCTTGCCGAATACTTTGACACTGTCATTTGAATACAATGCAACATGAACTCTGAGTCAAATATAGACTTCAGTTTACAAAAATGAATAAAATTAGACCAGACAAACTGCTAACACAGCTGAAAAATATCTTATAATTGTAATGTGCTCTTTAGGGAATGTTTTGTTACAGATTCTTAGACAAAAAAGATGCTCATCTTTTATACTTAGGCTGCAACAATACAGGAACATCTTTTCTTTTGGCAAATGTTTATATGCAATGTGCACTTTTTTTAAAAATTTTTTATTAATAGTTGATTTGGTCGCGATCAATCGAGACCTTTCAACTTTAAAAGCAAGTGATAAATCATGTATGTACAAATTCACAACAATTTACATAAATACAGTATATATACAGGAAAAAATAAAAAAGAGATCAGGAATATTATACAATGTGCTTAAACATTGCCATGAACTTTTGGCTTTGCATACATTGGTATTTTGAGCTGATACAGGTAATTTACCACAGCATATCTGACGGCCTTTCTGTTGGTGTGGAGTAATAGGACCCATAAGTGTTTTGGGGTCAGGATCTCTTGGGCCAAAAATAGGGGTTTAAAATGAGTACAGCGAGTTGATACTAGTCTATCACATTCAGTGCATAGATGCTGAAGCGTTTCTGGGTGTTGTTCACAAAATCGGCAGGGCAAGTTGCTGTTGACATTGTCCCTGCGATTCAACACTTAGTTGGTCAACCATAAATTTAGCCTAAATCTCAAGAAACCATTACGGTGACTTGAGTTAGGAGACCTCACCAGGTAGTCAGCCACTGTATTATAACATTTAAGTTCAAATGGAAAAACCTCAAAGTTTTTATAATTAGTACAGGCTAGACGTGTGTGAATCCAGTCGGCCTCCCAGATTTTTAATTTCGCTTTGTCTGGATTCTCTAGTAGTAAGGTTGGATCTAGCTGTGCTTTTTCTAGAATAGATTGGATTTTTTGCCGCCATGCTTTCGGAAAGGTGTCCATAGATCTTAGTAGGTAGATGGATATGATATTGGTAATCCCTGTTGTGACTTGATTTAAGAGGCATTTGCGGTATAAGGCACATAAATTCCACTTATAGATTGCATATAGTGAGATTAACCCCAACTCATATCTTACAAGTGGCAATGGTTGTGAGGTTGGTAACTGTAAAATTTGTCTCCAAAACCGGCCCTCCCTGATGGCCCAGTAAGTGTATGTCATAATGCAGCGGGTCTTGGCGCCATATAAAATGACTGGAACCACTTTTTGTTTGAAGTACGTGAGGATCGGTAAAAGAGAGAATTTACAGTATCTCGCCTTAATGACTTTGGCTTGTGAGATGCACATTTGCAGTTTATGAAGCCCTTTTTTGTTATACTGATCAGGGGCACACAGATTGGAAATGACCATACCTAAATACACATAGTCATTAGTAACAATGATCTTACTTTTTTGAAGGGGCCAATATAGCTGAGATATGCTTTGCCTCTTAGTGCCAAATTGGACGACATTTCTCTTAGCAATATTAATTGTTATGCCATTTGCTTTTGTATAGACGTCAAGGGAACCTAGTAGTTGACGTAAGCCTTTGGGGGTATGTGACATTAGGACCATATCATCAGCATAGAGTAGCCATTGAATCTGAACTCCCATGAGTCTAGGAGAATCAGATATTACTTTGTTGAAATTTTGGTGAATGTCGGAGACAAAGAAATTAAACAGGGCTGAAGCTAGTAAACAGCCCTGCTTCAGGCCTCTAGCTGTGACAATTGGTGGTGTTAAGAGGCCATCATTGGTGAGTTTCACTTGAATTGTGGTGTTGGTGTATAGTTGGATTATCCATTTCAGAATGTGCCATGGACAGTTAACATCGAACAATTTTTTGTACAAGAGCTCTCTTGGCACCGCATCAAATGCCATTTGAAAGTCGATGAAGGCAAGGTACAGAGGCTGTTTTCTTTGGTAGGCTCGTTGGATAAGACTCGATAAGGTGATGTTTATGCCAGTGCCTATCCCTTGCAAAAACCCCGTTTGGAATGGATCTCGTAAATTGCTATTCTCTAGCCATATGGTAAATTGTTTCAGGAGTAATCTGGCAAATAATTTGCCAGGACAATCTAGTAATGCAATTGGCCTATATGATTTAGGATTCTCATGATTACCCTTTTTGTAAATTGGGAGAATGATAGATTTTTTCCAGGTTTCAGGAATGACACCAGAATTCGACACATGAATGAAAATACGATGAAGGATACCTGCCCATTCATCAATGTGCTTTTTTAACAGTGTTATGCAGCCCATCTGGGCCTACTGCCCGAGATGAGCTCAATTTCAAAATGCATGATTTGATGTCGTCAATATCGAAGGTGAGTTCTTTTGTTGCCACTGACAGAGATTTAGTTGGATGTCAGGAAAGGGAGAAAGATACAGTTTCTGAAAGTACGACTGCCATGTCTCGGATGAGATTGAGTTTATTTGGGCTGCATGTGGGGAAATGTTAGATGTACGATTGAGTAGGGCCCAGATGCCAGCTGTAGATTTTGTAACTAATTGTTTGAGCATTGTTTTCCCCTCCAGTTCGTACAACTTCGACTGTGCACTTTTTTCAGTTGGAAAAAACAAACGAAGAAATGTGCATAGATACTTTTAGTTCCTGTCATGTCACTTCCCATTGCGTACGTCATAGTCCCCCCCCGCCTTTTCTTTTTTTTTAAGGACTTGAGTCCTGAGTTTAACATTTCCTGATATTTTATCAGGAATTATAAGTTGCAAATGTTTGTGAATTGGCGTGAAAGAGTGGCTAGGATAAGTGAAAAGTGAGCAGCATTTGTTTGGGTGGTGTGAATAGTTGTGAGATGTGAGTTCACGCCTTTCAGATTTCCTCTTGACTTGTGTCCTGCATGAGCCGACTAACCATTTTATGCATTTCTATGTGAGCTGCAAAGAAGTTTCTAAACTCGACTGCATCGACTTTGCAACTGGATAGAGAATGAAATGCATCTGATTCACAAAGGCAATACATTTGCATTTGGGAAGCCTCCTACTTAACTGGCACTGGATATGTAACAATCTTAGGTACATTTGGTCCCTTCATTTTGGTTAAATCTGCTTTATTTCTTGCTTTTATACATTAAATAAAGATGGTACATTAATTACAATGAAGAGAAATAAAAGTATAGAATGCATTTAAAATGGTGCTATATTTGTTTTTTTAAAGTTTGGAACATGATTTATTAAATAAAGCAACTATTCGGCTTCATATTCAGCATCGGCTGAATAGTTGACTGACTATTCGGTATTTAGCCGAATACTAAATATGCTATTCGGTACAGCCCTAATATAAAGCATGCAAATGAAATACAAAACATTCATTCAGTCTCTTTTTTTTTTACCGTGACTAACTTTGCTTTGAGATTTCTTATCACATACTCTATCTCCTTATGCAGGCCAAACCTATGAGACTGAAATGCAGAAATTTCAATGAGACTAAATTAACGTTTCAAATTGATATTTTTTTATCATAAAATAGAAGTTACAGAGTGGCACATGTACCCATATTGTAATTGACACCCTAAGCAAAGTTTTTCCTGTAATGGATTTTAACGCTCTATCTGCGATAATGTGCAAATCTCTGCCAAAACAACTTTGACTTTGCAACAAAGGTTGGCAGAATAAATACACTTTGACTTGCATAGAAACTTAGAGAAATACATACAGTTTTACATGCGCATTTAACCTCACATTTGTAATGCAGCAACTACAAATGAACTGAATTTGATAATATGTGCTACATAGTATAATTCACTTCACACGCACCTCAATTAACCTCATAATTACCTAGGTTAAACTGGTGCTATTCCCCAACTCAGCTTAGCAGTGATCTATGGTCATTCACATCTCGGGTCGATTGAGACTGCACGTCTAAATCATTTCTTTTCCATTGTCAGAGTATAATGCATTTCACTCAATCTGCATACAGTTTATATCATTTACTAATTTGCACTAAATGGTATTATGGGAATCAGTTACATGTTAAATGGGGCTGGGTTAATTAGTATATTAGTTTCATGTTAGTTTTAATTTAAGTGCAACTCAGCCCATTAAAATAGCATCATGGAGCAAAGTGATCATCTTCTAGCATCTACTCTGCATCGACATCTATTTAAATTCAGCCTGAGACTCATACTCTTGAGTCCATCAATGAGTCTCAGACCCTTGGCCCTAGATAAAATTCAAACCTTTGCCTTAATGTGAATGATTAAATGCGGAGTCTAGATGTTGAAATGCAGACCCCACATTCTTCTTACGATGTCCAATGTATTGCATGGTGGTAATCCTTTCTACCTTATACCTCGTCTTCCTCGGCTCAGTGTTTGTGTAGGAAAGGAGGGGGATCTGGTAAGATGGAACATCCCAAAAATAAGAATTGGATAGTGGTATTGGAAAGGGGAGATATGGCATCTTGCCATCGCATGTCTCTCACCCGCTCCCCAAGGGCCCCTCACCCCAGTTGATCCTCCCGCACTTGTGCACCTCCAGGGTCTGGATCCAAAGGCGATTGCTGTGCCCTGGCCACCTGAGCAATGGATCCCCAGGGCCTGGCCAGTGAAACACGCTCTGGTTTTTCACACAGGGTAAGGTTATCCAACCTTTCTCTGATTATCTGCTGCTTTCTTTTCTATGTTTATAGCAAGTCTGAACTTTACTTTTCTTCTTGTATTTCTCGATATGTAACTCTTGATTTGATACTGATAGCTCTCCACTTATCAATGGCTTTTCTTGGTTGATTACATTCTTCTTTGATTCTATTTCAAACTTTTGTTCTTCCCATTACCCATGGTAAGGTTATCCAATGTTTCTGTGATTCTCTGTTGCTTTCTTTACTGTGACTATAACAAGTCTTATCTCTGAGGGTTTACCTTCAACTCTTTGTCTTTCTTGATTAAGCTGTCAGTATCTTTACTGGGATGAGTAAGAATGGTTTCATAACAATTACTCTTTTTTTTTTTTCTCTTGTTCTCACTACTGTCTTTTTATTATATCGACTGTGATTATCTTCTTCTTATTCTCCAGGCTATTTATTGGTAATCTTGACTTGTTTGAATCAGTATACTTTCATTATGATTCTCACTAACTTCTCTTACTGATGGATTCCCAATATAGGGACTGGGCCGTGTATGAATATTCATATACTGATGTTCATTCACTTCTCTTCTTTTCAATAATATATTTTCATTATGTTGACTGCGACGAGCATGAATGCCCATGTAATGATTTTCATTCACTTCTCCTCAAAACCATATTTTCATTATATGGACTGGCACGAGTATGAATGTCCATATCATTTACTGTCCCTTCCCCAGTTCTCTCACCTTCCCCCCTTGCCTCATGGAAAATGTAATTGGGTTCCTGTTTCATTCAGGTTTCTCCTTTACTTGTCCACAGCCTGTCTCTTGCATCATCTCCTTCTCGTCCTTTCTGATGGGTGTCCAATATCTCTGTTCCTGGTGTGCTTATTATTTATTCAGATTTGTAAATATGCTTCCCATTCTCGTCTGTATAGTGGTATCAGCATGCTTGATAGGACCTCCGATCCACCAGAGTCTAACTGTGGCCATGCCAACACTTACTGCTTCACTCTCTCCACACTTATCAGGACTTTGCGGTCTCACCCACGTAGCAGTATCAACGTGCTTGACAGGAACTCCAGTCCACCACTGGCTCACTGTGGCCATACAACCTCCAACGGCTTTACTCTCTCCCCTTCTTTGGATGACACACATCTGCTTCCTCTACTCCAGCTTGGCACCATTGTCAAAACTCCTGGATTCTTCAGAATTCTCAGTCTCCTCCCCTTACAGAGGTGCTTTATCAATTGGCCTTGACTGGCTTAGCTTCTCCTCTACTGTTCTCTTATGTGACTTCTTGAAACCCTTCTTCATTATTCATCATAGTCATCATTTTCATCTCCGTAGAATAAAGTCTTTCTCTTAAAGGAATATTTACAATTTCAGTTTTACAATAACACTTATTTTTTTCTCTGTATGTGGCATGGTTGAAGAGGTACGTTTATGGGAGTGTTTAGGAAGTTCCTCACAGGAACAGAAGTCCTTCCAAGTGAGGTCCATCTTGTCTCTAACACTAGGGATGGTATTGTGGAGCAAGCTCACCTCTCTAGCCTCACAGGGAGGGGGGCTCCCTGTTGAGAAGGGACACATTCCTTTGATCCATCACATACCACAGACATTTTCTGTTGATTCAGTGTCTTCCCCTTCAGTTGGTAATTCTTGAACTTGGGATCTGGCTGTGTCTGGAGTAATTGACTGAATATACCTCCAAGTCCATATTGGTTTGTCGGGCCATTTAATGGACTACTCCAAATATTGAAAGGGGGAGTAGGGAACTTGGGTGCTGTGATCTTTAGCTTGACACAGAAATTTGCAAAAGATCACAAAGTCAGCGCATATTGTGACTCCTTCTGGTACATCTAGTAGAACAGCGGAATTCCTTGATATCATCTGATTTCTCACCTCTAGTACTAGGGATGTCTTTGGATAGGTTGCCACATCCCTGTGGACACGTTATTTTCACTGGTTGGCTATCCTTTAGATCTTCCCTTTATGAGTCTAATTGAATGGCTGTTTGCTTGCTTTCATAGTCTACTAGATTGTTAGCCAACACTCCATTTAAATGGATTCCTCTGAGTTTGAAAGGGTCAAAAACCACAATATTTCTTGGACATTTCTGGTTCTGACTCTACTTCTTTCTATTCTCAGGATTCTGTGGAAATGCAGCCTATTTACATTGGTTCTTTGGAATTGTTCTTGGGAAAGAATCGTGTAAGGTGTCCTTTTTCTCTGTCTGAAAAAATAGATTGGAGTTGTGGAAAATGGTGCTTTTATTTTTCCTAATTCTTCGCTGCTGGATAACAGAGCTTTGGTCATTACCAGACATGAGGTTCTATTATGATGTTCTTCTTGACCTGCTAGCCTCATGGGAGGGAAGAGTTTGGTCCTCATTACGACCTCGGCGGTAGCCGTGCCGCTATTGGCGGCATGGCTTCCACCGAAATAGCGTCCGGGTCCTCAGAATGAGGAATAACCGGGCCATTCTGAGTTCGGAAGGCCCGGTAATTCCTTCCTACAAGGACCCGGACCTGGCCCTTCCCCATTCAGCCCCCATAGGGCTGAATGGGAATGGGGGAGGGAGCAAACAACGGGCCATTACGAGTTGGCCCGTTGTTTGCTCCCTAAGCACGCCTGGTTTGACCAGGTGTTGCTTCCTGGGTCTCGCGAGGGGACCTCGTAATGAGGCAGTACGGGGTTAACGGCGCCGGCACCTTTTACGGTGCCATTTACCCCGTACCACCAGGGTCATAATGAGGCCCTTTGTTATACATTTTTAATATTTGGCAGCCTCTTAGTGGGCTTGCTCTACCTAAATGGCTGTTTCCAGAGCTTCCTAAATAACTGTTTCAGACCATTAATACATTTATGTAATGCCGACACTTCGAACACTTAGGGCAAAGTCTCTCTTCCCAACCACTGGGGCCATGTTTTTTGGATCTGTGCTCCTAATTCTAAGGGGGGGTCTCATTAGATAGACAATGTTTCTTCCGAAATTTGAATCTATAGAAGCTCTCAGTTTGTCCTACTCTTTCCAAAAGAGCTCTTTATATTTCAGAGAATGGGCTTGTTCCTATTGGATTTATGGTCTGATGGGAGGCTTGCAGGTCTCCTTTTAACAGAGGTGCTAGGTAGCAGGTTTTCCCTCCCTCATCCCAGTGGAGCTGGGTGGCAAGCCTTTCAAAATTGGCAAAGAAGTACCCCAGATCTTTTTGATAAGGTTGTATTACACCATGGGGAACTATCAGGTGTTCTCTTCCTTATCTTATTTGATTGAACCCATCTTGGAGGAATTGGTCTGTCTGTATCAGATGATTGATCAGAAGGTCCGGGAGGGTGTCTATGGTACTTATGGTGGGATCTATTTTATCTTTGGCACCCGAACTTTGGGAATCTTCAGTCTCAGCCACTTTCCACAGTTGATTTCTCACTATTATCCTCACCATCTGCTATTTCACCCTCAACTTCTGAGTTGTCAATTAATGGGGAAGTCAAGGGCATTGGGTACCAAATTATTCCTTTTGGTTAAGGTAAGTATTACACCCAATAACCCTATAGGTAGTAGTTTCTCAATGGGTGTGGCCATGAACTCTTGGAGGGTGTGTGCTGTCTCCATCTCTGTACTTTAGGATCCCTCTCCTTGCATGATTTGTGGCGGGTCAGAAGAACACACTCTTATTTGACATTTCTTAATATGTTATGTTAAAGAAAAAAGGTAAACGCCTATTTTTTCCTATTTCTATGGGGTATTCCCTACCTAACAAAACTAAGGTTCTTGTCATTCATCAGTGAAATGTCTAAAGAATCTGTCTACTGTCCCATACTAACCCTACCACTATTGACACCAACTAAGGACTGGAGAATGGCTCCCTTCTCCCGGGTTCTTGCTTTTCTCAAGTTGTGTTCAATAACTAATCTTCAAATACTTCTCTTTGACCTCTTTTATTAGTTTATACTGTCATTTTAGTACTTTACTGTTCCTCTTGCCCTTCTCGATACGTAACTCTCTTGATTGGATTCTGATATCTCTCCTCTTATCAGTGTCTTTTCTTGGTTGATTACTTTTTTCTTTGATTCTATTTCCATTATTTGTGTTTTTCCTTTTCCCATGGAGTTTATGTCCAACTCTGTCTTTCTTGAGTAAGCTCTCAGTATATTTACTGAGACGAGTAGGAATGGTTTCCTAAAAATTCCACTTTTATTTTCTTGTTCTCACTACTGAATTTTCGTTAGCTCAACTGTGACAATCCTCAGTACTCTAACGATCTTCTCCTCCTTATTTTCCAGGCTACTTTCTGGTTATCTAAACTTATTTGGATCAGAATACTTTTAACATGATTCTCATTAACTTCACTTAACTTCACTTAATTCTGAGTTCCCAATATAGGTACTGGGGCAGTATGAACATCGTATATTGATGCTCTTTCACTTCTCTTCTTTTAAATAATATATATTTATGATGCAACAACCAGACAATAAATAACAATCATCTCAGGAAAAAAGCTCAGTGCACCTCTTGCAAGGATAACAAAGTTTATTTTGTATCCAAAAAGGAAAAATAGTGCCAGCGGGTATTATGTGCCCGACTGCCACAGATCTTTTGCACTTCAAGACAAACATATAATTTTAAGGAGCAATGTCATCGGGTGACTCGAGCAATATAAGGTATTCATTCACCATCATAATTGGCTAACTCCCTATGTACATACTACCAGCCCCCTATCATACTTCGACCGATTGACTGCAACAAATATATTCTAACCTCCTCCCACGTGGTCTCTTGGCCCACCACCCTGAGCCCAGAGTAAATGATGGGCAGACATTTTGACATGTTACCCTCCCCATGAGCCGTACCACGTGATGTGCACCTGGATGTCGACATGAGCTCGCTGGATACTTTCGAGGTCAAGTTAGCCCTCTGGAATAATGAGTTCTTGTGATCCCAGACACGCAGATGCCCCCGCCATGCATCCCTGTCTTTTTTTTTTTGTTGCTTTTTATAGGGCACCTAATCTGTCCTTCAGTAAAACGCCCTACAAAAAGTGAAATTTTGACATAGAACCGGGAGGTGTCTCAGGCCTCAATGCCCTGATGCACTGCTTTGCTCGCCATGGCTTGTGGCACACTAGGCCTCATGTCTAATATTGCCTTCAGTCTTTCTCACAACTGAATTGGGGGATAACTACTATATAAATTATTCTTGTTGCTTCATGATTAAACTCTGCTAAGAAACACATGTATCCCCTGCATCTAGGATTGATATATATATATTCCTACGCCTCAGTGCACCACAATACCCCTGTTCTGGTTATTTTGCACACCGTCCTCCCCCATGAAGCTGTTCACATTTATTCTTGCGTCTGTTTAATGTATTTTCCTCAATCCAAAGCTCCTTGGGGGACACAGGAGCTGGGTATGCATCCCAACTTCCCTTCTTCTCAATAGTATATTTTCATTATAATGACTGGAATGTGTATGATTGTACATTTAATGATTTACCATTTCCTCCCCGGGTCGTTCACGTTCTCCCTTACCTCCTTGTCCTAGCGATAACATCACTGGGTTTCCATTTCAGTTTCTCCCACTCTTCCGAAGCCTGTTTCTCTTGCATTATCTCCTTGTTTTTGTCCTTTCTGATGGGTGCTCTGTATCTCTGTGGCTGGTGTGCTCTTCAGTCTCATCCATATAGCAGTATCAGCATGCTTGACAGGACCTACAGTCCACCACTGGCTGGCTGTGGCCACACAAGCGCTTACTGCTTTGCTCTCTCCCCTTTTTTGGATGGCGCACGTCTGCTTCCTTGACGCTGGCTTGGCTGATTGTTCGAAGCTCCCGAGCTCTCTTGAATTCCCAGTCTCTTCCCCTTACAGAGGTGATGTAGCCATTAGCCTTTCCTGGCTTAGCATATCCTCTCCTCTTCTGTTCTCTCACGTGGCTTCTTGAAGCCCTTATTTGTTATAATATTAATAATTTTCATCTCAGGACAATAAAGTCTTTCCTTTAAATGAATATTTACAATTTCAGTTTTTCAATAACTTTTTTTTCTTTGTATGAGACCTTGTGGGGTGTGGTTGAAGAGGCACATTTACGAGAGATTTTTATGGAGTTCTTCACAGTAAGGAGTCCTTTACCCGACAGGGGGAGTCTCTCCCAGTGAGGTCCCACTTAAAGAGCGGGATCACGACCCTAGCCTCACAGGGGGAATAGCCCGCGGGAGAAGTGACAAATTCCTGTGATTCATCGCACAACACAAACAACCGCAAACAACTGCAAAGTAGCACAGACTACCACAAACTACAACAAAAAAACAGAACTAACACAAATTACAAAAAAGTGGTAGTACAAACACCAACAGAAAAATAAACTACCACAAACTACATCAAACAAACCCAAACTACCACAAAGTTAAACAAGCATTGTACATGCAAACAGTTTTGCTCTTGAATATGCATTGGCATTTGCCAGACACTGCAGCAATATGCCCAGGTACCAGCATTATTTGCCAGCTTTTACCATTTTATGGAAAATTCAAATCCAATGCTACACTGACGACATATTGTTGGCTTTGTCAATGCTTGTTACATGGGAGATGTAATTGCATTGGGCTCTCTATGCTTTAATCAAAGCTTTGCATGCCCAGCTCCCATCTTAACATCATAGGCAATAGTGTGTGGTTTTCTTTGCTTCTTCTATTTTTCCATAGTGCTTCTAAACACCTCTGTTCTTGCCTCATCCCTCACTGTATCTGCTATCTGTTGTAGCGCTACTTTACACAGACAACATCCAACCTGAGGGGAGTTTACAGGCATGATGTTTTGATGGCTGAAATGTTCTATTAATGTATTGGATGAATACCTTTAATAATGGGCACACTGCAATGCTCTGTAGGATACCTCATAAGAGAGCACTTTTTAAATGCCCTCAAGCTTTAAATCCAGCTTGGTTTTGCAAGCTCCTGTTTTCTGTGAAAGCTAAATACAGTTGAAAGTTGTCTAAACTGTTTGCTGCTGGTATTTTCCGCAAATTGGTTCACTGCGTGCTTGCTGCACAGCTGCTTGTGCTTCTTGATGGATTTTGAAAGGCTCAGATACTTTCCTTGATTACAAGAATGCTTTGGAAGATTAGGATAGCAACGGGTGCACACAGCAATGCTGCTAGAACACACACATAATAACATAGGAGAGCAGAACAAATGTTATGAACACTGGAATAATGCTTATTATGTGTGTTTTAGGTCACGGTACAGAGTTTCATTCTTAGACTTCCATCTGTGAGGTCATGTGAAAAATATCCATGCATTTGTACTACCAACGTTTTTATAAAGCCAGTGCACAAGTTACTACTTCTTTTATTGAACTGTGTGATGATTGCAGGTGTTTAACCTTATGTGGCTAGCTCATTGTGAAATCCATGTTCGTCGCTCTGGAGCTGTGTGGACTAGTGGTCATTTCATGAAACTTAAGTTAAGGGGCCAAGCGAAAGAAATGATTGAGTTGAGCTGATTTTGTTTTCATCCAGCTCGAAAATGCAAACTTGCAGTATTCCAACCGTTGTGTCTATTGGCCAACCCTGTTGGCTTTGCCATAGCTTGTGTTAATGCCTGGTATACATATAAATCAAGTGGCCGAAAGATCACTTGGTTAAGGCATATTTATTACACCAGTGGCACATTTACAGCTGTATGCCATTAACTCTCACCAGACTGCTTAGAAATAATATTGACTGGCCAAATTTTGGTGTAACTGCTTGCTAGAGTTAGCTCAAAGAGATTGCAGGTGGATGTGTTTTGGGCAGGGAGCGCAATGGACAGTCAAAAGGGGTGTAAATAACAAAACACCCAGAAGTTGTGCCCTTCCTGACACGCTGCCTTCCCCCTAGCTGTACTTCAATTCAAAGGTTTTGCATCATATAAGCCAACAGTAAAAACATGACTACTATCACAAACTGCTTCAAAAAACCACACATTATGGCAAAGAAAAATAAAATCATATCCAACTTCCACAAACTACCACAAACAACTTCAAACTAACAGAAAATTCCACAACCACATACCAACAGACTAACATAAACCAACTGAACAAATATGAACAATTGGCTCATTCTTTCACAAACTAACACACACCACCAAAAACAACCACAAAAAAATGTAAACTACCATGTGTTTTATTTTAATGTATTGTGCATTTGTAAGGCGCTTATACAACAAGTAAA
The DNA here is from genome assembly GCF_040938575.1 of Ambystoma mexicanum. Lineage (NCBI taxonomy): Eukaryota > Metazoa > Chordata > Amphibia > Caudata > Ambystomatidae > Ambystoma > Ambystoma mexicanum. The sequence continues at coordinate 288,020,225 of NC_090922.1, forward strand.
TTGTGTTTCAACGTGCCCACAGGGCAACAGTGAGGGAACATGTGAGTAAAATAGATATAAAACTGTAAGATAGAGGCGGACCTACTCGGCTTTGTGAGCATTCACAACATGCAAGTGCAGAGAGAGAGAAGGGGTGGGGTAGTAGAGGGTAAGTGCTAGGTGTATCAAGTGGGAAGTTCTAGGGAGTGAGCAGCTGTAAGTGCCTAGGTGGAATGGTTTACCAACAATATATAAAGTGCAAGCCTGTGGTGGCACAGGCCATTGGGTACCAAGGCAAAGTGCTGGGAGGGGCAGAGGCTGTAGGCGGTTGGGTCTCAGAAGCCATGATCCAGGAGGACACAGAAGGGCCCTTGGCCCTTGTCACTAATCCCAGCAGTATGAGGTTTAGCAGAGGAGGAAGGAAGGGAAGGAGGAGGTGAAAGGAAAGTCTTGAGGAGCTTCTGGAACTTTAGAAAGTCAGGCTCAAGACGAAGCGGGAAGGGGAGGCTGTTCCATAGGAGAGAGCCTGCTGAGGAAAGATCAGTCACCAGCTTGGTATTTATTGAAGTGTTCCACAAACAGAGTACAGTTCTTGAGGGAAATTGTGTAGTGAGAGCAAGTTGTAGATATCGTGGTCCCCCGCCCCAGACAGCCTTGTGGATGATGCAGAAGGATTTTAATTTGATCCTTGCAGCAACCGGGAGCCAGTGGAGAGATCTTAGCACTGGAGAGATGTAGTCCCTAGGCTTGTGGCCAAGGACAGGCAATGCAGCCCTATTCTGGATTAGCTGGTGGGGGTCATAAAGAGGAAGAGGGTAGATTAAGGAAACAACGTTTGCAGTAGTCTAGCCTTGAGAGAACCAGAGTTCTAGAGACATTGAGCTTCTGGGGGAAAGAGACAAGAGGACAAATTCCATTGAGTAGGTGAAGTTGAAAGTGTGACTTCTTGGCAAGGTCCTGAATGTGAGGGATGAAGGAGAGAGAAAAGCCAAAGCTGATTCCACAGTTTCTGGCTTCAGATGAAGGAGAAGCAGGAGAGCCCATGGAGGATGGCCAGAGCGAGGGAAAGAGAGGGAGCAGAAGTCCCGATAGGAAGGATCTCAGTCTTGCTGACATTGAGGCAGAGATCATTGGAAGTACACCCGTACTGGGTGGTAGAAAGACAGTCCAGAATAATAGAGGAATTGAGAAGAGGATCAGAGGGAAGAATGAAGATGAGTTGTGTGTCATCTGCATAACAATGGAAGTTTGGGGAGAAGGAGGAAGTGATGTGTGCAAGTGGTGTCAAAAAGCCAAGGAGAAATGTTGGAGCCCTGGGGGCGCCACAGGTAGAGATAGAGATGGGGGGGGAGAATGATCCCAAAATGACCTGGGATGGATGGTCGCTGAGAAAAGAGGTAAGCCAGTCAAGTGCCCGCTCTGAGACACCTACGGTATGGTGGAGCCATTTTATGAGGATGGAGTGGTTGACCGTATCAACTGCAGATGAGAGATCAAGTAGAATGAGAACAGCTGGAGAGTTTGAGTGAAGTGCTGTTCAGAAGAGCAGTTTCCATATATCCGGATGCTTGGAATCCAGATTGATGGTTGTGGAAGCAACCAAAGAGTTCAGTGTGCTGGGTAAATTGGGGGTGACCAGTTTCTCCAAGAGTTTCCCAAGGAAGGGGGTGATAGATATGCAGCTGTACTTTGCTGGACAAGACAGATCTGCAGCATTTTTTTTTTCAGGAGGGGGCACACAAAGGAGTGCTTGAGGGAGGAGGGGAAAGTTCCAGTAGCACAAACGTGGTTGGAGAAATTGGCAATTGTAGGGGCAGGAGCGCCAATGCTGTCCTTAGTGGTTCTGGAGAAACAGGGCGAGACCTATTTGGAGGAGACCTTCATGAAGTGAACAACTCTGGTGACCTCATCTAGTGTGTCAGGGAGAAAGGCAGAGGGGTGATGGGAGGCTATAGGAGGCAGGGGGATGGGGAAAGAGAAGGGGGAGGGATGCAAGGGTGCTCATGATGTCCTGAGTTGTTGCAGTGAAGTGTGAGACTAGTGCGTTGCAGAGGGCCTGGGATGGAAGAGGTGAGGGGGAGACTGCAGAAAGGGTGGTTTGTTCCCTGCAGATTTTAAATAGTTCAGCTGTGTGAGATGCACCAGAGACGTGAGCCTGATGTGGGCCCTTTTCTTAGCATGGATAGAGAATCTGTATTGCCTTTGGAGCAGGCGACAGGCCAGTTTGTCAGAGGGTGAGCCTGAGGTCTGCCACTTCCGTTCTGCAGCTCTGGACTTACGTTTCAGGGCTGCAATTTGCGAGTCAAAACCATATGTTACGTCTGGAGGCATGTTTCAGGCGGATCCTCATGACTGGGGCAAGAATGTAAAGGGTATTCATAATGGCAAGATGGAGGTTGCTGAGAGTAGAGTCAGAGGTAGTCTGTATTGGGGGATGAAGCTAGATTCGAAGGCAGCAGCTGACACTCGTTTCATTGGATGAATGTTTGTGAACGAGGTTGGCAGGGCTGAGGGAGGTGCGGTCAGAGGCAAGAGGACCCAAGTGAGAGGAGAGGAAAGAGTGGTCTGACCAGGAGAGTGGGGTGATCAGTGGGCAGGTGAGCATAAGATCGTTGTGGATGATGGCATCAAGAGTGTCCAGCCGAGAGGATAGGAGCAGACTGGAGGATGGAGAGGGAGAGCAAGGTGCAGAGGTCACGGAAGAGTGGATTCTGTGATTGAGGAGGAAAGGTGAATGTTGAAAGCGCCCATAAGGAGTTTAGAAGTGGTTGTGAGGAGAGAGCAGAAGAAATCAGCCCATTCGGAGAGGAACAGGGTGGTAGAGCCAGGAGGCCTGTATATAGTGGTGATGGTCGGAGAGGAGGAAGAGGCGATGACAAGCTTGCAGACCAAGCTCTCAAAGGAAGAGGAGGCCTGGGTTGGTTATGAGGGAAGAAGGGACCCACTCAGGGAAGATCAGAGCAACTACGCCAACAGCACGGTTAGGGCTAGGCTTGGAGATGATCTTATAGCCATCAGGGAGAAGGGAGTCAAAAGCAGTGACGGAGCTGTCATTGAACAACATCAAGGTCAATGTCTTCAAGAAAGAGGCAGATGTCATCAGAATGTTTGATGGCAGAATGAGCACGAAGTGTGGCAAGATGCAAGAGATTTCCAACTTTGAACGTTTTTTGCAGAGGGGTGCAGGGGCGTGGTACACCAGTCGGAGGAGGGGGGACAGAGTGGAGGCAGAAGTAGCAGGTTTGGGAAGGAAGTTGATGAGGGACAGTAGGCGCCTGCCAAAGAGAAGGTTTGGTTGAGGACCATGAACCAAAATAGTGCCAGTGTGATAGACATTAATGGTGCACCTCAATGATGCGAAACCCACCAAGAGGACTTCCCATCTGGTGCCACCATTAATTGGAGAGGATGTGTAAGGTGAGAGTGTAGAGATGAAATGAGGAATTCTTAGATCTGGGGAGGGGACAGAGAAGAGGATGTCAGTGAAGACCTGTCTGGAATTTGCACTGACATAGCGGTCTACAATGAGTAGTGCAGCGTTCGTGGTCATTTCTTTTTATGCTTTTTTCTTCTAGACTTTGTGAGAGGGAGGATAGGTGATAGCGTAGCATTTAGAGAAGATATGGTAGATGCTGAGCGTCATAAGAGCAGCAGAGGATAGATGAAGGAACGAGGGGTGACTGCACAGTTCTAGGACAAACTCACCAGGCGGCCTAGTAGTGGCAAAAAGGACACACAATGCAAAATGGTGTACAATAAAGTTTAAAAACACACACCTAATATTGAATTCCAAAAAGGGCACAAAATGCAGTGCAAAAACGCGAGCAAACATGTTAAAACATTTATTTTTTTTAAACACACACCTGAATTCGAATTCCAAAAAGGACCCAAAGTGCAGTACAAAACGGGTGCACAGATTTTAAAAAACACAAAACTAAATTTGAATTTAAAAAAGGACACACAAATGGCGGGCAAAATGAGATGGGCACAGTTTTGGTTAAAGGTTGTTAGTGGAGGAGGCAGTGAAAATATTCTGCCATCACTCACTGGTATATCTTCAGGGAGTGTAGCGGTGTAGGGGTCCGAGTTTGTGGGGTAGCAGGCTGTACATAAGGAGGACGCTTTGTAGTTTGAAGAAGGGGACAGAAGGAGAGTTTGGGTTTGAGGCCATCCTTTGCCCAGACAGGCACAGACACAGGCCTTAGATGTGGATCATCAAAAAGGGTCTTGGCTTCCTAACCTGCCAGCTTCCTATTGGGCACAAGGAGTTCCTAGTCAATCGGGTGCATCGCAGCATTTTTTCCAGGGCAACCACTCAAAGCACTCTGGTGCCGAGCAGGCTGGCCATCTTGGGCTGTAGCAAATGCCCACACACTCACCCATTGAAAGCTGGATGCAAACTGTGTCAGTCAGCGTAATGCTGCACATTAAGAGTGGGTCTGACTCTGCTCCACCCACACCACTTGTGAATAAACTCCCAAGTGTGAGTTGTTGGCAGATAATGCTATCTTGAACTCACTAGCCCCCAGCTTCACTGCTGATGCAATGTGCACGTAATAGAAGTGCTGGTGGTGGCCGATGTCCTCACGCCGCAGTGCAGCTGATGAATGGAAGTGTAGTCCTACACACTACCACAAATTACCCACAACAAACACAAATATAAACAACCAAAAATAATTGCACACTACTTCAAACAACCTCAAACTACCAAAAACAAACCCACTCCACCACAAAGTAACTGAACACAAATGACTAATTGCCACAAACGCCCACAAATAATATCAACTACCACAAATTAACACATGCTACCACAAACATGCACACATTTGAGAAGAAAGAGAAGAAAAGGAAGAAAAATAAACTAGAAAGGGCATATAAAGAGAAGGGGAAAAGGGAGGAAGCAAAAGTAAGAACAAAGAAGGTATGAAGAGCATAAAAAAGACAAAGAAAGGAAGAGCAGAAACATGAAGAAATAGAAGCACCAAGATTGAAAGGCCGTAGGTTGCAAAGAAAGCGAGAGGAAGAAGAGAAAAGGGAGATGAGAAGAAGGGAAGAAAAAATAGGAGTAGGGGATAAAGGGATGAGATGGATCACATTGTTAATAGATCTATAATTCCAATTGCAGCACAAGAACAATGGGAAGAAGAGAGGGTCACAAGTCTCGTAACAGCCCCACTCCCATCCTATCCCACTGTAGAATTTATGTGCATTAAACCATGCAGTCCTTGAGTGTCTAATCTTGTTTGGACCACACTAATGCTGGTTATTATTTTGGATGAAGGCTTGGGACCTGGGCTGAAGTGGTGGGTGCAGTGCATGCTGTTTGTGCTGTCGATTGCATCGGCCTCGAGACAGAGGTCCTCGAGGGACATCAAGTTGACCACAGTGGCACATGGTGCCCTCTGTCGAGGTATAGTTTTCCTAAGTGGCTGATGCTGGAGGGGAGATGTCTAGGGATGAGGAATGCATAGGAGGAACATCCAGTCGCAAGATGTAAGTAATTTGTTCATCTCAGGGCTAAGTAACTTGTTCATCTCTTCCTCTCCCCCTCTTCTCCCACTTCTCACCTTGGTGCAGGGTTCAGAACTGAGGGCAGTTGAGAGCTATTAAGCTCCTGCTTGTTGCCTAGAAGAGCCTAGCCATCTTGGCACATACAGCTACCAGGAGTTACATTTGGCTCTGCGGGCCAACTGATTCCAAACCAACACACTCTTAGGGACACTTATTATTTTTATTTTTTATCCCCTCTCCTAATGAGACCCCCAGCACTTTTTGCTGAACTTCTGGACCTTTTTATTTCTATCCTTAATGAGGGGAGCCTTGTTCCAAGACAGTCACTCGCTACCACCCCTCAAAGACACTTAGATCTGGCCCAGCAACTGTCCTAGTTATCCCACATTAGAACTCCACCAGACTGGGTGGATCCTCATTCTCCGTCCAAGCACCGATCTTCTGGAACTCCCTAACCCCTGCACATGCATATCTGCAATATTGAAAATCACTTGGCATTCAGAAAGGTCCTCAAAACCTGTCTCTTCCCTCCATGCTCTTGAAACCCTCTTGTACACTATACATTCTATAGGCGCACAGACACACTGACCAAAACACAACAACTCCCCTATCCACCAATACCCCATGGATGCCAGCATCATTCGCAGCGGCACACCATAACAAACTCTCATCCTCCTTCCATACCCCCTCACTGACAGGCAATCGTACATCAACCCCCCCCCACCCCTCACCATCCCTCCGGGCCCCTCGCCCGCTGCTCAGACTTTAGTTCCAGGGAGATCACGACTAGTGAGACCAGCCAATCACATTGGACGGAGAAACATGACATTGAAGTCGAACTCCATCCATTCTTACGGTATGTATACCTTTGACCATGTCTGTGACACAGGCCACAGGCACGGCCACCCATACATGCACCGTAGAATGCAGCTATGGCTATGCTATTCTGGTCTAGCCACTCACATAGTCATCCACACTGAAACCCCTGACATACCTCAACACCTCGGCCATTAGTATACAGTGGCAACTTATGAAAAATGTTCGTCTAGCTGGACACACATTGAATCTCCAGCACTAGCAATATATCCTAAACCACCAACAACACCCGCCCTCGTGCCTGACCACTGGGCTGCATACTGGAGCCTAGCCAGCCCACCTACGTCCTAACCTGGCTAAATGCACATATGCATCTTTTGATTTAACTCTAAAAACCTCCCACACATGGAGTCCGGCCACCAAGGGCGTTCCAACCACAAAGCGCATTGAGGCCATACAAATGGGGAAGAGCACTACATAAATGTCAAATACAATATATTAAGAATGTTAGAGTCTTGATTGTGAAAAGCCTTGTGGGCAAGGCATGGTATTCTAAACTGAATGCATTTGTAATGGCCAGCCAGTGCAGACTTACTACTGCTGCTGAGGTATTGTTTCTATATTGTTACAAAATGAGCAGCTGCATTCTGCAAATGTTGTTTTCTGATATTGTACAACTTTATTCTGTAATGTCCTACCTGGTTATCCTGACCTCCCCAGAGGCTGGCAACCATCACCATGATGTCCGTGCCCGTACTCCTGCACCACACCCACTCTGGTAGGCCGTATTACGATGCTACACCCAGCAGGTGTGTTCCATGGAGAGAGGGTGGCCTACCTATTTCCCTAGTAGCTTCCAAAGCAGCTGTTGCCCTCTTGTGTGGGTACTAGCTCTCCTATGGCTTCTGACGATCTAAGGGACAGAGAGGAAACAATATTATAGACCCCTGTATTGTTGATCCCCACAGTCCATTAACCAGCCCCACCCCTGTCTTGTACCTGTATCTGTGGTGTTACAATTATTTGTTCATGTTGTTAAATAAATTTACAAATCAAACTTCAAAAACGATGGAGATTTACCAGATTAGTAGTTTCGCAATATGCTATAGTAAGGATATAATCCTGAAATTACAACGTGGTGTCAGGATAATATCAGTGAGTGCCACGTAGACTACGGTCATTTGGCATGGATTAAACCATGCTTTTATCTAAAACATGACTACCACATACTCCCTACCTAAAGAGGTTTTCGTTTTTATTGGCTTTTGGGATGCTTACAGCCAGCAATCGGGTCCATGTTTACCATGAAAGGAAACCGTACCCCATGTCCTACTAAAATAGAAAAAAGGTCTATAACTCATGAATGGTTAAAGGTGCCCCGATATATTGATCTGTAACATGGATTTCCTCGAAGTGTTACCAAGGGCAATAGATGCCCCCTTATCTAACCCTTTCATACCCCAGGACCTGCCCTTGTGATCCATTGTATCCATTGTATAGAAAGGTACACTGTTAATCACTAAACATTCTGCTTTGCTTAATCTGTGTGATTTGCAGCACACATGTACGGCCTGATTTTCAAAAGTGTTTTTCGATAGCTTAATCCCATTGGAAAACGCGTTGTATATCTGGTCCATAATCTCTAACTTCCCAAATATGGACAAAACTGAACATTTGTGTCTGCAGGGTCTCTCCAGGAATGTTTTTTTTTTTTTTTGTGTTAGAACTGGCTGGGTGAGGAGAACAGGATATTTCTGAGTGATTTTACACAATAATGCAAAATAAAACTACAAAGAATTATAAAACGGAAGCGCTGTTCAGGAACCAACACTTGCAATTGTTGAAATTGTTTTAATTTTACTGACGGGACAATCTCCAGTTTTTCCATGAAGGTATGTGCAGTTAGAATTGTCTTCCCAGGCATAACGGGGGGCCCACCAGTACATGTCTTGGGTCGGGCCCCCTCGAGAAAGAAAATTACTAAAAAAGAAATGTAAACAAATAAATGGAATAGTTTCTTTTTGACGTCACTCTGCCTGTGTAACAAATATTTTCTTTATGAAGGCAGATTGACTTAAAAAAACTCTTTTTGAAGTCATTCTGCCCTTATAAATACATTATTTCCATTATGGTTTCGTCCTTTAACGGAAATACAATGATTTCTTTATGAAGTAAGAGTGACTTCAAAAAGAAACCATTTCTTTTTGAAGTAATAGGGCTCCCCTCCACCCTGTGACATGTAGGTCTCAAGATCCTATGCAGATGACGGAAACAAGTGTTCCTGGCTGCTGCAGGGAGCTGAGGGTCTTGTTCCCTGGACCAACGGATTAACACTAAGAACATGTATTTTCTGTAAATGTGGGTGTGTGCATGCAAGTGGGTGTTTTTTTATATGTACGTAATGTAATGTGAATGAATGAGTGAGTGCATGAATGAGTGCATGATGTCTGGGCGGCTGCCCGGGCATGCCTGTATGGTGAAAGAGTGCACAATTAAATGTATGGGTGGCTGATTGGGTGTGCCTGTATGGTGAAAGGGTGCACACTTAAATGTATGGATGGCTCTGTGTGTGTGTTTTTTTTCAGGGGCGTAACAAAACCTACATTTCAGGGGGTAGTCGGGGCTAACCCTTTGAATGTTTGGTGAGGCGCTAACTTCATGTGCAGTGGGGGAGGGGCAAATTTGTATGGGGCATTTAACTTCTGTACACATTCTAATGAGACTGTTCTAGTGCAGCTTCAATGTTACAAGCAGTTAACACTCTCCTTTAAGTCTAAAAGCATCCACTTATGGGCTGATATGTGAATGAGCAGTCTTCTGTCCCCTCTTTACCCTTTGAATCTCTCGCTTGGTATGCAAGTTCTAAACCCCATAACAATTTCCACTGCCTAAAAAATGATGCATTTGAATGCAGGTACTAACAGTGTAATGCTTAATGTTATACATTTCCGGGCCTTTGTTAACTGCAAAACCCAGGTGCCATTTAACATCTGGGTCCTGTTCTGTCCAGCAACAGCTCTTTAGGTCAGCCAGGCTGAGTCAACATAGCCCAACATTTGTTTGGGGGGGGGGAGTGGGGCTGAAGCCCAGTCAGCTCAATGGTGTAACGCCACTGCTTGTGTCTAATGGCTTGATTACTTAATGGTAATCTTCATTACTCCTAGCCCTGATCTTCCTCATCCCAGTACTTGTGTATGAGGCACTTTGCCTCTTACACAATTACTTGGATGAGGTAGAGGAACATGGAGGTAATGACTGGCTTAGTTACCTGTAATCTTCATTACTCCTAGTCCCACTCTTCCTCCTCCCAGTATGTACCTATGAAGCAAGGTACCTCATTTGTAAGCAAGGAAGAGGGACGTGGACGTAATTCTGGGCCGAGGAGCACATTTTGGTGGTTGGGGCAGGGGCTGGAAGGGAGAGGGATGTGTGGAGGGTGAATGGGTGGGATTGTGCAATAAATCCTAATGGTCATCCATTCTCAGGCTAAGCAGACATGATATGTGGTATTAGTGACTAGAGAGGCATTTTAGTGCATCCAGTCTAGTTCTTTCTTAGTTTGGCTTGACATTTATTTTACTGGGCATCTCTGATAAATTAGTCCTGCTAAGTGTAATTACCTGGCTAGACTGGCATTTGAGTGCTGCCAGTCTAGCCGTTTCTTACTGTGGCATTGTATATTTTTTTGGGCATCTGTGAATAACCGTAAGTGTTACTGTGTCAACTGGCATTTTGGTACAACCAGTCTAGGTATGTCTAAATGTGGCCTGGCATGCTTTACTGCAATATGCTATTACGTGTCTAGACTGATTTATATTGTGCAGCCAATTTTACATGGTTTCATTGTGGCATGGCATTTTGAATAGCAAAGCATTACATTGATTAGAGCATTAATGTTCCTGTGCAATGTTGGTGACTTGCATGTATTGGATTTTTGAATCGGTGTTACCCTGCAAAACCAACTGCAAACGCTCTGACTTTTAGCCAATTTTTCTAAGAGTGTGCTGTATAATGCATTAAAACACATGTGTATATCTTTCTCCTAGTGCAGTGTGCGGAGTACCACTGCAGCAGCATGTTTGTGCGTATTGCACAAGCGTGGTAATCTAGGCCGAACCAGAGTGTGGCACACCCGTAATTTGTTTCTAAGATGGGGAGAGGGGGGGCCTTCAGCATGGCTCACATGGGGGGCCCGAAAGATTGTGCTATGCCACTGACTGTCTTGTGTACTTTCTTTGCACTTTATGAGGTGCAGGTTTGCCTCTGTAATGACAAAATCTACAGGTAACATGATGCCCCCAAAAAATAGGTCTGACAAATGAACACTGGCACAGGACATTGAGACCTCTGACATGTATCCCTCCTCTGAAGCATTGATTAGCTATGTGTGCCTATCGGCACCAGCCGAAGGATACTGTTACCTCTTAATAAAAGAGGGGCTGTGAAGTGCAATGTGGTATCTGGTCAAATGAGGCTGATCCTGGCATGTGATAACATGTCTGCATATGAGCCTGCATCTAGCAAATGATGGCTGAACGTGACATGAGGCTGAGGCCATATGGGGTTGCACAAAATATATCAACAGTAGGTAAGCACTTTGCAGCACGTGGGCCTATAAAGCTGAAAGGTACAATGGCCTTTCATCGCGGGACGTTTTTTCGCTGGGTTTTTTACCGTGATTTTTTTAACGAAAAAAAATCACATTTTTTGGGGGGGATAGAAAATTATATATATGTGATGTGGGTGTTTGGGAATAGATATACACTGAAAGGGAATGGGGATTTAAGGGGGACCCCCCAAAAATAAGGTGAAAAAATGTGATGGGCTTTTCTGTTAAAAAAATTGCGGTAAAAAACCCTGTGAAAAAAACATCCTGCGATAAAATGATATGGAACCGGCTGAACCTAGCATTGTATGATTTGTGTTCCTGTCATATGAGACTGCCATTTGGAGAAGCTGGCAGTATTTAGCCTAATGTGGCTGCACATAGCATTTATTGGAACCTGACCATATGGGACTACATAGTATGGCAGCACTCAGACATATGATGCTGCATTAACCAAATACTGGCAATAATTGATGTGCGAGGCTATAACACGTTAATGAAATCGAATTGCAATTGGCCTTACTGATGCCACTTATATTGATGTTGTCAGGGTTAAAGTGCATCCCATATCACTTCCTGCTACTCATCCATTTTGATCAATTGACATCTCTGATCTATGAGCATCGTAGGGCTGATTGATGGAAGGACCTAATAATCAGCAATGTATCCCAGTTAATAAATATAAGATTCATCACAGATGAGTAAGGAATTTATTTGTTCAATTGGTTTTGTTCTGCTTTTAATCAGCATATGAGACAATGATCTATAAATCTTGTTTATTAGACTCGCAGGAATATATGGCTTTAAATCAAATATTTGGACACATTGCATATAAGTGTACACGTATTTTAGTATGCAATACAATCTGAAGAGCAGGAAACAGTCTTACCTATAACATTATAAATCAAATTCTCTTCATTGCAATTAGATTTGTAATGGCATTCCCATGTATACTTGGAGAACAAACTTTGTGCTGTGTGTAATGCTTACCTGTCCTTACATAAAAAGGCGAAACATATTATGATTTATAAAGGTGCCCCATCTCGTCTTTTATGGGATGGCTATGCATTTTTAATGGATCACTGTTTCACAATTGCCATTGGCACATATTACATAAAAAGGATATGCAAATTCCAACTCGGCAACACTGAGTGGCAGCCTCTGTGTATGTTTACATCAAAATAATGTCTTGGAACTGCATAGATTTCTAATGACAAATAGATTTTTAATGGGATTTTTCAGTGCAATGTTTTTTTACATGGCAATATTTTTGACAGGCAAATGTATGAATACTTGACTTGGATTTCACGGCTGCTCAAAGGTAAACAGTAACCTTGTTTTTAGTTTAATTGCTCGGAGAGTTTTCCTTTTAAATTCAAATGGTTATGTAGCCTATCACATCACTGTTTTATGTTAGTTGTGGACTGCCACAATGGTTGTTCATGTGGGTTACATTGCAGGCTCATTTGAGATGTGGGTAAATGTTGGAGTAATCCATGGTGTGGTAGATCACAACTCCCATGACGTCTACAAAGCATAGGCAATTGTGGGGGATCATGGGAGTTGTAGTTCAGAACACAAAACGAAGAAATTATTGCAGGTCCCAGAACTAAGATGTTCATTACATTCTACACATAGCAGTGGTCAAGTAGCACACATGGCTTGTGTACATGTGTGCATCACACGGATCTTCACCACGATCTACACCATGTACCTGCAAATTTACTTTAATTATTTCTGTGTTTTTTCATAGACTACAAAGCTGTTGACAAGACATTTGCTCAACCACTAACTGCTCCACCTATATTATGTCCTATGAGCAGTTGCATACTGATCAACCCCAGATGGTCGACATATGCATCTGCTTGCCCCCTTCCAAAAATGAATCCCTCCTACTACCTGTCTGCACTTTGCTTTTCCCTCAATACAGTGTTACCATCCTTTTAACATTTCATATCAACCATGGTGCTACCCAAACCGCTCCACCTAATACCCCTGTTTGGCACCACCCCCTAACAAGCCTTTCCTGATTCACCTTGTTAGTTACCCCTGACTACAACCGCCCTAGTATATTCTCATCCACCACACTCTCAGACCTACTATAGAGATCGGTGAAACCCTCACCCCACGACCTGTTACCCTCACCCACACACCACCCCTGGCCTCCCACGGCGGCCCCCTCCTTACCTACATGCATACCCCCACCATGTATTCACCCACATCCTTCCAAAACAGCCCTCACCTTGAAAGTTTAGCTCCCTATTCGTCACTAAGTGGTTGATCAGGTGGGCAGGTCAAACCTTTCAAAGTGTCAACCTATCCAAACTGGAAACCACCAAGCACCTCCTGCAATGAGCAGTTGGAGGTGAGAAGAATACACCATACCTTTTAAAATCAGTGAGTCTATGTTATGTAGCATTATACAACACTAATACTAACCAAACTATGACATGACCTGTTTCTCAATGTGCATGATGTCATACAGGCCCAGAAATGAAAACTCAAGTGATGCAGTCTGCCCTGTCATATTTAGTTGGAATGCGACAACAGAGGAGGATGCAATGTCATCCAAGGGGGGAGGAAAAAACTTCCCTCTTCCATGTGCAGTCTGATTGACCAACAAAGGCTCAATGGAACCGCTCTGCTCATTTGTTAGGCCCTGTGGATGGTGGCAACAATTAACATACCAACCAAGGGTACTTCAAACAGACCCCCATGGGGCCTGACTGCAGAGGATAACACAGGAGACAGGAAACCCTCCCACCAACCTTTTATATGTAGCTGTGTCAACCGGAAGCCAGCACTGTCCTCAGTGTCAATGACAAGTGAACTGACATGGCTGGGTCTTTTGTTGCTCGGCGGATCCCATTCATAAGATACCAGAATATGGTTTGTTGAAGCCAGAGAGTCTGGTCTCTTAGCATCTTCAAGGGAGACCCTCCAGTTTAATCAGGAACCACATGGAAGTCCATTAACCAGAGAGACACCTTAGATGGCATTGCTGTGTTCTGCCACATCTGGGAGGACCACTTGTCCCATTTCGTGCCTTGAAACACTTGTATATAGGTGTGTTATACATGCCATATCATATCTGAAACAAGTGCTTCAGGCCCTGCAGAATGCAAGTCTGACTATCAAGGGCAAAAAGTGTCAGTGCAGAGCACAGTGACTTACTTAGGCCACCTTATCGGTGGAGGTAAGACATATTCTTGAAGCCAAAGTACAGGTTGTGAAGGATTTAGGACATCCCTACCACAGAAACAAAGGTGAGTCTTCCTAGGTCTCACTGTGTACTACCAGTAATTTATCAAGGGATATGGGACCATTGCCATGTCCATAAATGATGTAAATCCAAAAAAAGATGCAAAGAAAGGTGACTTGGTCCCCGGCCTGACAAACATCCTTTTAGGATTTGAAAGATTGGATTGTACTGGCACTTCCTGCTCTTTTGTTATGCCCTGCATCTGCTGACAGCGATTAACACACCAACAAAGGGTACTTCAAACAGGCACCCAGGGAACCTGGCTGCAAAGGAGACAAACAACCTTTCATCTGTAAATGTGTCAACATGATGCCAGCTCCCACCCGTAGTATACATGACAAGTGAACTGACATGTCTGGGTTATTTGTAGCAGTAGGCCAACACCGCTAGTTGGGCCCCATTCATAAGATACCAGAATGTGGTTTGCAGAAGCTAGAGAGTCTGGTCTCTCAAAATCTTTAAGGGAGACCTACCGCTTTAATCGGGGAAGCCCAGTGAGATGCGTTAACCAGAGAAACTTATGAAACACAGCAGACGGGAAGATGGGTTGGATCTAGTAGCAAATGGGAATGAGCCCAGAGCTCTTTCTGTTGAGAAAAGGTTTTGACCATCTTGCTTCTGGGACATCAATGGTTCCTGTTTCACCCCTTTACCTTTTCCTGTTGCAAAGCACTCTGGGTATGACTTAATGCACATAGAAAATTGGTGGAAGGGACCCCAGGATTGGTTCATTAAGGTAGGGTTAGTCGACACCAATCAATTTGGCCCGCATGGCTTTAAAATAATTCACAAGAAATAAGAACTCAACCTTGGACCCTGGCCGAAGGTACAGTCTGACTTACATCTTCAGCTAGTGAAGGAAGGCCGAAATATCCAAAGAGGGAAGCAAGATCCCACCTCTAAACTTGTCCCAAATAACAGAGGGGGAAACAGAACTAAGAGGACCCTCCAGCTGCTCCAGAACCGGTACCCAGCCAACACACAGCGGCCCCTTCTAGGCCCTGCATGAAACTTGCTGGATAGGGAGTGTCAGAGGACTCCACACCTACAATCTAGGACAAGGCAGCTACCTGCAACACACTCCTTAGATTTGGTCCGTCCACCTGAAAGGATGACATAAGCCTATTGAAGTTGGGGAGGGATGTGCCTCAACATGCATCTTTCACCTTCTGCCTTAAAGGACAATTTTGAGCCAGTCGAGTTCCTCAATCATCAACTGTCTGCAATGATAATATTGTCAAGCTGCAGTCACTGAAAGAAACGTGAAACATCACAACCAGTGGTTCAGAGCTGCTGATCAGCAATGAGACAAAAGATCCTGACCCTGCACCACTGTGTAGGCCAGCCTGCAGCTGTTTGTCAAGCTTTGCTCACTGAACCGTCTTGCCGCCTGATACTCAGTTGATTCCCCTCTTGACTTTGTCACAGAAGCCTGCAAGGCACCCTGAACTGACTTGACCCTGTCAAAAAACCAAGAACATCGGCAGCAAAAGCTACATTGTGGTTTTCTCCTCCAGGTCCCAAAAGGCCCCTAGAGACATATTAAGACCCTTTATCCTTTTTTGCTGATGACAGGAACCTTTACAAATATTGTGTGTATTAACCATACTAATTACCCTCCAGCCAGTATCCACAGTGAATCCCTTTTCATCTGTAAGAACCTGCTTGTCCTCTGCATTCCTTTACAGGGTGGATTGCCATTTAGTAGTTTTGTTAGACTGTTGTGGTAATAATAAAGTACATTTATTTATGCAACCTTGACTGGACACTCCTTTTATCATTGTATTTTCCCTGTGTTCCAAATAACCAACTATCCATAACCTTTAGAGGAGATAAGCCTGCTGTTCCGTCCACGTTACCAAAACTGGAAAAGGTTTATCATTTTAAATTTTATGGCTGTTAATCCAATGTGTTCAGATCCAATCTGGTATATTAGAGGTGTGGGGCTGATTGATGGTTTAGAAACCGATATTCACAGCTGGACCACTGGTACCCCAGAATTTGATTAATCACAACAGTATAAACCTACTAGAAACTGGTTTCCAGGGGCTGGTCATAAGCATTGACCCCTGGATATCAAGTGCTATTTCTGAGACACTGCGATTAGCAGGATTTGAACTTCCAAGTGTTCGAGTTCAGAATCCATAGTGATAGCCATGCGCCACTAACTCAGCTTGCAACAACATTAGCTATTAATACTGGAGTCCTCTTGGAGCATCATTACATCATGCGTCCTGATTACATACGAAGCCTCACAGACCCGCACTCCTAGCATTGAGGCACATGCATTGCTGAGCAACACAATGTACCAAATGTCAAATCCTGCACATGGAATGAACAGGCAGGCACCACAAACATACACAAGCACCACCCTGTTAACCCCAAGGTGAATGGACACGGATTACAGCATGCTTGAAATATGACACTAAGCACTCGGACATGCAACTGGGGCAATCTGCTGCACCTGTGTGACACTGCTGCACTAAGGGGACACCATGTTAAGCTATCATATTATGTTGTCTTATTCAAAATGTCCTGTCCTAAAAATGGAAATGCCATCTGTGTGAATCGCCCAGGGACACAGCACCATCACCTGTTTTAACATAAGTCACAGAATGCCTTTATTCATGTAAAAGTTGGCTGTTCTGTCAAAAATGTGTATGAACAACCTACAAAATAAATAGGTTATTGCATATAGGTACAGGTGTCACAATACCAGCATGGGAATAAATACTGCTGGGGAAATATATTTGTAAGGTTTATCAAAGTCTCATTACCCCAGTGTGTCTCTTCCTTGCCCCAGTCATCAGATAGTGAGTCCACAACCTAACTTGGCCTTTGCTGCAACAGGGCAACCAGGAATTTGATGTGCACATCCTCGATGGAATTCCCATTCAAGGTATAGTCCTGCAGCAATGTAGAAAAAACAGGCATAGGAGTAGGCATTGCTGTATGACTTAATTGGCTTCATTTGATTTTAGTATGTGATTTACCACACACAGGACTTGAAACAGTGTACAGTTACAGTTCTATTGAAGTGGCTGCCATGCCACAGATTCCCCTGTGATGATTGGAATGCAGATCAACCCATCTGTGAATCTAATACTTCAAGAACATTCTTATCCCACACATCGGTAAGGGGCCTTGGGATGCTACCTTGTTGTGTCAGTAGCTTTGCTTCCTTAATGAATGATGTGCCAAAGCAAGAATGGCATTAATTACGCCTGCCCCAGGATGGTCCACAGTGAATCGATATATATGACCATGTGTAGCTCTGGCACTGTCTACTGGAGCCAGTTCGTGCCCACCTAAAAAAAGCTATGACTTACAGGTGTGGTATGTTTCTGGTTATACTCTGGTGTTTGATGGGACAGGAAACCATATGTTTTACTATTTACACGGTCGCCTGTTGTCCAAGGCCAGTCCGCATTATGCCCGGACATAAATATAAATGTGGGAGGTGTAAGTGTATGATTTGTCTTCATGGCACACCAGTTACATGTAGCAGTGTAGTGTATGCATTGAGCAAGCACACATGACACTTATATAGACGAAACAGTACAAGCATCTCATGTCAAAGGACATTCTTTTACATTGTCACTGAAATGATTAAGCAACATCAGCCATGAGAGACACCTTTGCCTTTGGCATTGCGCAGTATGTTCAGGGTACATATGCTTTCTTTGCACATTAATAGATAGAAAACTTTAAAAACGCAATTTGATTGCTTAGTTTATCACTATGCTCTTTTCTCCCAGCAACCCCCCAACTCCAGGCATTAGCTATATATGACCCCTTTGTTTTGAAGACAATGTACAGGGAATGGGAATATAATGGGGCTTTCGTTTGGGCTTTTTATTTGAAAGGCAAGGCTTGGGGAAATTAACTCAATGGGAAAATCGTTTGGACAACACACATTCAAATTAAATGCAGGGCTTTTGGATTCTTGTTTGGAATGAAAGGGAAATGTGTTTTGCACACACCACCTCCACTTGAAAGGCTGAGTTTTTTTGTAACGACTCTCCTTCAAAATCCTAAATTACTGCCGTCTTCCATCATGGCTTCTAATATGGCAATGCTTTTCACCCGCTGCAGTACCAGCAGCCGTCTAGTTGTTTAGTCCCAGAATGTAACGCTGCACTCCCGGATTGCTTCCTCCTCGGCATATCCGCATACAGAACCAGGAAGAAGACGCGTTGCTACTCTCATAGGAGCCCGCAAACGCTGCGTAAGTTTGTTAGGGATTTCTACTTCTTGACACCTTGATACTAAGACTTACTGTTTGTTCCTCATTTTCTGTTCTTTTCTGCAATACCTGCATTATTGTTGTTTAGAACTTCAATCTTCCTGCCGTTTACGTTAGTCGGCTGAGTCCCCTGAAGCTGCTCGAGCCGGAAGTACATAAGCTCCGCCCATCTCGCTTACCGTTTGCAATTCCATCG
Organism: Ambystoma mexicanum; assembly: GCF_040938575.1. Lineage (NCBI taxonomy): Eukaryota > Metazoa > Chordata > Amphibia > Caudata > Ambystomatidae > Ambystoma > Ambystoma mexicanum. The sequence goes on from NC_090922.1 coordinate 288,038,841, forward strand.
CGGTCCTATTTGGGTAGGAAGTTACCCTTGCTTGTTTCATAAATAGCGGGTGTTCTTTCTATGGAGTTTAATTATTGAATTCTGTTCCACTTTAGAAATTGTTGGTCAGGTACAAGCTTGGATCGCACAGCGAGATCTTCAGAGATCGCTCTCTTTAGACCCGGTTAATTCCTCAATTGGGTAGGCAATAATATCTGGTTTTTGTCTATTTTTCATATATATCCTAAACTGTTAGTAACTGATTATTTCACATATCCTCCTTCATTCAGTACACTTGTCTTAACCAAGATTTCTGTCTCGCCCTGTTCTACATTTCACTACTATCCTAACCTCATGGTAAGACTTCAGGGCTTAAAATACAATTTCTACCATTACCAAGTTTCTTGAGTTAATTGTTCTGTCTTTCCACTTTTTCACTTACCAGCCATTCCGGCAACTTGGGTCAGGACCAGATCCTATAGAACCACATCAAGCTCCCGGAATAGACTAACTTACATCACTGGGACATCTCAAGGAGTCTACGCACTCTAGCAGCTCCCCAGGGCTTTTTCCCCCCATGAGGGTTTCCCTGGGATCCTCCCGGTGAACAAGCTCTTTAGCCGAGGCACCTGGAGATCCTCAGAGGATTCCTATTTTCTTCTGGATATGGTACGAAACCTCCGCGTCCAACCAGACTACTCGACCACCATTACCAGCTTGTAACATTATTTAAACATCAGGTGAGAACTTTGTGTGTCTGTTCATTTATTACTTGGGACACTAATGATTGTAGAAATAGCAAAGGATTGTACGTTTACATAACAGTTTTAGGGATTCTTATTTTGGGATTAAGGATACCCCTCTTCTGAAGGGAAATCAGGAGTTACAGGAAAATAGGGTCATCCAATTATTCATTGACTACAATGGCTGTAACACACTGGGCATGAAATTTTAGCAAAAATCACCCTGTGATCTTTTCTATATGGGAATTAATTGAATTAACTTTAAATGTGGTAAGGGTCTACACAGTTTCGCCCCCTCACATACAATTAAATGGGAATAATTAAGGCAGGTAATGGATAGCTTTGGGGATAGATCTACTTACATAGGAGATGTCTATTCTCAGCTCAGGAGGTCAGCCAGATTTCAGACTCTCTTTTGGGAATAGGAAGCCAGCTCTCACCTCTGGTCCCTATTCACAGCAAGGTCCCTCTAGCCACAGGTCTCTCTAAGATAGGGCTCCCAGCTTCCAGGCAGAAGTCCCCAGCAAGTGTCCCAAGATCCCCTGTCGATCTGATCTCCTGGGTGTTAGCCTTCCTTTTCTGTCAGCTCTCTGTTGTCAGTCTTAGCTTATCCGTCTGCTCTCTTCTTTTGTCCTTCTGTCGTGCTTTATATAGTGCTGAAGACACTTGCATATTAGGAATATTCCAATGCTAAGGATTGGACAACTCTCTTCCTCCCCTTCCCACCAATCCACCCACTACCAGCCGGTAGGACAAAGAGTTTTAGGGGGTCTGGATCATGGATAATGGGGAGAAGAGAACTGCAACATTTTAAATGTCATTTTATGTTTTAAATGACATACATTTTTACATATTTGGTTTTCTTAGTCTCACTACATGGCAATTATCTCCTTTCAGATAACTGCATAAACATGTATATTTCTAATTCTAAAATGTATAACTGATCGTGGAACACTAATTATATTGCTGCATAACCTTCATGGGAGGAGCTATCATTTTTCATAGTTTACTCATGAGCTGAAATATTTATTAACATCAAACTTCACAAACACACATTTATCGATCTTTATATCAGCTCAACAAATGCTGGATTTTTTGATTATCATGAGTGTCACAGGCCCATTTTCCGCTCTAAATTAGATTACACACATGGCATAAGTGTTAGGGAGAAGGCTGAATTTCCTAACCTAGTGAGTCCCCCAGCAGCTTTGCTGGATTTCTGGAGTTTGTTTTTTTTCATCCTGCCAAGAGTGAGACTCTTGTCCTCCCACTCTTGGAAATGAATGTCGTTGATTTCTTTGAATGACAATGTGTTCTATGGGCTATGGGGTCTTTTACTCCATAGGGTCTCATGTGTTTTGCTATGTGTGTTACACCGCACCCTCCGTGCCGTAACACTGGGGTGTCCTAGAGGATCCCCAACATAGACTCCATACCCTGGGACTGACTACTGTCTCCCAGGGCATGTAAAGTCACCATTGGCCTTACTAGACCTAAATGTACTAACAGAACTAGTACAAACCATCCTATTGTGGATGTACTGGTAGGGGTAATTCGATTACCCCTGGGTCTGTTCGAGGGGGCACTGTCCCGTCCCCCTCATCGAGTATTGGCTGGTGGCAGTGGATACTACTTATATTCGACTGCAAATATATTCCTATGGGATTCTTCCCATTGTTGGAGGCTAATACTTTTTCACATTAGTCTCTAACATACCGCAGGTTTATTTGTCTTAAATAAATCCACCGGTTGGTATTTTCTGCCAGAACTTGGTTTTTAAAATGGCTTATGTGTTCGCCTCTTTAACTCCGAACCAAAGGTTGAGCCCTTTGTTCCACTTTTGGTGGGCTTCTGCACAGAAGCCCTCCAGAGTGGTGCCATTCTGTCTGGGTACCACAGGGGGTGAGGGAGGGGGTTTAGGCACCCTGGACTGAGTTGCCTTGCCAACTCAAGTCACACTCTGGTGTGATTGGCCTGAGTGGTGAGCCGCCCCGCTCACCACTTAGCAGGTTTGATTGACAGCTAGGCTGAATGAATGGGGGTTTTCTGCATAAAAGCAGGGCTTTTGGGACTGGAACTTGAGAAGTCGCCACAGGACCTAAGAATCCGATGAGTGTAAAGCTGAGCTGACCTGCAACGACGACACCTCCGGTGGAGCCCTGCTGAACCGGCTCACCACTTCCCGACGACAGAGGAGATCTCCCTGCTGGAGAGTCTTCTTCCCCTGACTGGTGGGAACAACCAGTCCCTTGCTTTTTCTTTGCTTCCTGGACGTCTAGTGGTTGAATTGCCCGTGCTGAGCACCCCGGCAACCGGATTGCCACTGTACCGCGACCAAAAGGTGGTGCCTTGTGATTGAGCACTCCACGGCTGGTCTCTTCCTTGGTGGTGCAACGATCTTCAACTTTTCCTCGACGACGAGATCCTCTCATCTTCCGGCAAAGCCCCGACTTGCATCCACCACCAGGAACAACTGCCCCCGCCGGAGCTGTCTCTTCACTTTCAAGGTAATGTGTCTGCCTGGCTTCCCTTGAAACGGTTAGCGTGAGGTGTCTTAAATCCTTACCTTACCCTTGGGTCGCCTCCAGACCTTCTTAAACGTTTGTTCTAAACTGGTCCAACCTTTCTGTGACATTTTGCTACAAAGACTTGAAGTGCATTTCCACTGTGATACTTTTGGGACATACAGCCTTGCCTCTCTCCGAGTAGGCCTGGCCTCTGAACTTTGTGATTTACAGTAGACCCTGTCTTGCTTGCCTTGCATTTGTTTCGTAAAAGTGTTGGTACTGAGTTGGTTTCATACCCTACCTTTTTCTCTCCCTTTCTAACGAATACTAGAGTGCCATCTAGGTTAAAGCATTCACCTCTGTCTGCAAATAAGTGGTGCCGTTGAACCTAGACTTGTTGAAATATTGTTATGGGATAAATATATACTTATGGTAACTGTGTTTGAAGTTGTTTGCCCTATTAGTGCCAGTGTGTTTTCCATAGATGTGTTTTTAAATAAATATATATCTTTACACCCAAGCTCTGATCAGTGTCTGCTTGTTCTACTGTGTAAATTGCCCTATCCTGTATACTCCAAATACGGCTTAACTCGTCTTGAGAGAAGTCTGACTGGTCAGCCACAGCTACCAGGTAAATCTGGGTGGTGCAGACTGCTACCAATTGGGTTTACTGCTAACTCCTGTAGACTTAAACTTTTTGCAGTGGTCCCAGAGGGAACTGCACAGGTTTCTGCCTAACAATATGGTTACTATTGACATAGAACTGACAGGCTTTTATCTTCAATATGAGTCCTGGATGAGCTCATTGTGTTGCACGGTTTTCCTGTTCAGGACACAGGAGTACAATGTTAATCAAATGGAAAGACATAATATGGAGAGACATAGTTCAATTTTCCAATACACAAAATTCTGTTTTCCTCAAACATCTGACCTGAACATCTGCTTATCAGTAGGGTCTGTTTCTACACAGCCTTTCAAGATCCATTAGTGACTCTGAGAGGCAATTTAGTGGTGTCAAGACAGCCCTAAATGGGACATTCTGTTGGCTGGCATATCTGACCCTTCCACAATTTTGATCTCTCTTTGTATTTCATTGAAATGTAATCTGACAACCAGACCTGTTTCCTAGGGGGCCCAGCCAAAGATCTTGAGGTCAAAGTTTCAGAGGCACAGATCTTTCATTTCCATGGGGAAAACAAGCTCCATCCATAATTCTGAAAGCATAGCATTTTAAATCGACACAATGTATTTAAAAATCTAACATTTTGTATTCCATCTGGGCCTGCTGTCCATGAGTAAAGTCTTTCTTTAATATACTGTTTGAAAAGGCATGTGTTTCCCTTTCTGCATTATTCACACATGAGACAAAGTTTATCATGGGAAACCATTGTTTACTTTTGAACAAATAGCCCTCTTCTTTTAAATTATGTTATCTTAAATGTTGAAAAGTAAGATTTTTTTTATTCATGACAAATGCAAAGCGCTTGGTTTCACTTTAAATTTCTGGATCAGTCTTCTGCTGCATTGAAGTCGATGTAACATGCTGCTATCTGTTGCTTTAAGTGAAATTGTAGCCTTTCATATTTTATTAAAACAACTTTGTCTTTTGCCATGCGTTGGGCGCATCCAGCAGTTTTAAGTTCTCAGGCACATTTCCTTCACTAGAGTGCCTGTCCATTTTGGTAAAGTTGAATGAGGCCCATTTTTGTTAATTAACTAGGCATTATTTTTTAAAACAATGTTTTCAACTTGCCTACATATTCCAACGGATCTCAACATCCCCCAGCTTTATTCTCACAATAGGGCCTTGCCTGGCATCTCAGTCTATGTCACTCTTGGGCTGAATTTGTACCCCACTTGAATATTGTTGGTGATTTTCTTGTTCAACCACAATGCTGATTCTGATGCCTCTGAGCTGGAGAGGCAGATGGTTGTACCTCACTCGGTTGCATCAGTGTCACTGACTACAAGCCTTTAAACCTATGTGGTTCTGCTACTTCTGTAAGGAGGAAAGGGTCTGCAGTGGGCTGGGGAGGGGGTGACGCACATGTCATCGCATGAAGCAGCTGACTGAACATTTCATTGAGGAAGTCCAAATGGTGATCTATGACTCGCACTCACAAAAGGTCAGACACTGAGTTCTCACAATTCTGACTTTATCAGTGAGCTTTTCAATTGAACCGTTTCATTGTTACTTTTAAAAATGACCCTGACGATTAGCCTGCAGATCCCACTTGTTGTCCAGAAACACAGCAACCCTGTCTGGTGCAGCAGCTATCAATATATCTGCAGTCCTGGGTTTTGGTTAGGCTGCAGTTGTGAAGTGTGATGTTGTAATGGCCTCCATCTCCCAGTGCATAGTTTGCTGGTAGGGGCTATGTGTGGAGAAGCTTGGGGAGACAGTTGTGTGATTTCAACTGACACACCAGTCATAAGGTTGGTGTGGACCAACTCACCAGTACTGTTAATCATCCCCAGGGATATAACTGTGCCTGATTAGGGGTGATGTATAAACCAATGATGGTCTTGGGTATGTGGGTTTCCACCTGATCGGTCACTGTAATGACATTGAGAGTCTTGTCGTTGACATCCTGGCTGCCTGCTGTTTTGTCAGAGAATTAATCTGGCAAATAAGCATTTTTCTGGGTGATCCTAGCGAGGATGCTGTTGAATAATTGCTGTCAGTGGGCTTGGTGATGACCAAAGATGCATTTGAAAGAATAACGAGGGCATGTCAATAACATTGCAAGATTGTGCTGCCAAATGTTCACTCATGTGCCTACAATGTTGCTCTGTGACTTTTATTTTCAAGCACATAGGCTTCTGACAGTGTACTAAATTGGCCAGAACAATATCCTCTCCTATGATTCTGGCCGTAAGCAAGAAGGGCAGTGGTGGCAGGACAGATCAGACTTGCATATGGAATGTCATTGGTGATTGCAGTCTTTCACGTTTGGCATGTCTGCTATGTTGACATAGTAATAATTAATAATAGTACATAATAGTACACATGTTCACGTATGTGTCAGGCATGTTTTGTATGTACACTTTAGAGGAGATCCCTTATGCATTGGACTGACATACTTTATAACAATGCATCCCAAAACAGTGTGCCGGTTACCCACTCTGGACTCCTGCAGGCCCTGGTAAAAGGAAGATGTGACATTTGCTGATGCACTCTAGTGATGCCAATAATGGTGCTGCTATAATTTCGGTACATGTGCGTTTAGGTGCAACTGAGGAGCAACGGAAGTAGAGAACAAAGCAAAATGCATATTTGCTACCTATCAGTGTATTTATTTGCCCAAGAAAGATAAATTAAGCCACAGTAGGGAAAGTAGTCCAAATGCAACTGGAAGCTCAGTGGCAAACAGACAGCAGCCTAAAATCCGTAGGGACCTGGGGTTCTTCGGTTTTCCACTACAGAATCTGCAAGCATCACTAACAAAATAGAATGCTTTGTCACCAACTTTACCAGTGTGAACAAGCCCATATTAAGGCAATGGGATTTTTTTGATATTAAAAAGAGTAGAGATTTCCTTGCTATATGCATGCTCTGCAAAGAACGCATGTTGTGGGAACTACAGAGTCACTTGAAAAACAGTCTTTGAAGGCAATTGTGTGCTTCTCAGGAAAAGAGCAAAAGTGTGTTGGCTGCAAGAACTTCTGCTAGGAGGAGCAGTACTTATGTTCAAGGAAGAAGAGAAAGATGCTGAAGGAACAGTTGCAATACCTCCTCGATGTGAGCAAGGCATCAGGCACTATGCCCACTCAATCCCCCTCCAGGATGCAAAGTAAAGTATGCCATGCTCATTTGTGGTCCCCCCCTTAGTGAGTAGGCAAACCTGATGGTAAGTCTGTCAGCACACTTTCACAGTCTAGCCCTCAAACATTCAAGCATCAAAACTGCTTTCATCAAGACTACAAAGCCCCACACACTCCCTCAGTGCTTTTTTTAATGGTGTACTAAAGATAGACCATCACTTCCAACCCTTCCCATATTTTGCTATATAAGATAATGGCCCTCATTACAAGGTTGCCAGAAAACCTGCCGGTAGGCAGCGGGTTTCCAGCAACCCTGTAACAGGTGTACTCCCACCTGATATCCCGGTGCCACCAGGCTTTCACAAGAGCGGCGGTAATGGTTACTCCCCATTTCCATGCAGTCCAAGAAGACTCCATGGAAATGGGGACACAAGCACCAGCACCATTGCTAACCAAGCAGGTAGAACCTGAAAAACCAAGTCAGGCCTGCAAAGGGATCCGTGGCCCCTACCAGCATCATTGTGGTTGGCGGTTGAGAGAGGGTGCGGTACGTTGTTACCGGCACCCTCTTTTCCGGACCGCAATACTCAGAATGAGGCCCAATGATTTGAATCAAACACATCGGGAGACTTTGACCATGCAATATGTTTGTAGATCATCCTCCTCCACTGGTGGTGCTTGGGCCTGCTGCAGCTCTCTTCACAGGAACACCTGGGCAACAGCAAGCACAGTAGAAATGTTGCAATCTATATTGATGTCATCTGCTTCCTCAGACTTTATAAATGTTACATATAGATAATTTACCACAGAGATTCTTCCTGACTGCACACATCACCTATGAAAAAAAAGCCAAATACCGGAGATCAAATGCATTTTGTCCTTCAAAAGGAAGATGTCATGAGCATGCACTCATGTACTTTAGGTTCAATGTTTTATATTTTGATCATTTACCTTCATCTTTTTATATACTTTATTGTTTAAATGCACACTGCACGTTACCACAAGGGAAGTATGTTATGTAATGTGGTCAGTGACACTGGGCCTCATTACGATCCTGGCGGCCGCGGTATGAACGGTGCCGATAAGGTACCAGTGCCGTTCATACTGGGCCGCCACATTACGAGTTTGCTCGCGGGTGGCGGTATGCACGTGTGGTCTGGCCAGACGTGCATATTGGCACCCGCAAGCAGACCATGATGCTAACAATGGACCCATCATTAACAGGTCCATTGTTAGGACTCAATGGGAATGGGTAGGATGCTATCGGGACTCAAATGGGAATGAAGATGTACCTGGTCCGGGTCCCGAAAATAGAAATTACGGAATGGCTCGGTAATTCCCTTTTTCAGGACCCGGGCACGAGTTTGGAGGTAGCCATGCCGGTAATGACGGCATGGCTACCTCCAAACTCATGAGGGCCATTGAGTGGAAACTGAATTATAATGCAAGCACTCGCTCCATAAATGGGCAATCCCAGGTCTTTAATAGATTCAGAAGTAGACACGCTACTACAACCCACTAGGCCACATGGCACAGGCCTTGACATTACCCAGACCTGCTGCCACCACTCATCTTCATATTGTAAAACTGCTCTAGTGGCTTCAGTGAACTGAACAGTGAAATATTTAAATGTTACAAAGGGAATGTAAGAAGATGCCCATGAGGGAAGAACACTTTTCTTAAAAGCAGCATATTCTGTCAAAGTAAGAATGTGGTGGCCTGGCATCAAAGACTCCACTTTTGCATGTACCTGATTTATGGCTTGAATACAGCTCTAGCAACCATAAGGAATGCAGGGCAGGAACGGCGAGGGGATTCCTCTTCCAAAAGCCCTAGTTTTGCATGTAAAAAAGGTAGTCAAATTGTGGAACCTCTGAGATGTCGTTACCATCTACTACACACTTGTTCCTTTATAATGAAGGCATTTTTCAGTTTTCAGCACCACTTTTCTTATTTACTGAAGGGTCTCTCAGAATGGTGGTGCTGTAAATTGGAGGGGGAATGTCTCCTTTTTATACTAACTTTATCCTGAGCTCATTTTAGGGCCCTCAATGAGATGAGCACACCATCAGCTGGATGTTAAAAACAGGAAGTTTTTCAGCTCTAACTTTTTTCATTACAGCCACACTCATATGGAGGTCCTTAATGTTAATCTTTGAATGGTAGTGCTTTACAGGTTGGATTTTGGTCCCTTAACTTTTTCCCAGCCCCACCATGAACTAGAATTGTATTAGTGGTCTTTTTAATTAGCGATTATTCTTTAAAATGTGGCTGTATGCGATACAAATGGGTTTAGAAGAAATGATCAAATCATAGGATTATATAGCCCTTACCTAAACCTATGAGAGTGAGTTAAGATCTCCAACTCATGTCTTACTGATCTCCAAATTCACAACTGAGTTAGCCATACTTATGTTTTCATCTGCTTCCTCATTGATTGTATGTATTGTGCAGTTGATGCCCAAGACACAAGTGCTGATGCCTCCTTCTGCGCTGCTCCATGCTTCTCATTCTGCACAACGTGAGATTGTGTAGGCCTATTCTCCTCTTCCCATGTTTCCTTCCCTTGTTTCTCATTGTATTATCGAGCAAGGGTGGGATGGTTGGTGTAGAAATAGAATTCCTAGAATTTACACGGGCTTGACCAAATGCACATTTTTGGGTTTTTGCTTAGTTTCGAGATAAGAGATTCTATTCAATCTAACCTCGTGCATATCTAAAGATAAGCAAGTAGAAACTCGGGACACTCCGGGGATCATTTTCATCAGATCTGTAACATCAAGGGAAGATGTAAACACCTTGCATAAGTCTTTTACGCCTCCATTGACACCACAGCTCATTTCGATTGATTTTTATAGAGGGGAGGGGTGACAGAACACAACTTGCATTTCCGCAGCCTCCCTTCCTCTCTGCCCTTATGCTGGTGAAAATGCTGAGCATCCCTAAGGAACCCATCAGCTTCATGCACCTGCATAAAGCAAGCAGACTCCATATGGATCCATTGTACATGCTGCCATGCCAGGCAGCGTTTACACATTTGTTAGGCGGAGGGAAAATGTCCAGGGCGAAAAGAGGTACATACAAAGGTACGCCGCCTGTTGACCTGCACATTTGCACTTCTTCATGCAAATAACAAAAATCTGGCATTGGGGAGCTGCCTACATGTAGGTCTACACATAACGAAAAGTCCAAAACACTAACAGGTAAACTGATATTTCTAAGCAAGTGAGTATGCCCAAGCAACCTTAAATATCTATTTTGTGCGTGGAGCAATACACCAAAGCAGACTAGGGCACACATGACATTCATAGGCAGGCGATTATACCATAGCACTATCAAGAACACATGGATTTTGTAGAAAGTGGAGTACACCAACGCAGTCTTAAGCAAATAAATATTTCATAGGTAGGGTGATTGTCCAAGCAACTTTGGTTGCATGTGAATTATGTAGGCAGAGGAGTATGGCTAATAATTCTTATGCACATGTGAATTTCATTGGAGTTGGGGCGGGGGAGAATATATGCCAAAGCAGTATTAAGCAGATGTGAATCCTGTAGGCAGTGAATATGTCAAACCAGTCTAAGGTACATATGAATTTTGAAGGCAGAGGAGTATGTCAAATCAATCTCAGACTAATGTGAATTGTATACGTGGGGGACTCAAAACAGTCTTATGCAAATGTGAATTTTGTGGGTGAAGGAGTATGCCAAAGCAGTCTTGGGCACATGTGAATTTTGAAGTAAAACACTCACGGTCACTCCTGTCTCTTCATGTGGTTGCAAGTGAGACAGGTGAGGGTAGTGCTGCTTCAGGTTTGACCCATCATAGAAGGGGCTTTCTAATGGAGATCAAACTTTATAAGAAAGGTAGTTTAACCAATTACAATTCTGCGCTTCCCAAACAAGTTTGTTTCCAAATCCCTTTAGGACGGAATATTCAAACAACCACTTCATCTTCCGAGGAGGAAGCGGGGCTAGGAAGAGACAATAACAAATGTACAGATGCAAGCAAACCAGGTCCATAACCAAGGGTTTGAAGAACAAACCAATTCTCAAAACTTAGTCTATAACTTGTCTAACAGGGAACTCACTGCATCTGAAATATCGCTTTTGAACAAAGGTCTTTTCGTTTGCTCCAAATTCAAGATTGATCTTTATAAATTTGTCAGGAAGCTCAAACATTTTCATAATCAGACTACTACTTACCGCCCTGCAGAGAGACAGACACCTGTGAGTACATTTACAATTGTAAATTATGAAATTGTCTGCTCTTCAAGCGAATTTGGCACAGCAAGAGACTATTGTATAACTAAATATGTCCAGGATAGTCACCTGCTCTTTAAGCTTCGTAAAAAGCATTGGCATTTGCTCAAATTGGACCCAGATCTAGTACCATATATTTTGCACACACCAAAACTGGTATTCACTAAGAATAAGACACCTAAAGAGAAACTCAGTCCCTCTTTCCTTGAACCACTTTCAGAGCTGCAACACTACCTTGACTGGCTCTGGAGCGGCCCCTCTGGCTTTCATAAATGAGCGTCATGTAATTTCTTCCAATATGCATTGTCACCAACGTCCAAATGTGTATGCCATCAGGGCTTGTCATTCAGAATACGGGATTTTATCAACTGCAAATCTAAAGTTATCGTCTATGCCATTCAATGTGTTTGTAAACGAAAATGTATGTGGGTAGCACCATACGTGAACTTCGGATTCGCATACGGGAGCACCTCTCCACCTTTCTCAGTCAGGACCTGAAGATGCAATTAGCCACACATTGGCAAACACACCACCAAGGGGACAACGTTCAAGATAACCAAATTGTTAGATTGCAGCAAGCACGCATGCACACCAGAGGTGAGGACCGCGAGCTATTACGTCGGCTAGAAACATGCATGATCTGTAAGCTTCGCTGTGTTTATCTCGGGCTTAAACAGGATCATGAATTAAATGTTTTCTTGTAGGGAACTTTCTTACGTCTACTAAGCTCTCATCTTATGAATTAAAGTTTAACTCTTAATTATTGTATGCCATCCAATGGTCAGGTTAACTTTACAACAATATTTCAACTGTATGTACCTATGGTGTATACCTATGGTGTATAGGACATGTTTTCAGACTCGGAAATGTTCCCTGTGTTGACTTAGGACCAATATGTGTACTTACCAAATGTGAGTACTTCGTAAAAAAGCATTTAGCATGGGCCAAAAGGTTTTTTTCTGATTCCGGCAAACAAGCCAATTGCAAGTGGCCATATGAAATAGATGGTCTTGGGTGACTGTTTTAAATTTGCAAGTGCGTATTTTCGTTTTGATTCCAACAGAGCGAAATCTTTTGGATAAAATATAAATAGCATGTCCGGCTGACGTTTTTTCCACCTTATCATTCTAGGACGAGGTTAAGTCATGTAATGGTGGGCATGTTTAACTAGCATATAGGTTTTTCGAGTGGAATATCGAGGCCGTACACAATGATTACCTGAACACGTCTTTTGCTAATGTGACCTTATAATTTTATGTTACATCAGCGTTCCTCTCGTACCGCAGGGCTGTTCTAATTTATCGGGTGCACCGCAGCTCTGGGGAGACAGAATGGGCCTCATTACACAGTAGGCGGTAGCCATGGCGCAATTAGCGCCATGGCTACCCCCTTACCGCATTCCGGATCCGTGTTCCTGGATAAGGCACTTACCGGGTCATTCCGACCTTGGAGGACCCGGTAAGTCCCCATTCTGGGAACCACTCCCCATTCCCATTTGAGCTCCGATAGGGCTCAAATGGGAATGGGGAAGTAGCTTACAACGGTACCGCAATTTGCGGTAAAATTATTAGCTCTGAAGTCCCTTAGCGGGTCCCTTCCATAACGCCTGGTAAAACCAGGCGTTAGGGGAGGGACCCGCTAAGGGATCTCGTAGTAGGGCGGTAAGGGATTACCAGCACCGGTGTCCTTACCCGTGCCAGTAATCCCTTACCGCCTAACTTGTAATGAGGCCCAATATGTTTTCTAGGCATTTAAGCCTGCAGTGATTGTGCACGGACGTTTAGGAGGTAAGACATTGCTGACACAGGAAACCTTTTTCATTTTATTTTAGGTGTACATTAGAAGTGAGGCTGCTGTTAGTTGGCTCTGTGTACAGCGGCATGTGTGATTTTTTTTTTTTTTATTTATTTATTTATTTATATTTTTGCACCACAGGAAAACTTTCATTCGTGGACGGATTTGAATTTGACCAGAGTTGCTTTTCTTTGGCACGATGGTACATGAGACAAATCCCGTCAATGTTTTAACATTTAGACGTTGCGACCAATTACATGCCAACGTGGTAACTATGTGTTTTCTATATATTTTTCACATTAACTTGTTTACATAATTTATAGGATGGTTTCTGGAATTGTTTCTTGCTTTGTTGTTTGTATGTGATTTTCAGACTTTAGTTTACAGGAAAATCATGACAAAATCACTGTACTATTGAAGAAGATATCAAGTTTAAACCACAGATCCTACGCATTTGTATACAGGTACATATCATGCTGGTCTGGTCTGTAGTATATTAGAATGACTTTTGCGATTACATGGCACATTTAAAATAGGAGTTTGACATTTGTTTTTCTAGTGAACCATCAAACTTTTTGAAACTAATCTGATCTTCATGTGAGGTCTCAACCTGCATTGTATAACAGGTCATATACAGCATGCACGACTTTCAGACTAGATGTTTTACATGGTTACTGGTAGTAGGGGCAATTTGGCTATGGATTTCCAACTTTGGTCTTTATAGTTCACATTTGACACTTCATTCTTCATTTCTCATTTACTATGGATGTGTTTGACACTGATCTCACCTAACAAGTGCTTGTATGCATGATATTGGGCTTAACCTGCTACATTGACTGCATGTGGATCAGATACCTCAACCCCTTCTATCCTTATCACCTTTTTGGTTTTACAAAAGTGTGAGTCATCATGCACTAAGACCCTTCTATTTGATATCAAGTTAGCATCACACTGGTGTTATAAGTGACACACCAATGTTATCAGCCTTTTTTCTATTGTGCTTGATCTATTGGAAACTTATACCTAATGGTTGATCTTATTTTTGTTTCTCTCTCCATATGTTTGACATCAATTCATTGTGTCTGTGGCTATTCAATCGATGTTCCCAATGATATAGACATTTTCATATTTCTTTGAACACATACTGGTATTCGCTTTAAATCCAATGTTGTGACCAAATCTATTTTCTACATTCAATTTTGTGTTCTGGATGTAACTCTGAATATCCCCTCTCCTCTACTCCTCAGTGTGTTAAATATATGGAACTGTTTTACTACCTCATAGGTACTACTTTGTGTTTTCCTTATATTCTGGCATCATATATTTAGAATTATATGAAATATTGTGTTCCCCAATCTAGGCCCAGCCTTGAAAAGGACTGAGGACGGTCGAAACACGTGTCAGCGCCCATCACTCATTATTTTTCGAATTTTCATTAAAATTGCATGAGTTAGATGAAATGTGTCATTCTCTTTATCTTTCTTGACCGAGACTGATTATGTAAGATCCTTATTCTTTTGATCAATTGTGGTTATCAACATGTTGCACAAAATGTAGGAGGGCAGCGCACCACCTGTAGACGTATTTTAGTTTTTGAATTTTGAAGTAGGGTCCAACTTCAAACCAGCCTTATGTGTACATTTTTGTAGGTTTTTCAGTAGGTGGAAGCAGTTTTATGCAGACATGAATTTTGAGTTGAAGAAGTACTCCCAATAAGTCTTAGGCACTCATGTATTCCATGGGTGGGAGAGAACGCACAGGCAATCTTAGGCAAATGTGTAATTTGCAGGTTAGTAGAATAAAACATCACTTCTCTCGTGAAAGTAGCCTCTCCTCACTTGGCATTGTTAGGGTGTATTTTGCAGTATTTTATTTGTTGGTATTTTTGTGGTATAGTGGTGAGCCTAACTTTAGAGTACCAGCTGATAATTTTTCTTATACCGGGATCACTAACAGCAAGTAAACACTGGACTTAGTACACTCCCAATGCTGACTCTATGTTCTAGCCATTTTTTTATTTACAATACCACTTTTATGCCCTTTAGGCTTGCATCTCAGAGTACATTTATCATGTAAACAAATATGAACATTCACGCACACACATAGCCCTTCTGAAACCCAGTGCATGATAACCAGTTTGGCTTTTGACTTATCACACGTGGTAAAGTTACCACAGGCGGTATTACAAACGGACTATTGGTTATTCCCAGTGCCCCGTGTTACCTTCATAGATTAAACATGTAATAAATATTTTGAGATATTCAATTTTTTTATTGTTATTCTTTATCAGATGATAGAGGTAGGCAAGATACACAGACTTGATATACAATGCAATATCTTCACTTGTGCCTTGCTTCAAGGAATCGATGATAAACATTTCTAAGTGCAATCGGCTTGTGGTTATGCTTTCAGCAATAAAAGGGCCTTGCTATGCTAGATTTCAAAGTGTTCCTTTTCCTGGATAAATGAGCCTTCAGGACAGTGTATTTTGGTAGCTAGCCAGTGTTCTGTGGAAACTGACCTTGAGCTTCTAACAAGTCTTGGCAGAGACTAAACTTCTGGTACAGTTGAATTTAGTTGCATGAATAGAAAAAAAAACAAAAAAAAAAACGGTCATGCACGTTTAAAACTTTACTGCACACTATCTGATCACAAATCATTCACAAATTAGCTCGCTTCTCACATTAATTGAACTCACCAAGGATACATTGTTTAAATGTGTCTTGGACTGCAAGTGGCCCTGACCAGCTCCTTCACCTGAAACAAGCCTCACAGAGTCTTCTTTCAGCACCTGCCTGCGCACTTCCCCAGTGTCAGCAGAACTCTTCTGAGATGGCTGCCAGCAGCTCCCAAGCCATTGAGTGAGAAAAAAGTCCCAGCCCTCTCCTGAACAGCCCTTTTAAAGGAATGGTTTGGTGAGAAATATTATTGTCCCTACGGTTCGGCCATGTGTTTTTAACCTTAAGTCGATGGATCGTACAAACCTTTCCAATGCACCTTACCCGAGTTTTTGTCTCTTGAACACAAGCAAAATCAGGCAGCAGGGCGCGGCCATCTTGTGATGATCTTACCACTTGCTGCATCGCCCTGGGTGACCTGCATTTGCGGCACTAAATCATATCCCCCGCCCCTGAGCCTGACCTCATTAGATGCGTACCTCCCATTTCACAACACCAAAGCACGTCATGTGTCAACATTCTCTGCGCTTCAGCTAATGACGTGTCGCCATGCAAACGGCAGGAAGCCTCTTTCTTCGATATGTATAAACAGACCATTTCACAACACACAACCACGGATTTTCTTTTCCTTTCCTCTCACTGTATTTCTTTGAGTATTCTGTGACTCGTTCCTGTGTTCTGTTTAGCTACCTTTGTTGCTTGTAGCCCGTGTGAACAGATACCAGTGCCACCGCTATAAATTATTTTCATTTGTTTACCACACAATGGCAACAATAATGCCCTACCTGTATGAGCCAGAGTATTCCGAGGAGGAATTACTGGAAAGAGAAAGCTGCGTAAACGATGGGCCTTTGGACAACAGTTGGGCGGACGTTTCAACAGACGAAGAGCCTGGGCCTAGTCGCATGGACAGTGTTTCCACCTGATGTACCTGCAATCGGTGCGTGCTAATGCCAACCGAGGAGAACTGCTGCTGCCGAGAAAACTCTGGATGCTTGTCCTACGTATCGCAAGGCGATCCAAAGCCGCATTGTGTTACCGAGCTGCCAGACTTCAGGGCAGCCTGCCTCACACGGTCCGTGTTGAGGATGTTGATGGTGCTTATGCATGAACCTCGCGCAAGAGTTCGCCCTCGTAATCCAAGTAATGAGTAAGTATAGTCTGGTTGTGATGTCAGTTAGGCCACTACTATTTCATGGTTGTCCCCTATATTCTCGTAACTTCAATATATGATTGTCATATCAGTTTAGTCTTTCAATTCTCTAGTAATAGTCTCATAAAAGTCGTTCAATATTGTGCAGTGTCTAGTTAGCATTTGTCCTGGCAAAAATGCCATTGCATACAAGAATTGTCATAGACAACTAAGGTTTAATACACTTATCTTGGTCATTTAAAAACAGTTTGTATCTTTCTCTTTCACAGGTGGTACCGGCTGGTTGCCTATTGTTCATACACATGGTGGCTTCATGGGAGGCTTGGACCCCGCGTTCGAGTAATACCCGCCTGTGTCGTTGGTACCATTAAACAAACTTTCCCCAGTGACAGCGGTCAGTACAGGGGATTTTCCCTTGCTAAGCTGCAAACAGACCTTTACAATGTGTAGTACTTTTGTGCCATTAAAATAAGAAACCAAATAAAACACAACATATTTTTTTATCAATTGTTTCAGTTTTTAAGAGAACCAAGTGTGTTTCCACTCAGCAGTGTTCCGGTGCCTTGTCTGCACGCCCCTGACCCATCCATCCCCCCTCCACTATCAAAGGCAGTTCACACCAGTGGATGTTCACTGCCAAGGGGTGCTGTCAGGGGCGTGAATGGCCACGGTGCCAAATACCATGTACACTTCAAAAGGTATCTTATGCCCAGGGGCCATTGTTCACATGGCTTCCTCAGACCCCATGTCTCCAGGCAAGCTCCCCTTGAAGCAGGGCACTCCCTGGCAGTACACATGTTTCCTTTTGTTATGTTATCGATATATCAATTTTTATCAGTGTCAATTGGCATCGTATTACATCCTTCTTGGACCGTGTCTATAGTATAAGCATGTTTCCTTTTCGTGCACAATAGAACATTCAAGGGACGAGTAACATGTTCTGATTTTTAACACATCAATGAATCATTTGTGAAATTTATCCTATGATACAGCTGCCCACAGTGCACTGGTTTTGCAGTGGTGCCCAAAAGAAAGCGTGCAATGAATAATGTATGGTCCAATTCATTCTTTCTCACATTTTTATGCAAAATAATTTTGTAATGTTGACCTTTATTTTGAGGAATTTACAACAATGCCTGCATGTTCTATTTTCCGTTGCCCTTCGAAGACCCATGACAAATCCAAATTCATTATAATGCATGTATTCCCTAAGACTGTTGATCGACTAAGAGAATGGATCAGATATTGCGGATATCCAAGAGCTTGAAAGTAGAGTCAAACAAGTCTTGTAGGACACGAGGGGTCATCGATACCACATCTGCACTTCAACCCTAACTATGACACATCCTTGTACACAAAAAGGAATCAACTGAGTACAACTCGGAAATTGCTCCCAAACGCTATTCCGACTTTATTTGTGAAAATGCAGCCACAGGTGACTCACGCTTCCAGATTTAGCTTTACGTCTGTATTTTCGGTGTAAATGTAACTTATAATAATTTTGATATTTATGTGATTGAATAGCAGTTTAAATAATGACTATTTTGCTAAACATCAGTCCTTGTTTTTGAGAACCCACATTGAAAATTGATTTATGGGGACAGATAACTATGCTATATTATGCATTTACATAGGCATCATTTTCTCGTATTCAGTCTCCAAACATGCCACTTTTTAATGTTGGAATTTCTAAATTGAATAATACTTTCCCTTTACAACTCTGACTATCCACCGAATATGAAGCAACAAGATTCAACATCCATGTCTTGCCTGGAGTCATCAACCACTTCGAGTGCGTATCAGGTAATCTTACCTAGCTATTCTGTTCCAGACTGGTTTTATGCACGGAATTCTAGATAATGTGATAATATTTACATATCGTGTAATTGTTTTACACAATGTTTCATTCGTACTTTACTTTTGATATGTACCTTTGTCGTCTTTCCAAATTGTGTGTTCAGTTTCCAATATTTTCGTCCTTACTAATGCAAGTACTGTATTTCAGGGAGATGCTGGAGCATCCTCTACAATTACATTATCCCTTGAAGTTGTTCCGGAAGTAGACCTTGCAGTTGATCCGGAGCCAGAGGTATGCGTACTTACAGTACCATCTAACAAAAGAAAATCGGTCTTATTATGTGTAATGCAAATGATTTATTTTAAAAGGATACTATTTTTTGTAGGGATGTATACAAGATCCATATATTGAACGGGAGGCACATGGATCTGAGTCGGTGGGCCAGCTTGCTGATAGTGATGTTAGAGTAAAGAAGGTTTCAAAGAAAAGAAATAAAAATAAGGTTATTTATATACACTTTATTTTTTTGACAATTGTTTTGTGCTGAGGCCTTCATTATATTCTTTTTTAATGTAAATTGTACAACACTGTATGTGGATTTACACTGAACATTCCTTTTCCTATCTGTCCTGTAGTTGCCCGATGTAGTACGGAGTATGCAGACACAGACAGCGATACAAATGACAGATTCTGCTTGCTAAACTGTTTTCACCATGGAGGAACTATTAACTGAGGCACGGCGTGTTCACACTCGAGAAGCCTATGTCTAATGGCCAGAAAATGAATTTAATATGACCGGCGAATCCAGCAAAGAGTTTTTGGACCATTGCTACAATGTGCCTGCTCCGCCAGATGAAGGTGAAAGTGAATTTATAGAAGATAGTTTTACATTACTTGATGAGCACTTGACACAATCGACACCCGCCAAAAAATGCCCCCCAAAAAACAGTCCACATTGATGTTCTCTCCTATCCATGGTCAGGTAACAGATGTTGAAATGACAGAGACTGAAGCATCAACAATATTGACCGACGAACCAGACAAAGATATCGACTATAGTATGTCCAGTTTGGCTGATATGTTAACAACGGTTCAGTTCGAAACAGTGTTGCCGGATGACAATCTAATAAAGAGGCCAAATTCATAGTATTTGACAGCAGCTTGATGGAGATTATAAAGATGCTGAAATGTGTGCATTCAGTGGGAGGGGTAGTATGTGGGAAGCAATTGGTGACTGTGACTTGTCTAACACAAGGCAGTAACCTCAAAATACATGCCACCTGTGAAAAGTTCCATAAAACATTTTCATGGTCCACTCAACCGATGATGGGGAAACTGCCAGCTGACAATCTTCTGTGTGCAGCGGCTTTACTTTTCAGTGGCTCTAGTTTCACGAAGTTATCCAGTTTCTTTGTTTGTGGGACTCCATTTCATTTCTAAAACGCAATACTACAAATACCAACGTGATTATCTATTCCCTGCCATTAGTGAAGCTTGGAAAATTGAACAATTGGCTATTGAAAGTACATTCTCTGACAAACGGTTCAGGCTAGCCAGCGATGGACAGTGTGACAGCCCCGGATGTTCTGCTAAGTACTGCACCTACTATTTTCAGGACATGGAAACTAAGAAAATTGTAAGTTCGGTGGTCGTGCAGGTGTCCCAATGTAAATCCTCAGTGGCCATGGAGAAACTTGGTTTTATGAAATCACTGGAAGATCTAAAATTGAGGGGAATGCAAATCGACCTCATGGCCACAGACAGACACCTTTGAATAGCCAAGACAATGAGAGAGCAGTATCCAAATATTACACATCAATTTGATGTATGGCATGTTGCCAAATCAATCAATAAAAACATTTTGGCGGCAGTGAAAAAAAAAGTTTTTAAAATTATTTCACAATGGGCCCAGTCTGTCACACTGGAGATTTGGAGGTGTTCCACAATATGTGCCTAAAGTACAGGCCAATGAGATTGCATTTCGGCATCCAAGGGATGAAATCTAGGACTTTACTAGCGGTATTAGCGCATAACGAGAATATAGGCCGGGAACATCTAGGACTGCAGGAAATTTAGGGATGCTTCGCTACACTATGGCCTTTACGAAAAGAAGAAAAAATGGGTTGTCAAACAAGTATATGACAAAATGGAATTTGATTTTGTGAAAGATCTTATTGTTAATGTCGTAGAGATGCATACTCATGGAATTGCGCACAAATCTGTTCAGAGCACACATACATTGCCACAAAACCTTGCCAACGTGCCATGTCCACCCAAAGCAGAGTTTGTTCAATCATTCAAATCCCGGTACAAATGACTACCATCTGCTTTTATTTTTGCCAAAAATGTTTTTATAAACTGTACAAATAAAGTATGCAATTTGTCTTTTGAAATCAATCCTCTTAGTCCTTTTCTTTAAAAAGTACAATTATTACGATTGCTTTCACATTTCACTGTTTAGTCAAGCTTCTGTGCGACCATCATTTTTTGTGTAAATGACCAATGGAAATCAGTGTGTAAGAATCTGTGGGTTTTGGCAGTTGCCTTGCCATAAAGTTCGACAAACAGCTGAATATATGCTTGTCACACAAAAGGGATTAGAGCTAGGCTACAAAACATTCAAGGCATGCAAGAAATACTGACTGAAAACATGCCATGGGGTAGGTGGCCATGAGATAAGCAGAGGTGGGCCTATTACTAGACACATTTCGACTCAGTTTTTGTGTTACATGAACTATAATTTGAGAGTAGGGGGCATTCTGTCATTGGCAAGTTTCCCCTATACACCAGAGCAGCGCAACTAACAACGACTAGTGACTGCACCCAATTATTTCAACCTGTGCCTGTGCTTCAAAAATCATGTTCTCATGGATGTGTTGACATTAGATGTTGCAAAGTATGAACGTATGTTCATTGTGAGTGAAGGCCAACAGCTTTGAATTTTTGCTTCGGAGCTGGGAGACCCACGCGTCCCATGCACAGCATAAGGTTCTATTGTTTTTTTACCTTGAGAGGCAGGACCATTCCGAAAGAGATTGAGTTGAAGGGGGGGGGGGTGTAACAATGTATGATATGATAAGGTTGCCCATTCCGAAACTGGACCTAGTTACATATAAGTTCAGTTTATGAAAATGTGTTGACACGAACAGAGGAGTCTGCATTACAGTCTGCATTACGCCAAGAGAATGGAAATGCCGAATATAAAGTTTCTCTTTGGACGATTTTATGCCAGAACTAGTCGAAATACGAATAGCTGACCGTTATTGCTGGGTCCCATTGTACTTGTTCGTTCTGTGTGGCATATTGCAATGAAGTGCTAGTACAACCTTTGTGTGCTGGGCTATCTACCGGGCACATTTAGAGCTGAACATACTCCATTACACTATCCTCAGGAGCAAATAGCGTAATACTTTCATATTCCACATTGTATTCTCTCGGTTCACATTGTGTCACCTCTGTGTTAATAAAGAAAATGATGAATTGTAATAAAGATTGGCTACTGAGACCCATTTCTATTTTTGTTTTGCAAACAGGTACATCGTGCCATTCTGTGATTGTCCTCTATTCCAGACCCCGACCGATGGATTCTTCAACCACCAGCTACAGCTACATGTCAATCACTGGATCTACTTAACTCTCTTTTGGGACGACAGACGAGGTCCAATATGCCCATACGCCGTACCAGTGATAAGGAGCAACATAACAACCTCTATGGTGGTCTAGTGCCAAGTTCATGCACCAGCTTTGCAATTCACTGTGCGACCGAAGTGCTTAATTTAGACAAAACGAACATCCTGTGTACCAAAAAGGAACAGCATGTGACTCACGATAAATATTTACGGATTTGCGGATCGAGAGCAAAGGAAAGAATTCCCTTTTTGATCGATTATGTCAGATAATATGAAATATGAAATAAATGTACTTTACCAATTGTACAGTCTTGCTGTTTCCTTCTAAAGTACAGTTCATATTCCTAATTGTGACGCGCTGTGCTGTGAGACGATGTGTGTTTTACGGGTTTGCGTCTAGTTGTGTAGGTGATGACTTGGCTACACTGCCCAGTAACGTCACGGAGAGAGGCGGAGAATATAAATGATTTGGTGATGTCTGGCTCAGGGGCGGGGAGTGCCACAAACGCAGGTCACCCAGGGTGATGCGGCAAGTGATAAGATTATCACAAGATGGCCACGCCCTGCTGCCTGATTTCGCATGTGTTCAAGAGACAAACTCGGGTAAGGTGCATAGGAACTGTTTGTGCGATCGATCGATTTATGATTAAAAACACACGGCAGAAGCATAGGGCCAATAATATTTTCGGCCGAAACCATTCCTTTAAGCCATCTGGACTAACACTGCTCATCATTTAGGTCCTACTTACACAGAATATAGAATGTCCTGCCTTTCTCTGAGATGTCATCTCCCATTGTCATCCAGCTAGCCCTCCAGATAGTTCTGAAGCACATGTGAACAGTCTGCCTGCTTAGCACAGATGCTAAAGTAACATTTCTACTGCCCTCTGTTCTTCCTGTTCCACAATGTGAACAAAGAGCCTTCTTGGAGATTGCCTGCAAAATACCATTCTCCACATTTATTTTCTAGCATTTCAAATAAACCCTGCACAGACAAAACGTCTTGCATCAATCTGCACCAAGTTTATAAAAGTATGTACTGATTTGCACTTATTGTTAGTATGAAATATGTTATGTTAGATGGAATTAGCATATGTTAGTTTCATGTTTTTATTTTAGTGTAACTCGGGTCACAACCATGGTGTAAAGTGATAACACCCTGTTCCTTAATTTTTTTTTCTAGCATGTGTTCTGTGAATTCACAACATTGGCCTCTATTAAATTCAGCCTGAGTCTCACAAATGAGTCACACACATGAGTCTCGCACTCTTGGCCCTAGTTGAAAATGTGGATGTTGAAATATGGAGCTACCCTTGTTGAAGTTCAGACTACATTCCCCTACACAATGGGTATGGCAGCTGCTACCTGATCCTGAACCTAGGGGTGGCTATGGGAGGGAGCATCACATGATTGGAGACCAACCTAAGGGCAAGTGCCAGGCAGACTCAGATAAGACATTGTATCCCCCTTTCCTTTTTATGGATATACCCTCCATTCCTCATGCCTTAATGGCATATTGGGATTACCCCCTTCAATAACACACACAACTTGCTGATGGCATCCTTACAACTCTGTAACAGATAGAATGACAAGATCTATCAGTGCCTTTATATGAATCATTTATAAATACTGTAATGAGGAAGAGGAATTGAGTTGTGAGAATCCCTAGAACATGGCAGCCAATGCTGCGCTATAGTCATTGGAGAGTGCAATGCCGGGATATTTAAACACCTGACAGCTGAAAGAAGAGCGAGATATGCTGACGGAGGCAGGCATGTTCCATCAGGTAGTGCGAAGACCCGGGAAGAGCTGTGCTACAGGCGAGACCAGACAGAGAGTGGGAAGCCATGGAAGTGCTACCTGACTGAGTAGGACTGTGGGAACCATTGTTCCCTGTATGTCGGAGAACCTCAGGTCAGACAACCTGAGGCAGGAGACACTGCAAGGCTGTCAGAGGTCACCAGGAGTGAGAGGAACAGCGAAGCGGGAGTGCGGGTCTCTACCCCTTGGTCGGCATGCATCAGTAGCAGAGCCATAGGAAGTACACAGAAGCGACCACAGCAGACCAGTGAGCCGAGCTGGAGGAGGTGGGACATCAGGGAGCTTCATGGCGAATGCAAATGCTGCTGGGAAAGCAATGCATTAGTTGATAGAGAGAGTGAAAGGCTTTCACAAGTGGCAAGAAAGCATGAACTGACAAACAGAGGGTTGTGGACACAAGATATGGGAA
Organism: Ambystoma mexicanum; assembly: GCF_040938575.1. Lineage (NCBI taxonomy): Eukaryota > Metazoa > Chordata > Amphibia > Caudata > Ambystomatidae > Ambystoma > Ambystoma mexicanum. The sequence goes on from NC_090922.1 coordinate 288,063,379, forward strand.
GAATATGGAAAAGACTGATACCTAACAAACTCTGCGAGTCTGGGACCCGCAACCAAAGTGAAGAAGCTGAATGTAAAAGTCCTAGCAAGAGAATACCAGGCAAACTGCATATTTGAGATTCACACCCATAAGAATATATAGAAAAGATCCTGGCAGGGGAGTATACCAGGTATCTTGTGAGTCTGGGAACTGCATCGTAATTTGTGTGAATAGAGAAATCCCAAGGAAAACTCATGCCCTTTAGATTTTGCATAAAATATATATGAGGACCAGGGAGGAGAGCACACCAGGAGTTTAGGTAAAGGAACTATATGAGAAAAGCTGGCAGGAGAGTACACAAAATGTTTGTGTAAAAGAACCATATGATAAAAACTGGTAGAGTATACAAGGTATTTTGCGAGTCTGGGACCCGCACCCAACTTGTGACACCATGAAAAATAGAATCCCAAGGAAGAGTCATGCCCTTAGGATTTGTAAATGCATCTGTGGTATTTTTGAAAAGAGAATCTCAAGGAAGATTCAAGCCTTTAGGATTTTGGATTGCATTGAATGTTGAAAAGACCTGGGGAAAGGAGTAATTTCCCCTGGAGTGCATTGCAGCACCAATAGGAGGAACTATTCACTTGGGCAATAAAGAACTTGATTTTTCTTTGAACTTTTGTTTTGTGGATAGAAACTTGGGGAAGGGAGACATTCCCTGGAACTGTGAATATTATCCTTTTGGAACGTTTGTCGGAATTATACCTTTTTTTTGAACTTGAACATTTGTTCAATTTTGAAGCCAAAGGCTGTTCACTTAACACCTTCGAGTTACCATTAGAATGCAAGGGCTAGGGTAGGATTTTGAACACAGGACATTTATGCTTTGGACATCCTGACACAGGACAGACCCTTAGTTTCGGTTGATAGGGACACACCTCCTAGATTAGGACCTTGAGGCATTTTGCAACCCCTTTATCATTTAATAAAATTCTATAACACAATCATGAGTCACACTTAGAAAGGCATTAACTTCAAAGGGTGAAACGTTTATGAAAGCAGTCTTAACCATAGTTGAATTTTGAGGTGGGAATGTACTGCTAGGCAGTGGTAGGCACTCAGGATTTTCTTAGGTGCAAGAGATTGCCAAAGAAGTCTTAGGCAGATATGTATTGTGTGGTCAGGAGAGTACAGTAAATCAGATTTAGGCAGGCAAAAGGTTTGTGGGTAGTCAAAGCACCCTTGCACCTGTGGGAAATGTTTAAGTGTGGAGTACCCCAAAGTAGTCTTAGGAAGCCATTAATTGTTTAACTGTGGGTGCATGCCAAGGCTGTCTGTGTATATGGGGAGTATGCTAACGTAACCGTAGTCAGAAGTGCATTTTATAGAGAGAGGAGTATGCAACAGCAGTCTTGGGCACATGTGAATTTTACAGCAGGAAAGACTGCCAAGCAGTCTTAGGCAACCATGAGTTTTGTAGTTGAAGTACAACTAAGCTATGTTAGACACACATGAGATGGGCAGACAGAGTGTGCCAAAGCAGTCTTAGGCAGGTGTGATCTTTTTAGGCTGGGGCATATGCCAAAACAGTGTTCGGCACATACATGTGCCTTAGGAAGAAGGCTGCCCTGAGGCTATGCAAAACAAGGCATGTGATTTACTTCATAACCGAGTTTCCACCATTGGACGAGCTAGACCAGATCTGTACCCACTTTAAGCCTTCCTACAGTGTCCTAACTGTATGTTAGGAACAACTTCACTACTGCCATAAATTCACTTGAAACCATCTGAAAAACGCAATGTCAATGTTGACTCAGTGGATCTCAACCTTTCATATGCTGAAGTATCTGCAAGAACTTTGCAATGCAATGACTGACTGCTGCAATTGCCAGAATCATCAAATAAACAGTGCAGTGAAATTTAAACCAGCAAACATAATACATGAAATTGAAATGCCTGGCTAAGCATAAGCAACCGGCCCTGAAAGCGCTCTCGACTGTTCTACAAAATCCATTCATTGTTGCAATAAAGGTGAATATGGAATACCTTTTTGGAATCATTTCTTGAACCATTTTTTAAAATCAAAGTAACAGCTTTCAAATTGCATGTGTGTGATGAAGATAAGGAGGCCGCATGGACTTTTATTTTGCAACAGGACACATTATCTATGTGTAAGGATGCACTAAAGGGACATTTTAAAGTTTGCATGGAGCCTGAAGAGAAATCCATAGATCATAACCCAGCGGGACACCCCACTGATGCACCCTGCTTTTCCTCAACTTGTGATATATGTTCAGGGGGCACCACGGCAAGTTTTTGTACAAATTAGAAATATATGAAGCCATGGGACTGGTTGCTCCCCTTAGCTGGTTGGCTTGCTGCATCCATAATAGACCCCATGAGAACACACGAAGCATACTCCTGATTATATGTTGATGCATATGTTCTCAATACATGCCAGCTGGGGAATTAATATTAACCACTGTAATTTTGGCTTTGCGACCCTAAGCTTCCCCAGGCTAATGTGTAGTGTGAACAGGCAGTTAGCATTGTTGGGGTTATTGAATGACACACGTGTGAAAGAGCTTACTTAAAATTAAAATGAACAAGCACAATACCTCTGAAGACTCTGGCAGTAGTGGCTGAAATGCAACCTTCCAAGTTAATGCACAAATGGTTCACGTGAGCTTCTTTGATGCATTTTGACACATTGCACTATTAGAAATGGTCATGTCTCTTCATCCTCACTCCAATTTGCTCTAATAAGTGTCAGCCAGCAGAGCCATTGCATACGTCATAATGGTTCCATGTAATAATGTCTCCACAAAAATCTCGCCATGCAAAAATCTCGCTGAGAAATGGCCGTTTTTTTGTGGTGGCATTATTGCATGGAACATGCGGGGGACCCCCCCCCCGGCAAGCCCCAAACCTTTTTTTTTGTAACTTTTTTTTTAAACTTTTTTTTTTTGCCCCTGTCCCCATATATATGGTCACCCAAATAATATCGCCACAGCATTTTCCCGGCGATATTATTTACGGCGACCATATACATGGTGATACTGATACCGTCATAATACCATGCTCACAAACTGCAGTTTCTGCCTCAATCTATTTGAATCTACCAAAAATGCAAACACTTAAATCTACCCTGCTGACATACTATACAAATCAACTGTGGACAGTACAACAACCTGCGTTTTTATTGTATTGCAATGTTTCACCAGCCAGGAGGACAATGTATTTGTCTCTATCAAACCAGTGGAGCCACTTTCTATGTCCTATTACTACATTACAAATTGTGGGTGCTGCCTTATTTTAGTTGTTGCTAGCAAGCAGAGGATCCACACAACATTCCCTACACAGTGTTGCATTCTTGTCTTATGCAATCTGATTAACAGAGGCACAGTGCTGGCTCTGCCTCCGTTTATTTGGATCTACCAACTAGCAGACACATACAAAACTCTACACATGATGTTACATTTTTATCTGCTCATTCTGTTAACACCTTATTGTAGTCCTGGTGATTCGGGCGTAATCTGTTTGTCTCAAACAACCTCCAGTGCCACCATCTAAGTACTAGTTCTGTACTCACAAACTGGGGTATTCTTCCTCAATCCATTTGTTGCTACCAACCAGCAGAGCCACTAGATCCAAGTACCACACTCACAAACTGTAGTTTCTGCCTAAATCTATTTGGCTCTACCAGGATGATTTGTGACCACTGTCTAAGTGCTATTATTTTGGTCACATGCTCGGTTCTTCCTCAATCTATTTGGCTCTACCATCCAGGATAGCAACTCCTGCATTTTCTACTGGACTCTCTGAGTTGTCATCATCTCCTCTTTAACTACCCTCTTTCCCAGTTAATTAACATGGGGTAGAGAGGTGCATGAACATGTGACTCCTCATGCTAGGAGGTGCCAGAGGTTCCAGATTTCCCTGTCTCGCAGAAGACGGGCAATGGTGGCAGTCCATGCCTGTATCCCTCATTACTCTGTGTTTCCTCTTCTGGCCAAATAGGACCACAGCCTGAGTTCTACCACTACTAAAAGGAGGCTGGGCTGCAAGTGGTGGCAAAGCAGCCCTGCTAGTCAATGTTGTCAAGACCTGGATTAACAAGCACAATAACACTTCAACCAACTACAGATAAAAATAGTTAAAAGAATACAACAAACACCACATGTTTGATTATATCTATCGGTCCTATACTGTTCCTGCTTCTTGGGTGCAATCCACCATTATACCCATTCATAAAAAGGGAAATAAACTAGATCTGAATAACTATAGAACTATAGCATTGATGGATGCTACGAGCAAAGTATTCTCTATCCTTCTCCTACAGGCCCTCAATCGTGTGATTAAAAGTAATAATCTCCTGAGTCAGTTTCAGGTGCGGTTTAGGGAAGAACTGGGCACCTCACTTAATGCAACCATTTTGGCCCATCTAAGAGACTACGTTCATCACACACAACTGGGGGATGTCTATCTAGCATCATTGGACATGTCCAGTGCTTTTGAATGTGTCATAAGGTCCAGGCTGTGGCAGAAAATGCTTGCTTTGAATATTCCTTGCAAGCTGGTTCAACTTATTACCTGATTACATTCTCAGACTATCAGACGTATTCGTCTCACTGAGGAGAGGTCTCTATAACCAGTGATATATACATACATTGGAGTTAAACGGGTGAACCTTGGCACCTATAATCTTCAACTTATATGTGTGCGATGTGGAGAGACTATGGCAAGGTCCTTCCATTGCACCTGCTAGGTTGTGGAGTATTAGGTTGGAGTGGATGGCCTTCGTGGATGATGTTATCCTCCTGGACAGAACGCTGCAAGGCCTGAGGACATAAATGCAGCTTTGGATAACAACCTTTTGCCTAATGAATCCATCTAAAGTTCTGGTATTTTCTCGGACACCCAAGATACAGCCCTGTGTTTGGACTATGGGTCTGGACAGTGTGGAACAGGTCAAGGCTGTAATTTATTTGGGCTACCATCCAAATAATAGGGTTGGCATTGATTTTTTGAAGCATATTTTATTTGATAAAGCAAAAAACTAAATGTACAACAAGTTTTTGAGAAATAGAGTTTGCAAATTTTCACTCCTGCCCCTGAGGAGTTACTATCTAGCCAAATTTGAGCCAATCATTTTGTATGGCTTTGACCTATGTATCCAGGACATGGGACACATGTTAAACATCATACAAGGGAAGCTATGGAAAGAGGTGTTGGGCCTCTCAATGGTTATCCCGAATGCGGTCATAAGACATGAGCTGTGTCTTGTTTCTCTAAAGTCCGGGTACATTTGGAAGCAGCTTTCTGTGTACAGAAATATAATTGACTCCCCAAAAAATTCTCTTTATGAGAATTTACATCTATCCATGCATGCTGGAAATGTCCGCTCTATTCAGGAATTTAGACAACGGATGAGTCTAGTACTGGTACATAACAGGATTAGCCAGGGAGATCTTGTGCAGCAACCAGGGAATATTAAGAAAATTCTGTTCAGGGCCGATTGGGCGGAGACAGTCAATTGCATTGCCTCTTATTCAACCTATCATGCAAGAGAGTGTCTACCGCTGTATCTCCAGCAATTTCCTTTTCCTAACATTAGTATGACTTGTATGCATTTTAGGCTAAACCAACTTCCTATCCTCGACAGGATTAAGCATTGGAGGGACTACTCATTGTTGGTTATTAACAATCTATCCGACAATAACTGTAGGGTCTGCATAGTTTATGGCTCTCCTGAAACCCTGAGACAATTGGTTATCGTGTGTCCTTATTTTGAGGACAAACGTGCAATTTGCTTCAAGGAAGACATTGCTTGCAGTTCGGAAGTATTTTGGTGCAGATGCATGTGGGGTACTAGTATTTCTTTGGTCCTAGCCCTAAATGTGTTTTTTTTAATTGTATAACAATAGAATTGGATAAGACAAATTTGAAAAGTATATTATGATTATATTGTGACAGGTAGACTTTCTGAAACTGAATTGACTCTATTTTCCTTTCTTTTATGTGGATTTTATGTGAGTTAAATGTTTTTATGGTTTAATTATGTTGTGTAAGGTTTCTTACAAACCATTTTTGCAACAATAAAAAATACAAAAAACACCATGTTTCGTTCAACTAGCAAACCCCTACAAAATGCACCAACATTCTCCTAAACTCACCAAAAGCACTCAAGGTCCACCAAAAGCAACAATGTTTGTGCCTGTCCTGTCTCCTCCTCTCTCTGCAGCCAAACAGAAAGAGTGAAGGAATCAAGAACCAAGCTTGGCTTCATGAATAGTACTTAACCTGCTTTAACATGACTAAAGATTACTATTGTCTGGTTGACCTCCATTCTCTAGTCTTGGGCCCCACCAGTGAACAGCAGGGCTCTTGCCAACCCTTGAGACTAAGCCCTTGGAAAAACCCAGGGGAATCCTAGAAGTAGGCCGAATGAACCAGAACATGTTTGATCTTCCAGTAGGCCCGTTTCTTGAGGAGTGTCTCTATGTGCTACTACTAGATGTGTCCCTTCATGTGCCTACTTTTTGTCATGTTATCAACTGAATGCTCGGCAGAGATGGTTGAAGGGGTATAGAGGGAGAATGTTTGTTGTGTTCATGTTTGTAATTTATTGTTTCATTTCTTGGATATTATCATTGTGAAATGCCCTGTGTTAGTCTCTCCAGTCAGCACGTACTACAGCAATGGATGTTGGGATTAGAATCGGAATGCCTCTAATCACTTTCTGTGTATTGCCAATCCTATATTGTGTCCATGTTACTCTTATCTTTCTGATGTGTGACTTTAGATCTTTTTCCAATTAATAAGGGACTTCTTGAGTGATCTGATTCACTTGTGATATTTCTTTGATCAATGTCCCATTTATTTTCATTTATCTACGAATATTATCCTTGCTAAGATGACATATATGCAGTTGTAATGCATAAGTGACAGCCTCTGTATAAGAGAATTTCTCCACTTTGTGTTCTGAACTACAACTGCATATCTTTGACCCAAACAAGGGACAATACTTTTGTGTATTAATTTTCTTTTTTTTTTACTGAGCCACCACCGTCAATACTCTGACAGAATGTTAGAGGAAAGGATCTAAAACATGTCAAGCCACACCGCTGAGTCTCAAATCTCATGTTGCTGCCGCTTCCCGACATGAAGATTATTACTACCAGGAGAGGGTCAGTGAATGGAAAAAAGCAGAAGTCTTCAAAATCACAATTGACTCATTTGAATTCAAGAAGTCCCATACTAACTGGGTAAGGACTTCAGTCTCGCCTCAAGAAAATAAGAACAGAATCAACACTATCGCATCAGTAAAACACAGAGACCAATTAGATTAGACTACCACCCAAGTACAAGACGCAAACTAGGATTTTGAGCCCAAAATAGGCAGAAATAGATTGTCATTGAATTTCAGAAGCAAAATAATTATTGTACGCCCAACCAAGTAAGTGCTTGAAACACGTGTAGACTTGAAGATATTCTGCCACACAAAAACGTTCTTGTGACTATAAAATGAAATGATGACAATGTCGTAGTTTAGCTCGTACAACAGTTTATAAAACAATAGAAGTTGCTATTGTAGCTGAACTAGCTAACATTGACGTGCAGAGCCATACTAACCATGTGTCATAAATGAACAAGTCTCCATTTTTGGTTTTGCCCAATTTGATGTGGTGCAACCCACACAAGTAACCGTGATAAGATTGATTCTTCTCTGCAGGATGTTTTACATAAAAAAGATCATATTAAAGAGCCGAGAGAGGTTTGATAAATGTATCAATTTTAAACTTCAGAGAGAATGATTTCCTTTAAAAACAAATGTAAGTTGAACCTTATTGTGGCGTTCATCCCCTGTTTCAGGTGCTGAAACGGGGGATAACGGCCCCGCAGCCCAAGTTATCGGCTCGAGAGAAGCTGAGAAGAAGGTCCGGCTGTGGCGGCGAGGGTTGCCACAACCAAAATAAGGTAAGTGGGCCCGTGAGGGTTAGTAAATAAAAAAAAAAACTGGCGGAGGGTGGGGGAAGGTGGAGGCGGGGCGAGCCGGCTGACAGGCAGCTTAGAATGCGGGCTTACACCGGATGTTCAAGCCCACGTTCCTAGCCAACTGATTGTTTGGCTCTCCCACACCAGGTGATAATATGGGCAATACAACTGTATTTTCCTAATTAGTTTTTGAAATGTGTGGCTTTCTAACTTTCTGCATTCAGAAATCATTAAGGCTCAATAAATCTAGTCCAAGTGCTGCCACTGACAGGGCTATTTGTACAATAGTTCGGGGTCCACAAATGTGGAATCGTTTGCTGCTTTCGGATACAGAGTCTTTAGGAGTTGTTGCCTATTTCACTGAGTTCTACAGTATTTAATGTTAATTCCCAGAGGTATGAGTTTTCAACATAATAGATACAATAAAAAGGGAAAATGACTGCATGATAATGGCTTTTGCATATTGGTTCCCTCTGCAATCATGGGTCTATGGAAAATGTCTTATTGAGGGAACAATATTGGATATAGAATTAGTGTTATCAATAGTAAAATCACTATTAATGTTAATATTTCTATACTTAATAATCATAATAATAACCTGAGGATTTTATATAGAGGCTTTACCCCCACTTTTAAGCATTGTGATAGTAGATGTTATTATCAAACATGTAATGATACTCAATGTATCCAGCTCCAAATGATGGAGACCTGAGTCACCTAAAACTCTGACTTCCAAGTCAACCACAGATCTCTCAAGCAAACATTTAGTTCACTGAGTTATCTTATTAGTTTCCATCTATTCAAAATCAAATATCTATTAAAATACGGTGAAATAGTTTAAACTTACTTTCCACATGAGCGATAACTAGAGACTGCATTATCTCTAAATTCTTCTGTTGGCTGCTATTTACCCAGGTGCTGCATGTGCAACACCTGCAAAGCAGTGGAGGAGGCACCTATCTCGCGCCATCTGCAGAACCATGAATGCACCATGACCTTATTTGAAGTTAACTTATTAAAGCCCAAGGCAATCTACGCCCGAAGACAATAGCTTAGCTTAGCTGCAGCGAAGCAGTGATATGAATTCAAGACATTTTGCTTCTGCACGCAGTTTCAGATCATAGCAGTATATATTGCTTTCCTGGGCCCATTGGGTTACAGATAGGTTTCCCATTCTGGGTACTGTTACACTACAAGCATTATTTATTGTAGAGGGGCAGTACCAATAACATACCGAGGCCCTCATAGGAATTCTGAGAGGACCTCTGTAGCTGCCGATACAGAGGTCCTGGTAAGAAATAAGAGATTTCTTACCAGGACCTCTGTATGTTGTCAGTGGTACTGCATGTCTCCAAACAATAACGCTTGTGATGCAAGCATTATTTGTTGGAGAGCTGCAGTACCAATGACAACAGTCTATGTTGTCAGTGGTACTGCACCTCTACAAAGAATAATGCTTATAGTGCAAGGTAATGCTCAGATCCCAGGATTTTCATAGCTGCCTTAATTATTTCACTTTTGGAAAATGTTTGTGCTCTGAGTATGTTGTGTACGTCGTTCAAGCATTTCTATCTCTGTTAGAGGGATATAAATTAATAAGAGAATCACAGGGTCATGCATCCAGTTTCTGAATTTGGGATTCACTTTAGAATGGGTAGAAATGCCCATCGTCCTACTGCTTTGTGCAGTTGCATAAAACGTGGGGAAAAATGTATCAGAATGTGTTCATACATGACAATAAAGAAATGTCAGATTTCCTTTGAGGTCATCTGCACTGGGTCGAAAATGAGCCCCATTGAGGGCAACACTACAATGTGGGACAACTGCAGCCATGCTGCAATTATACATAGAACCAAAGGATGTACTCCCCACTTATGCTGGTACTCCTTTCCCCCCTTGTCCTGTCCATCCTCACCCCTTGTGCTCCTGTTGAGAGGCAAATGAAAACGTCATCCATAGCTTCTGCCCCTCCCCCAGTTCATTACTGCACAGGTGAGAACCGTTACTTACTAAGACAACCGTACCACCCTTATCTCGGGCAGGTACAATAGGAGATGGCCATGATCTAAGCTGGAGATGGCATGAGTAACCAAACTGGACAATGCTTGTGCCTGCATTCGACACAAAGCAAATGTGCACTCAACATGAAGAATGCATACATTAGGTAATATATGCATTCATACATGAATAATATTAACATAGCATCCATAAGACATAAAGAATACTAACAAAAGCAATGAATAAGAAGAATGCAACATGAACGACATGTGAAGATAGCTCACTAACATAGAAACCTAACAGTGATGGGCAGCCATCTTTTACTAAATGGAAGCCACAACATGCTTCTAATTAAACAAAATACCTCAAGCCTTCACAAGAACACAAAATGCTAAAACCACAGAAATAAAGGTCTGTGCAGAGCTCAGGCAGGGGCAGGTAACCACAGCCGAGCTTACCACGAATTAAGGGAGGGTCAGAACATTACAGTAAAAGCATGAGATAGCAATTTGCAGGATGCAAGAAGGATAATCCCAGAATAATTTATGTCTAATAAGAGGGCAACCAGCCTTTGTAGGCCAGGTGTAGGACAACTGTAAGCCAAAAGACTCTATGAAGTGTTACTCAAGAGTGTCCTCAGTGGCAAGAGAAAACATAACACTACGGCACAGGTAGTATAGCTCAGTGGCAATGTGCTTGTGTTGGAAGCAAGATGATGCAGAGCAACACAGGTATGAATCCCGGGTCCATGCTGAGAAAACCTCATTGGTATTAAGTGCATTATAAAAACACAATTATAGTTACAACACCTGCATCGATATTAGCTAAACTCCCAGTAAAAGAAGGGGGAAATAATTCCAAACACGTGACACATAATTGAAGAACACTGTCTATTCATTAGCAACAAGCACAACCGGGGCACCAGCATTATTCCTCACACCAATCCCCAGACTTGAGACTCCAAACAAGGCCAAATACAAAGAGATCACCCTGGTTCATGGCCTACAAAAGACGGATGGTAACTTCTTTAAACCTCTCTCCCCTACTCCTGTCTGGCTCATGTCTTGACGACCTGTCAGTTTCCCAAAGTTGGTTTGTAAGAAGCCAACCAATGAAAATCTCCAATGTTACGCCACCCACAAAGTACACAGGCCAGCCTATTATAAATTGCTGATATTGTTTCATTTTTACCTTTATCAATTTAGAGGTGGTCGCAGGAGAAGCCATCAGACAAGTGTTATCCAATTAGAAATGTAACCCCCATAAAGTGCATGTGTAATCACCTCTATTAACCAACCCCCATTGCATGGAGGTTTTGGTAACTAATTTTACAGTATGTCAGTTATGACAAATGTTGAATATGTAAACCATTGTTTTTTATGTAACCAATGAGACCATCAAAAATTCTATGCTTGCATGCTGTCCCTGCTTTATTTTGATTATAATAAAGGTGGGGTTTGCCTTGCACTTTGTCTATTTTAGTTATTGAGTCCATTTTGAAGAACCTGTGTGTAATTTGGGATTTTCCAGGCCATCTTAACACTTCCTTCCTCCCCCCCTTTGTGCTTTCCATCCTGCCGGTTGTGCTGTTCCTTCTCCAACGCTTGAGCTGCCCCTCATCACCCATTGCGCTGTTGCTCTGTCCCTTTTGCACTGTCCTCTTCCCCATTATGCTGTTGCTCCTTCCTCCTTGCTCTCTCCTTTCCCCTTGCTCCGATACTCTTTTCCCCGTCAATCTGTCACTCCTTTCCCCTTGCTCTGTTGCTCCTTCCCCCTTGCTCTGTTGCTCCTTCCCTCCTTGCAGTGTCGCTCCTTCCCTCCTTGTGCTGTCGCTCCTACCGCCCTTGGCTGCGCTCCTTTGTCCTTTGTGCTGTCGCTCCATCTCCTTTTTCTGTCCCTCCTCCCTTGTGCTGTCCCTCCTTTCCCCCATTTGTGCCATTATCCCCCCCCCCCCCATTGGCACTGCAATTCCTTCCTTCAAATGTTGTACAGTGCTACAGTGTACGGTTGCTGGCCTAGCTTGTATCAACTGGATTTTATTATTCTCCCACGTGTTGCCATTTATTTCTTATTCCTCCCCCCAGAGTGCTTCCCTCTCTCCCGGCACTGCCCTTCATTAGCTGCCTTGCTGCCATTTCTTCATACCTGTCCTGTCAGTCCTCCTTCCTTCTCTCAATGCTAAATGTAAAATGCAATAAACTACAAACGCCAGAACTATTGGCATTGCCAATGTTTGTTAAAGACATCGGGAGTGCTGCAAATCAGGTAAAGGCACTGCTGCATTAGACATAAGAATTGTGTCTAGCACAGAGCAGATGACACTTTTTCTTCCCAAGAACTGCATTAAACTTATGGCGAAGGGGATGACCTGGTAACTTCTGCTGGGCTGAGCCTTTTGGGCTGGGACTGAGCCTGAATTGCATAGTTTTTTTTTCCCTTGCATAAAGGCACGGCCAGTTCAAAACAGATGTTTTGGACAGCTGCCCATAGCCATCCCAGTGGTTATGAATGATTTTAACCAGTTCCACCCATCACTCTTTTGTTTTCCAAGGTTTCAGGGGAGCATGTAGTGAGTGTGATAGCTGCTGTTCAATGCTGTTGCTACCAATGTTATTCTCGCGGTTTTACTTGACCATGTTCACTGTTTTATGGACCTTATGCTTTTGGCAGCCATCCAATACACTTTCAAATGCATGCTAGTCAGGTGCAGCCAGAGACTTGCCTTCGCCTGAGTATTTAAACCTCATTCTCAAAAAGCTAGCCAGGAAACAATAGCCAAAATCAAATTGCAGTCTAAGGCTAACAAGCATTGGCAATGCCAACGGTTTGGGCTTTTGTGTAAGCATGGGAAAGGCACTTGCCAGGCACTGCCATAGTGGTATTAACTGGCCATTGATGGTAGCAGGAGCAAAATGGTGTGAGTACCTGTGAATCTAGAAAAACAAGGGCTTTGAACACACCTTAATACTGCGCCAAAAATGATAGGAGAAGACTCTAAAGCGTGTTGGTGGTAAAAAGACTTTAATTTCATATATCCCTTTAACATGACACGTGTCTCGGCAAGGTGCCTTTCTCAAAACAGGGCATATCTTAATGTGACAAACCATAAATGCAAAATGAAAAGTGATACATTGAAAAGGAAATAAAAACAAATGTAATATGCCATCATTAAAAAAATGATGTCAACCCATTGTATTTGTGCCAGTCAAAAAAATTAGATAAAAATCAAAACAATACAATTGACAATATACAATCTAATTTCCGATTAAATAAAATGAAATAATGGACAGAGAAACAAGGGTGGGGATGAGGGAAGGATGATTGGGTGCAGAAGGAAAAAATTGCACGTAGAATTGAGTTAGTGAGTAGGTAATAATGCACATCTATATAGGACTGATGGTACAGTAAGGGAAAAGGGATGTTGTTCCTTACCCAAAGTTCTATCTTGAGGTCATTTGTACAGTGTAGATTGGTAAAATTACTGGGATAAATCCCAACTGGATGGGTAGAGGGAGAGACAAGGAGGGGGAAAGATATGGAGATTCCAGTCAATGGTATAGCATAGTCACCTGTTTGAACTGTTTTCAAAAAAATAGAAAACGGGGGTGTAGTTATTGGTTCAGTGGATCGTGATGGTGGACTGCGGGTCTAGAATCTAATAGCAGTGCCTGGCCAACACCTAATACTTATAGACTGTGGCTTTGCTAATCCTTGTTTTTAACAGGAGTTCAGTGGAGGACATACATGCTGCTAATAAATCGAGTGGCTGAAGGCAGACCTGTTTAAGACATTGTTATTACACCAGTAGCATGTTTGCAACTCCAATTAAGCCTTTAAGTCTCGGATACTGCTTTGAAAAAACACTGGCTGGCACTTTGAGTGCACAGTTTGATGTTAAGGCTTGATTGAAGCAACCTCAGAGTTCCCATGAGGTGGTGTGCTAGGTGGGGAGGGGCAGAAACTGTGTGAGAATGGGCATAGGAATTAGCATGGCAGTGGGCAGTCAATGGGTGGGCGAATAACCAAACAACACCTACAAGCTTTGTGTCCCTCCATATGCCATTTCTCCCTACCTGTACGGTAATGCAATAGTTTCAGTTTATAGGTGATGCCACCTAATAGCTCAAGATACAAATGGTTTGCAGTGATGCAGAGCATGGGAAAAGAAGTTAATTAAAAGAAGATAGTTGTCTTTATTATCACTTCATTTGGTTCTGTGAAAATGCATTATCGTTTCTTCATTGAATAAATGTGTGGTTAAAGTAAGTTTATTTTTCAAGCACTTCTTTTTTGATTCCTCACATCTTAAGTAAAACTGTGAGGAACTGATGCTGCGAACAGGAGATTTCAGTGAACAATCGAAAATATCTTAAAATTCCAATGTACGACCTTCCAACAGAAGGCTAACATGTCATCAGAAGACAGTAAGAGGAACTGTGAACGAGCAGATTCAACTGGAAAAGTACATAGCAGAGACAAGGCCATTGTTGCATGTACGAGTAGCGTTCCCATCTGTGGAAAGGAAAAGGGATTATAAATGCGCACAAATGACGATGAAAAATGGCCACAGCTTTAACAGTTCGCATTTTCTCTTTTCCAAGATGGCACTGCCCTAGGCTATGTCTGTCACGCTATTTCCATTTCCTGGTAATGCCACATTTAAATTTCAGGAAGAAGGGTTTGAAATTAAATGTGGGATAAATGAGCTATGTGTCTCAGTTGATTAATTTCGCTACAGTGGATGTTTTTGTCTGTTCTTAATATACATGCAAACCTCTGGTATCCCGGAAATGCTTCAAAGAGATATATTGGGGGAAGAGGGCCATATTATGAGCTGTAGCATGAACGTGGCAATGACTTCTCCGGATGAATTGTATTTACCAGTAAAATGTTTGTTTGGTAAATGTAGTTTACAGAAACAATTCTGCATGACTCCATAGCACAGGGTTAGGCCACAGGAAATCTTGGGGACCATGACTACTTAGGAATGTCGTCCTTGTCGCATGACGTTAGCTGCTCATTCGATGGTGGGCAAGTGATATGGAGAGTGAATGAAAGAGTCATATTTTGGGTTTACATGTGTACATTTCTTTCAGAGGAGCAAGAGCCCAAATGTATAGTGAAATACACTCCTCTTATTTACGATTTCCAGTGACAAAGCATTTCAGCCCCTGCCACTGCTTTCCAGAACTTTGAGCAAAGCTGTTTCTACCCACTCCATATTGTAATATCTAAGCCACTTCATTTCCACAAGGACATCTTATCACACTGAATTGGACTGTATTTATATCACACGGGGAATAAAGTTTTCAGAGGGTATTCTGCAGCCAGCAAATTTTAGCATCTCTTGGAAAGAACGCTGTTCATGGTTATGCTGCATACGTATTCCAAAGGAGGGATTATATAAACTATTTTATGCAGTGCAATTTTCTTTGAATGGACGCACATTATGGACCACGTCCACATAGCATAAGAATTAGCTCGTCACTCTTCTTGGTTTGCCCAGATTTCCTAGCGTCAGTTAAATCATATATTGTAACCCTTATCCGCCTTTTCATTAGAAAAACGGGTTGAGCCAGAATTTCCATTTCTAAAAGCAACTTTTCCTCCATAGTCCATGTACCCTCAAACGTGTTGCATTTGTTTTAGTATCCTGATTTGACTTTTTGCAGTGGAGTACAGCCTTCTGCCACACTCCACTGGGCTTGCCACCTGCTGGTAACATTCAATCATTGTGCAAAGTAACTTCTAGTATTGCGCAATATGGTTTTTGTGTTTTATAACCCTAAACACCCTGTAAGGCATTTTTGGTGATTGTACAATGTGCCTCAGAACAGACCAGTGGCAGCCGTATGTATTTCTCTTAATTTTATAACTTTTTACAGAGCCCTACCGTGTTTACTGCTTGTGGCTCCAGAATGTGGCTAGGCCTGGCATGGCCATGGCATGAGGTCTTTTGTTTGTTCCTTTAGCCATTTTGTCCCTTTGCCCTCTCCCTGCCTTTCCAGGACAGTGACCTCTTGTTTTGGGCATGCATTTGCCAGTGAAAGCTGCTTCTTTTCACAAGCTTCTGCAGGTCATGCGTGTAGTCACACAGGAAGTGGGCTGGCCAGGCCCCAATCCACACTATTGGTGCCAGGGTGCCTGGTGTGCATGTGAGCATAAGGAGCCCACTGGCCCCTTATTGTACCACTGCTGGTGTACATGTGTTAGCCAGATCTTGCCATTGGTGGACTGGGTGTGTGCGTTCTCACCTGATAGGATAAGAGAAGGGGATTTGCACCTGTTCCTCAGATGTGAAGAAAGAGCCAAGTATTCTGAGGAGCCCAGCAGAACAAACAACGACCCTGAGACTCATTTGAGGAGGTCTGGTACCCGAATCCGCTGCTGTCCCAGTGGAGCCCTACTTTCTGCCTTATCTCAGAAGACCTGTAAATGTTCTTCGAACCCTTTAGGTGGTGGCAGCAATCATGCACAACGTCTTCTGGTTACCCTGCAAGTGAGCTTGTTTGGAAGTGTCACTCAGCCATTCAGTGGGCTGTCCAGCTCAATACTTGGTTGCGGTGCAGGAGCTCTGCTGTTCTGTGTTCCGACCTGAGACTCTGAAGAATCCTAGCTTGATCTCTAAGGCACCCTTCTGCTGAATTTCATCCCAGCACCATTGGGCCGCGAGAGAGAAGGCTGAGTCATACCATGACAGTTGGGTCCCTTGTACCATGGTGCTACAGTGACAAGCACTGAAGACGGTTTTCCAACATTCCTTCCAGTGCCCTGGGACTTGCTGCATCAGTGGTTGCTTCTGATCTTTACTAACGTAACAGCTCCTGTGCCATACCAGACCTGAAGACACACCTGCAGTGGCTGTGCATCTGGCAGCTGAATGGAGGGTGGGAAATCATACCTCTGGCGACCCCCCTACTCTGGATCAAAACCGAGCTAAGGGAGGTGAGTAGTGAAGTCACTTATGGGTGGCCCTTTGTTAATCGAAACACCTTTACATTGAAGGGTAGTTGTTGGCCTTCCCTTTGGCTTGGTAGTGTTTGCCACCGAAAGCCCTCCAGAAGCTGGGAACAGCTTTGTTCACTGTAGAAGATCCTCTCCTGACTCTTGGAACCAATTTTACCCCTTCAGAAATCTTCTAACTTCTTCCTGCACCTTAAGTATTTGTGAACGTACGCACAACCATTGAGTACGAGGCTCCATTCATTTTAGGGCTGGACCCCTAAAGATAGGATTCCTACCTCTGGAGACTGTTAGTGCTCCATAACTTATTTACCTTATTCCATTACAGCTATTGGTGGAGTTATTAACTTTCTCGAACTGACTCCAGTGATTTTATATACGTTACATAGTGTGCTGCTTGTGTGGTATTTTACTAGAGCGTTTCTTCAATCATTGGTGTTATTTGGCCTATAATAAACAGTATACTTTTGTGTACTACTGTCTAATTGTAATTCTTGGTATTTCATTGTGTCCCCGCAATGGAGACCTCTGATCACCCTCACTCCTCCTGAGATTTAGAGTTGACTGCTCTCCAAGCTGGTCTAGCTATCTTCCCAGAAGTGTCCCTTGTTCATCTAGCAAGGGTGGCGTCCTAAAGATCTGTTCCCCAGGCCAGAGTTTAAAACTCCAGTCTTTCCACCTTCATTTCTTTTCTCTCTTTCTCTCTTTCAGTCTTTCAGTCTTTCTTTCCTTATGTCTCTTTTCTTCTTTCTTTCCTTATGCCTTTCTTTTCTTCTTTCCTTATGCCTTTCTTTCCTTATGTCTTTCTTTTCCTCTGTCTTTCTTTCTTTTCTTCTGTCTTTCTGTTCTTCTGTCTTTCTTTTCTTTCTTTCTTTCTCTTTTATTTAAATGTTTTCTTTCCTTCTTTTTTCTCTTTTATTTCAATCTTTCTTACTTTCCTTTTTTGACTCAGAAAACACCTTCATTATTCAGTATAACCATTTTCACAAAGTACAAAAAGCATGTCACTTATTTTAGAATGTTCATTGTAGTACAAAATCTGAAATGCAGTCCTTCTTGTGAAAATCACTTTTTTTATTATTATTAAAACATATGTGTACAATTATTCATGTAGGGTTAGTAAACGAAATCCATTTTTTACAAACAAAAACGTAATGTATGTAATTAAAAAAATAAAATAATGATTATCAGACACACATAGTTGCAAGCATAAGGAATCTAATAGAAGCTTTTCAGATTGCTCAACGTCCCCCGTTTCAACATGCATCTAGAATTCTTTATATCTCATCACGGAGCCTATTACAGGTTTTAAACTATCACTGCATATTGTACAAAGGGCCTTCAACAGGATATAATGAATACATGTTCACCCCAGACACATTCATATGATGATTCTGTAACAGTAACCTGCAAAGGTGACATTGTATTCCTTGATCTCTTGATGCTCAAATGACATGGGTTTAGGAAAACTAATGGTCATTTATGATTATCCAACTGTCTGGGTTCGTGTCAGTGGGTTTCTTTCTGAGGTTTTTACCTTGAATAGAGGCATGAATCATGTGTGTCCATTCTCACCACTGGTGTCAACCATGTCACAGACTTTCAGAGAGAATGGTAACATTTACAGCATAGAATATACCGGAAAAACCTTTAAGGTAGCCCTGTTAGCTGATGACCTCCACCTCCGCTTCCTCACCCTCAACCTAAGATACCAACTCTAATGAATCTCCTGAAGGATTTTCAACAAGCCTCCAGTTCCCTAGTTAACTTGGATACTTTGAAACGTATGAATATCATTATTCCGTATGAATATCATTATTCCACCAACTCAAAAATCTCCTTTAAGATGTTCGACAAACTCACTGAAATACCTGGGGGTCGGTTTAAATACTAAATCATAGGGCCTATTTACAATAAACGTCCCCCAACTCCTATCTGTGATTAAGGAAGAGTTAGGTTCTAGTAGAATAGTGACTTCATGATTTGGAAGGATTTTCGGAGTAAAGATATATTTCCGTCCTAAACTTTTACACATGTTCCATGACCTTCCAGTATGTGCCCCCTCTGAAGGTCCTTTTATTTGGAAGAATTTGAGTCCACTCCCTTGTACATGAAGGGAACGTTCCTGAGCAGATATTACAACTTATTAATATGCCTCACAGCTGCAAGTTGTTGGAGATTGCCTGAAACCTCAGTCTGCTAAGTAATTAATTCTTTAGGAGGATGCAGAGGTGGTCTGGCTGCTTCATTACCTGTTTTGGCCACACAAAGGAAATAGGCCCCTGGAAGCACATTTACTACCCACAACAAGAACTACCATAATGGGATGGGACAGACTATCAAAAAGGGGTTCAATTCCTTGATCCATTGGTCTATTCTTTTCTGTGCAAGGCAATTTCCAGTTCGCACCTGCATATAGGGTGATGCTTTTGCCAACTGGCCACAGGGTGCTTGTCGCTCATTTGCTCTTAGGGGATAAGATCAAGCCCTTTAACCTATGCAGGGATGGGGTTGGTCTAGAGAAGGAAAGATATAGGCACCTCAATCTGTGCAACTGGATGCTCCATCAAGATATTAAGAAAGAGGACACTAGACTGCTTAACTGTGAAAAACGGATGTTCTCCATGCTAGACTCCAAAGGACTCAAATGCAAACTCTTTGTAGATCTGTAAACCTTTAAGGGGGATGTGTATTTGTATTGAGTACATGTTGTGTCCTGGCATACACATTTGAAGCTGGAAAGACAGGGCAAACATTTTGGTTGAGGGCAGGCCCATCCTCCATTGGCACACACCACAAGGAAAACGACTTCAAAATGGTGTTCCTGTCTGTGAAAGCACCTTGGGTACAATTTAATGAGATTATGATTTTTAAAGAGCGGCACGCCAAATGAACAAAAGTGCTTTCAGTTTGATACTAAAAACACAATGCAATCAGTTTTCTTGAAAAGAAAACCCACTTGGAACCTAACCATACTGAGAATCAAAAAAAAAATCGCATTACATTACTCTTGTATACTATTGGGAATTAGTGCGCCCTATTACTTCCAAGTGACCCACTCCCTGGATTTAGTATAAAAGAGGCTAAAGGCCAAATCTGATTTGGTTACTTAGCTTACAATAACTGGTGAATTTCTGGGGGTTTTCGGTTTTACTTGTAACTGTAACGTCCGTTTTTTCATTGATTTGTTTTTTTACATTTTTTTTTTTAAATTATAGCGACTTAACCATAACGTCCCTTTAACAATGTTTTTCATTGAATTTCATGGGTTTCTATTAGTGCACCCTAATTTGCTACAACTTACTAATATCATACTTATCCCAATATAACAAAATTTGTCTCCAATGTAGAAAGTTTCACCTTAAAATCCTACAATTTCCCACCTTCTAGCATCATTTTTACCACTTCTGTACACTTTTTACAACTTTTTCAACTGTTTTTGTGTACGCCAATGTTCGCGAACGTCTGAAGTCATTGCAGGCTTTCCGGACAGTGGGCCTCATTACGACTTTGGAGGTAGCCATGGCGCTATTACTCTTAGCAGTGCAGGGTGGTGGCGCGAGTTATGGTTGCTTAGCTCACCATAACTGGCGAATTTCAGAGGATTTTCGGTTTTACTTGGAAGCATAACATCCCTTTAACAAAGTTTTTTTTACTGAATTTCATAGGTTTTTAGTAGCACAACTTAACCATAACATCCCTATAACAAAGTTTTTTTCACTGAATATAGATAATGTAAATTTGATAAATGTTTACTAGGATGCCATTAGTTTATATACATATAACATAGAACATATTGAGCCCCATACCTGTGCTAGTGCATCTGATATCTGCGAACCATGCGCCTGTTCATGGATGGACTCGGACAACATCAACACTATCCCAAAACTCAGGGGGTATCTTACATTGTTATATCATCAAAAAAAACACTAAACATCTGCAAAAAGCAGCACATAAATACATTACACTCAATAATAAACAAAAAGTGAAACTGTGTATGTAAGACACTAAGGGCCTCATTCCAAGTAGAGCGCAAAGGGATAGCGGGGACCGTTAAGGACATCGGTGCCGATAATCCCTTTGCGCCCTATTCCGAGGTCCCTTTGCGGGTCCTGCTAAGGCCGTCTGGTTTTACCAGGCAGCCTTAGCGGGAGCCGCAAAGGGTCTAGGGAGCAAATAACGGTACCGAAAATTGCGTACCGTTATTTGCACCTTCACCATTCCCATTGAGCCCTATGCGGGCTCACATGGGAATGGGGAATGTTATTGTCAATGGGGACTTACGGGTCCCGTAAAGGTCCGACTAGACTGGTAAATCCCCATTGAATGAGGGTGGACTCGGTGCCGTTATTGGAGGCAGTCATGGTGCTATTAGCGCCATGGCTGCCTCAATCTCGGAATGAGGCCCTAACAGTGCAATTACATAGCATATGCAACATAGTGGAATATACCAAAGCACAATAAATATGCCTCCAACAGAATTACCTCACAGAAACTGCACAGCAAAAATCAACAGGACACCTACGCAACAGTAACTGCAAAACTTTGCAAGAAACTAGTGAGTACACTACATTTAGTGTATATATTTATACACTTTCTGTATTAGGTACACTAAAACTAATATATATTTTCTTTACACAGAAATGTCCAGTACTTTGGAATGGCTGGAAGAAAATGTTCCTCAAGATGAAATGAGTGAAGACAGTGATACTAATGGTAGATACTACACTTCTCTATATAATCCAATTAATAACCATTACTGTATGTGTACTTAACACATTTTCTTTTAACAAACCATACAGACATTAAAAATATTATACCAAGAGAGACGTTAGAAAATCCTCTGCAGCGAATGGAGCTAAAATTGGAACTGTTAATGAAAAATGTCATTCTTATAAAAAGTTTGCAGAGGACCATATAAAAGACAAAATTAAATATCACTGTCCCACATGTACCTGTTCACCCTCTCCATGTCCCACCCAACTATCCCGAAAACTTCTCCAGCAAAAAAAACCTGTTGATGAGAATTCCATTCCTTCCTCCCCTACCATCCAGCATGTCCAAACCCCTAATTCCCCTGTATTTGTTTCAGTTTCTGCTTCCCCCTCTCTTTTTGGAATTTGTATAAGTTTATACAATAATAAAATATTTAGTGTGTTAGTATATTCCTCTGTCTTATATTTTTTTTTTAAAGGCAGTTAGGGTGTCTGCGGACAGTGCAACTGTCTGGGATGTCCTCAATTAACCAAAATGGGGGAGTCCTAATGACACTATACCTGTTTGTATTGTTGACAATCAAAATGGAGGTGTCCTTAGGACACACAATGTCCTCCTGTCTGTAATTAACCAAAATGGGGGTGTCCTAGGGATACCTGTTTGAATTGGCCGTAGACAAAATGGGGGGTGTCTGCAGAACACTAAAGACGCCCCCATGTTCGTAGCTTTGTAAAATAAGACTACTAAGAACATTTCCCCTGTTCACATTATCCGTAACCAGAATGAATATGTCCGTAGAACACGTAGCACGTCTGCATGTCCGCAAAGTTGTGATGCACATTTTTTTTGTTCGGGTACCTGAACACTGTCCGTAGAACAACCACGCTCATGCGTAGCACACCCTTGCCCCTATAAACATCGGCCTGTCCGCAACTGTCCGCCACACGTGTCACACTTTTTTTCAGGGACTGGAACACTTCCCTAGAACACCCGCACGCATGCATAGACCCGACCCCACGCATTTGGTGTCCTACGGACAGCTGCCCCATTCGCCAACGTGTCCTCGACGTCATCATGTGACCGCACCCACGCTAAGCTTAATGAACAATGTCTGGGCTCCCGGACACCTAAAAAGGGTTTTTCTCAGCAATCCAAGGTATTTTCCTGTCGAAAGTTCACCCTTGCACATGTCCCACACTATGTCCCTAGTGATCTGCATACTTTTTGGAATTTTTTTAGCCCTTTCTTGGTGTTCAAAATGTTCAGGGACAGTGTGGATGTCCACGGACATATCGTAAATCTGAACTTTAAATAGTGTGCCCCATTTACCCTTTGAGGTTGGCTCTCAAAAGAGACTTTTTTTCTTTTTTGCAGATTCTTCAGAAACACCTTTTTATTTTTTTTTTAAAGTTTTTTCCCTTATTTTCCTACAAAAATCTTCACATTAGCTTCTCCAAAGCAGCCCTTATGTTTGTTCCAAAACAGCATGGCATTTCCCATAAAAGATAAAGACATGCCATCTTCTTTAAAGTAATCAACATTACCAGAGTCAATGTTCTCTTTGTTGCAAAAGAACATGCCAACTCTATTCATAAAAGCAAACATGCCCGCGTTGATTTAGCACATACCAACATTTTGTTGAGGACAAAAAACAGAACTATTGTCCCATACTGCCCTAGGTACCAAAGCAGAATAACCTTCACATTTGGAAGCACTTTCTTGACTGCCTGAACCAGGTTTTGCAGATTTTGCAACAGAGTAGGGGCACTGGCCCAAATGCAAAGCACCACAGTGCAGAACAACCACATGTGGACTATAATACCCAGCCATATCCTGACAAACTTCTAACATTGCCTGCAAATTAAAATCAGGCACAGGGCTCCACACCACTTCCACTCCTTTTGGTTTGCCACATTCCTAGATTTAGCATACTGCTCCAAACCATTCACAAACCTATCTCCAAGCACCACCACCCTGACTTTCTCCACCTCCACCATCTTCACTACACACAGCCTCTCTCAATACGAAGCAGAAGCTCAACACCTGATTGGCTAATCCTCAAAATACACTACGATTTCATGCTCAGAAGCCCCAGATGTGCATTTCCTGTCTGTGAACAGCCGCGCTGTCCGCGGAGCACGTAAGTAACACTGGGGCAGCCCTTCTACCATTTCCATTTCACTCTCTTCACCATTCCCTCATTGGCTACTGTTAAGCAGTTACACAACCATCCACCAATCACATTTCTATTTTATTTTTTACATTTGTAGAGCGCACTGCAGTCCATAGACATCGAGGTGATATTACATGAAGGTGTATGCAAGAAAGATTATGTATACATAGAAAACAAAGGTACTTGGTTACAGAGAGAGAAAACGGAGCGTGGTTACATAGGACATTTGTCTGCCTGCAGAGATCATGGCAGGAAGGTTAGACAAACAGTCTGGTTTTTAAGGCTTTGCAGAAGGCTAAGTGAGAGTCAATACCCCTGAGGTGCGTCGGGTAGAGCATTCCAGTGTGAGGCTGCTAGAGCTGGGAAGCTCAAACCGCCTGCACATACTCTGCAGGTCTTGGGTGTAGAAATCAGGTTGGTGTAGGCAGATCTAGAGGGCCTGGCAGAGGTGGGTCGTGAAATTCTCTGGACAAGGTAAGGTGGAGCAAGGTCATGGAGGCATTTATGGGTGAGGGAGAGGATTTTAAAGATGATCCTCTGTCTAATGGGCAGACAGTGGACCTGCCTTCTAAGGTCAGAAATGTGGTCTTTCCTGGAAAAACCATGTGGCGGCCCTGAGGGCGTTGTTCTGGGCAAGTGGGAGCTTAGCAATATTTTTGCCGGAGGTTCCACCAAGGAGCGCATTGGAGTAGTCCAACCTGGATCCTATCATGGCCCTGACAGTAGTGAGGCCATTTTGAGAGGATATGAAGGGTCTTGCTCCGTAGATGAGCTTGGAGTAGTATGCAGTTGAAGAGGCTATGGCATTAACATGCCTGTCCATGGTGAGATTAGAGTCAAGGTAGACTCCTAGAGTCTTGACTGTTTGGGATACCGCAATTGGTATGTTGTCAATGGTAAAGGAGGAGTATTGTTTGTCGAGGTTGCCTAGAATTGTTGGTGACCCAATAAGTAGAAGCTCGGTCTTCTCGCTATTAAGACATAGCCAGTTGTCTGCCATCCAAGCTTGGATAGTGGCGTAGATGGAGTTGAGGGTGTTCTTGTCCAACTCTGTCACCTGAGAGCGGGATGAGCACTTGGGTGTCATCCGCATAGTTGGTGTATGAAATGGCATCGAGGAGATTGTAGAGAGGCCGAGTGAATAGGTTGTACAGGGTGGGCGCTATGCAGGAGCCCTGGGGCACCCCACATTTGATGTGACTGGGAGAGGTGCATGCTAAGTCCGAGAAAACATTTATGGCCCCTTCCTGTAGGAAGGAGGTGATCAATGCGCATGCTTTCGGGAGAAATTAGCTGCTGTAGATAGATGGTGGCAGAGTGTGTTGTGATTGATGAGGTCGAATGCCGCAGATAGATCGAGGAGGAGCAGGAGCGCTGGTTTGTCAGTGTCGCGAATGTCATCCATTTGATTTTTTAGGTCAAGTAGAGCGATTTCAGTCCCATGTCGAGGTCTGACACCAGACTGCCGAAGGCCCAGAAGGCGGTGCTCTTTGAGGAATTTTTGGACTTGCTGGTAGGCCGCTTTGTCCCAAATTTTTTAGTAGAAAGGGGACGGTGGTGATGGCCTGTAGTTCCCTGGTACTGATGGGTCAAGTGAGGGTTTTTTGAGGAGCGGACAAACCCAAACTTCCTTAAGATCAGACGGAACATAGCCAGATTGAAAGGATGCTGTCATGCCGTTTACAAGGAGATCTCCCTGGCGACTTGATAATCGATGAAAATTGCACCGCCATTGAACTGTTCCGTCTTTTTCCCCTTCTCTGTCTGTCACGTTCTAGTCTTTTTCCACGCTCATTTCCTGGTCTGCGTCTCTTAACTATGCCTTCCGGCGCCGTTCGGCGCGTTGCAACCTCTTGCATACACTCTCCGTACTCTGCTCTGTTTTTACTTTCTCTCCGTTCCTATAACAGTATTTTGTTTCCCTGTTCACGCCCCGCCGTTCGTGGGAGCCCTTTTCTGGTACTTCTTTCTTTGTGTAGTTCCAGCCGGCTCTTCGGCTCCTCCTTTCTATCCTTCTTACCTGCAGTATGTTCTATCCTCCGGTTTCTTCGCCTCCTTGAGCCTTTGCAAGCTGCTTTCCTTAGCCATCCTGGTCGCTGCTCCAGTCCGGAAGCCCATCACATCGCCATACCTTGCCCAACCTGGTCGCTGCTCTTGTCTGGAAGCCTGTAACACTGCTACAAGACCCCGTATTTAAGAGAGGTTTTTTTAAGCATCCGCTTTTTTACTCTCTTCTTGGCCTCTCTGGCAGGGGGTCCCTTGTACCCCTGTACTATCAGGGCGACAGGGTGGCTTCCAACCGTAGAAGGCCATACCTCTTCACAAAAAGAAGATCTATGAGAAGAAAGGGGCGAAACCAAGATATTTCCACAGAGGAATCAGGTGAGGAGGAGAGGGTTCAGAGAAGAGACATTTCTGGGTCTGGGTCTGAGGAGGGTCAAGATGTTACTGATACAGCTGGCAGCTTTGACAGTTTGCAACGCCACGAAAAGACCACCATGGCAACAGCAGAACAAGTGCAAGAACTTGTGTCTGCAGTTCATGCTCTCACACAGGAACTCCAGGCTGTGAAGACTGAGAACAAGGTGCTTAAACAACGGATTGATAACCAAGAAAAGGCTCGTGCGGAACTTCCTCTTCTCCCCTTGGCATCTGGCAAATATGATGGCGCTCCACATACGTTTAAAGAATTTATGCAAGCTTGTGTAATACACTTCACTTTCAGACCTCAAACCTATGCCTCGGACAATGCCCGGGTCGGGTTCCTTATTTCTAATCATACTGGTAACGCCCTGGCATGGGCAACTCCACTGGTCACTGGAGCTAGTCCATTGTTGCACGATTACAGTGGTTTTACAGCGCAATTTAAGGAAGCCTTTGAAAGACAGGAGACCGCTCAAGTGGCCGGTGAACAACTGCTACACATTTGCCAAGGCAACTCTGATTTATTGTCTTATATTTCCCGTTTTAAGCGAGTGGCTGCAGACACAGATTGGCAAGAGATGGCCCAATATACAATATTTCGCTGAGGCCTAAGGGAAGACTTAAAAGACGAATTGGCGCGAATACCTAGACCCAAT
Source organism: Ambystoma mexicanum (assembly GCF_040938575.1). Classification (NCBI taxonomy): domain Eukaryota; kingdom Metazoa; phylum Chordata; class Amphibia; order Caudata; family Ambystomatidae; genus Ambystoma; species Ambystoma mexicanum. Next base: position 288,090,286 of record NC_090922.1, read on the forward strand.
ACCTTGGCTGAATTATTCTCTACAGTTCTTCAATTGGATTTCCGTCTCTCTGAGAGACGTGCTGAACGACGTAAGGGTCGTAACATACCCACCTCCTTCGAACCCGCTCCTCCTTCTGTCCATCAAGCCAAGGAGGAACCAATGCAGATCGGGATCACTCGTGGGCCCCTTACTCCTGAGGAACGAAAGAGAAGAAAAGACAACAATCTTTGCTTGTATTGCGGATCACATCAACACATGTTGCGAGACTGTCCAGAGGTACCCCCACGACGGCCGGGAAACGCCAAACCTCGGAACTAGTAGGGACGGGTTACCGAGGGGAACTGTTTTGTCCCTACGTCTCAATGTCCGTCACTTCTGTTTCGTCCTCCGAAGACACATGCCTCATGGTCCTCGGTGTTCGACTGACCTTACATAAAAAGACCCATGAAGTCCTGGCACTATTAGACTGTGGAGCAGCAGGATTCTTCATGGATATCATGTGGGCGAACGCCAATGGCATTGGACGCTTAGAGAAGGAAGAAGATCAGAAGGTGGAAGGGGTGGACGGCAAGCCTCTAAGTTCCGGTTTGATCACCCATTCAACACCCCCCATGACCATGAGAGTAATGCAACACGCTGAGACAATCCAATTCGATCTTATTAAAGCTGCTCACTTTCCTGTGATCCTTGGAGTTTCCTGGTTACGTAAGCACAATCGAACCATCAATTGGAAGTCCAATCAGATGTCATTCTCTTCAGAATACTGTTTAAAGACGTGCCTACCAGGATCTAATCACGCCGCCGTTCAAGTATCTTCTGGTTCCTCCATGGCCTCCAATGTTTTGGGAATCCACTCCATTACCATCGACCTTGCCCAGTATTCGGAAGTCTTCCAAGACCAAGAACCTCAAGAACTTCCTCCCCACAGACCAGAAGACTGCGCCATAGACTTGGTTCCGGAAGCTCTTGTGTCTTTTGGGCGTATGTTCCCACTTTCTCTCAAAGAAAAAGAGGTATTACGGAGATATTTGGATTCCAATTTACAGAATGGGCTTATTCGACCTTCACACTCCCCGGCCGGAGCCTCCTTGTTCTTTGTGCCGAAGAAGAATACCACCGAACTCCGACCTTGCATAGATTATCGAGGTTTAAACAGCATCACTGTCAGAGATTGGTACCCGATGCCTTTGATCAAGGACGTGCTTGAAGCCGTACAGGGGGCCAGTATTTTCTCCAAGATCGACTTACGTAGAGCTTACCATCTGCTGCGCATTCGATTTGGGGATGAATGGAAGACCGCTTTCTGTACCCCCTTTGGTCACTATAAGTACCAGGTGATGCCATTAGGCCTGGTGAAAGCCCCCTCTGTATTCCAGCGGTTTATGGACCGTACCTTTTCTGACTTGCTATACCCTTGTGCTATTGTCTACTTAGACGATATCCTGGTGTTCTCTAGATCTCCTGAACTCCATACCTTGCACCTACATCAGGTTATCCAGAGGCTTAAAGATGCTAAATTTATATAGATACTGATAAGTGCATGTTCCACGTAACCACAATTCCTTACCTTGGCTTTGTCTTGTCTGCCGACAGAATCGGCATGGACCCTAGTAAGGTAGAAGCTATCTTACAATGTCCGAGTCCGAAGTCAGTTAAGGAAGTTCAGCGGTTCTTAGGCCTCGCTAACTTCGATCGCAAATTCATCTTTGAATTTTCCAGGAAGGTATTGCCTATTACCAGTTTGCTGAAGAAGTCTGCTTCCCCTTTTACATGGTCCGAAGAGGCTGAGACGGCATTCAAACAACTGAAAGACTCCTTCTGCTCTGCTCCTGTGCTGCATCAACCTGATGATGGGCCCCTTACTCCTGAGGAAAGGCCTGAATGCATCTTTAGAACAATAGCTTCGTTGTTTTGTCAACTCCCAACAAGACAACTGGGTGGCTTTGTTACCTGCAGCCGAATTTGCCTACAATAACTACATACAGTGCCACCAGACTCAGCCCTTTCTTTTGTTCTTATGGTTTTCATCCTCGTTTCTTACCCATAACCACTTTCCCCCCAGCCAACACTCCTTTGGTTGAGGTTCTTTTGTCCAATATTGCAGAAGCACATAAAACAGCTCATAAGGGTCTGCTAGCCAGTAAAATACGGTACGGATCTTCCTCCAATCCTCGACGTCTGCCGTCTCCTAAATGACAGAAAGGGACTAGGGTATGGCTTTCCACAAAATTTTTACCCCGCTGGTTGCATCCCTCTAAGCTTACCCCATGCTATTTGGGGCCGTTCACAATCACAGACAAGATAAATCCGGTGGCTTATCGACTTGACTTACCTGCTTACATGAAGCACATCCATCCAGTATTTCATTGTTCCCTACTAAAAGAATATAAAGAGGACAGTCTCAAAAGAAGGATTCCGAGAGATCACCGACCCCTGGATCTTCCTCCGGATGAATATGAGGTTGAGACCATTCGGGACTCTCGTTATAAAGGAAGACGGTTGGAGTACCTTATTCACTGGAAGGGGTACTCACAATCAGAAGACTCCTGGGAACCGGCCTCCCACGTGCATGCACCTCGCCTGGTGAGGCGGTTCCATAGCCTTCATCCAGGGAAGCCGGGGGGGTGCCCCTCAGGAGGGGGCATACTGTCATGCCTTTTACAAGGAGATCTCCCTGGCGACTTGATAATCAATGGAAATTGCACCGCCATTGAACTGTTCCGTCTTTTTCCCCCTCTGTCTGTCACGCTCTAGTCTTTTTCCACGCTTATTTCCTGGTCTGCGTCTCTTAACCACGCCTTCCGGCGCCGTTCGGCGCGTTGCAACCTCTTGCATACACGCTGCGTACTCCGCTCTGTTTACTTTCTCTCCGTTCCTATAACAGTAATTTGTTTCCCTGTTCACGCCCCGCCATTCGCGGGAGCCCTTTTCTGGTACTTCTGTCTTTGTCTAGTTCCAGCCGGCTCTTCAGCTCCTCCTTTCTATCCTTCTTACCTGCAGTCTGTTCTATCCTCCGGTTTCTTCGCCTCCTTGAGCCTTTGCAAGCTGCTTTCGTTAGCCAACCTGGTCGCTGCTCCTGTCCGGAAGCCCATCACATCGCCATACCTTGCCCAACCTGGTCGCTGCTCTTGTCTGGAAGCCTGTAACACCGCTACAAGACCCCGTATTTCAGAGAGGTGTTTTTAAGCATCTGCTTTTTTCCTCTCTTCTTGGCCTCTCCGGCAGGGGGTCCCTTGTACCCCTGTACCATCAGGGCGACAGGGTGGCTTCCAACCGTAGAAGGGCATACCTCTTCACAAAAAGAAGATCTATGAGAAGAAAGGGGCGAAACCAAGATATTTCCACAGAGGAATCAGGTGAGGAGGAGTGGGTTCAGAGAAGAGACATTTCTGGGTCTGAGGAGGGTCAAGATATTACTGATACAGCTGGCAACTTTGACAGATGCATTTATGAAGGCTGCGAGGAAGGGGGCAAGGGTAGGGCCGCAGTCTTTAACGAGCTGTGCAGGGGAGACGTCACATTTACAGTTTAATGGTTTGATGGTTTTTAGGAGCGTGATGACCTCAGATTCAGTGATGTCCTTGAAGTCGAATGGCGGGCAGGAGTGGGTTTTGGTCTTTGTTGGTGTTAATATTCTTGTTGGCAATTAGGAGGGTCAGAGCTTTTTGGTGCGCCTGAATTTTGATTTGCAAGGTGTTTCGTTTATTAAACATGGCTGATTGGATGTCATTGCACCATTTCTCATCTTTCAAGATGGTGGATGGTGGGGTGGACAGAGGTTCAAGTTCCCTGAAGATGGTAAAGATTTCTTTGTTACTAGATTTAGCATTAGCAATCCTATTGTTTAAGGAGTTAGCTTTGGCAAGGATAATAGCTGATTTGTAGTCCTTAGAGATATTCTTAAAGGTGGATTTGGTAGCTTCATTAGGTTTATTTCTCCAGGCTGAGAGGGCAGCTCGCTTCTGGGAACGAGCTCAAGAAGCTCTTGGGAGAACCATGCATTGGTATGCTTGGCTTTCTTAGATTTTCTGAGAGTGAGAGGAGTGATGGCATCAACTGCATTAGTGATTGCCAGTTTGAAACGTTAGCAAGGGTGTCAGGGTCTGTTGAGAAGGAGGCTTGGGGAGCCGGTACCTCAAGGAAGGGTGTGATGCAAGACCTCTACATCTAGCTCCATCATCACAATTCAGCACTTTTGAGCTGTAACTACAAAGCACCTACAGCAACTACTAGTAAACTCTACACCATTTCTACTTGCAGATTCATGCACATCCACGAACACAAAGTGCAGGTATGAATATTTTTTGCACAGTACATCATACATACCAACATTCTGACACACCTGGAAGGGACATTTCCTCCGAAAAATCGGGAGACAACACTTTGTGTCATAAGAATGAATTGGGCAAAGATGTATTTTGGGTGGGAGAATGTGAAAAAAATAATGTTTTTCAATGAAAAATCGGGAGTCTCCCTGCAGAAATCGGGAGGATTGGCATGTATGATACATGTACATCTCTTCTATGAATGTATATAAACAGAGTAACTGCCACTTACCCTGTGCAACATGTAAAACAAGGTTACTGTTGGTTCTCCCATCTGCTTTGATCAAGTGTCACTTGCAAAGTTGTCTGCTCTCCAAATTTTTATTTACTCTTATTATTAACTGCCACGTATTTAACCACATTACAACCATGATAGCATTTAATGCATAAGATGTACATAAAATGTCCTTTCTATACATTCTGCATATTTCATATACATTCTATCATTTGAACTTCCTTTAGAAATTACTATACTAGTAATCAGACACAACAGTCACAGCTATATAACAAAGTGTCATTTCATGTTAAAATATGGGAGAAATAACAGTATAATTATGCAAAAAGGCTTTCTAGTGTGTTATAAAATTACACGCAGCCAGGATGAGTACATGCATATTTATTTATGCAGAATATAGCCAATATTTCAAAGGCTCCCAGCAGAAACAACACCACTGCCTCTACATCTGTTCTTCCAATCTAGACTGCTCTCTCATTCCAGCTGGTTGCCCATTCAGTTGTAGATTTCACAACAGCATTCAACTATGCACAGGTGCAGTCATATCTATCACATCATCTACAACTATGTACAGTGTTGTAAAGCAAGACATACAACATCCTCCCTTCCCTTCAGTCTGCAACACATGCACCAGGTCCTTCCTTGCAACCCTCACTTTATTTCAGACTCTCCCATCCCCAAGCACCACAGAAATCCGTACTCACATTTTTGAAAACATATCCCCTAAGAAGCCCACATACCACAATCAAAGTGTTTGTTTCTATGGGTTTGTTATGCTGCAGTGGTTGTGGTCAGGGCCTAGAGTCTTGGGTGCATGACCTATGGCCTAAGGCCTTCGGCCATGCACCCAAGACTCTAGGCCCTGGCCACAACCACTGCAGCATAACACACACATAGAAACAAACACGTACCAAATGACCAGAACCCAAAAGCATAATACATCCACCTCGAAACTATCCACTTCAATTAACATTCTAAAAAATAATCACAACCAACGTACAAACTCTTCAATACATACCCTCTTCACCCAATGCTCTTCTAACGACCCAAAACCAACATTATACTAAAGTAAAATAGCCAGTAGTGTTCCCAGTGTTAATATGTCCAAGTGTTAGTATGTCCGCGGACAACCACGGTGACCGCGGACATCGCAAACACATCACAGACTTCTCCCACCTAAACAAACACAGCATTTGACCCATCTCTTACTCCCCCACCCTCTCCAAGCACTCATACACACCAACACACTCCCCAACATTGGATTTATGCTCACTTCCACTGCATGTCCGCGCATCCAATATGGCGGGCGCATCGAAACAATTTGATGCACCTCACGCATCATCCCAGCCAATCAGACAACATGTTGCGTGTCGGACGGACATTGCGCAAGCCGATTATCCAATCGGTGTCCTGTCAGCAGAGCGAACAGGGAAGTGTGTTCACAGAGCAGATATAGATATCACTAATTTTTTTTTTGCCTAAAAAACTACTGGATGGATTTACACCAAATTAACAAAAGCACGCTTTCCGGAAGCCGCCACACCTGCCGCAAGTTTGGTGAACATCCGTCCAGCGGTTTGGCCTCTAGGCATGGCAGAAATGTATTCCCATTATGTCTATGGAAAAAAATAAATTTTGGGACACCTCCTATAACTTTGCCCCCCCCCCTGACCAAACCTCACTAAACTTTGCAAAAGAAAAAAATTCAGAGTGGACCATGTACTTTTTTTGCAAGGATTCATCATTTACCATACAGTAAAGGTTAGAACATTTTTAAACTCAATGTCCAATAACTTTTGATTCATAAGACGGATAAGCATAACATTTTAGAAATTGGAGCTGGGCCCCGGGCACTCCAGAATTTGAAAATGTTGTGCAAATCAGTGTTACAGTTCAAAAGATAAAGAGGGTCATAAAAGGGTGTTTTTCACTTTTCCATTCATTTTCCTATAGGGAAAATGTCAAATCGTTGCTCAAGTGCACAACCCAAACTGCTGGATGGATTTGTGCAAAATAGGAAACAAGTTGGACACAAAGCTCTTGCAGGAAAGTTTTCGTTGGTTTCACATATATTCATCCAGTTTAAAAAAAAAAAAAAAGATATTTGGCGTAGAGCTGAGTGGCCCTGTGCCCAGAAAGTTAGTCATGCATTGCTGGTGCCAAGGCTTCTAATTTATGAAAATATATATTATCTCAAGATGAATCTAGATTTGTGTTTGGAAACTGCACTAAAATGATATAAGGGGTGTAGATAGGGTAGCTTTGAGGCTAGAGATCATTTTCTCAGGGTAAGAAAGGATAATTGGTGAAGGTTTGGGGCTTTTGGACAGTGTATTTGTTTTTATTTCATGCGTTTTGCAGAGAACTCTATTTGTTTCGAGTTGCAACAAAAAAAAGTACTTCAAAACTATGATATATTGAGATATGTCAATCACTATGATTGCTAGTTAGTGGAAGAGTATTTTAAGTTAATTTAGGAAACAATAACATGTTTTAATATGAAAATAAATGACAGGTATTGCTTCCAAAATTAACTTCAAATGTTTGGGAAGGGGGTATTAGGGAGTGTTAGATTTGGCCATGATTTGATATCTTGTGGTATTTTGTGGAATTGTGGTATTTTGTTAGCTCTTGGTAATATATTGTGGTAAGCTTATTGAGGATTCTTTTTAGTGGTGAGACTAATTTCAGAACACTGCCTAATTATTTTACAAGGGTCACTAACAGTAAGCAAGTACTAGACTTAGTACACTCGGAACAATGAATGTATCCCCTCCTTTTAGTATCTTATTTACAATACCACATTATGCCCTTGTGGCTTGCATCCCAGAATACATTTACCATGCAAATGAAACACAAAACATTCATTCAGAACCTCTCAGAGTAAAACAATTTTTAGTAAATAACTTTACTTTGATATTATTTTTTACTGCACATTTTGCATCTCTCTGTATGCCAACCCAATAAATTTGAGTGCAGGATAAATACACTGAGGCTACATCACCTTTTCGATGACAGCATACCATTCCACTTGGCGCATAAGGATACACCGACTGAACTTTAAAGATACCTTTAGGCTTAGACTCCAATGATTTTGGTAATTCACCAGGTGCAGTCACTTGGCTTTCACGGATGTTCCCAATCACTGGGTTACTGAAATCAGCAGTATAGTAAGACGCATGTACTGCCGTTCCTAATGCTGTATTCTCTTCCAAATGAATGTCTTGACACCCTTTTATTGTATATTCACATTCTAATCCTTACTGCTTTATGGATTCATTGCGGCACACAAATGCATCAGAATCTTTCATCTGTCGTCCGCTCCTGTATGTTAAAGCTACTGTAAATTGTCTGGTAAATGCAGGAATGGTAACCTCCTTTTTCACTTGAAGCTCAATTGCATATGGCGTCATTTGGGCACAATGTTAAACTTGTCCCTTGTCTTCAAATTCAGGTGCAGCTCCACCAAATCTGGACCAGACCTATTGATTTAGAAAGTCTAATTCCGTACACATTCTGTGCATGATGTCATTTCCCAAATAATATTTGTTTGTTCCGCTCACGATCCACACATTGTGATGAATACTTTTAGAGCCAATTGTAAACTTTAGCAAGCATCTTTCTACAATTCTTTGTCCCAATTCAGGGTTATCGGTGTCCAGTCAAAGGGTCGAATACATTGTTTTGAACTGCAATAGTTTAAAATCAAAAGGACCTAAAAAAAAGTGAATGCCTTTTTTTAAATATATTTTTTTTGCCTTCGTATAGAAAACAATACTAGTTTTTCCCCAAAAAACAGGGGTTTTTGGGGCGCCCCACAAAAAAAAAACATGCATTCAAGTTATTATTTTTTTTTTTTAGATCCTTTTGATTCAAAAGTATTGCATTCAATCCTTTTATATTCCAACCTTTCACTATACACCGGGTTATCTAGGCCAAAGATGTGTTGTTTTTTTTATTTTAAATGTTAGGATCTCCTCTCTGTCAAGCATTTGCCAGAGCACCTTTTCACTAATGAAACTCTTCTCATACTCAAGCGCCAAGGTGGCTTCAATCATTTCAGAATGCCCATTCACAAGGATAGGGATCCATGGCTGCCCTTCTCGCACTTGTATTTCGGCAATAGTTGAAATGCGTTTTTCCTGATTTAACTCTGGAGTAATATTTGGTTTGCATGTTTCTTCATTTAAATAAAAACGCAACATGTTTTCATCTATTTTTGTTTGACAGTTTTTCTTAGGGTCCAAATAAATCTCTAAAAACTGCTTCCCTTTTTCTCCTTGCATTTCATCCTGACACATGAGAATGACATTGATGCTAGGCACACAGCCATTCTGAAGATATACTTCCACTGCACTTTCTGATTAAGCAAGGGTGTGGCATTCTTTTAAACTATTGCTTTGGCTTATTATTTTTGTCAGTTTCATTGTATTTTTAGCTAATGACCACAATACCCCATTTACCCCATCAATGACGGGTGATAATCTCCACAGGCAATTTATCCCTAAGAGGAAGGGTATTTCATTAATGGGTGTGATCAACACTTCCTGTCTCATCCGATGCTTCCCTTTCTTTACGTCAACCTCAGTGACACCTTCGATAGGTATTTTTAAATTGTGAACTGGGCCTTCACTTTGCCTCACCTTTACATGATTTTGTGGGAATCTCCCTTCATTGATACATTTCACCAGTTCGTTTGACATTATTGTTGCTTGGGCATCTGTGTCAATCATTGCAAATACATTACATTTTTCTTCAATAGTGATAGGAGCATAGTACCTGTCCTCAACCTCTTCTAGTATGCATAGAAATGTGAATTTTTACTAATTTCAGGGCCATCTGTAGTGTAGCCACTGACTGCCCCTCTGAATTGGGACCACTAATGTTCACACCCCAATTTCTCATTGTTTCTTTCCCATTGTCTGGGTCTTCTCTACTTACTTCCACATTGCAACCTATTGAAGGTGTATTTCCACAAGTGTCACATGACAGCATGTCAGTTTCTGATGTGTGACACTTGGTCTGCATTTTATATGGAGCCTGTCATTTCTGTCCCTTGGAACATCTGTGGCTCAAAATACTCCTTGGGTGACTGAACTGCATCTGCCTTTTGGGCAATTGTTTCCTCTTTGGGGGTATCAACAGTATTTTGATTATCAAGTAAGGATAATTTATCTGTTGCTCCTAATTCTTCATTTTGTGTTTCATTTTCACATTGGATATTCTTTTGGAATCTGTGTCTCTGTTCTTTGGGATTTTCTTGTTCATGTTCCCTTTTTTGCTCTTCATCTTTACACACCTGAATGGTCTTATTCAACTCCAGATTGAACCACACTCCCTTTTTGCGTTTGTTATAATTGCCTGACTCATGTTCATTTGTTTGTTTTCTTGTTTTTAAATCGGCAAGCAAGTCAGTATTTTTATTCAAAGGTGATTCATGGGCAACTGTGTTTTCATCAGGGCAGAGGTGATTAGCTAATCACTTGTTGTCGTTACGTACAAGATCACTCCTATGGCCTACTGCACCTTCACTTGGCTGTTGCTTTTGAACTGCACATAATGTTTCTATCTGTTCAGACATTTTTACTTGGGCCTCTAGGTACTGAAACCTGTACATGTCTCTGAATTTCTCTTTGTGTTCTGGGCTGGTAATGATTAAAATCGTCCTGATTTGGCCTGTTCTGATATCTTTCAGGAGATTGATTTCTATTTGTGTTACCTCTTAATTCATGTGGCACAAGAGGTGGAGAATGTGGAGTGTCCAACCTGAGGTGGGGACTGATTAAATTTGCAAGGTACATAATTTTCATATTTTGTCATTCATTTAGTGAAAACTGTTGCCTATGCTGATTTCCATTTTCAATGAATCTATCCAAATATCTTGGTTTTTCTTGGTAGCCATAACCCATTTTTTTGGGGACAACTGCATTCTGGGCCCCTAGTGTCTGGTATGGGCCATTGTACATTTGATTTTAATAATTTTATTTAGGGCTGGCATCTCATGGCAAAATTCCACTCTGAGAACTACCAAGGTATCTATAACTAATGTAAGAACTCCTGTCGCTGGGATTAATGTATTCGAGCATTGGAGTTTGGAGTGATGTCCTCTGTGGAGGCAAGTCCCTTTGATTAGGTGTCATGTCATTCTTTGCCTGAGTTTGAGCTGATTCCAGCGGCATCTTTACAGACTTGTCCTCCAAAATAGCTGGTGTGGATTCCTTAGACTTTGGTTTTGCCTCTTTATTCCTAGGCCCCTCCTCTTTCTGACCAAATATCACTTCATACAGTTTGGTCCCATCTTCAATTATCCATTCTAGTGTTTTTCCCTTTCAAATTCATTGATGTATTGGGGAACATTTCTTTTTGGAGCCCATAAAAGTGTTCAGTTATAAATTCTATGGAGATAGAGTGAAAGGTCACACCAAAATGTGAAAAATTATCTTTTAAAGTTTTTAAAGACCTGGCAAGGAGACTCATTTTGCTGTGCCGTCATAGTATAAGCAGCTTTCTTGGCTTGCTATATAAACTGGTAAGGTGAGAATTGGTGTCTAATCTCCTTCTCAAAGTCTGCTGATGACACATTATCCTGTTCAGTGAGACCACCAATGATACCAGCAGATGCTGCATCTAGAGTGAGGTGAAAGTACCGTCTATATTGTTCCCTAGGAATCCAAAGAGCCTTGAATAAATTGTGAACCACTTCCAAATGGTCTTCCATTCAACAATCCCCTTTTTGAATGGTTTAATCAAAGTATTGATAGATTTCATAATTTTTAAAGAACTACATTGTGCATTCTGGTATGTGAATATAATACAGGTAAAGAAAACCCCAAAAATTCATTTGCACTAGAGACCTATCGCTACTGCCTGAGGCAGACAGAATATATAAAAGCAAAAAGAAGGGATAGGAACTAAGTAAACAGTACCTAAAATCTCATATTCAATTTTTTTCATTTATAATCTTGATTCAACATAACACACATCTAAAACATTACTATAAAAACTTTCATGTAAGAACACCAACATACTAGATTACAAAAACAAAAATCAGAGCATAAGATAAATCTACATATTACTAACACGCAAGTCTTAAAAAAACATCATACAAAGACACAATAGGACAATCAAATAATTGCACATTGAACCAATTCACGTATCCACATTTATAAAGCCCAAAACTGGCATGTATCATTTTGTCACTCATTCCTGTTCTCTTGTGCACAAGAACATGTGTGAGTATTTGCAGATGATTCTGACCATAACATTGGGTTATAACCAGACATGGCCATGTGGACAGCTGCTGGTACATTTCCTTCGCTAGGGCTGTGATTGAGTTCAGCTCCAATCAATGTAGTACTCTGTCACTTTTCCTGAGACTTGAGATTAAATATTTGTTGTTCCAGGCTCTTGCACTGTCCATTAAGTGGTTCTGCTTCATGACAGAGTAGAATTCCCATCCCTTCATTCTGAAATCCCTTCAGTCCCCTTACCAGCACTTATGTCTGCTCTTACCTTGCACTTGCCACCATCAGGCTTTTTTATTTATCGTATTTATTCTTCTTTCCCATGTTCTGCACTGCACTTTCCCTTCCCCTTGCACTCTTCCCTTTCTCCCTACCCTCCCACTTGCGCGATCTGAATGACAACTGGCCTAGTAGGATCGTTGTCTGTCTTCCACTGTTTTTCCCCTCCCTTGCCTCGTCGCGCCTTGAAACACTTGTGTATAGGGGTGTTATAAATGCCATATCATATCATATCATCCCTGACCTTACTGATTATTGCTTGCAATTCATTGATCTGTGTCTGACAATGATCAAATGCTTTAGCTTTTCTTTGATTTTCTTCCAGTAATTTAAATATCCCCTGTTCCATAGCATGGAATGTCTTATCTTTCTCCCTTTTATCTCCTCTAAGGGTTTGAATTTTGGAGACTGCAACATCTTTAGCTTGCCTTATATCATCCAATATTGTTTTTAAATTGGTTAGTTTTTGCTTGCTCTGATTAAGTTGTTTCTCTCTCTGAGCCAATTGAGTAGCAAGCTCCATGTCTAGCTCGCTCTCCTTTAATTCTGCTTTCAATTGCTGCGCCTGATCACATAAATTGCCCAAACTGCACTGTAATTTGCTAATTACCTCTCTGGCTTTCCGTTGCATCTTTATGGATCTGTGTAGCAGAAACCAAAGTTTTGTGCACAATCTGATGATGCAATCCTTCCCCTCTGTGCGTTCTGGTGCTCGGAACAGTCTAAGGAGGCACACTTGCACAATACTTCCTTCACCAAAAACACCTTCAAAAGCCTTTTTTTTCCACTTCTGTGCTAATCCTACTTTTCCATGTTGACAATATTTCAGATGATCAGTTTTCATGAGCATAACGCTTCCCCTCGAGGTAATCTGATAATTCGGCCTGAATCTGGGAAATGGCAGTACTATTGCCAATGACACTATAAGAAGAGTCAAGTGAGCAAACAGTACTGTACTACCCCAAAGCCGTAATTCGGAGAATGAGTGCAGAATATGGTTATGCTTTATGATGCAAGGCCATGTCCAGTAATTATTTTACTGCTTCCCGGGCCAACGCGCGAAGATTCTAGAGATCTTGATGGCTATGTTTTGATATCTCGTGGTATTTTTGTGGTATAGTGCTATTGTGATATTTTGTTAGCTCTTTGTAATATATTGTGGTAAGCTTATTGGGGTATCTTTTTAGTGGTGAGACTAATTTTAGAACACCTGCCTAATAATAGCTTTACCAGTGTCACTAACGGTAAGCAAGTACTGGGCTTAGTGCACACTGAATAATGAACTCATCCCCTCCTGTGGTGTCTTATCTACAATACCACCTTATGCCCTTGTGGCTTGCATCACAGAATACATTAACCATGAAAATGAAACACAAAACATTCATTCAGAACCTCTCAGAGTAAAACAATTTATAGTAACTAACTTTACTTTGATTTTTTTTTTTTACTGCACGTTCTGCACCTCTCTACATGTCAACCCAATAAATCTGAGTGCAGAATAAATACACTGAGGCTAAATCACCTTTTTGAATTGTTATTCTTTATCAGAAGCCAAAAATATGTAAGTTACACAGAATGACATGTGCATCCATGTTGTAATTCAAACATAAGCGAATTCATTCCTGCAAGACATTTCAAAATATTCTATTTGTGATAATGTCCAGAGTTCTGCCAACATTGGCCTTGAACTTCACAACAGAAATTGGCAGAGCACAGCTTCTGACACTTCGAGTTTCATCGCAACAAAAAATAAATATGAACAAAGTTTTACATACAAGTTTAAAATGTCATGGTGCAGCATCTAAAATGAAATGACTTATTTACCCTATGCTACCTAGTATCAAGCATCCACTTAGCATACTTCTCAATTACTGCATAATTACCTAGATCTGTTGGGGTCAGTGGATTTTTGGATCACAAGGTCAGGGTAGCCCTTCACCGCTTCAGTTGGTGATATTCCCAGACTCAGCCTGGAAGTAACCCACAAATTCTTTCTTTCTGCTCGCCACAACACCCAGGTTCAACCACAGATAAGGGTGCTCAAGACAGCAACTGTTCTGATGACTACTAACCCAGGAGAGAGATAGACAGCTCATAAGACAGTCAGCCTGCAGTAATATCGGCAAAAAGACAGGAGAATCATTCTGCCCAGGAACTAACTTCCAGCCCTCAAGGCAATCACTTTTATCATCTCCTTGTCCCTCCTACTTCATGCATATCTAAATCTTGTATAAATGTATGAGGCATCTGCTAGTCAAATCACCTCCCCTTGACAAACCAGCCCATTAAATAGCACATGATTTCGTTTGTGCCTTTAACCGAGATTGAAGCTACAGCGCTGACAGAAAATATGTTACATTCATCCGGCGCTATTTCCTCGTTCTCTACAAAATGAACAATGGAGCCAGTTTGCATAAACCAACATGCATCTAAACCCTGTCAGGTATTCATTGCACAACAAATCTAATTCCACATTTCCGGAATATTAGTAAGGGAATAGGTTATTGGGTACTGGGACATTAGTAGGATTAATATGTTAATTTCTATTTTTCAATGCATTTAGTCCATAACTGTGGTAGGGTGGGAATGATAAAACCTGTTGTGCAAGGTCACATTCAAATTAGCTGGCATGTGTTTTAAGCGTTATAACACTGACATCTACTAGGCAAAGCTTGAGTCTTACACATGAGTCTCAAGCCCTTGTTGAAATCCAGAACAGGGAAAAGCATTTCCCTATTACATTTCCCTACAGGAGCTATGGATTTTCTGAGGGGTAAAAAGCTTATAATTGATTAATTGGCTATAAAGAAAAGTGCGCAACAAAAGGCTGAAGGGAGCCAATACTACATCCTTTTCTTTTATTGGACAAGATTTTAATATCCCTATTGGCTGCTATGACATTCCCTGAGGACGGGAAACATTATAAGATGGCGGCTGCCTCTCCAATAGATTAACTGAGCAGGCTGGAGCCCCTGAGCCCTCGTCCAGGCCCAGTGTCATTGCACCCAATTGGCTGCCTCCTTCTGAAATGGAGGAACTCAGCCAGAGCCAACAGGGAAAGCCGGCCCAGTCCAAAGTACCAGGCACAAGGCTAGGTAAGACTGTCATGCCCTGTCTGGCCGTGGCTGCCCTTATGACTGGGAAATCTGGTGCCAAGGTTGCCCACAGAACACACAAAGTTGCCACCTTTGAACCGATTATCCTAGATGAGCACCTTCAAACGGGCCAAGGTAAGAGGCTCACATGCACCTCGCCTGATATACCAATTATGTCTCCAAATGCTACGCCTGCATGCTCTGACTGCCAGAATCCTCCCTCGACACATAATCAAGCCACGCACTGCCATTTAGTGTTGCTGATCCATGCCCCTGACCAGAACCTAACCACATCCTGGTCACAAGTTACATCAACCCACCGGCACCTACCCCTGCTAACCCTGTGGCAAATCTCACTATGCGCTGGAAACACAACATGCATTACTGTTCTGGCATTATCTCCAATCTTGGCCCAAGGGGACTCTCTCCTGCCCCCTACTCTATTCCTGCCAGCACAACTCTGCAGCCACACTTCAGTGCTCTATCTGGACGTATTTGCAATCAATGGAGTTTTTCCATCTACAACACATGTCCCGCAGGATGTGTCCTGGCCACTATAACCACCACTTTAGCCTGCACAAAACTTCCATAGTGCAATGACTCTTCTCTCCGAACCTATAAAAAATGATCTGCTCTATATATGGTCTGCTGTGCCCATACCGCCGCTATCTTCCATGTTGCCTGCTGTAACCCACAATGCTATTACAGCGCAGTGTAATTCACCATCTCTGTTGCCTCCACAAAACGGCCATTTGCAAATTAGTGCTCCACTTTGAGCCTGTGTTTAATGATACATTGCTTGTCTCTAAACATACAAATTGCATGAATAAATATATGCCGTGTGATCATAAATGTCCGGATGCTATGGTACTCCGCTCTGAGGCTGTGGGTAATGATATTTTGCTTGTCTCTAAACATACAAATTGCATTAAAAATGATGCATTGCCTGCACTAAACTGCTTTGGTGCCAGAACACTAAAATCAGAGCCTGTGTGCAATGATATACTGCAGTTCCCCTCTGCAGTACCCATGCTGCTGCCATCACCCATGTTACCTGTCTCTACACATAATTTGGTTTGGTCACACTGCTATGCTCCTTCCAGGTCCTCTGTCCTGCACCTTACACCCAACATAACCCGCCCGACCCGACACCATTCCCACACCCACTGCACCGTAATCGCACCGAAGTGAAAAGTATTATCCCATCTACAGTGTCAGCCACTGCCACAACACTGGCCATCCCTTCAACCCCCAACGTCATTTCTACCTGCATTACTCAATCTCACCAGTGTAGTGCAGTATGGGACGCCACTCCAACTTTCCAACCATTCCTTTAAGGCTGAAAGATCACCATTAGGATCTGCTGCAAGACTGACCTCTTGCAATATTCCATCTCTAGATACAGCCACCTAAAACATGCTTTTTGCTCCTGGCACACATACACACCCAGAATCTGACCCCACTCCAACCTACTCCTGAGCATCGTTTCACACATCCTAGGTATATAGCTGCAAGACTATGCTCCAGAAAGCTCATAAGTTCCTACCGCCCTCTCCTAGGATCAACCAGACAAGAAAGACTTGGCTCTAGTACACACTCTCCCCCTGCCCCTAACTTGACACCACAGGCTGCTTCCCTCGACACCAGCCCTATGACTCCCAAGCAAGCAAATTGCCTCAAATGTGTGTTAATCAATGTAAGATCCATAGGTGCCCACACTATCGAAATCCATGACCTCACCTTGGTCTTCACCTAGACGTCCTAAGAGGTGCAGTAGCTCTCATCTCAACTGATTAGACAGTGCATCCTACCCACTACCCCGGGTTATGAAATGTTGCTCTTGAAGCTTACTACTGATCCACAAACAATATTTAACCTGCTCCTCAGCTGTCCTGATCTTGACATTCCCCTAATCCTCACACCCTTCATGAAAACTTCCACCAAGTGCATCATCTTGGGAGACCTCTATTTGAGCTATAACAATGCCACTGACATCAAAGCCTCATTGCTATCTACTGCCTTCCGTTACATCAATTTCACCCAACAAATAAACACCCCCATGCATTCAAAAGGTTGCATCCTTGACTGGATCCTCATGACCAATGTTACCATTAACATTGCAGACATCAACCCATTTCCCTGGTCTGACCACTTTCTTGTCCACTTCAATCTCTGCCTGACTAAACTACACAAAATCCCAGCTGTGTCGCTCAGTCCGCAACACTTGTAACTTCAAACAGGAGTACCTCGTGCCCTCTCTCTTAGGCTCACTAAGCTCTTTTCACTGTGATAGGAAAATCACGGCACATAACCCTGCTAATCAATATCACACAGGCTTACTCCAGACCCTTGATCAGCTTGATCCAATCAAATCTAAAATTCCAAAACCACATAAACCGAACAATACCTGGTTCATGGATGATCTAGACAGCCTTCACAGGTAGAAAAGATCTCTAGAACACATATGCAAAGAACATCTCACTGCAAATAACTGGTCTGCACTTACCACACTGGCCTATACCTATAAGAAAGCGGTCGTCACCTGCAAAGCTATCAGCTTCAATGACAGCATCTCCAATGCTTCCTCCTGCAGTAGAGAACTATTTACTATCCTCAGAGAGTTAGAGAGCCAGGTCCCCCCCCTCTGTGCCTGTCACACTCTAGGCGATACAAATCCACCACCATATCCAGGTGTCTTTTCACTAATGGAAAGTCTCAAACGTGATGTAAATTAGACTTTCCCCCCCAAGAGCGTGGCTTGCAGGATTTTAAATCACCTGACAGGCCAGGGGCTCGAGTGAAAAGGCGGGAGCAGCAACAACAGAGCTAAAGAAAAAGACAAGAACAATACAATAGTTCAATCAGCAGCCATGTTAGCGGGGTCACAGCAATAACCACCCCACAATTTCCCACTCTTACCTGCTCTGCCAGGAAGTCAGCTAGCAACCTACTTGATGTGCAGAGGGTGAAGATCGTGGAAAATGAAGTTCCAGGTGCTTAGGAGGGTGTGCAGAACCAACTAACCCGGACGGCACAAGGGTGCAAACTAAATGATAATCCCAAAAATCCAGTGATATGGCAAAAACAGCAGAGCGTCCCAAAGTAACACACAATCCAATCTCTGTGGGGGGCGGGGAGGAAACAGCAGGGCGTCCCAAAAACAAACACGCAGTCCAATTCAAGTGTTCAGAAAAATGTCAGCAGAGCGTCCCAGTAGTCACCACTGTAGCCAGGGAAGTGGCTGTTGTTTTATAGTGTAGGAGGTAGGAAAACGTTCTTGTGAAATAAGGAAAACTGTCAGTGTGATTGACAACAATAAAGTGTTCCGTGGAGGGCAACAGGGTTCTAAGCAGAAAATGAAAAAACCCAGCAACATAAAAGAACCGGAAAGGAAGTGTCCAACGCGCTGTACAACGGGCATTGACACAAACAGCAATGCTAAATGACCGAAAGCATCACAACAAAAGGACTAGGCAGAAAACAGAACAATATCGTGGAAAAGTATTGTCTCAGTAACCAGGCAAGCGGGGAAAAGCCAAGGCGTCGGAAGTTGAAGGGCAAAGACAAAGACAGTCCGTAAGGAAAACCAGATCTTGGAAACAGAAACAGCAAAAATGCGGAATAGTGCTCAGGAACTAAGAGATTAGTTAAGGAGCATCCGTTTCGCAGGAGAGAAGCGTTTAAATGTCATTAGTGCAACAAGACACGGAAACTGTGTTTACCAGGGTTGCTGGGAAACGTAGTCCGTTTGCCACCATGGACTGCCTGATATTGCAGGAGACGCCAGGGCATTTTCCAAGTGTTGCCCGGCATGCACAAATGGCGCCATGTGGCAACCCAAGTTGTGACAGTGCCACATTCACAGACAAAGCCTGGTGTACCACTATTCAAGATGCCCCCTCCATCAAAATTGAGTCACTTACTACCAAGATTAATGCCAAAAAAGCCCTCCAGCTGGTCCCAGGCCCCCAATGCCCCCACATTTGCAGTCACTCAAGTAACACAATAGCAAGTAACCAGCACCATTAAAACACTGAAACCATCCAGACGGCCCTTGCCCGGCCCACATAGTTAAGCTCTGCATCTCCACTCTAGATCAACGCTGATTTTGCAAAGGCCTCCATCACGTCTAGCGTGGTGCCCACCAACATCAAATCTGCTTGGATAGCACATCTGCTAAAAACCTCTCTAGATCCTGCCACCCCTACCAACTATAGACACATCACAACAGTCCCCTTCCTTCTTAAACTCCTGCACCCCTAGCATAAAGCCAAGTCCAGCACTTCCTGGAGTAAAACCACCTTCTTGGCAAAAGGCATTCCGGCTTTTGCCCTAAGCACAACATGGAAATGGCCAACTGGATCTTAAAATTCCAATGGATTCCATCAGAGACTCAGGCAATCTAGCAATCCTGTTGCTATTAAAGCTCTCTGCTGCATTCGACCTAGTCAATCACAACAGATTATGTCTCCACCTCAGTGAAAACTTCCATTTCTCTCCCGAAGCCTGTGCCTGGATCAAATCCTTTCTGAGAGATCGCACCACACAAGTATTCATCGGGGAATCTGCAGCTGACCCCATCCCCGCTCCCTTGGCTGTCCTGCAAGGCTTGTGCTTCTCTCTAACACTCCATAACACATGTACAGAACCCCTTTTTGTTCTGATTCGCGCAAGGAAGATCATTTACAATAACTTTGCTCACAACACCCAAATTCTCATTCCCATCACAGGTGACCATACCAGTGACATGTCCACTATCAATGCTATATACAGCACAGTCCAAAACTGAATGGCCACTCACAATTTATGCCTAAATGATGAAAAAAGTATCTCCTCATCATTGGCTCAGCTCACCGGCTCACACAGCAGGATTCCTCCTTCTCCTCCATTTTATTAATGGGTCAAATATTCCCATCCTCCACCCGGAAGCGGCCAGCAGGTGGGCTGTTTGGCTGGAGGATTCTCTTTTCTTTCTATGAGCTGTGGGCTGTTTGAAGCATGTGTCGGCAAGCGGAAGCGCCACACGCGGTAGCATCTCAACATTGAGGAATATTACTTGGGATTCCAAAGCGTCACCAAGTCGAGTTTGACTCCGCTGCCTTGCCTCTTCGCCCCACCTGAGCTTTCTATAAAACCTCCTGGGTACGCGCAACCGCGCACACTCCCGGAAGTGGTGCGCAAGTGGGCTGTTTGGCTGGAGGATTCTCTTTTCTGTCTATGAGCGGCGGGCTGTTTGAAGCGTGTGTCCGCAAAAGGAAGCGCCGCACGTGGTAGCATTGCAACATTGAGGAATATTACTTCGGATTCCAAAGGTGACTCTTATTTGGACTATGTGTACTTTGACACCATGGGACTTTACTGGTGCTTGCTTGTTTCACCAGCTTCAGCTTATGTGTTTTTTTTTGCTTTCCTTGAAAGGAAAGCAAAAAAAAAACACATAAGCTGAAGCTGGTGAAACAAGCAAGCACCAGTAAAGTCCCATGGTGTCAAAGTACACAAGTCGAGTTTGATTCCACCCACTTTCCTCTTCGCCCCACCTAGGTTTTCTACAAAACCTCTTGGGTACGCGCACCTGCGCACACACCTGGATGTGGCCTGCAAGTGGGCTGTTTGGCTGTTCGAGTGTGTCGGATGTGTGGTGTGCGGGGTGCTTGTTCAGAAGAAATCGAATTTCTGGTCATTTTGTGATTATATTGTGACCTTGCAATTTGAATATTTTTTGTTTAATAATCTTAGCATTGTTATTGTTTTTCTTGGTGGACTGTTATTCTAACCGGTTTAGTCTTTGCCTGATTTTTTTTCTTTTTTGTCTTCAGCCTTTCTGGCGTTTCGTTGAAACGCGAGTTCAAAGTCATAGAAGTGTATTGTGGCTCCCTAGGTTGTGAGGTGGTTGCCTGACTGCCAAGGTTTTTTGTTCTGGTTTTTGGATTTCTCCTCCAGGTTATCTCTACATGCCATTTTTGATATTTGCTCATAAACAGAGTGAAGTTTGTGATGGAATTGAAGCATAGAATTGCAGTGAGTTGTTAGAATTGTAAGATTCACAAAGGGGGAGAGGGAAGAAAAAGGAAAAAGAAAGGGGAGAGAAGGGAAAAGAAAAAAAAAAAAGGAAAAAATGGTCAACGGGTTGAGGAGTGGCAGAAAACTAACTGGCACTCCTATAACCATGATCACTGAAACTTAAGACTTCGCAGACTCTGAGATATTGGAGGCTGCAGAGAATTTGCTGGGTGGACTACGGGATTCCACTCAAACTAATAACCCTATGAAACAACCAAGTGTGATACCCGTACAGTGTTCTATTGATATTCCACCCCAATTGTTTACATTAAAGGAAGTAAATGACATGGTACAAGACAGTGTTTCTAATCCTACTGATGATATAGGTACCCATAACCCCTTTAAACGTGATGAACAATATGAACAGTTCAACAATAAAATATTGGACTAATCTATTATCGCCCCAGTTATTTCGGCAGGACTGGGAAGGCAAATGCGACTTTCTTTGGGCCCCTCAACCCCTATGTCACAAAGCAGGGTAGGAATTGAAAACATTTTTATGTTTAAAAATACCGATGCTGACAAGTTTTGTTCAAATAGGCCTTTAAAGACTTCTCCATTAACCTTAGATCATGGAGTATTTAAAACAAAAGATTCTCAGGAAGTAATTGACATTCATAATACCAATTCAAGTTCCCCCGTTATTGGGTCCGAGAATAAATCTTTCCATTCTGACTTGGAAAGACAACAGGCTTTGCAAGATGGAATTAAAACTGGAATTAAGGAAATTGAGCCAGAGTACCTTCGATCTCAGGGACATGACTCCTCTCCTATCATAGTGCACAGTATTACAAACAAAGTTGATTCGTTCCCTGTAATAACACGTATTTTAAATTTGCTCGATAAGGGGCACAAGAAAACCCACTGGAAGATGAGGTCTATGAAGATGGCATTGGCTGAAATTTTGGGCAAGATAAGTAAAATTAAGGGTTCAATGTTTGCCTGTGATACTATGCCAATTTGGCAAAAGATGTCAATAAAAACTGGGCCACGCCTGAAAAATCTGTTCAAACTGGTGGAACTTTTTTCCACAAATAAAGTCCTATGCATATATAGTTTCCAGACCTAAATTGGTTAGTGAAATAAAGGAAGAAATGCCAGAGAAGAAA
This sequence comes from Ambystoma mexicanum, assembly GCF_040938575.1. Taxonomy (NCBI): domain Eukaryota; kingdom Metazoa; phylum Chordata; class Amphibia; order Caudata; family Ambystomatidae; genus Ambystoma; species Ambystoma mexicanum. The sequence goes on from NC_090922.1 coordinate 288,112,615, forward strand.
TGGTAACACAGGCATGCATTTATACCATACATAATAATATGATTGGGGATGGTGGCGAGGATATTTGGGTGGGTAAGATTCTAAAGGAAGCGGCATCTAATTCTGTGAAAATTGAAGACCTTATGAAGGCTGTAAATAGCTTGATGGAAGTTACAAAGGCTCATCAATACCAGCAATTTGAAGAGCCGACAATTGGAAATATACCTCATGAGTATCTCGAACGACTAGATAGTCTGTCGGCCCTGACTGATTTAATCGATTTAGAGTCGGAAATAGACTGGACTAGTGCCCAGAATAATCTTGATTATGAGGAAGGTGAAAATCAACGGTTGTACTTACCCATAAAGAAAGGCGCTCGGCTGCGAGAGCTGAGAAACGAAGAGCAAAAGAAAGAAAAATCCAGTTAAGACTGGGGAAAAAACATATAAATATATCTGGCGACAATGTGATGAAGGTTCTACAACAACTAGATGGAGAATCCAAATGCTTTTTAGGGGTAAAGCGGGAAGAGGACGGTAAGAGTGCCTTGAAGCCCCCAAATAATCCTCAAGTTAATCTTAAAGATCAAAAATTAAAAAATATAAAGCCTGACAGAACTTTCAATTCTGTTACTACATATATAACCAAAAATGATACTACTAAAGGAGCAGATACTGAGTGCTTTCTAGAACACTCAGAGTGCTTTGGGTGCTGAATTGTATGTTGATCTTTCAACAACCAACTTGGTTGCAAAAACTCTTTCAGAAGAAATGAAGCATAAGGGTAGGAATGATAAAAGAGTGGATGGGAATAAAGAGACATGTCAGCTGTTTCTAAAAATCCCTCATAATCCTCTGCCACCACTTAAAGTTACTCAAAAACTTCCAGTAAAAAAACAGGACACTGGCACTAATCCTTTACCTCAACTGAATCAGAAACAGAAAATGTCATTAAAAATAACAGACTTTGTGCGTAAATCCATACACAAAACAACGGAAATCCAACCATTAGACTTAGCCTGTGCTGCTAAAAGAGATTCCTCTGAAATCAAGGTACAAACAAAGGGCCTCATTACGACCTAGGCGGTAAGTTACCGCCTGGGTCGTACCTTTACCGCCATTGCGTAAACTATGTTTACGCCATGGTGGTTGGCGGATTTACCGCCCCATTCCAAGGTGAGTGGGGCCGTAAATCCCCATTTCCCATTTACCCTTCCCCATTCCCATTTTTGCCCCATAGGGAATAATGGGAGTGGGGAAGGAGATAATTTCGCCACCGTAAATGACAGTACCGTATTTATCTCCAAGGTCCCTTAGCGCCATGGATTTTAACGCCTGCAAAAAGCAGGCGTTAAACTCACCATGGCGCTAAGGGACCTTGTAATCAGGCGTTAAGGGTCGGCACCGTTTACGGCGCCATAAACCCCTTAACGCCTGGGTTGGAATGAGGCCCAAAGTGTATTAACAATGAGGCAGGAAATACAAAGTTACCAGATATCCCTCAAAATGATATGCAAGTTGGGCCAAATACGTTCTTAGAGGTTTATAACAAACAAACTGGATGTACAAAACCTCTGCCTGTAATAAACAGTGACGAAAAGAGTAGGGTCCTAGATAACGGACCACACACTAATTTAAATAACTCTGACGGGAGTGGTATCATGGGATCTGCGTGAAATTACCGAGTTGAAAAGTCTGACCACCAGAAGTCTGTTTATTTTTTTATTTTTTCCTTCATTTTCTTGCATATATATATGTGGGGGGAGACCCCCACGGCCCCCACCTTACACCTATACATTTTTATTAACCCCCCACCACATATACATATGCAAATAAATAGAGGGCAGACTTTTGGTGGTACGACATTTCTATGCAGGTAATTTCATCCTAACCCATATAATGGATAGAAATCCAGTTACAGATCATTCCACACTGGAAGATTTTATTAAGTAAACCATTGAAAAAGCATTATCACAATATATATATACCTACTATGCTGAATAGGGATTCAGAAATTATTAAATCTACCATAGGGTCTGTTAGTACTGAAATTCAAATTGAACAATCCTCCACACAGTCTCCTATTCATAAGTAGTTGGTTAGGGACCCTGAAACTTTAAAACCTACTTCTGAAATTACTTGTACTGTAACTCAAACTTCTGAAGTCCCGTGAACGACAAAGTAACAGAAATTGGGGAAAATATCGGAAATTGACAAACAAAATGATAAAGTCTCACAGGGCATATATACAGCACACACTAATCAAGCTGATTTCTTAGATATTCCTAATTGTAAACCAACAATGGTTGACTTAAAGAGCATTCAGTGGCGTAGGCCAATATTTACTGATTGCCCAAGCATTTTTCTCTTTCATATTTGATTACAGGGGCCTTCCCTCCCTACCCAGAAGTAGTTTGCTATCTTTATTCAGCGAGATACCGAATCTGAGACTCCTGCCTTCTGCTGACCTTAAACAAATTGATTTTATCCATCCAGAATGATTTGATTTTGTTCGTATAATCTTTCATACTCTTGCAGTCCATAACTTGGTTCTTAAGGAAGCGATGGAGCTAAATAGGCTGGGCTATGATGTTAAAGATTTTATTCTTTCTTTGAGAATAACAATTCATGAAGCTCTGCCATCTGTAAATAATATAGAAGTCCGAACGCCAGGGAGGCAATGCAAAATAAGAATTTTGTGAAACATGAATATGTTCAATATGAGAACGGGAGAGGATTCCTGGTCAAACCAGCCCATATGCATCCTCATTGAATCCTCCAAAACGTGACGACGTACAATCTTGGTTGTGGTTAGCAACATCGTTAAGGCATTCTATTGACCAGCTTAAAGCTTTAAAGTTAAATCTTTAGTCTTAATAATGATTTATTTCTGGTCTCCTGGAACTCCAGGGGTCACTCTCACCTGTCTTCTTCAAAATGATTGTGTGCCAAACTAATAAAAAACAATATTATATGTATCAAGAGTCATGGATGACACAAAACTTTCACATAAATGGCGATGACACTGGGCTCCAATTGGCAAAAAAAGTCTTAGAGGCCGTCCATCTGATGGGTTTTAACTGCAGTAAGGACAGGTCAGGGTATGAAAATCATAGTCTATTTCTGTGGTTTTAGGGGTTCTGGCAGTATTGGTGGAATTAAGAACTGAACATCTTACATTGTGGGGGTAATTCATAGATTTCAGTGCAGAGGCAGCGCACGTGAGCAGCGCAGAGAGGGAGCGTGCGCCAGCATATGCCAGCCGTGTGCGCTAAACAGCATTCTGGCGCACCGCGTGTTCATGGAATTCCCAAGCCATTTTGAGTGCTGGCGCACAGAACATCCAGAAGCGCCAGTTACGCCCCCAACAAAGCCCCTTGCACAAGGAAAAGGCTTTGAAGTCCCCAATGCAGCACAAAGGGCCGCGCTAACCCTGCACCAGCTTACAGGGCCAGTACACTGCAATTGCGTGAAAATACGACGCGCACCCTGCTCACGGCACCTAAAAGCATAAAAATGTACTGGCGCACCCCTCGGAATACGCGTACCCCGCTCGCGCCAGGTAATTTGCATAGGAAAAGCACCCCCCTGTGTCATGGGCTGCCTGCGGGGTATGCCCCAGGGTGGATGGGCTGCCCTCGGGGCATGGGGAGGGTGAGTGGGCTGCCTGCTGGGCCTGGCCAGGGTGTATGGGGTGCCTGCGTGTATTTCTGGGGTGCACAGGAAGTTTCATACGCGATAGGGCTTGTGCGAGCAGGGTACGTGTACGTGTATTTGTGGGGTACGTGGGGAGTTTTACACGTGATTTCGCTAGCGCGAGAGGGGTACGTGTATTCTGAGGGGTGCATGGGGAGTTTTACATGCGATTTGGCATCCCAGGTGTGTGGATTCCCCACTCCCCATGGCCTGCAGGCAGCCCACACCACATGGGACAACCCTGCAACCCTCACCATGCCCTGCAGTCAGCCCACATGGCACCATGCACTTGTGAGCACACTTGTGAGCCCCGACTCATGTCCCGCACCCATCCACCCACCCCCAGTGATTGGCACCTGGCAGCAGGCCCCAACTCATGCCCCCCCACCAGGTCATCACAATCCGCAAATATGGCCCTTATGGCCACCCAAATCCCATCCCACGCCACCCCAGTCCAAACACCCAACCAAGTATTCCATCCACCCCACATTGAAATCCCCATTACATGATCCATCCCAAATGGCAAGTATGCACATCAATACATGTCCGTCACACACACACACACAATGGGTGCAAGTGAATGAGAAAACCCACATTGTGACATGCATGAAACCAATGAGAGAATACCACACAAATAAAGTATGAAACCAAAATGTATTAAAAATAAAACCAAGGGAATGAGTGGCCTGTGAGACACCCCCAACTATGGCACTTGTCTGCTGAAATGACCGCGTAGCCAAGAAGTGCAGTACATTGAGCACCTGTTCCAAGGGGCTCAGTGCTTGGGAGCACAGGGTGGGTGATGTGAGGTCATCCTCCCACTCCCTTACCAGTTCTAGGATTATTAGTGGTGGAAACCTGTACCTCCCATACACCTGGTCATCAGGCATCACAAAATGATTTGTCCTGGGTAAAAAAATGTGGGGCCTGGCTATCCTCCTCCTCCTACGGTGTACCACGACCACTGCTGCGAGGAACGGTATATTCATCATAGCGTATGAGCCTGTTTGTTGTTTGCGCGCACTTTTATGCTGCACGGGGCCCCTTCGCCTGCTTCCTGCTGGCGTACGTGTTTCCGGATTAGCACGTCTTTTTTGGCACACAGGTTTCCCCAGTTCGATTCCATGAATACGTGTTGTTAGCACGCATGTGGGCGTTACGAGCATTTACCTCCCGTACTTCCCCTGTAACGCCCACATTTTCATGCGTTGTTCCCCATTCCACGTGTTACGCCCCGTGTTCCGCCCGGTGTTCCACCGACTTTTCTTGTGTGCGCTACACAATGTGCGCTTTCCCTGTGTGTGTTGCGCACAGCGTTTACTGACGTGTGCACCCGCGTGCGCCACCCACGGATTTGGCGCACATCCCAGGTTTTACAAGCGCAGCGCATTCCATGAATCAATGAACGGCTGCGTGCATGGCTTTTGCACGCGTGCACTGCGATTTTCGCGCTTTCGCTCCCCTGTTCGGCGCACATTTATTCCATGAATTACCCTGTAAATATGTTGATCGTAATTATTTATTGGAACCCTCAGTATGATTTACCATCTATGATTAAGAAGGTGAATTCTCTCTTCTTGGATATGTCCAGTAAATATAATGGTCTCCATCTCATAGTAGTCGTCGACCTGAATGCCTTAATCTCGACAGGTGATAATGTGAATTCCATCCAGGAATCGAATCTTGTCATTCTATACATTTCAGAGGGTAAGGGAAAATACCCAATCGAAGGGGGTGCCGGATGGCACAACTAGAAAATGTTTGGTACCCCTTTTTGTTGGACTGGGGTCTGTCCCATGTAACTCCTATTCTACTGCGAAATACAGATCCCTATACTTGGTCCAATGGGATAAATAAATCTGCAAAAGACCAAATGTTTATGTCTAAAAAACTGTTTGAAGCTTGTAAATCCTTTAATCTGACAGATACAAATCTTAATGACCATAGACTGTTGGACATTGAAATAGATATTAACATGGGTATAATTGCCGGAGATCATTATATTGATAATATAACTGTGAATACCAGCAAAAAGAGTATAACGTGGCACAATGGTAATGTGGCAAAGTTAAACACGGTTTTTTATTGCAGATTGTAATCATCTGCAGCTTGTGGAAAAACGCCAATTATTCAGTTGTGCAAATTTTCCTGCTTATATAAAAAGAATGATAGGCAGCTCAATTAAAGTAAAGAAGGGTTTTGCCATCAATGAATAAACACTCTCATGTATTTGATTATATCGTCAACTCACATAAGAATCTATGTAACAAAGAGATTAGAAGAATTAGAAATCTAGCTGTTGATTGGGTTGAGAAGTCTGTTAGAATTAAAAAGGAAGAATTAAAGGAAAAAAATTGAATTAAAGCTCACAGATATTCAGGGGCCGATTCATGGAACAAACGTGCGCCGAAAATCTTCGCGCAAGCATGCACAAGCGGAAAAAAACAGGCGCACGCGTGCGATTCATGGAAGTCCCTGCGCGTGTCCACCGCGGGATGTGCGCCAAACCCGTGCATGGCGCACAAGTCACTGCAACATCGCGAAAGGCGTGCGCGATGCGCACAGTGAAAGCGCACAACCTCAGCGCACACACCAGAAAGTGGGCTGGACATGGGCGTAAGGCGCGGAATGGGGAACAACACGCGAAAATAAGGGCGTAACTGGGGATGTACTGCAGGGAAGCAGACAGAACGCCCACACGCACTCGAACCACACGTATTCATGGAATCGAATAGGGCAAAGCCACGCACAGCCAAAGACACGCACAAGCTGAAACACGGGCGCCACACGAAGGCAGGCGGTAGAGTCCCAGCGCATCAAAAAAGTGGCGCGCGGGAAGTTAAATACGCGATTGAGCTGGGTACGTGGATTTCAGGGGTGCGCGAGAAATTCTACACGCGATTGGCCTGGGTACGTGTATTACAGGGGTGCGCGAGAAAATCTACACGCGATTGGCCTGGGTACGTGGATTTCAGAGGTGCGCGAGAAAATCTACACACGATTGGCCTGGGTACGTGGATTTCAGGGGTGCGCGAGAAATGCTACACGCGATTGGCCTGGGTACGTGTATTACAGGGGTGCGCGAGAAAATCTACACGCGATTGGCCTGGGTACGTGGATTACAGGGGTGCGCGAGAAATGCTACACGCGATTGGCCTGGGTACGTGTATTACAGGGGTGCGCGAGAAAATCTACACGCGATTGGCCTGGGTACGTGTATTACAGGGGTGCGCGAGAAATGCTACACGCGATTGGCCTGGGTACGTGGATTTCAGGGGTGCGCGAGAAAATCTACACGCTATTGGCCTGGGTACGTGTATTACAGGGGTGCGCGAGAAAATCTACATGCGATTGGCCTGGGTACATGGATTTCAGGGGTGCGCGAGAAATGCTACACGCGATTGGCCTGGGTACGTGGATTTCAGGGGTGCGCGAGAAAATCTACACACGATTGGCCTGGGTACGTGTATTACAGGGGTGCGCGAGAAATCCTACACGCGATTGGGCCTGTGCGAGTGGGGCAGTGTATTACGTGGGTGTGCGGGAAGTTGAAGAGGTGAATTGCCAGTGTGGGTCCTCCCAGGTCTCCCCTCTACCCCCTCCATGACCTCTGCAGGCAGCCCACACCACAGGGGACTACCCTGCACCCCTGGTCATGTCCCGCAGGCAGCCCATCCACCATGGGCATGCCCCCCAGCCAAGCCACATGTCCCCTTGCACCCCCACCCCCCAGCACCGTGGGGCACCTGCCGGCAGGCCCCCAACCATGTCCCACTCATGTCCCCTTGCACCACCACCCCCAGTCACCAGGGGCTGCCTCCACCAGGCCCCCACCCATGTCTCCCACCACCCCCACCCCTCCAGTCACCAGGGGCAGCCTCCACCAGGCCCCCACCCATGTCTCCCACCACCCCCACCCCTCCAGTCACCAGGGGCAGCCTCCACCAGGCCCCCACCCATGTCTCCCACCACCCCCACCCCTCCAGTCACCAGGGGCAGCCTCCACCAGGCCCCCAACCATGTCTCCCACCACCCCCACCCCCCAGCAGGCCCCCACTCATGTCCCCTTGCACCCCCACCCCCCAGCAGGCCCCCACTCATGTCCCCTTGCACCCCCACCCCCCAGCACTGTGGGGCACCTGCCAGCAGGCCCCCAACCATGTCCCACTCATGTCCCCTTGCACCCCCACCCCCCAGCACTGTGGGCTCCTGCCAGCAGGCCCACAACCATGTCCCCTTGTACCCCCACCCCCCAGCAGGCCCCCACTCATGTCCCCCTGCACCCCCACCCCCCAGCACTGTGGAGCACCTGCCAGCAGGCCCCCAACCATGTCTCCCACCACCCCCACCCCTCCAGTCACCAGGGGCAGCCTCCACAAGGCCCCCACCCATGTCTCCCACCACCCCCACCCCCCAGTCACCAGGGGCAGCCTCCACAAGGCCCCCACCCATGTCTCACACCACCCCCACCCCTCCAGTCACCAGGGGCAGCCTCCACCAGGCCCCCACCCATGTCTCCCACCACCCCCACCCCTCCAGTCACCAGGGGCAGCCTCCACCAGGCCCCCACCCATGTCTCCCACCACCCCCACCCCTCCAGTCACCAGGGGCAGCCTCCACAAGGCCCCCACCCATGTCCCCTTGCACCCCCACCCTCCAGCAGTCCCCCACTCATGTCCCCTTGCACCCCCACCCCCCAGCACTGTGGGGCACCTGCCGGCAGGCCCCCAACCATGTCCCCTTGCACCCCCACCCCTCCAGTCACCAGGGGCAGCCTCCACCAGGCCCCACTCATGTCCCCCTGCACCCCCACCCCCCAGCACTGTGGGGCACCTTCCAGCAGCCCCCAACCATGTCCCCTTGCACCCCCACCCACCAGCAGGCCCCCACTCATGTCCCCCTGCACCCCCACCCCCAGCACTGTGGGGCACCTGCCAGCAGGCCCCCAACCATGTCCCCCTGCACCCCCACCCCCCAGTCACCTGGGGCAGCCTCCATAAGGCCCCCACCCATGTCTCACACCACCCCCACCCCTCCAGTCACCAGGGGCTGCCTCCACCAGGCCCCCACCCATGTCTCCCACCACCCCCACCCCTCCAGTCACCAGGGGCAGCCTCCACCAGGCCCCCACCCATGTCTCCCACCACCCCCACCCCTCCAGTCACCAGGGGCAGCCTCCACCAGGCCCCCACCCATGTCTCCCACCACCCCCACCCCTCCAGTCACCAGGGGCAGCCTCCACCAGGCCCCCAACCATGTCTCCCACCACCCCCACCCCCCAGCAGGCCCCCACTCATGTCCCCTTGCACCCCCACCCCCCAGCAGGCCCCCACTCATGTCCCCTTGCACCCCCACCCCCCAGCACTGTGGGGCACCTGCCAGCAGGCCCCCAACCATGTCCCACTCATGTCCCCTTGCACCCCCACCCCCCAGCACTGTGGGGCACCTGCCAGCAGGCCCCCAACCATGTCCCCTTGCACCCCCACCCCCCAGCAGGCCCCCACTCATGTCCCCCTGCACCCCCACCCCCCAGCACTGTGGGCTCCTGCCAGCAGGCCCCCAACCATGTCCCCTTGTACCCCCACCCCCCAGCAGGCCCCCACTCATGTCCCCCTGCACCCCCACCCCCCAGCACTGTGGAGCACCTGCCAGCAGGCCCCCAACCATGTCTCCCACCACCCCCACCCCTCCAGTCACCAGGGGCAGCCTCCACAAGGCCCCCACCCATGTCTCCCACCACCCCCACCCCCCAGTCACCAGGGGCAGCCTCCACAAGGCCCCCACCCATGTCTCACACCACCCCCACCCCTCCAGTCACCAGGGGCAGCCTCCACCAGGCCCCCACCCATGTCTCCCACCACCCCCACCCCTCCAGTCACCAGGGGCAGCCTCCACCAGGCCCCCACCCATGTCTCCCACCACCCCCACCCCTCCAGTCACCAGGGGCAGCCTCCACAAGGCCCCCACCCATGTCCCCTTGCACCCCCACCCTCCAGCAGTCCCCCACTCATGTCCCCTTGCACCCCCACCCCCCAGCACTGTGGGGCACCTGCCAGCAGGCCCCCAACCATGTCCCCTTGCACCCCCACCCCTCCAGTCACCAGGGGCAGCCTCCACCAGGCCCCACTCATGTCCCCCTGCACCCCCACCCCCCAGCACTGTGGGGCACCTTCCAGCAGGCCCCCAACCATGTCCCCTTGCACCCCCACCCACCAGCAGGCCCCCACTCATGTCCCCCTGCACCCCCACCCCCAGCACTGTGGGGCACCTGCCAGCAGGCCCCCAACCATGTCCCCCTGCACCCCCACCCCCCAGTCACCTGGGGCAGCCTCCATAAGGCCCCCACCCATGTCTCACACCACCCCCACCCCTCCAGTCACCAGGGGCTGCCTCCACCAGGCCCCCACCCATGTCTCCCACCACCCCCACCCCTCCAGTCACCAGGGGCAGCCTCCACCAGGCCCCCACCCATGTCTCCCACCACCCCCACCCCTCCAGTCACCAGGGGCAGCCTCCACCAGGCCCCCACCCATGTCTCCCACCACCCCCACCCCTCCAGTCACCAGGGGCAGCCTCCACCAGGCCCCCAACCATGTCTCCCACCACCCCCACCCCCCAGCAGGCCCCCACTCATGTCCCCTTGCACCCCCACCCCCCAGCAGGCCCCCACTCATGTCCCCTTGCACCCCCACCCCCCAGCACTGTGGGGCACCTGCCAGCAGGCCCCCAACCATGTCCCACTCATGTCCCCTTGCACCCCCACCCCCCAGCACTGTGGGGCACCTGCCAGCAGGCCCCCAACCATGTCCCCTTGCACCCCCACCCCCCAGCAGGCCCCCACTCATGTCCCCCTGCACCCCCACCCCCCAGCACTGTGGGCTCCTGCCAGCAGGCCCCCAACCATGTCCCCTTGTACCCCCACCCCCCAGCAGGCCCCCACTCATGTCCCCCTGCACCCCCACCCCCCAGCACTGTGGAGCACCTGCCAGCAGGCCCCCAACCATGTCTCCCACCACCCCCACCCCTCCAGTCACCAGGGGCAGCCTCCACAAGGCCCCCACCCATGTCTCCCACCACCCCCACCCCCCAGTCACCAGGGGCAGCCTCCACAAGGCCCCCACCCATGTCTCACACCACCCCCACCCCTCCAGTCACCAGGGGCAGCCTCCACCAGGCCCCCACCCATGTCTCCCACCACCCCCACCCCTCCAGTCACCAGGGGCAGCCTCCACCAGGCCCCCACCCATGTCTCCCACCACCCCCACCCCTCCAGTCACCAGGGGCAGCCTCCACTAGGCCCCCACCCATGTCCCCTTGCACCCCCACCCTCCAGCAGTCCCCCACTCATGTCCCCTTGCACCCCCACCCCCCAGCACTGTGGGGCACCTGCCAGCAGGCCCCCAACCATGTCCCCTTGCACCCCCACCCCTCCAGTCACCAGGGGCAGCCTCCACCAGGCCCCACTCATGTCCCCCTGCACCCCCACCCCCCAGCACTGTGGGGCACCTTCCAGCAGGCCCCCAACCATGTCCCCTTGCACCCCCACCCACCAGCAGGCCCCCACTCATGTCCCCCTGCACCCCCACCCCCAGCACTGTGGGGCACCTGCCAGCAGGCCCCCAACCATGTCCCCCTGCACCCCCACCCCCCAGTCACCTGGGGCAGCCTCCATAAGGCCCCCACCCATGTCTCACACCACCCCCACCCCTCCAGTCACCAGGGGCAGCCTCCACAAGGCCCCCACCCATGTCTCCCACCACCCCCACCCCCCAGCACTGTGGGGCACCTGCCAGCAGGCCCCCAACCATGTCCCCTTGCACCCCCACCCCCCAGCAGGCCCCCACTCATGTCCCCCTGCACCCCCACCCCCCAGCACTGTGGGGCACCTGCCAGCAGGCCCCCAACCATGTCTCCCACCACCCCCACCCCTCCAGTCACCAGGGGCAGCCTCCACAAGGCCCCCACCCATGTCTCCCACCACCCCCACCCCCCAGCACTGTGGGGCACCTGCCAGCAGGCCCCCAACCATGTCCCCTTGCACCCCCACCAGGCCCCCACTCATGTCCCCCTGCACCCCCACCCCCCAGCACTGTGGGGCACCTGCCAGCAGGCCCCCACCCATGTCCCCTTGCACCCCCACCCCCCTGCAGGCCCCCACTCATGTCCCCCTGCCCCCAGGTCCTGACGAAACGCAATCATGGCAGTAATGGGCAGCATACCCAGCACAAACACCCAGCCAAGGATTGCATCCACCCACATAGTAGATGCAATTACATGATACAACCCCAATGGCAAGTATGTAAATGAACACATGTCCGTCACACACACATACACAATGGGTGCAAGTGAATGTCAAAACCCATATCATGACATGCATGAAACCAATGAGAAAATACCACAAATGTAAGTAATAAATATATGTATTAAAGATGAAAATGAAGTAAAGAAATAAAACACACAACAATGGGGATGACAAAACAAATGGTCCATGTCCGAGAACTAATAGAAAAAAATCAAAAAACAAAGGAATCCAAAAACTGATGTAGTCCAAAGCAAAATAATGGGGGAAAAAAATAAGGAAAAACCATTGCCTCATGGTGAACACAAATATAAATCCAACAAATGTTTTCCAAACATCAAACTATGTACAAGAATATCCCAGGGTCCATGAGCCCAACACCATAAATGAATCCTACTACTACTAACTAATAAAAAATATATATACAGAAAAGTGGCCATTGTCCGAGCGGTCCAAAAAAAACTTAAAAAATAAAGGAAACCTAACACTAACTAACTAAAGAACTATATACAATGGCAGCGGGCAAGTCCTGCGGCTCACTCTGTGATGTTGCCGGCCAGGGCATCATCGAACTCCATGTCGATGTCCCGGAGGCGGGACTCTGTCCTGGCCCCGAGGTCTCGCAGGGACAACCCCGTGTCCACCTCAAACTCCCTGCGAGCTTCCTCGAGGCACTCAGCCCGCCTCAACGCCCGACGCATGGAGAACTCCGCCCTGACCATGGTGAGCCGCTCCTCTTCCGCCAGCTGCTGCTCCGCACCTATCCGCTGGACCAACTGCTCCCACACAGAAGACACTGCCATCCCAGGGTTCTCCTGCCCTCCGGCCGATGCCTGCCCCTCTGATCTTGATGGCCCCGAGCCATGATGCCTCCCACGTCGAGCCTGCTGCTGCCTCCGACGCCACTGCCTCTGCCAGCACGACGGCATCCAGGCTGATGGAATCCACCGATGCCGTCGTGCACGTGCCCTGCCAGATGATGCCGGCACATCCTCCATCTGCAGGGGGACAGTTGCTGGTGTGTCCACCCCTGCTGGACCTTCGATTCCCGACTGTGGCAGGGATGGGGTCCCCACCGAGCTGGCTGCGTTGGTCGGGGCAGGTCCACAGGGGGCCCTGGTGGCATCTGGGCTGGAAGACGGCATGGAGCACGACTGGCGCATAGCCTCCACAGAGGAGGAGAGGGTCACAGAAGGCCACACACATGTAGGAAACCCCCGACCATGGCGGCTTCCAAATGGTTCACGTACGCACGGTGCTCTTCGTGATGATGTGCATGCTCCTCCCCGGAAGCATGCACCTCATCACGAATGCCAGCCGTGCGCAACGCGACACCAATCAGGACCCTCGCCACACGGCCAGGGGTCCCCCCGTCCGCAGGTAGAGGAGTGTCAGATGACATGGACATCTCCCCTCCCACCGGACGGGCCTGGGATGGGGCATCCCTGCTGGTGCATGGTGGTGCAGTCACAGTGTCAGGGACAGTGACATGCACAGGCACCTCCACGGCGACCTGTGCTGCCTCCTGCCCCCGGCCCTGGATTGCACCACTTGCACCAGCGGGGATGCCCCCACCAGGCCCCATGTGTGGCTCAGTAGCGGCCTCCTCCCCCTCTGTGGAAACCACCAACCTGGATGTCTCCACGCCGTCTTCCGCCGGTGCAAGCCCCTGTGGGGGCTCACCCACCCCTTCCGCTGCAGCCGTGGCGGCATCCCCGCCGCTCTGCTCCACAGCGCCTTCTCCGCCCTCTTCTTCACTTGCCACTGTGTAGAGGGAGACATAGAACACAAGCATCAGGGTACTGTACAATGGTCCCCTAGACAGGAAGCAACAGCAGATGAGTGGCACTGTCATACATCACTTCCATCATGTCACTCCACAACACATGGGTCAGTGCAGGCAAAACACATACAGTAACAGGCATGGCGCATGCCATGGACATTGGCATACATGACCAAGGGACTCATGATTCATGCAATGTTGGTTTTAAACTCACATGCATCATGGGTCTTGCCATCACATGCACACACCTCACTGTAGTTCCATCCATCTGGCCTCGTACACCACAGACGCAGTGGATACAAGGATGACTAGGCTGCATCAGTGAATCTGAACATTGTCACAGACATGTGTCATGCATCCATGGCAGTTACAAGTCAGACACGCAGGTCAGACACACACACATGGACACCATACGTGTACATGGGACCAGCACCCATCCCTCACCCCCACCCATGTCCAGGAACAGAGACTGCCATGCTTCCATGTGTCCATTCCGCACAGAGCCCCCCCATGTTGCAATAGAACACATGCACCAACCATGTGGTTCACACATCACTGTACTCTCATGCCTGACCATGATGTCCCTGCACACACACATACGTACATGGCCTATGTCACACATACAGGCAGGTATCAGACAACCAGCACACTGCAACATGCCCTGTCTCACACAGTAATGCTTGGCCACTTACCGGCCAACTCCAGATGGGTCTGCCTCCAAAGGATCTGGACGTGGAGCGCTGGGTCTACGCGTTCCAGGACCCTCATCTGGATGTCACTCAGGCGTGCCCGGCCCCCCTCCGCGAGGCGCCGGACCTTATTGAGGGTCCTGGACCTCAAGTCCTCCCAGCGCTTCTTGATGTGCTTGATGTCGCGGGTTGCCACCCCCTCCGCGTTGATGGCAACCACTACATCGTCCCAGATCCTCTCCCGTCCTTCCTTGTTGGCGCGTGGTCTTCCGAAGAGGGCATCATAATGCCCCAGGACATGCTCCACCAGGACACCAACTTCCTTCTCACTGAAGCTGGTGGCCCTCTGCCTCTCTGGCTGGGGATCGCCACTGGTCTCAGATGGTGCTTGCCCCGACATGGTGACCCCCGAGGCAGGCGTGGGTGGGCAACTGGGTCCTGGGGCTGGGCTGTGGAGCGTTGGTATCCCAGTCGGGAGTCTACTGTTCCAGCAGGGGTGGACACAGCAACTGGACCCCTGCAGATGGCTGATGTGCAGGCACCAAATGGCAGGGCACGGTGGCAGCAGGCAGGCAGGCAGGCAGGCAGCAGCAGATGGCACGTGGGAGGCTGCTCGGGGCACTGGGGGGCAGTTATTCGGCCTTCTGGGCAGGAGCGTGGTCTTCCGTGTGTATTCGCGTGGCCAGCTTGATACGGAGTGATTTGGCACGTGAAAAATCTGCACGTCAGCGTGTAATTCGAGGAAAGGCCCTTAGCGCGTAAGCGCGTCTGCACGCATACGCATTTTCATTGGACCAAAGGCCCTCAGCGCGTGAGCGCGTCTGTGACGTGTCGTGCGAGGGTGTATCCCTCTTTGCACGTGATGACAGAACACACGTGGATTTCAACCAATCGCGTGTGAAAGTTCACGGCACCCCGGAACACACGTACCCAGGCCAATCGCGTGTAGCATTTCTCGCGCACCCCTGTAATACACGTACCCAGGCCAATCGCGTGTAGATTTTCTCGCGCACCCCTGAAATCCACGTACCCAGGCCAATCGCGTGTAGCATTTCTCGCGCACCCCTGTAATACACGTACCCAGGCCAATCGCGTGAAGATTTTCTCGCACACCCCTGAAATCCACGTACCCAGGCTAATCGCGTGTGGAAAACTGCACGTCCGCGTGTAATGCGCGTAATCGCGTGTGGAATACTGCACGTCCGCGTGTAATGCGCGTAATCGCGCGTGAAGAACTGCACGTCCGCATGTAATGCGCGTAATCGCGCGTGAAAAACTGCACGTCCGCGTGTAATGCGCGTAATCGCGCGTGAAAAACTGCACATCCGCATGTGACGTGACGCGCGCGTGCGTTTCCTTCAGCACGGGTTAAAGGTGAGCGGGCCCAGCAGTTCGCTGTACGTGCCTTCCGTGGAGACCGACGTGTGTTGCTGCTTCCAGTTGTTTCGCGCGCCATCTACTTCACAGCTCTCAAGGACGTATCTCTTCTTTTGGCGGGGGTATTGGCTACGCGTGTTTTTCTGCATCGCGCTAGTCAGACGGTGAGTCGCAAACGCTCCTTTTCCCACTGCGGGTGCCCCTGTGTATTGCACCCATTTTCGATGTCATCGTAGCCTGCGTGTCCCACGCGTACGCGTTATTCGTGTTACTGGGTGCCACCGCGTACTGCGGGAGGTTAAATCCACGCACGTAGGCTGCAGGGTTGCGTGCACGGTTTTACTGCAGTTTTGGGGTGCCTGAGCGTTGCGTGACCCGTCACCACATCACCGGGGTCACATACAGCCTTGCAGGTGCAGGGGGGCTGTTAACATCTTGCTTCCCACCCCCTTCACCCCAATTGCCCAGGTCAATTGTGGTGTACACCTCTCATTGGCACCACTCCATCTGTGCCAGCACTATTACATCTGTGCCATGGTTGGGAGGCCACCAAAGGTGAGGGGCGCCTCAGCTGGGCGTACTCCTCGTGGCGGGCGTGGTCGGGGACGTGGCCGTGGTGACCAGGGAGTAGGGGGACTCCAGGGTGTCCAGGGCAGCCACAGAGGGGGAAGAGGCAGGGGTGCGCCACTTGAGCACAATGTTGTGCCATGTGTTGGTGCAGCCATGCCACCACCCCCTGTGGTTCCGGGGGATGCAGCTCCTGCATCTGGCACTGGCACCCGTATGACCCGGCAGTCCGTTCCATCGACTGCCACGGGCCCAAGGGTAGCGGTAGCTGCAGGTGCAGCTGTGGACACCGCCACCCAGGCTCAGGGTCTGCCAGCGCAGGCTGCGTTGGCACTTGAAGAGCCCTTGGTAGATCTCCAACAGGCCAGGGGGGGAAACCATAGGGGCACGCCGGGCTGCTCAGACCAAGACACGTGTCCCTGGGGCAGTCATGTCATCTGCTGCCCCGAACAGCCTGGTGTTGGCAAGTGCAGGAGCAGATGCACCCAACAGCACCCCGGTTGTGAGTCTGCCAACCAGGACCGTTGCGGTCAATGACCCTGCCACAGCTGATGTTGCTGCGCAGGGTCCATTAGTGGGCACCCAGCTGCCACTGACACAAGTCAGGCCTTTGGTCATCCCTCCACCTGCCACTCCCTCGGCTCAATCCACCGAACCCACTGGCCATACTGGTCAGGGCGGCATTAGCCAGCCAGGGTCTGCGCCACAGTCCAAGAGGAGGAAGGTTGCACCTGCAGCACAGGCTGGGACCCCACACACAGCCACGACCTCCTGCACGTCGAGGAAGAAGCCTTTCTGTAAGCAGGAACTGGACTTCCTCGTGGACTACGTGCGGGGACACAGCCGTGACATGCTAGTGGGTGCCAATAGTCAGACTACGGCTGCCCAACGTGACACCCACTGGAAGCATGTTGCGGAAAATGTCAGTTCATTCGACCATGAGGTGCGCACGGCGCAGGAGTGCAAAAAGCGCTGGAATGACATCAAGCGCAGCACTAAGGCTAAGCGTGCCTCAAATTACAACTTGACTCTGGTGACTGGCGGTGGGCCTGCACCAGAGGAGGAAGAACTCACTCCGCATGAGGCTCTCGTTGCGGAGTTCATACCACCAGAATTGGTCGAAGGTGTGGGAGAGATGCTGGACTTTGATGCCCAGTCCAGTGAGTGTTGATGCATAGTTGTTGAGGACGTGTGTGTTTCACTTGTGGGATGTGTTGTGCATGATTGCTGCTACATGTGACGTGTACATGGTTCTGATGTGTAAGTAATGCAATGCTACCGTCATGCATGTCTCCTCTGCCTGCATGCGGGACTCCATGTGGGCATGCTCCCTTGCCACTCCTCCGCCACTCTGCACCCCAGTTCCACCTTTGCACTGGTCTGCTACATTCTTGCCAATGTGTAGTTTCTTGTTCATGTGTCCTGTGTAGATGCTAACTTCCAGCTTAGAAACTGCCAGACATATGCCGTGTGGTACAGCCTTAGTACTCGATGCAGGGTATCCCACTTGTACTGTGCATGGGTCAGATGTCCCGCAGGGACATGAGTGCCCATTCATGCTCCATGTGCATTGCACGCATGCCCCTATGTGTCCTTGACTGGATGATCACTGTAATATGAGTCCTTGGTTACATACATTGCCTGCCATATTATCGGCCTCCCCATGTCAACTGTGGCTCAGTCCTGCGTTGCACACATGTTTAGGCTCTGACAATCTGTGTGGCTCACAGGCCTCAGCCTGTTCAATGGCCAATGACTCTGTCCAACTCTTGTCGTGTCTTCTTCACACGTGGCTGGCCTCCGGATCTTCCATCATGTGTCCTGCCCACTGTCCCAGCATCATTTGCAGTGTTGTAATTTGAATCACATTAAGCTGTTGATGCCAGTCAACACTGCATGTCAATACACAGGTGTATGGGCAGCCGTTTGATACCATGCTAGGCATCCCTGCTTTGGTACTGGGGTGGAGGGGTGCTTGGCTGCTAGACATGGTACACATTGAATACACAATGCACGTGATGTCTGAATTTCACATTGCACTGCCTTCACATTTCCTGGCACACACCATGGAGTGCTTGTACATGTAGGTAGTGAGTGGCGTACACATTTTCAGCACTGCATAGACCCACTTCCATGCAAACTGCCACCTTTCAACAGGTCTGATCACAGTAGCTATTCAAAGTAGACCCAGCATGCATGCCAGGTCATATGTTGTGTGTCACATGTCTGCCGGATGCCTTTGCTGTCGGTGTGTGTGTGTGTTGTGTGCTTCTGACATGTGTAGTGACCTTTTCCTCTCTATTTTTCAGGTGATGACGCAATGGATGCAGAGGATGGTGTTGTCATGCCAGACACAGGGTTGGTAAGACCACATCAACCCGGCACTATTGGGGGTCGTGGGGTGGTAGGCCACGAAAACCCCCAAGTGCTGCAGTCCATCCTGTCTCTGGCTGCCTATGAGTCCAGCCTTGATGACGACTCTGACGTCCATGTTGAGTTGGATGAGCATCAAGTCCATGTGTCAGGGGTGAGTGATTCTGATGTGGACACTCCTCTGTCTGCGACACCTGCACTGAGGGATCAGACAGTCTTGGTTCCTCCACCCGTGGTGGATCGGGACGCAGGGTCACCCTCCACACCAGTCACTGATGTGCCTGGGACATCACGTCGACGGGGGCATGTAGTCGTGCAGCCGCAGGCGGTGCCAACACAGCGAGGACCTCCGGTCCTTGGGTCCCGCAGGGGTCAAGCCCGGCAACGCGGTCGCGGCGCGCAAATGCTGTATACTGAGTGGGAGCAAGACATTACTGCCAATTCCGAACGGCAGGGGGCAGCAATGGAGAACATCGCTGACAGCATGGAACGTGTGGCCCGATCTGTGCTCCCCCCTGCTAGGCAGGTGCTTCTCCAGCAGCAGGCGGCACGGTCCACGGCCCGCTCGCTCAGGCTGGGCATGGCGGCCTCAGACAGGGCACGCCAAGCTGAAATGTCGTCTCTGCGTCAAGCAATTGCTGCTCACGCAGAGGCGCACATGGATGCCCTGAGGGAGGAGTATGCCTCCCTCAGATCCACTCTGGGTGTCCTTATGATGTCCCAGAGGCAGCAGGCAGAGGAGAGGTTTGCACCGCTTGAGCGCACCATCTCGGCTGAGCTACAGGCTTGCCGGGAGGTGCAGCGGTTGTCCAGCCAGGCCTTGCAGGAGGAACTCCGTGTTACACGTGCTACCTTGCAAGAGGAAGCACGTGTATCACGTGAGGTTCTGCATGCAGACCTATGTAACATCGCCACAGAGAACCAGGCTCACCTGTCCGGCAGACTTGCTGCCGATGAGGGGCAAGCTGCGGCTAGGCGTGGCCAGGCTACTGTGCCACCTCCTCCTTTCCGGGATGAGCCAGACTCGGACGACCATCTATCTCCCACATAGGTCGTGCTGTGCAGGCGTTGAGCCCATGGAGGTATTTTTTTTTGGCTCAGCATCATCGCATGTGGATGTTGAGCAGCACCCTGTACCTCCCCCCTCCTGGGTGCCTCCCCTCCCCCCCGGGTCGTATGTGGCCATTTTTGATTTTTCTTTTAGTTTAGTTAGTTAAGTTTCTGTTTGATAGTTAGTTTAAATAGGTAATGTAGGTTTTCCATAGTTAGTGTAATTAGTTAATAGTTGAGTTAGTTTAAAATTTGTAGTCTATTGTGCTTTCATGTGACAGTGCGGTGCCTTGTGGTTTTTGAAGGCATCCACTGTCTGTTCCAGCTGGGCCCTTCATGGTTGTCTTGTGTATGTGTTTGCTGCTTGGGTTCCTTGACTCACATATGCCACTCCTGCCTCCCTTATCCATGGGCTCGCAAGGATGGTTCGGTGTTACAGAATTTTACACAAGGGCTTTGGACTGTCATATCTGTGGCATGTCTGGTGCTTTGTGACTTGTGTTGACACCCCTAGTGGGGATGATTTAGGTGTAATTGTCCACTGTTCAGCTTTTGCTAGATGGGGTGTGTCATGATTAATGTGGACATTGATTGCTATGCATTGTGTATTATGTCTCATTTCTTTCCTGTACACGTGCCTGTTGCAATTCATGCTGTAGATAGTGTTCCACACTTTGGAAGTCAAAGACGGACTGATGGTGTGATTTGTGATGTGACTCTCTGACATGGTCAAGTAATGAGATGCCTGATGAGACACACACAGATCACTTTGATGCATTAATCATTTGTTTCATGCACTTTCTGCAGGGGGATGAGGCACCAGAGCACCTTTGCCAGCAGACATGGCCCATTGGACGACGGAATTCCTGACCCGTTTGATGGTGCCCACATGCACATGTGTGCACGAGCAGAGCCACAGTGATTGCAGACCCACATCCTAGAACTGCTGACATGTTCCAACGAACTCCAGGCAAGGTGAGCATCACAGGGGGGCCACGACACACCAAAGCTTGCACCAGGCGAGTTGCACATGCAGGCTTGGTCACAGCACTGAGGGTGAGCTTAGACGAATATTGGTGTTGAAGCACACAATGCAGCTCAGATGTGTTTGTGGACTGATGGCTGTTGATAGTAGGGTTGTCTGGGACACATGCAGGGGCAGTGGCACATACCCTGCGGTACACCAAGGTTCATTGAGGCACTTGTATCAACCATGTAGCCTTCCGAGACATGGAAAGGGGCAGCTCACAGGGACATACAGCAAGGGACATACTTGGGTGCAGTGCATGTCTATTCCACGTACTTCATGATAAATGCACTGCCAACTTTGTTTTGGTCATGGTGGTACGCAACTTGCTCTGTAGTCATGGCTTGCCATATGGGTCTGTCTGCTTACCCAGGGAACATTGCATGTTGTGTGAATTGTGACACATTGGTGTTCCATTTGCCACGCACCCACCAGCGCCTGACTTACTGCATTGACTGTGTATGACCCGTCACAGGGGTGATGTTATATATGGGTACGAAGCATCGAGCACTGATTGTCTGTTTGTAGAGTAGTTTGTTGCTATGGGGCATGTTTTGTGTTGTGTTTTCGTGTAATTGGCACATACAGGTTGTTGACTGTGTCTCTCTTTGCAGCATTGGAGTGCTCCTGTAACCGGCCCTGAGAGTGCGCAGCAGGAGGCCAGCACTCAAAACCAGAGCTAAGTGTCTTGTTGTTTTCCTTACAAACTGCCCTGCATAGGCTTGCTGGGTAGTGTACTGATGCATGGATGTATGTGTGGTCCTATTTGGTATGTTTTTTTCCCTAATCACCCGTGATCCTATGCAATTATGAAACCTGTACCCTCTACCCGGTGTTCCTGCTTCCCGTGCCTATCCAAGCAACGTTCCCTGACCCTCTTTCCCCACTGGGGTTGCGGATGCCTGTGTAAGCCCCGAACTTGCAGGCGCCAAAACCCTAGAGGGGGTGGTTGGTTCGTACCACTCCTGAGCCTGGACTACAGAAGGCCATGACAATGATGTCCAAGTTTGTTTGGATTGTGTATGTGTTCATGCAGGTTGTACATTTTCGTGCATTCCCTAGTTTCATGTGTCATTCCTCCTCCCCTCACCTGCCACTCATTCCAGTCATCCAGTGTGTCTACACCTGTCCCGACTGCATATCCCTGAACCTCATTCCCCACCATGATCTCAGGGGCCTGTGTGAGTTTGACCTTGCAGGCACCCGGGACATGGTGTGGGTGGTTGTTTCATGAGACTCCCGCGCCTGTACAGGGGACCTGTGACAGTACACATCCATTCATGGTGCATCATCCTATGTCATGTACCACACATGTCTCACATCCTGTCGTGACATTGTTCTGCTGTGCTACCTTGGTTGTTGCATTATTGTGGTAGTACTTGGCGTTTGTGAGGTACTGCTACGTCAAGTCATCTACTGGAGGGTGTTTGGGTTCGTTTTCATGCCTTGGATTTTGTGATTTTGGAAATGAGTGTGGATTCTGAGGGTTCAGGCATCTTTTTACACACAAGGTGGGAGATGGACACGAAGGGTAAAGGTGATCCTGTGGCCAGGTGGAAATGAGGGTTGGAGGCTCCATGACCCAGGTGCAGTTGTTCAGTGGGTCATGGTCATTTGCGCGGGAGGGGGGGTTGTTGTTGATAGTTGCATTGCCCTGCAGTGTGATGGGAACTCTGACATTGTAATGTTGTTGTCCTATGTACATGTTGTGTTCTGCTGATCAATGCCTGTTCATGTGTTGCGTTTTCCTTTCAGGTGCGAGGGGATAGTTGTGGTTTGACATGCTGGGGTGTACACATGGTGGATGTTCACATGTGATGTGTAGGGAACACTGATGGTCACTTGAGTGCACATGCATATGTGGAGTGCATGTCCCTGCAGAACCACACACTTGCACTCGGATGCACTCCATGTACTCCCACCCTTGCATATCCACGTGTACACTGTTTGCCTTCTGGTGCCCACTGTGTCCCGGCAGCACATGTTCTGTGACCGATTATGGTTCCAGTACATGCCAAATTTGATGTTTGATGTAGTCTGTCACTTAGATGTGATGCTCAGGGTGTGCATCACACGCAATGGCTGTTCACTGTGCTGTGCGCTGAGCAGTGTGATGCAGGAGTGGGACACTGCACACATGAGCTGCAGTGTTGATTTTGCAATGCATAATGTGCATATAGACAGGCATTCATTGTGATGTTACGTCTACGACTGTTGCAATGCATTTGGAAACGACTTATTTTGGGTGGGACATTTTGTTGGTCTGTCATTTCATCTGATTCCAGGTCAGGCATCATTGTCCGATGCCACTGTACATTTAGGACATGGCAATGTGTACCTTATTGTTACTGCGTCAGTGTATGGGTATTGCTTGCCATGTCATGTTGATGTTTGGGAGGGTTTGACTGACATGACAGTGATGGCCATGGCCTGTTTTGCAGGTGTGTGTGATGCACACCTTGCATGTCCAGGTCATCCGCTTCTCAGAGCAACTAGCTGGGGGTAGGTTTCTCTCCGCAGCAGGGCCCTCCCCCTGGAACAGACTTCCTGGCTGACTTGAACTTGAGGGGAACCATCTCCAGTTCTGGAAGCACCTCAAGACCTTCCTCTTTGCTTCTGCTTACTCTCTGCCTCTCCCATGCAGAATTCTTCACTGGAACTGCACAGGAGCTGCTACTGGGACACTCTCACCAACCTCGGTCCCTGGCCCAGCCACTGTCCACTTGCACTGCCACCCTGCAACCCCTGCACTGCAGTACTGTCTCTCTATCCCTACAGCCCTCCCTTCCCAGCACTTATCTGCACTTACCTTTGCAGTTGCCACCAGGCGACCTATGTATTATTCTTTTGGCCTACTTCCCCTGTACTGGACTCCCCCCCCCCACCCTTCCCCTTGCACTTTTCCCTTCCCCCTACCCCTGCACTTGCACAATCTCAATGACACCTGGCCTAGTAGTACCATTCTCTGTGTTCCCTTGTTCCCCCCCCCTGCCTCATTGCGCCTTGGAATACTTGTGTATGGCCCATGTCATGTCACATGTCATATGTGTGCATTTTGGTTGCACAGGATAGCTTGTGTTTAAGTAGCTAGGGATGCAGACGATGTGGCACTTCCATGGCAACTATCTCAGGGTGGTAGGGTTGTGACAGTTGACTGTCACTTTGTCATCATCGATTGTCACCTGGCATGTGCCAGGCCTGTGTGCACTCCGCAGGGGTGGGAGTTTAGGTGAAAAATGTGGCCACAAGCTGGGTCCGGGCTTCCTCGCCACGTGCCCTGTCCCCTCCCATGGGCAGCGCCTGTGCCTGTGGTTGGGGATGTGGGGGCACCACAATGTCCACCGGGACGCCCTGCCGTGTTGCAACATTGTGCAGGACACATGCTGCCACAATGATCCTGCACACTACTGGTGGTGCATAGAGTAGTTGCCCACCAGAGCGGTCAAGGGGGCGGAAACGTGACTTGAGCACTCCGAATGTGCGCTCCACTATGCCCCTGGTTGCAATATAGGCGGCGTTGTATCTTACCTGGGGTGGTGTGGTGGGGTTCCGGATTGGCGTCATCATGTGGTTGCTCAGAGGGTAGGCACTGTCCCCTGGGGAGGTGATAATAATTGAGATTATTAGGGTTGGGATATTTGTCTGTGTGTGACTTGCATGCATGTGCAAGGGCATTTGTACTGACCTAGGAGCCATGTGTCGCAATGCTGCCCAGCTTCCAGGGCCCGGCTCAGGGCGGACATTCTGTATATGAAACTGTCATGGGTGGAGCCTGGGTAGTTTGCATAGACATAGGTGATGATTCCCTTTGCATCGCATACCACCTGTACATTGATGGAATGCCAGTGCTTGCGGTTTCGGTAGATGTGCTCAGTGGCCCTAGGTGGACGTAGGGCCACATGGGGGCAATCTATGGCACCGAGCACTTTGGGGAAGTGTGCCACCCTGAAAAAATCCAGGACAACGGCCTGCCTTTCTGCGGGTGTTCTGGGCATGTATATGTGCCTGCGGACTGAGGGGCACGCTGTCATGATTGCCAGTACCTGGTGTAGGCAGCGTGACTGCGTGGCCTGTGAGACCCCCCCCACTATGGCAGTGGTCCGCTGAAACGACCCAGTGGCCAAAAAATGCAAGACATTGAGCAGCTTCTCCAAGGGGCTCAATGCTTGGGAGCAAAGGGTGGGGGATGTGAGGTCATCTTCCCACTCCCTGACCAGGTCTAGGATGATATGGGGTGGAAACCTATACCTGCCGTAGACCTGGTCGTCAGACATCCCAAAAAGGCTTGTCCGTGGTGCAAAAATGCGTGCCCTGGCTATTCTCCTCCTCCTGCGGTGTCCCACGATCAGTGCAGCAACAAATGGGGCATTCATCGTCGCTGTATATACGCGTTTGTTGTTTGCGCGCACTTTCATGCTGTCCGCGGGACGCCTCCGTGTGGGCGGAATCGTTGACGCCTGTGCACGTCTTTTGCCGTGCACGTGTTTCCCGTATTCGGGTGTCATCGCGTGTGATCGGAGGGGAGCGAGCGTACGTGTGTTTCCGGGTGCGCGGGTAGTTCCACACGCGATTAGCCTGGGTATGTGTGTTTCCGGGTGCGCGGGTAGTTCCACACGCGATTGGCCTGGGTACGTGTATTACAGGGGTGCGCGAGAAAATCTACACGCGATTGGCCTGGGTACGTGGATTTCAGGGGTGCGCGAAAAATGCTACACGCGATTGGCCTGGGTACGTGGATTTCAGGGGTGCGCGAGAAAATCTACACGCGATTGGCCTGGGTACGTGTGTTCCGGGGTGCCGTGAACTTTCACACGCGATTGGTTGAAATCCACGTGTGTTCTGTCATCACGTGCAAAGAGGGATACACCCTCGCACGACACGTCACAGACGCGCTCACGTGCTGAGGGCCTTTGGTCCAATGAAAATGCGTATGCGTGCAGACGCGCTTACGCGCTAAGGGCCTTTCCTCGAATTACACGCTGACGTGCAGATTTTTCACATGCCAAATCACTCCGTATCAAG
Source organism: Ambystoma mexicanum (assembly GCF_040938575.1). Classification (NCBI taxonomy): domain Eukaryota; kingdom Metazoa; phylum Chordata; class Amphibia; order Caudata; family Ambystomatidae; genus Ambystoma; species Ambystoma mexicanum. The sequence goes on from NC_090922.1 coordinate 288,138,476, forward strand.
CTGGCCACGCAAATACACATGGAAGACCACGCTCCTGCCCAGAAGGCCGAATCACTGCCCCCCAGTGCCCCGAGCAGCCTCCCACGTGCCATCTGCTGCTGCCTGCCTGCCTGCTGCCACCGTGCCCTGCCATTTGGTGCCTGCACATCAGCCATCTGCAGGGGTCCAGTTGCTGTGTCCACCCCTGCTGGAACAGTAGACTCCCGACTGGGATACCATCGCTCCACAGCCCAGCCCCAGGACCTAGTTGCCCACCCACGCCTGCCTCGGGGGTCGCCATGTCGGGGAGAGCACCATCTGAGACCAGTGGCGACCCCCAGCCAGAGAGGCAGAGGGCCACCAGCTTCAGTGAGAAGGAAGTTGGTGTCCTGGTGGAGCATGTCCTGGGGCATTATGATGCCCTCTTCGGAAGACCACGCGCCAACAAGGAAGGACGGGAGAGGATCTGGGACGATGTAGTGGTTGCCATCAACGCGGAGGGGGTGGCAACCCGCGACATCAAGCACATCAAGAAGCGCTGGGAGGATTTGAGGTCCAGGACCCTCAATAAGGCCCGGCGCCTCGCGGAGGGGGGCCGGGCATGCCTGAGTGACATTCAGATGAGGGTCCTGGAACGCATAGACCCAGCGCTCCACGCCCAGATCCTTCGGAGGCAGACCCATCTGGAGTTGGCCGGTAAGTGGCCAAGCATTACTGTGTGAGACAGGGCATGTTGCAGTGTGCTGGTTGTCTGATACCTGCCTGTATGTGTGACATAGGCCATGTACGTATGTGTGTGTGCAGGGACATCATGGTCAGGCATGTGAGTACAGTGATGTGTGAACCATATGGTTGGTGCATGTGTTCTATTGCAACATGGGGGGCTCTGTGCGGAATGGACACATGGAAGCATGGCAGTCTCTGTTCCTGGACATGGGTGGGGGTGAGGGATGGGTGCTGGTCCCATGTACACGTATGGTGTCCATGTGTGTGTGTCTGACCTGCGTGTCTGTGACTTGTAACTGCCATGGATGCATGACACATGTCTGTGACAATGTTCGGATTCACTGATGCAGCCTAGTCATCCTTGTATCCACTGCGTCTGTGGTGTACGAGGCCAGATGGATGGAACTACGGTGAGGTGTGTGCATGTGATGGCAAGACCCATGATGCATGTGAGTTTAAAACCAACATTGCATGAATCATGAGTCCCTTGGTCATGTATGCCAATGTCCATGGCATGCGCCATGCCTGTTACTGTATGTGTTTTGCCTGCACTGACCCATGTGTTGTGGAGGGACATGATGGAAGTGATGTATGACAGTGCCACTCATCTGCTGTTGCTTCCTGTCTAGGGGACCATTGGACAGTACCCTGATGCTTGTGTTCTATGTCTCCCTCTACACAGTGGCAAGTGAAGAAGAGGGCGGAGAAGGCGCTGTGGAGCAGAGCGGCGGGGATGCCGCCACGGCTGCAGCGGAAGGGGTGGGTGAACCCCCACAGGGGCTTGCACCGGCGGAAGACGGCGTGGAGACATCCAGGTTGGTGGTTTCCACAGAGGGGGAGGAGGCCGCTACTGAGCCACACATGGGGCCTGGTGGGGGCATCCCCGCTGGTGCAAGTGGTGCAGTCCAGGGCCGTGGGCAGGAGGCAGCACAGGTCGCCGTGGAGGTGCCTGTGCATGTCACTGTCCCTGACACTGTGACTGCACCACCATGCACCAGCAGGGATGCCCCATCCCAGGCCCGTCCGCAGGTAGGGGAGATGTCCATGTCATCTGACACTCCTCTACCTGCGGACGGGGGGACCCCTGGCCGTGTGGAGAGGGTCCTGATTGGTGTCGCGTTGCGCACGGCTGGCATTCGTGATGAGGTGCATGCTTCCGGGGAGGAGCATGCACATCATCACGAAGAGCACCGTGCGTACGTGAACCATTTGGGAGCCGCCATGGTCGGGGGTTTCCTACATGTGTGTGGCCTTCTGGCGACCCTCTCCTCCTCTGTGGAGGCTATGCGCCAGTCGTGCTCCATGCCGTCTTCCGGCCCAGATGCCACCAGGGCCCCCTGTGGACCTGCCCCGACCAACGCAGCCAGCTCGGTGGGGACCCCATCCCTGCCACAGTCGGGAGTCGAAGGTCCAGCAGGGGTGGACACACCAGCAACTGTCCCCCTGCAGATGGAGGATGTGCCGGCATCATCTGGCAGGGCACGTGCACGACGGCATCGGTGGATTCCATCAGCCTGGATGCCGTCGTGCTGGCAGAGGCAGTGGCGTCGGAGGCAGCAGCAGGCTCGACGTGGGAGGCATCATGGCTCGGGGCCAGCAAGATCAGAGGGGCAGGCATCGGTCGGAGGGCAGGAGAACCCTGGGATGGCAGTGTCTTCCGTGTGGGAGCAGTTGGTCCAGCGGATAGGTGCGGAGCGGCAGCGGGCGGAAGAGGAGCGGCTCACCGTGGTCAGGGCGGAGTTCTCCATGCGTCGGGCGTTGAGGCGGGCTGAGTGCCTCGAGGAAGCTCGCAGGGAGTTTGAGGTGGACACGGGGTTGTCCCTGCGAGACCTCGGGGCCAGGACAGAGTCCCGCCTCCGGGACATCGACATGGAGTTCGATGATGCCCTGGCCGGCAACATCACAGAGTGAGCCGCAGGACTTGCCCGCTGCCATTGTATATAGTTCTTTAGTTAGTTAGTGTTAGGTCTCCTTTATTTTTTAAGTTTTTTTGGACCGCTCGGACAATGGCCACTTTTCTGTATATATATTTTTTATTAGTTAGTAGTAGTAGGTTTCATTTATGGTGTTGGGCTCATGGACCCTGGGATATTCTTGTACATAGTTTGATGTTTGGAAAACATTTGTTGGATTTATATTTGTGTTCACCATGAGGCAATGGTTTTTCCTTATTTTTCCCCCCATTATTTTGCTTTGGACTACATTAGTTTTTGGATTCCTTTGTTTTTTGATTTTTTCTATTAGTTCTCGGACATGGACCATTTGTTTTGTCATCCCCATTGTTGTGTGTTTTATTTCTTTACTTCATTTTCATCTTTAATACATATATTTATTACTTACATTTGTGGTATTTTCTCATTGGTTTCATGCATGTCATGATATGGGTTTTGACATTCACTTGCACCCATTGTGTATGTGTGTGTGACGGACATGTGTTCATTTACATACTTGCCATTGGGGTTGTATCATGTAATTGCATCTACTATGTGGGTGGATGCAATCCTTGGCTGGGTGTTTGTGCTGGGTATGCTGCCCATTACTGCCATGATTGCGTTTCGTCAGGACCTGGGGGCAGGGGGACATGAGTGGGGGCCTGCAGGGGGGTGGGGGTGCAAGGGGACATGGGTGGGGGCCTGCTGGCAGGTGCCCCACAGTGCTGGGGGGTGGGGGTGGTGGGAGACATGGGTGGGGGCCTTGTGGAGGCTGCCCCTGGTGACTGGAGGGGTGGGGGTGGTGTGAGACATGGGTGGAGGCCTTGTGGAGGCTGCCCCTGGTGACTGGGGGGTGGGGGTGCAGGAGGACATGAGTGGGGGCCTGCTGGGGGGTGGGGGTGCAAGGGGACATGGTTGGGGGCCTGCTGGCAGGTGCCCCACAGTGCTGGGGGGTGGGGGTGCAGGGGGACATGAGTGGGGGCCTGCAGGGGGGTGGGGTGCAAGGGGACATGGTTGGGGGCCTGCTGGCAGGTGCCCCACAGTGCTGGGGGGTGGGGGTGCAGGGGGACATGAGTGGGGGCCTGGTGGAGGCTGCCCCTGGTGACTGGAGGGGTGGGGGTGCAAGGGGACATGAGTGGGACATGGTTGGGGGCCTGCAGGCAGGTTCCCCACAGTGCAGGGGGGGGTGCAAGGGGACATGAGTGGGGGCCTGCTGGGGGGTGGGGGTGCAAGGGGACATGGGTGGGGGCCTTGTGGAGGCTGCCCCTGGTGACTGGAGGGGTGGGGGTGGTGGGAGACATGGGTGGGGGCCTGGTGGAGGCTGCCCCTGGTGACTGGAGGGGTGGGGGTGGTGGGAGACATGGGTGGGGGCCTTGTGGAGGCTGCCCCTGGTGACTGGGTGGTGGGGGTGGTGGGAGACATGGGTGGGGGCCTTGCGGAGGCTGCCCCTGGTGACTGGAGGGGTGGGGGTGGTGGGAGACATGGTTGGGGGCCTGGTGGAGGCTGCCCCTGGTGACTGGAGGGGTGGGGGTGGTGGGAGACATGGTTGGGGGCCTGCTGGAGGCTGCCCCTGGTGACTGGAGGGGTGGGGGCGGTGGGAGACATGGGTGGGGGCCTGGTGGAGGCTGCCCCTGGTGACTGGAGGGGTGGGGGCGGTGGGAGACATGGGTGGGGGCCTTGTGGACGCTGCCCCTGGTGACTGGGTGGTGGGGGTGGTGGGAGACATGGGTGGGGGCCTTGTGGAGGCTGCCCCTGGTGACTGGAGGGGTGGGGTGGTGGGAGACATGGGTGGGGGCCTTGCGGAGGCTGCCCCTGGTGACTGGAGGGGTGGGGGTGGTGGGAGACATGGGTGGGGGCCTGGTGGAGGCTGCCCCTGGTGACTGGAGGGGTGGGGGTGGTGGGAGACATGGTTCGGGGCCTGGTGGGTGGAGGCTGCCCCTGGTGACTGGGTGGTGGGGGTGGTGGGAGACATGGGTGGGGGCCTGGTGGAGGCTGCCCCTGGTGACTGGAGGGGTGGGGGTGGTGGGAGACATGGTTGGGGGCCTGGTGGAGGCTGCCCCTGGTGACTGGGTGGTGGGGGTGGTGGGAGACATGGGTGGGGGCCTTGTGGAGGCTGCCCCTGGTGACTGGAGGGGTGGGGGTGGTGGGAGACATGGGTGGGGGCCTGGTGGAGGCTGCCCCTGGTGACTGGAGGGGTGGGGGTGGTGTGAGACATGGGTGGGGGCCTTGTGGAGGCTGCCCCTGGTGACTGGGGGGTGGGGGGAGACATGGGTGGGGGCCTTGTGGAGGCTGCCCCTGGTGACTGGAGGGGTGGGGGTGGTGGGAGACATGGGGACCTGCTGGCAGGTGCCCCACAGTGCAGGGGGGTGGGGGTGCAGGGGGACATGAGTGGGGGCCTGCTGGGGGGTGGGGGTGCAAGGGGACATGGTTGGGGGCCTGCTGGCAGGTGCCCCACAGTGCTGGGGGGTGGGGGTGCAAGGGGACATGGTTGGGGGCCTGCTGGGGGGTGGGGGTGCAAGGGGACATGAGTGGGGGCCTGCTGGGGGGTGGGGGTGGTGTGAGACATGGGTGGGGGCCTTGTGGAGGCTGCCCCTGGTGACTGGAGGGGTGGGGGTGGTGGGAGACATGGGTGGGGGCCTGGTGGAGGCTGCCCCTGGTGACTGGAGGGGTGGGGGTGGTGGGAGACATAAGTGGGGGCCTGGTGGAGGCTGCCCCTGGTGACTGGAGGGGTGGGGGTGGTGGGAGACATGGGTGGGGGCCTTGTGGAGGCTGCCCCTGGTGACTGGAGGGGTGGGGGTGGTGGGAGACATGGGTGGGGGCCTTGTGGAGGCTGCCCCTGGTGACGTGGGGGGTGGTGGAAAGACATGGGTGGGGGCCTTGTGGAGGCTGCCCCTGGTGACTGGAGGGGTGGGGGTGGTGGGAGACATGGGTGGGGGCCTGGTGGAGGCTGCCCCTGGTGACTGGGGGTGGGGGTGCAAGGGGACATGAGTGGGGGCCTGCTGGGGGGTGGGGGTGGTGGGAGACATGGTTGGGGGCCTGGTGGAGGCTGCCCCTGGTGACTGGAGGGGTGGGGGTGGTGGGAGACATGGTTGGGGGTCTGGTGGAGGCTGCCCCTGGTGACTGGGTGGTGGGGGTGGTGGGAGACATGGGTGGGGGCCTTGTGGAGGCTGCCCCTGGTGACTGGAGGGGTGGGGGTGGTGTGAGACATGGGTGGGGGCCTTGTGGAGGCTGCCCCTGGTGACTGGGTGGTGGGGGTGGTGGGAGACATGGGTGGGGGCCTTGTGGAGGCTGCCCCTGGTGACTGGAGGGGTGGGGGTGGTGGGAGACATGGGTGGGGGCCTGGTGGAGGCTGCCCCTTGTGACTGGAGGGGTGGGGTGGTGGGAGACATGGGTGGGGGCCTTGTGGAGGCTGCCCCTGGTGACTGGGGGGTGGGGGTGGTGTGAGACATGGGTGGGGGCCTTGTGGAGGCTGCCCCTGGTGACTGGGGGGTGGGGGTGGTGGGAGACATGGGTGGGGGCCTTGTGGAGGCTGCCCCTGGTGACTGGAGGGGTGGGGGTGGTGGGAGACATGGTTGGGGGCCTGCTGGCAGGTGCCCCACAGTGCTGGGGGGTGGGGGTGCAGGGTGACATGAGTGGGGGCCTGGTGGAGGCTGCCCCTGGTGACTGGAGGGGTGGGGGTGCAAGTGGACATGAGTGGGACATGGTTGGGGGCCTGCTGGCAGGTGCCCCACAGTGCTGGGGGTGGGGGTGCAAGGGGACATGAGTGGGGGCCTGCTGGGGGGTGGGGGTTCAAGGGGACATGGGTGGGGGCCTTGTGGAGGCTGCCCCTGGTGACTGGGGGGTGGGGGTGGTGTGAGACATGGATGGGGGCCTTGTGGAGGCTGCCCCTGGTGACTGGGGGGTGCGGGTGGTGGGAGACATGGGTGGGGGCCTTGTGGAGGCTGCCCCTGGTGACTGGAGGGGTGGGGGTGGTGGGAGACATGGGTGGGGGCCTGGTGGAGGCTGCCCCTGGTGACTGGGGGTGGGGGTGCAAGGGGACATGAGTGGGGGCCTGCTGGGGGGTGGGGGTGGTGGGAGACATGGTTGGGGGCCTGGTGGAGGCTGCCCCTGGTGACTGGAGGGGTGGGGGTGGTGGGAGACATGGTTGGGGGCCTGGTGGAGGCTGCCCCTGGTGACTGGGTGGTGGGGGTGGTGGGAGACATGGGTGGGGGCCTTGTGGAGGCTGCCCCTGGTGACGTGAGGGGTGGGGGTGGTGTGAGACATGGGTGGGGGCCTTGTGGAGGCTGCCCCTGGTGACTGGGCGGTGGGGGTGGTGGGAGACATGGGTGGGGGCCTTGTGGAGGCTGCTCCTGGTGACTGGAGGGGTAGGGGTGGTGGGAGACATGGTTGGGGGCCTGCTGGCAGGTGCCCCACAGTGCTGGGGTGTGGGGGTGCAGGGGGACATGAGTGGGGGCCTGCTGGGGGGTGGGGGTGCAAGGGGACATGGTTGGGGGCCTGCTGGCAGGTGCCCCACAGTGCTGGGGGGTGGGGGTGCAGGGGGACATGAGTGGGGGCCTGCTGGGGGGTGGGGGGTACAAGGGGACATTGTTGGGGGCCTGCTGGCAGGTGCCCCACAGTGCTGGGGTGTGGGGGTGCAAGGGGACATGAGTGGGACATGGTTGGGGGCCTGCTGGCAGGTGCCCCACAGTGCTGGGGGGTGGGGGTGCAAGGGGACATGAGTGGGGGCCTGGTGGGGGGTGGGGGTGCAAGGGGACATGAGTGGGGGCCTGCTGGGGGGTGGGGGTGGTGGGAGACATGGTTGGGGGCGTGGTGGAGGCTGCCCCTGGTGACTGGAGGGGTGGGGGTGGTGGGAGACATGGGTGGGGGCCTGGTGGAGGCTGCCCCTGGTGACTGGAGGGGTGGGGGTGGTGGGAGACATGGGTGGGGGCCTGGTGGAGGCTGCCCCTGGTGACTGGAGGGGTGGGGGTGGTGGGAGACATGGGTGGGGGCCTGGTGGAGGCTGCCCCTGGTGACTGGGGGGTGGGGGTGCAAGGGGACATGAGTGTGACATGGTTGGGGGCCTGCTGGCAGGTGCCCCACGGTGCTGGGGGGTGAGGGTGCAAGGGGACATGGGGCTTGGCTGGGGGGCATGCCCATGGTGGATGGGCTGCCTGCGGGACATGACCAGGGGTGCAGGGTAGTCCCCTGTGGTGTTTGCTGCCTGCAGAGGTCGTGGAGGGGGTAGAGGGGAGACCTGGGAGGACCCACACTGGCAATTCACCTCTTCAACTTCCCGCACACCCACGTAATACACTGCCCCACTCGCACAGGCCCAATCGCGTGTAGGATTTTTCGCCCACCCCTGTAATACACGTACCCAAGCCAATCGCGTGTAGATTTTCTCGCGCTCCCCTGAAATCCACGTACCCAGGCCAATCGCGTGTAGAATTTCTCGCGCACCCCTGAAATCCACGTACCCAGCCCAATCGCGTGTAGATTTTCTCGCGCACCCCTGAAATCCACGTACCCAGGCCAATCGCGTGTAGAATTTCTCGCGCACCCCTGAAATCCACGTACCCAGCCCAATCGCGTGTAGATTTTCTCGCGCACCCCTGTAATACACGTACCCAGGCCAATCGCGTGTAGAATTTCTCGCGCACCCCTGAAATCCACGTACCCAGGCCAATCGTGTGTAGATTTTCACGCGCACCCCTGTAATACACGTCCCCAGGCCAATCGCATGTAGATTTTCTCGCGCACCCCTGAAATCCACGTACCCAGGCCAATCGCGTGTAGAATTTCTCGCGCACCCCTGAAATCCACGTACCCAGGCCAATCGCGTGTAGAATTTCTCGCGCACCCCTGAAATCCACGTACCCAGCCCAATCGCGTGTAGATTTTCTCGCGCACCCCTGAAATCCACGTACCCAGGCCAATCGCGTGTAGAATTTCTCGTGCACCCTGAAATCCACGTACCCAGCCCAATCGCGTGTAGATTTTCTCGCGCACCCCTGTAATACACGTACCCAGGCCAATCACGTGTAGAATTTCTCGCGCACCCCTGAAATCCACGTCCCCAGGCCAATCGCGTGTAGATTTTCTCACGCACCCCTGTAATACACGTACCCAGGCCAATCGCGTGTAGATTTTCTCGCGCACCCCTGAAATCCACGTACCCAGGCCAATCGCGCGTAGATTTTCTCGCGCACCCCTGAAATCCACGTACCCAGGCCAATCGCGTGTAGAATTTCTTGCGCACCCCTGAAATCCACGTACCCAGGCCAATCGCGTGTAGATTTTCTCGCGCACCCCTGTAATACACGTACCCAGGCCAATCGCGTGTAGATTTTCTCGCGCACCCCTGAAATCCACATACCCAGGCCAATCGCGTGTAGATTCTCTCGCGCACCCCTGTAATCCACGTACCCAGGCCAATCGCGTGTAGAATTTCTCGCGCACCCCTGAAATCCACGTACCCAGGCCAATTGCGTGTAGATTTTCTCGCGCACCCCTGTAATACACGTACCCAGGCCTATCGCGTGTGGGGACACCCGCACACCCCTGAAATACACGCTCCCCGCTCTGCATTTGCTGCTGCCCTTTGCGCTGGATTGGGGATTTTGATGGCTTTTCCCTGCGCGAGGGGCGTTCTTGGGGGCGTAACTGACGCTGCTGCAGGGTCGCTGCGCCACTCTGCGCCACGGCTGGTTGTGGATGTTGGAATCCATGAATACGCTGTGCGCCTGAATGTGTTTCGGCGCACGCGGCTGGCGCAGACTACCGCACGCGCACACTGTGCGCCAGCCGCGTGCGCCACTTGTGCGCCGAATTCTATGAATTGGCCCCTTAATGTTACAAAAAGACAATGGGGCTATGTTGTGTGCATTAAAAGAAGCACCTGCTTGCTAATTTTGGAAGCTGTTAAATGATATTGAGACACCTCAAATGGCGATCCAAGCTAACTGTGTACCAGAGGAAGTATGGGTGGGTCATTTTGGGAATGTATATGCTGCCAAACACGAGCCCCCTGACTCAATATTGGACCTAAATGCTCAGGTCTGGAAATGTCATTTTACAGTTGCGGACATAGAGCTACAAATCCAAGAATCCAATCCATCAAGAGTCTCTGGCCCGAATGGTTTAGCTAATGTTATATTTAAAGGTAACTCTGACATGTGGGTGGGCCAGGCCCTTATTTCTGTTGTTTTCTGACATTATTATTACAAAACAAATTCCTACTTCATGGAAACCATCATATGTTATTCCGGTGTATAAAAAGGGCGAGAGAATTAATCCTAAAAATGATTGCCTTATAGTGATTATGGATGCCGACTCTAAGATTTGTGCGGGTTTGGTTTTGAATATAGTGGAGGAATGGATAGAGTCAAAAGATATTTTCTCGAATAAACAATTAAGGAAACATATGCGTACAGAACTGGGATGACTGATGTTTTCACTACTACAAGAAAATTCTTGGAAAAAAAATGCTTCACCTATCTATATAGCTACTATAGATCTTTCATAAGCATTTGACCGGGTTGATAGAGTTTATGGTCAAAATTGCTTGCACTCGGAATGCCTTGGTATATTCTGTCGATTGTAATTAACCTTCATGAAGGTTCACTGATTCAGGTACGCCTGAATAGAGCAGGTAACATGTCAGTTGCAATTCCGCCAGTGGGGGTCATTATGAGTTGGGCGGTAAGGGTTAACGGTCACCGGTAATGATGCCGGTAAACCCTTACTGCCCTATTCTGAGGTTCCTTAGTGGCTCCCAGCAGGAACGGCTGGTCTGACCAGCCGTTCTCTCTGGGTCCCATTAAGGGACCTTGCAGCTAATAATGGGCCCGCAATTTGCGGGCCCGTTATCAGCATCTTCCTCATTCCCATTGAACCCTATATGGGCTCAATTGGGAATGGGGACTGGTCGACTGAATGGGGACTTACCAGGTCCACATAGGTCGGAATGTCCCGGTAAATCCCCATTCAGCCAGACCGGACCCGGATCCGTGTTTGGAGGCAGCCATGGCACTAATAGCGCCATGGCTAGCTCCAAATTCGTAATGAGGCCCAATGAATGGTCTGCGACAAGGATGTATCTTTGGACCAACCTTATTTCATCTTTTTGTATCTGATGTTGGGAAAGTATTAGATCCTGTATCATTTATCGCTCTGCAAATAGGGGGGTGAAACTAAACTGGTGTGCTTACGCTTTTACTAATTGATAAAACTCAAATTGGTCTGCAGCGATTGATAAACATTTTTAAAAACTACACCGAGCTTAACAGTTTCATCATAAATGAGAAGAAGTCTATGATATTAATATTGGGATCTAAAAAGAAAACCTCAATATTTAACTGGTAATTAAATGGCTATAAATAAGCAACTAGATATTCATTGAAGTATCTAGGTCACCCAGTTTTTACTAAATTTAATAAATGTGCTTATTTGAATGTATTGGTTAAACGAACAGTCTTGCTTAAATCACAAATGGCAAGAGTAAATAAAAAGTATTGTAGATATTCATTGCAGCCGTTACTTCATTTTTATAAACTCAAAGCTATTCCTAAACTGAGTTATGGTCTTGAATGTTACCTGCCCAGTACGCAGCATGGCTTAACTAGTACCGAAACATAAATATGGAGAAGTCTATTATGTTGTTTACCAAAATGCATTCCGCTCTCGGCCCTTAGGTACAAGTTGGGTCTTCAGTCATTGAACAATGTTATTAAGTGGAAAAACATTTAACTTTTCAGAAAACTGATTTTGGCAACAGGTAATAATCTATTTGCTTACTGGGATCAAAATTGAGAGCAGGTAACACAAACTCCCATTTACTATTATCAATGTATGAATGCTGTCATCTTTTACTGGATAGAATTGCGTTAGAGATGGATCTTTTGATCACCAATCCAATGAAAGTTATAATATTCTGACTGGGGGGAAACAAATTTGAAAGTAAAAAGCTTGCAGGTGTATAGTTATTTGGTTTCAAATTGGAAGATTGCGGGTACTTTAGAACCATATCTCACAAAATGTCCTGACCGGAAATGGATAAATCTTGTAATGCGACACAGATTTAATGTATTGTTAACAGGGGAAATTCTGCAGATTCGAGATCAAACAGGGGGAGCTCATGTTCCTTGTCCCTTTTGTCAGAGTGCAACTGTAATCAGTCACTTAATGCTTGACTGTGAATCATTGACGACAAATCGTTTAGAATATCTTGGTAAATTTGTAACTGATGCAGAGAGTGTTTCCTGAAATTATATGGTGGAATATGCTACATGGAAGCTCTGTCTCTTTGAAACTGGCAATAGTGCGATTTTTGTATGTGGTTTGATGACTACTGAATTATAAGGTACAGATGTATACTATGAACTCATTTCAACGAAAATTACAAGAATATTTAAATGTTTTAATATTTTGCTAAATTGTAAAATTGTAAATGGGTTTGTACATTTACGTACATTTTGTAAAGGTTTTCTTTGTAAAGCCAAAACAAATAAATACATTTTTTTTAAAAACAATTAAAAACATTTGGAGTCTACCTAGAAGCTGACTTAGCCCTAACCTCTTCGGCTGCCTACACTGTAAGACTCATTTCAGTAAGTTGGCAATTCCTCTCTCCAAGCAACTGCCTCACACTGACTCGTGCTCTGATTCTTCCCAAACTGGACTATTCTAATGCTCTATTCATGGGAAAAACATTTGCCAACATGTCCAAACTCCAACTACTCCAAAATAAAACATTCTGTGCCACCCTTAGATTAAAACGCTCTGACCACATCTCAGCTATCAAACATAAATCCCGCTGGCTCCCCATCAAAGCACGTGTGGACTTCAAAACACTTGTTATCGCACACCGGTGCATCCACCAAGATGCTGCCTCCTACCAAAATAGTTGCATCACCATAATTGTCCCAGTGTGAACACTTAGGTCAAGCACCAGTCCACTTCTGACCACCCCACACTTTAAGAGTAAAAGATCTGGCAGCATTAGCTTCTGTTTCGCAGCCCCCTCACTCTAGAATTCCCCACCCGCGCACATCCGAAACAGGCACTTGCTCACCACCTTCAAAAAACTTGTCAAGACCAGGCTGTTTGACAAATATGAGTAATAACTGTTGTCATTCCATGCCTTTGTAGTTTTCATGTCATGTATTCTATTTGTTCCAGTCCAAAAGGCTGTGAAATCCTAGGGTATGGGCATTACAAAAATTTCAAAAATAAATAGATTTTTTGTTTATTTTATTGATATCGCACACCTAACCCAAAGGTAACTGGGCGCTTGTGTGAAAGGTTATAGTTACATGACATAGTATATACAATTTTATACAAGAGAAATGCCATTTATACAGTCAGGATATAATTACAAGACAGAGTATATACATTTTATACCGGAGAGCTACAATTTATATAGTTAAGGAAAGATAACATGCATGAGTATTTAGATTGGTCAGTACACATGGAAGATATGTCATAGCATTAGGCCATAGCAGCAGTAACAGTGGACTGTAGTGTTTACGTTTTGTTGAGTATCCACATGATAATGTGGTTTCTGAATTTGTCAAATGCTTGAATAGATTTAATGTTCTGTAGGAGAGTGTTCCATAGCTGAGCGGCTAGTAACGGGAAGCTGGTGCCACCGGCTCTTTAAGTTATATCTAGGCACCACCAGACATGGTGGGTTAGAGGATCTAGTGATTCTATTAGGCACTTTCCATGTGAATGTGTCTGTGAGATAAGGAGGGGCTTGATGGTCGAGCGCCTTGTGAGTGAGGCAGATAGTTTTTAGGTCAATTCTTTCATGAGGATGAGCGTGGAGGATGAACGCTGCTGGCGGATGAATGTGGAGGGCGGATGAGTGTGGAAGTGGGTTGAGTGTAAAGAGCCGACGAATATGAAGAGCAAATGAATGTGGAAGACGGATGAATATGGAGAGCACATGAGTGTAGAGAGCGGTTGAGTGTAGAGAGGGGAGAAGCGTGGAGAGCGGAAGAGTGTGCAGTGCAGAGGACCATGGAGAGCAGAGGACCGTGGAGAGCGGAGGAGTGTGGGGAGCGGCTGAGTGTGGGGAGCGGCTGAGTGTGGGGAGCGGCTGAGTGTGAGGAGCGGCTGAGTGCAACTGATTGCGGAGAGCGGCTGAGTGTGTGGAGAGCGGCTGAGTGTGTGGAGAGCGAACGAGTGTACATGGAACGGATGAGTACATAGAGCGGACGATTGTACGCGGACGAGTATGTGGAGCGGATGAGTGTGGAGCTGATGAGTGGCAGATGAGTCTATGGAGCGTATGAACGCACGGAACAAATGAGTGTATGGACTGGATGGATATATAGAGCGCATGAGTATGCTAAACAGATGAGTATGCTGTACAGATGAGTACGTTGAGTGGATGAATAGTGCATAGAGCGGATGAGAAACAAAACACATAGAGCAGACCTGACCGCTCAGAATTGCGCGACGTGCATATTTTGCTTTGGAATGCAAGGAACTTTAAAAGAGCATACTTCATATCACACCCCACGCTTACTCTCTCCTTACACCACCATTCAACTATAACACAGAGATACTATGACACCATTCGGTATAACTGTTCTCATATCAACATCTGCCGCTCACCCCCCATCACTCTAAGTAAACATGGCTGGATTCACACCCCCAGCCAGGCGTTTCTCCTCAGGCCTAACGCTGCCACACTCGGTCTGGATAACTACGGCCAGACCGAACACATACTCCTGATCTCTCAAACACCACACCTACCGATAAGAAGCAGCAACCACATGAATCCCGCACCAGCTGCACGCATACCTGGTGTGCACACGCACCTTTGGACTCTCTCTAACCTCTCCACTGAACCGAACTTCGGTTCCCAAGGGCGTTCAACCTACCAGCGCCTTCAGACCATAACAATGGTATATAAGGCGCTATATAAATGCAAAATAACAATAACAATGTATAGAGAGCCACTTCTGTTGCTTTCTATTTACTGATATGTGCTCTCTTCTGGAGATGTTAAAGCCGCTCTAAGCACATTATTTTGCATAATCTGCAATTTATTTATAATGGCTTTATTGGCACCTAGGTAAAGGCTGTTGCACTAATCCAGTTTGGATTGTATGAGAGCTCTAGCCAATGTGAGCATCGAGGTAAAAACATAATGTTTTTACATTTTTGACTACGGGTATGTTATTCCCATCGATGAGGATACTTGTATAGTTAGGACTCATTTTAAGAAAGTTGTTAGGTGAACCGACTAGAATTAACTCCGTTTTATCATCATTCATGCAGATACCATGCGTGGCTAGGCCCGGTCTTTGCATCAGGCAGCCTCTAGGGGGCGCTGCACCAGCAGTCCACAGTGATAGAATACACGTGTAACACGTTTGTTTCCTAACATTATAAAAATGAATGTGCCTGTTCATTTTTGTAATGATAGGAAACAAATGTGTTACACATGTATTGTACCACTGGCACTGCTGCAGGCTGTGGCCTCGGCCAGGGCAGTTTCTAGTCCATTTGGTGCCCATGGCGAAACACTAGAAATGTGCCACTCCCACTGCATCCCGCGCACCACTTCCGCCGCACCCCCCGCACCACTCCCACCACACCCTGTGCGCCATTCCCAAACTACACCGTTAAGGTACTCCTACCCAAAGTCAAACAGCCCGTCACACATGGAATGAATTGCCATTTGCAACGGTGGGCAACTTTTTCACTGGTGCCCAAGACAATTTTATGCCCCAGTCCCACTTAGGCTGCAGATAATGAGGACTGGGCACACCAAGAGACCATGAATATGGCATAGGATGCAGTATATACAACCAAAAAAGAACACAAGATGCTGAAGGGGGTTTGGAGGCAACCTAAGCCAAAAGGGCAATGACAAGGAGACACCTGAACCCAATAAACAATCACTTTAACATTCTTTGAATGGGAATCAAGTCTATTCTTTGACACAGTAAAGTCTGACTGTTGTAAGGATACATGGACCAGGATTATTTATTTATTCATGCAATGTTTGTCGGGTACCTACATATTTATTTGTTTATGCAATGGGTGTCGTATACAGGTATCCGACAAACATTGCATAAATAAATAAATTATCCGTCTCCATGTACCCGACAAACATTGCATAAATAAATAAATAAACCGGTTTGTGACTTAAAGAATATTTACTCAGCAACACTGGTCAAAACTATTATCCGCATAGTGAAGTAACTCCTCACCATTGCCATGGAAGTAGTTTAAAGTTTAATTGATATATAGTTTGGAAAAGAAGCGGCATGAAAGAAATAGCTCTGCTTTAAACAATTATTTTGGCCATTTTCTGGGCTTGCAGGGATTCACCATGGGCCCAAACGGGTCTCCGTTTGTACCGTGTTGGGGCCTATGGTGTGTCCCTGCAAGGCATGCCCACTCCCCACAGCACCTGCCCTCCCATCTCAATGCCAGCACAAAACAATTTAGTGACTAATGGGCCACCATTAGCAGTTTCCTGCCGGCATTGTGATGGAAAGGGCTGGTCCTAGCTGCAGGTGAACCTAAAGTGTTTTTATTGGTGTGCTTATGCCCCCCACCCCAAGTGGTGCGTAAGTGGTCAGAGGGAGCCTCTGACTTCTGGAATGTCACATAGTACTTCTGTACTATGTGACATTACAGTCGGAAGGGGCAGCGCCAGCACCTGACTTGCGGAACTTTCCACATGTCAATGTGCCGCCCCACAAACTGGGGAATTCCTACCCCTGCAAAGGCTTCAGGGACTGGGGCAATTGCACCCCCCGGGAGTTGCCCGCCTCACCCGGGCCAAATAAAACGGGCCTGGCCTCGGCTCTCAGGCAGGGCAGGGCATTTGGCAAATAAATTTGCAACATTTGTTGCTTTATTACCTTCCCCCAGACCCAGGTGGCGCCGGCGCCGCTGGTGCCAGCCGGGCCCATGGGCACACGTGCAGTGTGCCCTCCTCCAGGCTATGGGCGCGCACTGACACTGAAGTGTGGATCGCCTGGGGCTGGCTGGTGTTGTCGGCCCCGGCCATTACAGAAAAGAGGAGCGATTGGGTCACTAAATCCTGACGTCGTTCCCATCACAAGCACACACTGCCAAGCAGCAGCAGAATCAGCAAATACAAACAGTTGCTACATCCTGCCCTTGCTGATTGGGCCTTGTTTCAGGAAATCCGGCAGTAACTACAGCCTGCCAAGGCAAGCACACTTCTTTCCTCCTACTCCCATCCTCGCAGGTGAGGCCTATTGCTGCATATGTGTTTTATTTATTTTAAAATGGTATTGCGGAGATGACTGGGCCAACCAAGAATGGCCTCTGGAGGCCACAAAGCTAGACACTTTTTTCCAGGCTCAAGTAGTCATGAAAAAGGAAGCGAGCACTGGTGGTGGACTCTCCTCAGGAGATCAAAAGGCTAATTCTCGGAAGACTGGGCAGAATGTCACCGTCAGCAGATCTTAGACAGTTGCAAGTTCCAGTGGGGTCCGTCCATTGGTCATTCGGCCCGTGGCCAGGTCAAAATCACTTCGAGGGTGAGGCCCTGGGGGCCAGTAACACGCGTGGGCCGGTTTTGAAGTTACTACGCCCCCCTAGTTCCCACTCCCGAGCATATTGTTCATAGTTCCCTCTTTCCTGGGCAAGCCCCTGCCGTTACGGAAAAGAGGAGTGAGTGGGTGGTAAACCGTGAAGTTGCTCCCGTCACAAACACACACTGCCAAGCAGCAACAGAATCAGCCCTGAAGTTGTTCCCATCACAAGCACATCCTGCCCTCGCTGATTGGCACTGGTAGTGGACTCTCCTCAGGAGATCAAAAGCACGGTACTCGGAAGACCTGGGCAGAGTGTCACCGTCAGCAGATCTTAGACAGTTGCACGTTCCAGCGGGGTTGGATTGGTCCGTCCGTCGGCAATTCAGCCCATGGCCAGGCCAAAATCACTTTGAGGGTGAGGCCCTGGGGGCAGTACCACACTTGGGCCAGTTTGGGGGTTACTACGCCCCCCCTAGGTCCCGCTCCTGAGCATATTGTTCGTCGTTCCCTCTTTCCTGGGCATGCACTGCTGACTTTACTTTAGGGCAAGAGTTTCACACATTTCACTGTTCACTCAGACTTGTCTTATACTCTTTGTCATTGTGCTTCTTTTGTTTGGAATAGCAATCACCCTAGTCTAACGAGATAAACAAACACCTACACGAAGGCGCCTTGTGAATGATGGTGTGAAGGATGGATGCAGGCACTGGACCAAAAGCTGAGCGAAGTCTGCACAGCAGCTGGCTTGGGAAAGCGACTCAGCAACTACAGTAGAAACCGTCTCTGTGGACGGTTGGCCCGTCTTCCGTATAATGCAAATACCCGGACTTGCAGGATGCATGCTTTACTTTCTTTGTTCCATTGGGGGCGACATGCTGTAGCATCAATTCATTGCCTTTCAAATACCCCGCAGGGTGCAGCTTCCGATCTCCTTTAACACAAATGCTGGGAAATGGCCATGACTAGCTAACGCCACATCAATCAAAGCCAGGTCTCTAAATAATGGTTCAAGTGTTGGGGAATTGTCTGCTCACACTTTCTGTCGTGCGACCAACCAGTGCGCAAAAGGTGTTTCAGAGCGTGGGGCTCTTGATGCCACCCATTTCTGCATTTGATACACCAGCAGCTAAACACACCCTGGGGAGGCAGCTTCTTCTGCATAGTCCATTTCTCTCCCAAGCTCGGGACAATGTTCTTTACCATAATGGAGAATGTGAAAAAAGTGCAGTGCTGCAAGGCTGGGGGGTGAGGGTGGAGGGCAAAGCGCACTATGCTTGGGGTACACTGGAGATGCTTCCCCTGATACCCGCAGTACTCCAAGTCCCTTGAAATGAAATGTGTCTATACACTACACCATGTGCAAGGGCCACTGTTATTCAAGCAGCACGCGACTAGTATTTTGCAATAAGTAAACTTAACATATCCCAAGAAAAGGTTGCCTTCCACCCTTTAAGAATTTGATTGTTTTTGTTTTTATGTTGGGATGATAGACATCGTTTTTCTTTGCGATCTTACATTTTCATGGTGCTATCGGGAGCTAAAACGAGTGATCACGAAGGAAATATTTAATAATTTTGAGAGTTCACGAGCATGAGCGAAACAAACCCCAATACTTGAACTACCATTTCTCTGCCGTGGTAATGCACGGCAGTGTGTTTCAATGTAAAGTCCACATTGAAATATCATAATTTTAGAATGCAACCTCTCCAACATTAACATTGGGAGCTATGTTGAATTTTACATGCATGTTAATGCATATGTTTAAAGTAGACTTTACCACTCACATGGAGTAGTGATATTGTTTACGTGTGTCCCTCCTAAATATATTTAACTTCCCGTGAAATATTTGATGCAATACATATTGCATAAATGCATGTATTTTAAGGCTGAGATAGACGGGCTTTACAGCTATCGGTGGGTATGTTGCTGGTGCTTGTTCTTGGAGTTTCGAATAACACTGTTCAAGACCAGTTCATCACCTTTTAAGAGTGGCTAAATGTTTGAGGTCATACGAATGACATTAGTGTAGTTCTGAAATTGTCGATTCTCTGACCTGAGTCACAGCAGCAAACTGGTCATTGTTACTATAAATGAAGAGCAAAAACCAGGCCTGTTCGGGTTTGACCCTCTTATTGCTGTTTTCTGAGGTTCATGAAATTCAGCAGATGCCAGCATTGACAATTTTGTTAACTCATAGTCCCCACTCCCGCTGCTCAGCCCATGACACATGCATGAGATCACAGGTCAGTTACTTCCCGCCTGGGGTGCAATCTGTTGTAAGACTGGCCCTGTGTGTGGCCATCCATGCCTGAATGATGGTGTAGACTTCGTTAATCCGAATGACGTCTGTATCATAGGTTCCTGATAGGGATAGGAGTATCTGGGTGTCATCTGCATAATTAGTGTAGGTGACACCCAGACGGTCCAGTTTGTCGAATAGTGGCTTTGTAAAAATATTGTACAAAGTGAGCGAGACGCAGGATCCTTGTGGGACACCGCAGGTGATGGGGATAGGATCAGCAGCCGCTGAGGGTGAAAACACGTGCATGGTTCTATTCGTGATGAAAGATTGGATCCAAGTGACTGCAGAGCTGGAGAAATGAGCTGCTGATAATAAATGATCACAAAGTATTTTATGGTCTACCAGATCAAAAGCTGCTGAGAGGTCTTGGAGGAGTAAGATGGCCACTTTGCCTTTGTCTTTCAGTTCGTCGATCTGGCTTTTGAGATCAACAAGGGGGGTTTCTGTACCATGCTGAGATCTGATGCCAGATTGTCGGGTTCCGAGTAGTTTGTTAGATTCTAGATAGCCTTGTATTTGCAAGTAAGCAATTCTATCCAAGATTTTAAATAAGAAGGGTACTGTCATAATCTTTCTATAATTAGTGGGTATAGCCGGGTCTAGAGTCTGTTTCTTCAGTAGTGGGAGAACCCAGGACTGTTTCAGATTACTTGGGACAGAATTACTGGAGAAGGAGGAGTTTATGAGTTTTGTGATGAATGGGGCTAAATCTCTAGATCCGTCTTTTATAATCTGACCTGGGCAGCTGTCACCTTTACAATTAGATGGTTTAAGAGATGCAATGATTTTTTGAACTTCAGGTATGGAGACCTTTTTAAACTTGAAGCCTGAATTGATGTGTAGGGTAGACGGTGGTGTTGGAGTATTAGCTGTAAATTGTATCCTTTTGTCAGCTATTTTGGTCTGGAGCCCGTTAATTTTGCTGGATAGGGCATTTTGTATGCTGATGCACCAGGGTTTATCCTTATTGCACGTATCTGCCGGGGGGTTGGGGTTCTGTAGTTCTCTTAGGATGTTTAATAATTCTTTAGAGCTGGAGCATGCTTGGCTTGTTCTGTCATTGACGGTTTCTTTTTTAGTCTGGATTACCTTATTTTTGTATGTGCAGTGATAGTGGCAAGGTTAGGTTTATTTTCAGGGGTGGGGGGTAGATTTCCAGCTTGTTTCCAATTTTCTTTTTTCAGTACAGAGTATTTTTAGTTCTAGAGTAAACCACAAGTTTAGATGGGCTTTAGGTTTGCTTTTGCACAATTTTAAAGGTGCAATAGCATCGATAGCTTTGGTCATGGTTTTGTTGTAAATGGCGATCAATGAGTTAGGATTATTGGTATCCAGTAGGGCATTGAGTATAGGGACTACCAAAGATGCTGGGGTCTCTGCTGTGACATTTCTCTTGTTCCTCTTGAGACAAGGAGGAGCAATAGTGGGCTTTTTCTTTTCCAGTTTATTGATGTTCATTTCTAGGGTGATGAGGTGGTGGTCCGACCACACTAGTGGTGTAGAGTCTATTAGAGTGATGTTGAAATAGAGATCCGCTACCCAATCAAGTATCCTGCCTTTCTCATGGGTGGGTTTTGTGCTAATTTGGGTATAGCCTTGTTCTGTTAATGCGGAGGCTAGAGAGATGGCGTGTAGGTCACTAGTGTCCTTGTAACCAAGGTTGAAATCACCTAGAATGATGTTTTGCACCAAGGGTTTAGTAATGTCAGCTGCTAGGGATGTGATGTCTTCTTCGAATGACACAAGAGGTTCTGGAGGCCTGTAGATAATGTGTAAAGTGATAGTATTGTTAGGCGAGGTTTGGAACTTGACTGACAGAAGTTTGCACGATGCCAGTGAGGAGGGGGTGGCTAGTCTTATATTGAGGGTAGATTTAAAAATAATAGCTATTCCTCCTCCGCGAGCATTAGGCCTGCCCGCTCTGAGGATGGAGTAATTATCAGGGACAGCTAGGGCAATAGAAGGGCCTGCTGCATCGTGCAGCCAGGTTTCTGTCACCACAATGAAATCGAGGTTTTTATTCAAGATGATGTCAGCAATCTCTGTTGCGTGAGCAACAAGGGACCAGACATTCAGTAAGGCTCCTTTAGCGGGCTGTGTCTGTGAACCCTTCAGGCATAGGCTAGGACTAGTGTCAACTGTATTTTTTGTTGTGAGGGTGTGAGTTTTGTTTTTCCACCTGGGGTTGTTGTTAGTGAATTCAGTGCGAGCTGTGCATGTGGTCTTATGGCTGTATTTAGCTAGTGAGTGACTAATGGATGGTAGTCTGCTACCTAGTCTATTGTTACGCTTGTATATGTCAAGGAAGGTGGTGGATGAAGCTGCTGACAAGGGGGTCGTCTTGACGACAATGGAAGATAAGAATATGCCATCCAATGTAGGTGTATCCTGTTTAGTGCTAAATGTGGAGAGTGGATATAATGTAGGTGGAATTAGTATGGGGAATGGCGGTAGTGAGGGGAGGAATGGGGGTGGTGCAGGGGATGGGGTAGTGGTGCTGACATCCCAGTCTACCTGAACGCTTCATCAATCTTGATGAAGTATCCTTTTGTGCATGGGGTGGAATGGGGTATCATGCAGAAGAGGAACATAATTATAGTTAGCAATACCTGTATAATGTGGATAAGGTTGACTACCTTAGGATTAGCTTGCTATTACAAGATTGCCATCATCTTATGAAGAGCTACTTTAAAGTAGGTCAAAGTTGTGGGATAAGCTGTTTCAACAGAGTAACTGCTACATATGAATCAGTCAGTAATTGCAAGGTAATTAAGTGCAGCTGAATAACAGTTACAGATGATCCAATTGCAGTTGCATGATAGGCTGAGTTAGTCTTGTCGAGTAACAGCTAGTTCAGATTTTACATGCATACATAGAAAGGCATGGTAAAGGTAGGTGCTCAGTAACAGTATGGACTGGTTAGTGGTAAGGGCTGGGCACTAGATGGGTGGGCTAGTGCGCTGTACTCTGATAAAAGGACTTGGCTACCAGAGGAGGAGCCATACAAGCTAGACATACAATTATAGTCGGTCGTCTATGTAGGTAGTCTACCAGCACCACCAAGCACAGTTTAAGGTAGGCAATCAAGCAATATGCGTTCAATATAGTGTTGAGCCAAGAGCATCAGCAAATGATAGGTAGCGTTGACAAGAGTGTAGTAAACATAGTTAAGCAAGATTAGGCGAGTATTAGGAGCATGCAGGTTAGTCAGTACAATGTGTGCTACTGGCATATGAAGGGGTTATAATCATAATCATGGTTGAGGCGTATAAGCACCATAGTATAGATAGAAGGTGACAATTGTACTCCCCCCCCCATAGTAGAAAAGAAGTAGACAAGCATAACTGTGCAAAGTTATAGACTAGCAGTTAGGAGAATAATGTTCAATGTCTTCAGGATCTGGGATAGTCAGTGGTTCACGAGTATTAGCTCTGGCATAGAAGGTGTGTGCAGTTTAGGCTAGTCCCACCTAGGGAGTTCTGTAGAGGCAAATTAAGGAGTGCTGGAGATTACGCCAGAGGGGCAGTGGAATAGCACTGTGCACAGTGAGTGCAGTATCAGCGGTGCCCTAGGCAGAAGCCCAGAGGTGGGATAGGCCAGATGGTAATATAACATTAGGCTGATACAAGATCTGTCAATAGATACTATATCAGAAAACATATATGGTAGCCTGAATCAAATGACCGTGTAAGGGTGAACAACACCTACTTGGTGAATCAGGTATCAATGGTGGTGCGTGAATGACATTTAGGTGCTACAGTAATTAGTGCAGGTACAGCTAACCAATGGCTAAATTACGATATTTAGCAAAAACAACAGCACCATACCTGATAGGTTAGCTCAAGGGTGGATGGCTGAAGCAAAAAAAATTGTCCTGATGGCTGAAGCATAAAATTGTCCTAGGCATTAAAATGTCTCATAAAGGTCCTAGTACACAGCGGCGCCGGCGAACAATGGCAAACAAGCCATTTTTCCTTCTTGCCTTCTTCCTGAGGCCAGCTTCCTTCCGCCTGCTGGCGGAAGCTCCTCGATAAAATGAGCAAACACTGGGGTTGCTTAGCAACGAAAGCGAGCCTCTCTTTCGGCCCGCGTTGCACCGGCCATTTCAGGGCCATGGACGACTTGATGAAAGTAGGAACAGCTGATTTTCGGATCAGCGTCGGCTGCAGGGGAGGCACACAAGGTGGGCAGCAGGGTGCTCACTTTAGGGTCGGGAGGCTGGGTTGGTGAAAGGATTCCAGCCCAAACGTGGACATCATTATGACACGTGGCTCGTGGTCAGGCTCTCTGTGCCTGGCTGCGGCTGCAGTTTGAGAGGGGTGTGAGAATGTTATGTTAAATGAATAAATCTATATAATATAATATACAATGTTATACCTCTTCATTGTATAAAGGAAAACACTACAAGGGGCTCATGCCCTCTCTGCTCCTGGCGGATAGTGAAACTCTTGATTCTCTAATAATGTCAGCAGGGAAGATTTCTACATTATTCCACCTCCCTCCTCGTCAGCACAGTACCTAATTAGAAATCCTACCTTAACTCCTAAATCCCTCTAATCTCGTCCAGGTAATGAATAGTAATCACACATCCATCCTCATTCCAGTATCCAATAATAAACTTGCATGTATGCTCGTCACCGCCCTGCACTAGCCAATTTCACCCGTTCTCATCACAGTCCAACACTGCCACACTTCACTCTTCCAAATCACAGTCACCCACTACCACCATGTGACTATTCCTTGTCACAGTACCACCCTACCACCACATCACTCTTCCTCACCACATTCCTGCTCTACCACCACATCACTCTTCCTCATCATAGTACCCCACTACCACCAACTCAGCCTTCCTCGGCACAGTACCCCACTACCACCAACTCTACCTTCCTTGTCACACTACCCCACTACCACCACCTCACTCTTCCTTGTCACAGTCCCCCACTGCCACCACATATTTTTCCTCATCATAGTAACCCACTACCACTAACTCACTCTTCCTCTTTGCAGTTCCAACTACCGTCAAGTCTGTCTTCCTTGTCACAGTTCTCCACAACACCATCTTATTCTTTCTCATCAAAGTCCCCACTACTCTCACCTCACTCTTCCTTGTCACAGTTCCCCACCATACTCATCTCACTCTTCCTCATTTCTGTCTGCCACTGCCAAGAATCCACTTTTTCACAGCCTCCCTCTACCATCATGTCACTCGTCCTCATCACATTACCCAACTACCACCACCTCACTCTTCCTCCTGCAAGTACCGCACTACCACCACATCACTCTTCCTCGCCACAGTCCTGCTCTACCACCACATCAATCTTCCTCATCATAGTACCCCACTACCACCAACTCAGCCTTCCACGGCACAGTACCCCACTACCACCAACACAGCTTTCCTTGTCACAGTACCCCACTACCACCACCTCACTGTTTATTGTCACAGTCCCCTACTACTACCACTTCATTTTCCTCATCACAGTAGCCCACAACCCCCAACTCACTCTTCCTCTTTGCAGTCTCCCACTACCAAGTCACACTTCCTCAGCACAGTCCTCCACTACGCCATCTCACTCTTCCTCGTCAAACTCCCCACTACTCTCACCTCACTCTTCCTTGTTGCAGCCCCCCCTACACCCACCTCACTTTTCCTCATCCCTGTCCACCACCAGCCAAACCCCTCCTTGTCAGAGGCCCAATCACCATCATATCACTGTTACTTATCACAGTACACCATTAACACCACCACATTCTTCCTTGTCACATTCCCCGTCTACGACCATGTCACTGTAACACATCACAGCCCCCCTCTAACACCATGTCACTCTTCCTCATCAGAGTAAAAAAAAAAGGTTTTGTTATGGCTGGCGCTTACCAGTTAGCTCATTGAGATGTCCTACTGATGTCTGATATGATGTCATCACTGAGGGCATCTGACATGTTCAAAGTGATGTCACATGTGATGAAACCTGTGATGCCTTAAGTGTGCTTAGGGGCTGCACAATCAGGGCCTCATAGTTAAGGTGGCATAGCTGGATTCCAAGATGACCGCCAACACTAGATAGGCGTGTCAAAGGCAGCGACCAAGCCCGCGTCATATGTGAGGCAATTTCACCACGCCCAGAATACATGCAATAAGGGTAGAACGGGAAGAAAGAAGAGCAGAATATGTGGAGAGGATCATGGAAGCAGGGGAAGTTCGGAGGTCAAGGTGCTGGACAAGGCAAGGCAGTGAGCAGGGTTGGGGTGGTGGCCGTGAGGTGCAGAGTGGTGGGAAAGAGGAGGACAAAATCTGGCCGCAGGAGGAGGTCTGCGGTGAAGGAGCGAGGCGTGCCATGGCTCCAACTCTCACACCGGAGGACATCATCACTGGACCCAAGTGGAGGGTTGTGGGAAGAAGGCGCACGCGCAACACGACAACGCCACAAGTGCAGAGGAGCCAGCCTAGGCGGGGCATGACCAGGGTGAGCGGTGGCAAGCAGGGAGGAAGGAGACAGCCGATAAGAGCACAGTGAGTAGGGAGGTACAATCTCTGACCCAGACTCGGGGGGGGGGGCACACACAGCTTAGCGCTCCGGAAAAAGGGCGCAAGAAGTATAGCGAAGCCCCTGGCCCGGGAGCCCAGGTACAGCAGTACGTTGCAGGGAAGAGGGAAAGTGTGTGGTTGGACCCAGGACAGACCTCTGTCTCATGCTCTTTTGCAGAGGCCCCAGCCAGTTCCAGTGCCTTGAGGGAGCCTACAGCCGGGCTAGCAAGTGTATGAAGCACAGTGGCAAGGCAGTGGCCTGAACAGAAGGACTGAAAAAGGGAGAGCCCCCTCTGCCCAAAACAGGACAATTGGGCAAAACTGCACCAACTCAGCTAAGGAAGGAGGGCAGCAAGCGAGGTTGCTGGAGTGTGGATGCCCCCCAACAAGGGAAATACACCACAGTAAAGAGCAAGAGTCACAACCCAATGTTTACAACTGCAAGGAAGACAGGGTGGGACCCCAGCATGACTCCTGGATTACTCTGTACTATGTTATGCTTCTACAATACTTACCGTTGCCGACCTTGGACTGCTTCATGGATTCCCCCACCACTTCAAGGTACCTGGTAAGCCTTCATTGTACCACGCCATTGTTTCTTAAGAACTCCTGAGTTCTTTGCCATTCTGGGATTCACATACTCCTTGCTTCTTTGCACATATCCCTGTCATCTATTGCCAGCCTACTCTGCCCAGACATTCTATACCCAGCCGTACTAGTCTCCAAGACTCCAGGAAAGGGACATTTACTGCGACATACAACCTGGCTACATCACAACATCACGTGCAATCAGAACGCTCTACAGACCTAGTGCACCAACCCAAATCTAGTGCAACCCTCGTGCCGCCCGGGGTATCCTCCTGTATTAGCACTCCTGTTTGTTATTTTCTCAACACCGTTGTTGCTGGACTAACTAGCCATTCAGAGACTCATCACTATCCCTACAGTGGTTAGCTTGTCTACACTCTTTCCCTTTTCTAACTCTCTTCTCCTAGTATAAAGAGGGTCATTCTGGTTGTTGTTTCTCCCTTGGGACCATACTCTTCCAAGCCCTGCCAACTTTAACCAAGGTACTAACCAGGTATGGTCAGGAGATAGAAAGTACCTTTCCGCTGCCCACCTTGTTTAACCTGTTTACTTTCTTCACAGCATGGGTTTTGGCGGTGCGCATGTTCTGCCCTCTTTTATTTGGTTTACCCCTTTGTCTGTGCAATACATCCAGCATAGGGGCGTATCATAGAAAAGAGGTCCCTCAAGTTGAGGAGGCACAGGTTCAGGGGTCAATCATATAGAAAGGAGAAATGATTGGATGCTTTCAAGAATTTAAGACTGCTACAAGTAATGCTCCACTTTTAACTTCCCATGATTACACAAAGGAATTCTATTTCTTCTCACATTCCAATGGGGAAGTAATGACAGCAGTGTTGACCCTGATAACATCTATGGGACACAAGCCCATAGCCTATTACAGCTTTAATATTTACAGATTTTAAACTCAGTGATGCAGGTTCATTTCCCCTGCAAACAGTTGTTAGCAGCTGCAGCCTTTGCAATTGGAAAATAGTCTGCAATAACCATGAGGTGCTCAGTCGTTGCCATTTTGGAAAGGTACAAATCAGCCATCACTACCAAAGAGCATTGGGTTATGAAGTCATACTATCCAATCCTTCCATTCACATTTTAAGGTGTTGCACAGTAAACCCTGACACTTTAATTGCAATACCTGTTCAGCCAGGGGAAGAGGTGCGTGACTGTGTTACATACGAAGGTCCAGAGGATGACCTAATCGAAGCGAGGGAGGATGCACTCAAAGAGGGGGAAGTACTGTTTGTGGATGATTCATCGCTGATTTATCAGGTGATGCATTAAATGCATACAGGTGCTTTGGTGGTGTGTCCGATGCACATTATTCGGTACAAGTAGCAGAAATCATTGCACTGAATGAAGCACTAGAAGCATCACAAAGGTGTCTAGCAATAAAATATTCTGATTTGGTGTACGCCACAGTACATTCACAGTTGGGCAGATACCAAAGGGGAGGGTTCAAGAATTCCAATGGGATGCCTGTGCAGCATACAGCATTGCTAGAAAGATTGATCTATGCCTTCTCCTGCCCAACAGTAACTGTGGTGGTGAAATGCGCCATCCACACCCGGGACACATGCCTTGTTTCACTCAGTAATGAGGCCACAGATAAGGCAGCCTATTTAGAAGTGCCAGACATCAAGTCATATCCTGAGGCAGCCACACTACAATTTCAGCTAGCAGTGCCTTCCACAGAAGTCCAGCTCACTCAGATAATTGAATTGCAAGGGCATGCAACCCAAGAAGAGAAGGATTTGTGCGGTAAATATGGGTGCTCACTCTCACTGATGGATCTTATCTGGAGACAAAACATTACGGGTAATATAGTAATGCTGTGCGAATCGCTCATGGTTGCTCTTGAGCAACTGCCTTACCTGATGCATATGTTTAAACAGTATATTGCAGCTGACATTCAGAAGGACTGGGTTTTTTCTCAACCTTCAAGAACACTTTGATAAATGCATGGCAACCCGCACCAAGTGTCACCTCTACAGCACCAGACACACCCTCAGGACGTTGCATGGCACATTGCCCCGTCCAAAAGAACCCTTTTGTTGTCTCCACATAAGACTATGTGGACATGATAAACAGGGGCAGCAACTTTTGTTATCTTACTGTTTTTGTGTGTAAATTTTCTTGGTGGATTGTGGCAGATCCTTGCACACAACCAGATGCTAAATCGGCAGCCACATTTTTAGTACGCAAGGTCTTTCCTTGCTGGGGGATATGCAATGTCCTAAAGTCAGACAATGGGACTCACTTTTTCAATTAATTATTTAAAGAGATTACATTCCTACTGGGGATTAAACATAAGTTCTCGATTATCAACCCAAGCCAACGGGTACAAAAAATGTCTCAATGGTCTATCGAAACAAAAACTGTCAAAGATTTGTCATATGCTAGGAAGGGACTTGCTGTATTGTCTTCCGTTGGCTCTGTTCAGCCTTAGGAACCACCCAGGTAAGGACCACCACTTTTTGCCACACAATATATGAACAGGACGAAGGTACACACTAAAATCACACCTGCAGGCATTGCAACAAATGCACACAGGCAGCTGAGATTTGGGGGGATGTGTTTATGGGGTATTTGAGTGATTTAACAAAATATGCAAAGATTATATTTCAAAAGCTTGCTCCCAGAAGAGAAGAAACAGCTGTCATGCCTACATTGGACCCACCATCTCTACAAGTGCCTCAGTTGTATCCCAGATATTTCATGTAAGTGTGGTAATTTATGAGGGGGTGGAACAACTGTTGGTGCCAAAGCACATTTGATGTTGTGTATGCCACTCCGTCTGCTGTATGAGTAAAATAATAGCGTTATTGGGTTCACTTAGGTGATGTTCAGAAAGCAACTGTCAAAGTCCCACCTCCTGCAGTGCCTCAATAACAATGACATTAAACAATGAATATGGTAACCTTTATAGTGACGTTTTTGCAACAGATGCACCCCTGTGGGCACCAGGACACTGAGTGTTCTTCTTACCACAGCTTCCAGGTTTAAGACATTGTGTAAAGTATGCTCCTGTGTCTGTCTTCTTCTTTCCTTTAGTATAGGAGATTGTATACGGTGTGTGCATATAAAGGGGGGCATAGCAATGACACAGAAAAATGAAGTATAAGGATGGGCAGAAAGTAAAGGGAAACTTAAAATGAAATCGAATGTAATGAATATAAATGAGTTATTTTCGACACTGTTGTGGATGTGCACCACCCCGAAACAGATAACATCTAATACAACTACATGAAGGAGGTAGGAAGAGTGAAGTGAAATGAGAGTTGCTACATTTGCTCCCTTATACCCCATTCAATAGACATGCCCAAACTGTTTACCCCAGAAGAAATGTCAACTATTATAGCCCATGTTGGTGCACCTGGCCCTTTGCAGATTATGAAGCCTGTTTCACACGGTCAAGGCAGTCATAATGGAAAGATATGAAATGAAGTGTGCCAAGAACAAATAGTAAGCAGTTGTCAAATAAGACCACTACTAATATTGGAAGGTGCACTGTTTTTCAATGACAGTTGGGTAAAAGGACTAGTGAGCTGCACAGCCGGGATCTACTGGGGTTCTCTGAGGATATATTGGAACGGGTCAATCATAAATGATCTAAAACTTGGAGCACCTATGTGTCAAAACTCACCTAGATCAAATTGAACAAAAAACCTGCTAAGGTGCAGATACTGACCCACTTGTCATTTTGCATCATTGGAAATGGTACTGTACACATAGAAACACATTAAAGGTGCAATAAGACTTAATTTATTCCTGGCCTGACTAACGGCACATATGCATTGATGGATTTCAACCGAGTGTGCAGACAATACGCTTATGCCACCCCCAGATACAGATGAGCCTCCTCCCCATCAGCATGCTCACTGCTCACTAAGAACCCACAGACAAAAGATGTTGTATTATTGGTCCCAAGACTCCTCGGGCAAGCTTAAAGCGGTCCCCGAGCAATTCTGTCCGTCCACAAAGGCGGAAGCATGTTTTACTGCCATCCTCGTTCCCCGCATCCCAACTGCAGCAAATGCAAAATGGTAACAGATCACAAGGTGGGAGATGTCCAGAAAGTGAACCAGACAGAGAAGGGTCTTGTCTCAATTCAATAAAAGCAGAATTGCAGGCTATTCACCACATGACTAAAAAACAGGTATGTTTTGGATTTACTTATGGCAATGGAAGGGGGCGTGTGCAAAAAAGATAGCATCGTCTTGCTGCACACACATACCCCCTAATGATATGGACAATGGATCTTTCACCCATGCCTTTAGAGGACCTCCATAACATGCAGATTGCCATGGAAAAGTCGGCTGGAGTAGGTTCTGAGGACAGGTTGTGTTCAATATTTTCATGGGCCCCATCTTGGTTGGGGAAAGCCATAAAGGTGCTCGTTCCTTTCTTAGTATGTTTTCTTGTCATTTTCTGGTCATGACAAATGATTCTACAGTGCTGTTCCAAGACACTGCAATGATGATGGTGGTGTCCATAACAAGAAGTAAAGCTGCTACACCCACAAAACACATGTACATGCAGACCGAGAAGTGGAATGGTGAAATAGAGCATAGGATGGCAACAGTAGAACAACCTTCTGTTTAACTGGTGACAGCTGATCCAGAAATTATGTGCAGCAGTGGGTGGATTTGGCAGGAGATGGGGGATATTGTTTCATGACTTGTATCCCAGAAGAATGTCTGGATGAGGAAAGATTTACACCATGTGTGCAAAGTGCAGGTGCCCAAAGATGTTTATTACAGAAAGCTGGGTTGTTTAATGGCGTATTAACTAAAGGGGGAAGTGTTGGAATGCAAGTGCAATGTCCTAGATAGGCAAAGAGATTTAGACTGTGAAACATATATTAACAGATGTCCTAGTGCTAGCAGTTCTCATTGGACGTGGCAGAAGGGGCATGTACCCATTTGTAGTTAGTGTTGACACATATTAGAAACACCAGATAGCAATTCAAAGGAGCAACAATGAATTCACCTTGCGCTTGCAGAGGTTGATGACAGTATGATGTATATTGCATTTAGCGGTAGTGTACAATTTGATGTTTTAAGGTATGTTCAAGTAGATATTTGACAAAGGTGTGCGCAGGAGATGGAGTCAGAGAAGTGTTGAGTTAAAGGCGAGACCAGGGGCTAAGGAAGCAAGAGTTCTGCCATGTTGGATTGTAGGGCATGTTTGAAAGTGTAAGTAAAGAGTCAACGTGGAGCTGAGGCTCGGTGCAGTTAACCATGAGACAAGTCCCCCTTGGCCAAGGTCGCAGGTAGTGGTGCTTTGCCAATAACAGTTAATTGAGCCAAGCTGCAGAGATCAGAGGAGCTGGAAAAGGAATGTTGGGTCCAGGGACTAAGGGCAGGGATGAGCCCTTTGAAGGTTAAATTAATGTGAGCAGGGCATGGGTTTCTGTCATGCCAAGAGATTTTGTGAAGAATTGGAGCATTACTGCCCTCGCCCAAAGAGCGGTCATTCAATTTGGGGGAAATGTTCTAGAGCTGTACCGTGATTTGGGATAGGAGGAGCACAGGGGATGCCAGCCAATAAATGTATCTGCAAAGGTAGGGAGCTCTTTGTGCATGCCACAGTGTCTAGTATAAAGAGTAGGGCCATTGTATTATCAAAGCAGAGTTGACCTCGCTATTCACACTTTGATCAGGACCCGATGGAAGGTTGCACATCACATGATGTTCAAGAATGTTTTACTCGGGGGCATGGCTAACTGCCGAACGATGGAGACGTGAACCTCCATCGCTCCTGTGCCGCCAGCCGAATCCTGCATCCATCCTGCGCATCTATCCACCCCAGATGGCTTATAATTCTCCTACAGCTGTATGACTATATGCTGCATCGATCTCCGACGAAAACCGGAGCGGAGGTGCTGTAAGATCCTGTAGAATTGTAGTTTTGTGGCCGCGGCCTCCGCACCGAGCAGCGCTCCCAAGATGGCCGCCATGAGACCGATGTAAGCAGTGGACGGAGAGATCGAGACGGGGCAGCGGAAGGCGAGTAACAGTGAGGTGTACACAGGCCTGCCCTGGTGTCTGGGGACCGCCTGTGGCAGCGAGACACTGATCCTCCTGGTGCCTGTAAACACAAGGGACGGGCCTCCTGTGCGAACCGGCGCACGTGTTGTGGTACCAGCGCTCCCATCCCTGAGCCGATACTGCATGACCAACTGTGCCCTGGCTGCTCTGCGTGGCGAGGGGTGATACGGCGCTGATCCGACTTCTGCGACTGAGGGGACACGTTTGTGCGCTGCTTACCCACCCCCGGCAGCGCCCTTCACACACTGGGACACGTCGAGGCCTGCTCATCGGGTCGACCACTACCTGATACACTGCCTGCAACGGCGCGGGCACTCCGCATTGCGTAGAGCGCCTGCGGAGTCATCTACACCCTGCAGCCACTGACACCTGCTGCTCCGTTCTGGAGAACAACTGTGCAGTAAGGAGAGGGGGGTGGCATTGGACGGGGGCTCGAGCTTCAAGACACTGTCTACCCCCTGACCCTCCTTTTTTGCTCATTGGCACAGCCCTGCTGAAGCCCTGGGGTTCCCCCTGGATCTACAAAGCGAGCAGGGGTCCGGGGCTGGAAGAACCCACTGCCTGACTAACATCCTTGCCCCGACCCTGCCCCACCCAGTGAAAGGAACCATGACACAACAGACCTGGGTGGGTCCCAGTGACTGGTGGGTGCACTGACAAAGTGTCCTTGGGCCAACATCACAACTGGCGCAGTTCCCTGGGTGTTCCGCCTCCACGACGCCTGGACTCGGCGACAGCATTCCTGGCCCAGCAGCACTACCAGCCCCTTGCCCCGCCGCTGTCCCCTCTTGCTCCGCCCAGATACCCGGCAATGGGGAAGGATAAACCCAGGAAGACCTCTAGGCAGAGCAGAATTGAACAATACGCTACCACGCCGGTGACTCGCTCCCCGGAGAGGTCGCAAATATCTGAGTTAGACTGCGTGGAAGAGGATATCTCCCTCAGAGATATGAGTGCCATTGCCAGCTCCAGAACTTCAATGGAAAAAAAGATGGACAGTATCGGTGCGGACTTGTCCCTACTAAGACATGACCTGCAAAAACTGACCTCACGCACTGGGGAGGCGGAGGCACGAATTTCGGAAACCGAAGACAGCCTACAAGGGATAAACCGCAACGTGTCCGGCATGATGGCACGCATGAAGCTCCTGGAGGCTAGAGTGGACGATAGCAAAGGCAGATCCAGGCGAAACAATGTTCGCATACTTGGCCTTCCCGAGAAGGTGGAGGGGGATTCTATGGAACTATTCCTCGAGGAATGGCTTGTGGACACATACGACACGCATTCCTTCTCAAAATTTTTCTCCATCGAACGGACCCATCGAATTCCAACTGGCAGGGTCACCCCCAGAGCACCGCCGCGCACAGTAATCGCAAGATTTCTAAACTATAGAGATAGGGATGCGGTGCTGCAGTTGGCGAGATCGAAAGGGGCAATCACGTATAATGGATCAAAAATCGCCTTCTTCCCTGACTTTACCAAGGAGGTGCAAAAGGCACGTCAATCATTTGATCCGCTCAAGAGGCGCCTCCACTCACTGGGTGTCAAATACAGACTGATCTTTCCGTCCCAGCTCAAGATTTACCACAAGGGGACATCGGTGCATTTGACAGATCCCAAGGAAGCGTGGAGTTGGGCCGAGAGGCACATAGATGGAGACTGGGGCCCTGGTGAGGGGGGGAGAAGAGAACACAATAGACAACATCCTGAGCACCCAACCGACATGGACTTGCAACAGCAACAACAAATTGAGAATCAGCACCAAGAAAACGCATAAGGAGCTATAACAGCCAGTGAAGATGCCGTAAGTAACGCAACGGAGCTCACGCTCCATAATGGAAATTGAACCATAAGGCATATCTAGGCTGGCGGCCGACCGAACAGCCACCACCCGATCATGCCAACGAATCAAAAGTTAAAGTTTTAATTGGTTGAATGTTTATATTGGGTCGACAGATGCTTCAGTTGGGGGTGGAGTATGGGGTGGGGGGAGTTGAGGATGACGCTTTTTTCTGTTTTCAATGTTTAGCATCCAAGGGCAAGATGAGTACACTGTACAGATCAAACGCGGTACAACTGACGCATATACAATCGAGGAAACGCATGCGCAAATCTCCGCCCAAAACAGCCAATGGCACCTGAGACTAATTCAGCCCAGAGAAGGCTCAAACTCCTGTTATGGAACATGAATGGGCTTGGATCCAGCATCAAAAGAAGACTGGAATTCAACAAAGGTAGCAGGCGCCCCTCTCTCGGAAGAACAAGGCATGATAACCTGTTCAGTGGTTGTTAACCACATTGAGAGTTCGCAGCCATCTGCTTTTTGCTCACTGTACCTTTCACAGATGGGAAATATCCATTTGCATATCAGTCTTTGTCCCGCCCACATGGGCAGTCCAGCACCGAAATGCTATGGCAATTCCTCTCTGAACAAGAGTACCTACAGCAACCCCATACACGTGTTTCAGCCTTGTTGGGCATCATCAGTGAGGTGAAGCTGAGCCTCTCTAAGCACAGTGAGCAGGGAGTCCACGTCTGGTTGCCCCCAGGTAACCTAGGGTGACCAACCCCAAGTTCCTTCAAAGAATTCAACAAAGGTAGCAGGCGCCCCTCTCTCGGAAGAACAAGGCATGATAACCTGTTCAGTGGTTGTTAACCACATTGAGAGTTCGCAGCCATCTGCTTTTTGCTCACTGTACCTTTCACAGATGGGAAATATCCATTTGCATTTCAGTCTTTGTCCCGCCCACATGGGCAGTCCAGCACCGAAATGCTATGGCAATTCCTCTCTGAACAAGAGTACCTACAGCAACCCCATACACGTGTTTCAGCCTTGTTGGGCATCATCAGTGAGGTGAAGCTGAGCCTCTCTAAGCACAGTGAGCAGGGAGTCCACGTCTGGTTGCCCCCAGGTAACCTAGGGTGACCAACCCCAAGTTCCTTCAAAGAATTCAACAAAGGTAGCAGGCGCCCCTCTCTCGGAAAAAAAGATGGACAGTATCGGTGCGGACTTGTCCCTACTAAGACATGACCTGCAAAAACTGACCTCACGCACTGGGGAGGCGGAGGCACGAATTTCGGAAACCGAAGACAGCCTACAAGGGATAAACCGCAACGTGTCCGGCATGATGGCACGCATGAAGCTCCTGGAGGCTAGAGTGGACGATAGCAAAGGCAGATCCAGGCGAAACAATGTTCGCATACTTGGCCTTCCCGAGAAGGTGGAGGGGGATTCTATGGAACTATTCCTCGAGGAATGGCTTGTGGACACATACGACACGCATTCCTTCTCAAAATTTTTCTCCATCGAACGGACCCATCGAATTCCAACTGGCAGGGTCACCCCCAGAGCACCGCCGCGCACAGTAATCGCAAGATTTCTAAACTATAGAGATAGGGATGCGGTGCTGCAGTTGGCGAGATCGAAAGGGGCAATCACGTATAATGGATCAAAAATCGCCTTCTTCCCTGACTTTACCAAGGAGGTGCAAAAGGCACGTCAATCATTTGATCCGCTCAAGAGGCGCCTCCACTCACTGGGTGTCAAATACAGACTGATCTTTCCGTCCCAGCTCAAGATTTACCACAAGGGGACATCGGTGCATTTGACAGATCCCAAGGAAGCGTGGAGTTGGGCCGAGAGGCACATAGATGGAGACTGGGGCCCTGGTGAGGGGGGGAGAAGAGAACACAATAGACAACATCCTGAGCACCCAACCGACATGGACTTGCAACAGCAACAACAAATTGAGAATCAGCACCAAGAAAACGCATAAGGAGCTATAACAGCCAGTGAAGATGCCGTAAGTAACGCAACGGAGCTCACGCTCCATAATGGAAATTGAACCATAAGGCATATCTAGGCTGGCGGCCGACCGAACAGCCACCACCCGATCATGCCAACGAATCAAAAGTTAAAGTTTTAATTGGTTGAATGTTTATATTGGGTCGACAGATGCTTCAGTTGGGGGTGGAGTATGGGGTGGGGGGAGTTGAGGATGACGCTTTTTTCTGTTTTCAATGTTTAGCATCCAAGGGCAAGATGAGTACACTGTACAGATCAAACGCGGTACAACTGACGCATATACAATCGAGGAAACACATGCGCAAATCTCCGCCCAAAACAGCCAATGGCACCTGAGACTAATTCAGCCCAGAGAAGGCTCAAACTCCTGTTATGGAACATGAATGGGCTTGGATCCAGCATCAAAAGAAGACTGGTACTGCAAAACCTAAATAGACACTCCCTGGCTATAGACTTTCTGTCCGAAACACACCTTGCAGGAAATGTGTGCAAATTCTTCCAAAGATCAAACTACCGCACAGCAGTGCACGATGGTTTCTCCATGGGTGCGAGAGGGGTGCTCATACTGATCCACAAAAGACTTCCACTTGTGATCACGCACATGCTACAAGATGGAGGAGGCCGCTATGTACACATCCAAGCAAAGCTATGGAGCCAAACCCTAGCACTCATGGCAGTGTACTCCCCGACACTTCTCCTTAATGACCTTCGAACCAAAATCACCCCCATCCTGGCAGCATACCCCGCAGGCACATGGGTGTTAGGAGGGGACTTCAATGAAGTCATGAACAATATCCTCGATCGCACGCACTTGAGAGCCAGGAATCCCGCCACCACCACCAAATTGGCTTCCTTCACGTCAGCACTGGGCCTGTGTGACGCGTGGAGAGACCTGCACGCTGAGGTTTGACAGTACTCTTTTCATTCTGGGGCACACACCTCGATGTCCAGAATAGACTATTTCTTCTTACCGTGCCAAAATATACATAAAATATCCAGCGCATTCTTCCTCCCGTGGGGGATTTCCGACCACTCCCCACTGGTACTCGAACTGGAAACGGCAAGACCACGACCGCCCGCCTTCTGGAGGCTGAACACCTACCAATTGGTGTTCCCGGACCTCCAGGAACAGATGGAGGGAGCTACTTCCAACTATTTTGAGTTGAATGCAGGCTTGGTTTACGACCCCAACACACTATGGGAAGTGTACAAAACAGTCTTACGCAGTGAAATCATCTCATGGACCTCAGCAAAAAAGAAGGTACAGCGCGAGAGAATCACCGAAGCCAAAGTCACGTCCAAGGAATTAGATCACACTGCCAGAGACACCCCGGAAACAAACAGAGCCCTTATAATGGCACAGCAGAAGCTCCACAAATTAGCCTTGGACTGTGCCAAAAAGGCACACATTGCTATGAAAGCACGGCTGTACGAGACGGAAGAAAAAGCAGGCAAAATACTCGCGTGGCTGGAAAAACGCAACGAAGGACAACAGAAGGTGAAGTGCATCAGAAACTTGAATACAGATCTTGTCCAATCCGGTGCCGAGATTGCAGAGCGCTTTGCAGAATTCTACGAGGACCTTTACAAACCCCCCACCAATGCTGCAGTCAGCACCATACTGAACGGCATTGACATCCCAACACTTACCACAGAACAAGCTACCACTCTAGACAACAAAATTACGGCTGACGAAATATCAACAGCCATTGCCCAACTCCAAACAGGTAAGACCCCAGGTCCCAATGGGTTCCCACCTGACATCTGGAAAAAGCTGAACCATCTAGATATACCCACGCACTTGCTCAACATGTTCGAACATTCCCTGGCCAAGGGCGAACTCCCACCAGACCTCCGTAAAGCCACCATCATAGTGATCCCCAAAAAGGGCAAACCCCCGGAGGAATGCACCTCCTACCGACCCATATCCCTAATCAACAGTGAAGCCAAAATACTAGCCAAAATACTAGCCAACAGGCTGCAATTGGTCATTACGTCACTGATCCATCCTGACCAATGCGGCTTCATGCCTCAAAGGTCCACGAGAATGAACATTTGCAGGATGCACATGGCACTGGAGAGAGCACCTGCTTTGCAACAATCACTTGCATTGTTGGCCATAGATTTCGAAAAAGCATTCGATTCAGTTTACTGGGAGGCCTTATGGGCAGTAATGCACAAGATGCAATTTGGGGAACCGTTCATAAAATGGGTGCAACTACTCTACAACAATCCAACGGCAGAGGTCAGAGTAAATGGGTGGCCCTCACGTAATATCCGATTAGGGAAAGGAACCAGACAAGGTTGCCCCCTCTCGGCAATGGTGTTTGCACTGATAATGGAACCACTGGCAGTCCTTCTGCGGGACACCACCACGTGGACTGGCTTCAGATGGGGGCCGAACTGGGAAGATAGGATATCCCTCTATGCGGATTACCTCTTAGTATATCTGGGCGACCCAGCGACGACCTGCCCCGTGGTCACGCAACTACTGACTAACTATGGAATCTTCAGTGGACTCGGAGTAAACTGGTCCAAATCTGTGCTGTTTCCGGTAAAAGGGGTAGACTGCATACCAGCATTGGGCTTCCCATATCAAGTAGAAACCACTCAGTTCTGCTACCTAGGCATTCTAATCACCAATGGGCTGGATAGCTATGTAAAACAAAACCTGCATCCACTAGTTAAGAGATACGAGCAAGATGCAGCCCACTGGCAAGCACTGCCACTGACAATGCTAGGCAGGGTGGCGCTATTTAAGATGCTGGCCCTACCCCGGTTCTTATACATCCTTTAAAATGCCCCTCTCCATGTCCCCACCGAAGAGTTCCGCAGAATAGATGGAACAACAGGTAAACTCCTTTGGGGTGGGAAACACCCGAGGATTGCCCTCAAAACTCTCCAACGCTCAGTCTGGGAGGGGGGAAAAGGACTTCCAAACATCCAGATCTAGAACTGGGCGACACAGATGGCGACAGTCAATGATATATTGCACAGAGACCCATCCATTCCCCATATAAAAGCTGAATTAGCTGCACGACACGGCATGTCCCCGATTGAAAGCCTCTACTGTAAACAGACTCGCCCTCCTGAACGCACGATAGTGGCGCATACAGCCCTGGTGTGGAAGGAAGTAAACAAACACTTAGGATGGGACAACAAAATCACCCCAGTCCAACCCATCTGGAACAATGCTCGCCTCTCGAGCCTCAGCAATCTCCCGAAATGGACAAACTTGGTAACAGCCGGCATACTGACCATTCAGCAGGTATTTGTGAACTATCAGTTGATACAGTTCCCCGAGCTAGTGGCAACATATGGTCTCCCGGACACTGAACACTTCCACTATGGACAATTACAACATGCCCTCACCATACATAGGGCCCAAATGGCGGACATGCCGGAATGTACGCCTATGGAAAGGAATATAGTCATAGACAGAGTGCACAACAAGGTCACGTCTACTATGTACAACGCTATCACCTCATTTGCCACAAAAGAGCTGCTGAACCTGAAGATGAAATGGCAATGCGATGTGGGCCCAATATTACCTGAAGACTGGATCTCAACTCTGATGTATCCTAGAGACTCTGCCATCTCTGCAAGAATCAGACTCGTTCAATTGAAGATCCTTCATAGGATATATTATCCCCGAGTGGCTTTGTATAACTGGGGCAAAATGACTGACCCCAAATACCTACGTTGCAAACAGGAAGAAGGGACCTTCTATCATATCCTCTGGCAATGTACACGTATACAACACTTCTGGCATAAGTGTAGCGAAAGACTCACTAAAGTAATGTGCCGTCCGATCCCAACAGACCCTAAACTCCTCCTTTTGGGTATTGAAGATGCAGTAGACATGTCTCGCTTTGAAAAGCTTCTTCTCTTGTCAACATCAGGGATTGCCAAAAGGAACATTGCGCAATTGTGGGGCTCGGAAGTTACCCCGAAATATGACCAATGGATGTCAGATGTGGACACCATCATCCCAATGGAATGCCGAGTCTATCAAGCGCGAGGCTGTCTGGGCAAAACAGATAGAATCTGGGGTAAATGGGAACAGACATTATAACTCAGATCCAGAATGGACAACGAGCTTTGCTGCACAATTCTGCCAATGCCACGAACGATGATGTCACTTTTTGAGGCTGCTTGAGAAAGACTAAGACGTAAACAGCCATTTGCTGACCTGTTTGCACCTATTTCTCACGCCAACTGTCTCAACGTCCGCTTATATTCAGATCAGATATCAGATTGTACTACTCTGCCTTTTGTATGCAAAGTTATATGGTTATGTTTTGTATGTTTTTGTATTATCGCACAAAATGCAATAAAATGTGTTATAAAAAAAAATAATGTTTTATTCATTAAAGAAATGTATTATGGGAACAATGTACCTTGTTAATCAACTCCTTAGTTTCATAGTGACATTGTAGTAGGTCATGTGTTTATGTGAATGTGTTCAGAAGATGTTTGACCAATAGGGTAATGGACTATTGGAGATAATTAGAATTGTGTATAGGTGTAAGACAATGGGGAGTGCAGGATTATCTTGTGATATTTTGTATGCATAGTACTGTTAATTTTCAGTTTTCCGCTATAAAAGAGGTAACTTCTTTGGTTGGGGCCAGCTTCATGTTAATTCAGTTATAGAGGGCTGTCTGACGCTTTTGCTTGTAATAAAACTTTGCTTTCCTTGCAAACGGTGAATTGATTATTTGGCCTTTTTGGGATCGTTTTTATCGATCCGGTTATGGGTCAAACACACTACAAAACTACCATTGTTTTTCATGTAACCAATCTGGTCAACCAATAATAGGTCTACAAACCACCCAGTAGTATAGCTAATCAGATGACCATTATGTAAATGTTAAAGGACATTTATATCGCACACTATCACTACCCGAGTGGTCCCCTGGCGCTCTGGCAGATCTGAAAGGTAAGAGGTAGGATGGGTTAATAGGGTATAGTGGAAAAAGGTAGAGTGAAGTGTTGTGCTGTCCTGTTGACAGCTTCAGTTCAGTTAACACAGTTTGCTGAGCATGGGTGTGATTTACGGATCGGTAGTCTCCCATGTGCTGTTCTCCGGGACTATGTGTGGTTTGTTTTGTTGTAGCAGTGTAGTAAAGTGCATGCAGATTGCTGTTTGAAGATGTGGTTGCATTTGTTTAGTGTTTGAGAGGGGTAAGCAGAGAGTTAAGGTTTTAATGGTTGGGTTAGAGGGACTTTTCTTACCTTGTGTCTTTGGATATCTGTGTTAGGTGTCTCTGCTCGTGTTTTGTACTGGGGTGTTTCGTAGTGGGTTGCTCGCTCAGTTTTGTGCAGTGGTGGCATGTCTCTGTAACTGTCTAGTGGTCTGTGGGCAAGGGTGGAGATGGGTATGATTGTAGGGTTTGCTCTTAAGTTGTCAAAGGGGTGTGCCTGCTATCGCCTCCCTGAGCTCCTAGGGTGGGGTGCCCTCCCTCCAAAATCCAGATGCTCCATGGCCTCCTGGGGTGCCAGTTATTAGTTAATGCTCCTGTGCCTACAGCTAAGGTGCCTATCCATTAGGCGATACCTAATGTAGAGGTTTGGCTTGGCAGTGGGTATATCCTAGGCTACCTCCCTCCCTCCCTCCCCGGCTTCTTCCTTTCTTGTGCATTTGTTGGGGCATGTTCTATTTCCAATGGTGTCATTGTTTTTCTTGTTGTTTCTGTCTGGTCTGAGGTGAAGAGCCAAGTTTTAAGTAATGTTCTCAATTGTAGGTGATTCTTTGTATTTGTACTGGAGGGTGTTCCATGTTTTTGCTGCCAGGTAGGAAAATGACGATCCCCCAAGATTTTTTCTTGTGTACGGTTTTTGTTCCAGGCAGATGTCGTTGCTTGACCTGAGTTATCTTGTCAGTAGATAAATGGTTATTTTCTTTTGTAGGAATTCTCCTGCTTGGTCATGGATTGCTCTTTGCGTTAAGCACATTGTTTTGAACGTGATTCGTTGTTTAATTGGCGAGTGTAGCATTTTTAGCACTCGGGTGATGTGGTCCCTTCATGATAGTTTGAGGAGAAGTCTGGTTGCTGCATTTTGGATACTTTGCAGTTACTTTGCAGTTTCTTCAGGAATCGTACAAAAATGTTGCCCTCATTTGTGCCCCCCCCCCACAGTTACTGCGGCTTGATACTATATTGACAGCCTATTCCTCGGAATGCCGGAACACGTGCTGACGAAAGGATCTATGTGACCAGTGTGCCGCCATGAAAGGTAAATTGGGGCTGGGGGAGGGCGTGAAGGGAAAAGCAGGCCGGGGAAGTGGGCACAGTGATCTACATGATCACAGTGCCACGCCGTAACTGGCGTCTGCATTTCGACAGTCGCAGTTATGGGCAGCACAGTGATCACATAAATCCTTTTGTCAGCATGTGTTCTGGCATTCCGAGGAATAGGCTGTTGGTATAGTCTATTCTGGACATGATGAGGGTGATGATGGTAAATGTTTTATGAGTGAAGGAGAGGAATGGTATTGTGTTTAGGAGGAAGACGCATTTCTTGATTATTGCATTTATTTGGGGTTCTAGTGTTAGTTTGTAGTCCATTAGGACTCCAAGGTTTTTGATGGTTTTCGACAGTGTGGGCGCTGTTCCTAGTTCTGTCTTGCCTTAGTTGGGTGTGAGGCTTTTTGTGTTCATCCGTTCATAGGGTTCTTTTAGATTGTTTTCCAGCATTGTGTTCTCTTCTTGTGCATCTTTGATTTTATAGATGATTTATGTGTCGTCTGCATAGTTGTAGCATGTAAGGTCATTTCTTTTGATTAGCTTGATTAATGGGGTCAGGTAGATGTTGAAGAGCAGTGGGCATAGGGGTGATCCTTGTGGTACTCCACAGTTAGTGTCCCGTGGAGTGGATTTGAAATGTTTTATCTAATCAGTTTCCATTCTATCAGTTAAGAATGATTTAACCCAGTGCAGAGCTAAATAGAGATATTCCTATTTCTTGTAGTCTCTTGATGAGGATGTCAACGCTGACTGTGATTGTGGTTTATATGGAAATGCTGACTGTCCAGGCAAACTCATATATCACTTATTCATATATCACCAATTTATTTTAAATTTTGATGGCTTTTGGCCATTTTACATGAAAGCAATAGTTGGATATGAAATTAAATGTTTGAAAGCACGCCTTTGAGAACAGACTCCCACTCCTCACAAAAACTTTACTCAAATCCATGCAGTGATTTAGCTGTAGGAGCAACCACAAATGTGGCTGTGGAAAATGAATGGGAAACCACTACATTGTAGGTTCCCACCTATAAATTTGGCCCTCCTTGACGAATAAAAAGACATCCTTAAAAAAAGAAAAGCCATTGGATCTATATTTTTGGGAATGTTTTATAAAGATTCGTTGAGCACCACTAATGCTGTAAGTCCCACCGAAAGCTCTATTCCTACAGTGAGTCAATTTTAGCCATGACTTCTGTGTCCCTATTCCTGAAGAAAGTTCAAATAAGGTAACGTCACAGGTAGGTCAGATTCAGCAGTGACCTGTCATTGAGATGGATCCAATGGAGCTGGTGAATTTGTAAACTGGTGAGGCATATTTCAAATCACTAAAGCAATGATGAATAAC
This sequence comes from Ambystoma mexicanum, assembly GCF_040938575.1. Classification (NCBI taxonomy): domain Eukaryota; kingdom Metazoa; phylum Chordata; class Amphibia; order Caudata; family Ambystomatidae; genus Ambystoma; species Ambystoma mexicanum. The sequence goes on from NC_090922.1 coordinate 288,182,495, forward strand.
AATGTGCCTTGTACCATCATTGGAAAAGGGCAATACAAAATGGTATGCTGTTTATGTCATTGTTAGGCCAGGACTGTGAGCAGGTAAAGTAAAAGTCAAGCAACTGTTACTTAAACACAATGGGCCTCATTATGACCCTGGCGGAACGGGTTAAACGGCACCGTAAAAGGCTGCGGCGCCGTTCAACCCGTTCCGCCACATTACGAGGTCCCCTCGCGGGACACGTTAAGCACGCCTGGGAAAACCAGGCGTGCATACTGGGTCCCGCGAGGGGAAGAGGGAGCAAACAACGGGCCATCTCATAATGGCCCGTTGTTTACTCCCTCTCCCATTCCCATTCAGCCCTATTGGGGCTGAATGGGAATAGGGATGAACCGTGTCCGTGTCCTCGAGTGAGGAATTACCGGGCCATCCGAACTCGGAGTGGTCCGGTAAGTCCTCATTCGAGGACACGGACACGGATGCGGTTTTGCTGGCAGCCATGCCGCCAATAGCGGCATGGCTACCGGCATACCTCGTAATGAGGCCCAATATCTGCACAGTTGGTGATATGAAAACAGATCTTGCACACTGTTCATGGAAACACAGTAAAACAGTTCAAATCAATGAAGCAAGAAAAACTGTAAACAGTAAAGTAAGAAAGCAGTGCATTAAAACAGTACCCATATAGCTTGCCTTATAATGATTTGCCTCTTATAGTCTAAGCAGCCTGTTCTTAAAAAGTAAGAAGGCATAGAGCTTCAACAGAGTCAAGGTTACAGGTAAGCACCTGTGTACAGAGCAGGAAATCAGAAATATCTCCCTAGAACAAGCTTTGCCAAAACCAACACGTTGGACTCAATTCCAAAATAAAACACTTTGGTAGTTAAAAAGGTAAGAATAATGTTGTATGGGGTACTCTCCTAATCCCACCACACTTGGGTTAACCTGGGGGGGATCCAGGCCAAAACTCTACTGATCATGACGAGGCAAGGGAGAGTAAGGAACTGGAGTGTATGCCCATACAACCCCTATGTTGGGACGGGGTGCGAACATAAGTGTGTAAGATCATGCCACAAACTCTGATCTTCTGAGTCGCCACCCCTAGAGTACTCAGAATTGCTGAGACTGCTTACCTCTGCCATTGTTCTGGTTTCAGGGGTGCAGGGGATGCAGGTGCAGTGGCTAAATTCAGCTTTGTGATTCGTTCAGGCTAGATGGCCATTCCACACTCTAATTGGTTCCAAATATCTTACAGCAGGATGAAGGCCCAGGAACTTCAGGACATCAGGACATCAGCCACAGCAGGACATAAAATGAGAGTGGACCCTCATGACATGGCAGAGACAGGCAGATGTGAAGTTCACATTGATCAGTGGGTAAAAGTTGAGACATGACTAGGAGGAAGACTTAGCTCCAGGAACTTCTCCTCTTGAACCTGGATAGACCTCAGACCTCACATTTGCCCAGCAACAGCCATCCACTTCCTGGAATGTGGATTCATACAAGACAGACCAATCTCCCATATCCGACCATGTTTCTTTATTTATTTTGATATTTGTAAGCACACTAAGCCCTGAGGCATCAAGGCACTGACATAAGACCAGTTACTTGCAGTAAAAAAAAAAAAAAAATGAGCAAAGGTAACAGTGCTAAACATGTAAGGCAGTTTTAAGATCGGTGTTCAGAAATACATTTCAGTATTTTTATTTTATTTTAATTTTAATGTGATATAGTTTTATAAACAAAAACTTTACACATATATTTTCAACAATAAAATCATGAAATAAAATCATAAAATATCATAAAGAATCTTATATCATATTACTATTATACACTTCATACGAATAAGTACAATACATTCACTATATCCGTTAATGGATCCAAACTATAGGTCATAGGTTAAGAATATAGTACATATATACTCATATACATATATACACATATTCATCAATCACTAACCCAAGTCTTACAACACTTTCCGACGGGAACCTAATAGTCACTACTCCCAGTTAATATCATCAGTTTCCACACTTAGTGGTACATTTAATTTAAACCTCCTAATTCGTAACTAGTTAGATATTTCATGATAGATTCCCCTTATCAACTTATACTAGGCTTCCATTCATATCCCATGACATTCGTGATTAGTATTTGTTCAACTGATTGTCTACATTACACCAAACTCTATACAGCGCTAAATGTAAACTGGGATTTTGGGTATTTAGACACATATACCAGAAATCATCATCTTTGATGTGATTCAGGTGATGTACATAATTGCCGTAATTTTTGATGTATAACAAACCTAAATTTGAACACAACATTAAAGCATGTCTGGCAGTTTCAGGTACAGTTCTCCTTTTACATATCCGGCAGTATCGCTCTTCATTGGGGATCGCCCGTTCGTGTCCGTTGACCGTTAACACCGGCAGATGGTTAATACGCAGTAATAATAAAAAGCGTCTGAGATTGTCTGAAGGACACAAATTCAGATAACCTTGGGATTTTTTATAAGTATATAAGATGTCTGAAATAAATCCATAACTCTTCACTTTTTCCAAATGTTTGAAGTTATTTTGCCAATCCCATAGCTTCAAACGCTCCCCCAGTTGATATTTCAAGGTGTTGAAGTCTGTGCCCCACTGTGGCTTCCATCCGATGTTCTTAAACAATGTGATCATTTCATCCGTGAATTTAGCCTGCTTGTTCCCACTGATTTCATCTCTCATAATTAACATTAGAGGGTTAGTAGTATTCACATAGATTTTGAAAAAGAATTCCGCTCTTTTTTTAATAACAATTGATAACAGTGAAGATAACCCAAGCTCAAGTCTCAATATTGCCACAGGGATTCCCTGAGGAACACCCAACAACTTGCGCCAGAACTTGCCTTCGATGACCTGCAGCCATTCTAGATTCATATTGACCAACGTCTCAATCCCATAAGTTACCATAGGGACTAGACATTGAGTATATAATTGGCGTGCAGCCCAAATAGAATATCCACTCTGACTGCGGGTGAACTGGGAAATCATGGCCGTAAATTGGGCACCTTTAATTTTACGATTTTGGACACAGGAGTCGTACGTATTTCTAGAATCAAATTCGACTCCTAAATGTCTATAAAATGAAGCATAAGAGATTTTGTGACCTCCAACATGCAAACGAGGGTGACTAATTTTCCCCTAGGAATAAAGAATTAATTCTGTCTTGTTATGATTTATTGTTAATTCATTCAATTCTGCATATTCCCAGAGTTTAGCAGCCGATCGCAAAAGACCACTGAATGTGTGGTCAAAAATGACCAGGTCATCCACGTAAGCCATCACTAGACAATGTTTTCAGCCTACTTTCGGAGGGACATTATGCGCAGTTCTGAGGTACTCAGGAATATCAGATACAAATAGGTTATACAATGTTGGCGCAGTAACGCACCCCTGTTTTACCCCTCTAAGTTGTTTTACAGGTCTAGTAGTAATTCCACTACCGTCCAACCTAAGTCGAACAGTGGTTTTAATGGGGAAGCAGCTGTAGGTAATATAGTAAACCCTTAGGACAAGCCATTCCTCTCAGCTTGCTCCATAACTTCTCTCTATTGCAAACATCGAAAGCTGCTTTAAAGTCAACATATAGAGCGTACAATGGGGGATTATTTGGTAATAAAGCTTTAGCTCTTAGATTATTCATAATCCAAAGAGTATGGGATGTAGAGAATCCGGCCCTGAAGCCACTTTGAAAACAGTCCAACACCCCAGATTCTTCTACCCAGATTTGAAGTTTCTGCAATATCAAGGAGGCGAACATTTTCCCCGAGCAATCTAACATAGATAATAATCTGTAGTTGCTCGGGTCATATCTGTGCCCCTTCTTGAATACTGGAACCAGTATATAGCGGTCTGCTACGTTTCAGGGATTCTTCCCTCAGAGAGTACCTTTTCAAACAAATTTTTTTAGTAGATTTGCCCAGAAAGTAGGATTGTTTTTCATAACTATATTAGCAAGACCGTTAGGTCCTGGTGCACGTGAGGCCTTAAGATTCAGAATTTTTTCCTGAAGTTCAGTGACACTAACTGTAAAGGGCGGGGGGATATGTTGGTTAATGTAAGGCCGTGGCATCAACTCGACCACGTTCCCATTACATTGTTCAAGCAATCTCGCCCAGTCTTCAACTTTTATGGGGTTGATTTGGGGTGTAAACCTACTGCCCTATACCTCACCCAATAATGCCCAGATATTACAGGTGTTTTTTGAGCATATAACTTGCACTGTTTTTTGCCAGCTATCCAGTTTTTTCCTTCTTTTCCATTGCTTAGACCAGGATCGATATTGGTTCTTTAATTCTCTAATTTTGCTATAAACCGTAATCCTGGAACTTATTGAGGTCTTTATTTTACGTATGCTTCTTCTAAGATGACGTTTGGCATCTCTAATTACTGGGTCATAGACCGGGATCGTACCCTTCTCCCTAATGGGATATAATAACTTTTTAGTGGCGAATTTGCCCGTAAAGGCATATATCCAATCCTCCATGTCCTCTAGGGTCATGGAGTTAAATAGATTTAGGTGCCCAATGTCCCAATCTTTACTATCTTGATCGACTCTTAAAATGTATTTATCTGACCAGATTAGTCTAGTAACTGCGTGATTAACCATAGTAGTGGCAGTAGGATTAGCTGGTAAGATACTCATTCTACTTTCTAATTGTAAACTCAAGATCTCATGATCACTCCAGTCATTTCCTATCACTGTCATATCTTTTACTAGGAGTGCCACATCTGCGCTAGTACAGACGTAATCAAGCGTTCTTCGCGCCTGCCCAGTCCTCCAAGTAGATTTCCCTGGTCGATCACTAAGAGTGTGTCCATTTATTATATCAAGTTCCCATCTTTTCAAAAAGCATAACCATCTTTCACCCTCCTCATCACTTTTGTGCTGCATGAGAGGCAACGGATTTAATAAATCATTATTCGTAGTTCCCTCTCCACCTTTCATTTGACAATTAAAATCACCAGCAAGTATTACATAATTACTTTCCGATTCACTCCTCCATATGCTCAATAATTTGTGTAGAGCATTGTAGATGCGTTCTCGCTCAGTTGCACCATGGGGATTGTATAGGTTGATTAATAATATTTTCTCCCATTTATCTTTCAAGGAAATAATCACCTCCACTGCAATGATATTGTCATTATGCTTGGTGGTTATTTCTCTAGATACGATCGATTTTTCAACCCCAACAATCAAACCCCCATAAGGTCTTCCAATTCGTCCCTTTCTAGCAGAGGTGTGGTATAGCGTATATCCATCTATTAAAATGGGAGTAAGTAACCATGTTTCTTGCAACATAAAAAGAGAATATTCTGCAATAAGAGGAAGTGAACCATTTCTTGTCAAAAAATGTTTAAAACACCTGGTGTTCCAGGATAATAATGTACAAATTCAAGGTTTATTTACCACCATGGGTAAAGCGTCCGCTAACCACAAGAGTGTTCTGAATGTCACTCATTTGTATTTTATTACCAATGGTTAATACAGGTTTTCCAATGTTGTTTCCCTAATGGGTTTGGCCATCACATTTATCAACGGATCATTATCGTCTGGGTTGACATCTACCCCAAACCCGATCAGTGGTAGACTATTCTTATGCTTCCGTATCAATTGTGCTGAAGCCAATACCTTACAATGTAACGCTGTCACATTGGGGTCCGTAGTGCAGAGAGGTTCAACAAAGGAAAAATCTTCAGAAAGAATTACTCTTAATTGTGGTATTAAATGCAATTTTTCAAGCATAGGTTCTCGGGATAGCCATTTACCACTTGTCTTTTGATTAAGATTTTTCACAAGGCAGATCTTATTTCTAACTTTACACTCATCCCCAGAATCCTCTATGCTTTCCATGTCCGAGTCAAAACTTTCTTGATTATGTCTTAAGCCATTCTTGTGAGGAGTAGAAGATTGATTGTCACTGATCCGAGAATTTCCTGAGGACACCATAACTTGACTATTCTCACTAGCAATGGAAATTTCATTATCTTTTTCAGTTAATATCCAGCTAGTTAGGGTCCCAGAGCTATTTTCTGTCTTTTCCTTGCCTTATTGGCTCTTTTCCTAGCTTTCCTCGATTTTAGTTGTGGTTTGGCTGTGTCAGGGAGAGGAGATGCCATATCAACTAGAACATTTTTCATCGCTGCTCTCTTGTCCATTCTGCGTTGCTTTTTGGTATGATGGGTTCTATGTTCTTCTTCCACCGGGATTATCGGTACCCCAATATTCCCGGGGGCTTCTGAGGGAGCAACTGTGGAACCGTGTTCATGTGGAGACGTCCACATAATTTAAGGAGTATTTTTAACGCAAATTGTAGAGCGGAGATTGATGCCTGTATATCTGCTATTGCTGTTGCATTGTTACAGGAAACCTCGTTAATGGGATCTTCGGCCAAATTTTCTGTGTCCTCATCATGAATTTGAAGGTTCGGGGACTCTAATAGTCGACCAGTACAAGGAATATCCGGTAGGCTACCACCCGGATGATAACCTGCGCCTCGGTTATAACTGCTGCTTTCAGGGGTAACCCCGTTAAGTTGTCCTCTTCGGTGGTCTCCTTAGAGGTCGGCGCCATTGATCTCTGGATTGACAAGCATAAATCTAACAGTGAATTGTTATTGATATCATCATAATTTGTAGAGTTCAAAGGTTAACTCCCATTAATCGTAGAGTATACAATCTCTTCACTATGATTATCCATGGGTGCTTTTGTAGTTTTATTGAATAAGGCTGGAATTGTACCTCTCTCCTTTGGGGGCGATTTCCTAATTTCCCCCACTGTACTTTCATTTATATTGGAATTGGCTTTATTTAGTTTTCCCTTTCTTAGGTTGTAGTTAGTTTTTGCACTACATGCCTTTGGCGGCATATTCGCTATCGATAAAGACAGCTAGAGTGCACAGCCAGATTCACTAACCACAATTCAGCTCAAGCAGAGCTCAGCACAATCCAACGCTAGGTATTTAACTAGGAGTGAGATCAAAAAGGAAATATTCCCCAACAGTCTCCCACTCCTAATACTGCGCGGCTTATAGTAGGGAGTAATATGAGACACAGGTGTCCTACAACATGGGACCCCTCCTTTCTTATACTGGAGTGGTGTTCCACTATAGAGTAGCTATAGGGGAATAATCAGATCAATGTACATACTCTAACCATCAACATGTAAAGAGTGCTAAGTCCACTTCTTTACTCTAATTGCTCTCATTAAACAATACCCAGAGAAGGGGAATTGTAATAAAGTGGCCAGATGACATATAGGTGAGCAGGAAAATTCTCGCACTCACACTGGTATAAATGGCCAGTGAGAAGGGCACCTGTTAATAATAACAATACCTCTGTCTTCGTGAGTCTCCGCGTCAGCGCTCGTTCAGTTGACCCAGCCGTTATCCTGGCTGTCAACCCCCCTAACCAGAGGGCCGTCTCATCCGCCATAAACTCCCCCGCCAGAGCGTTTACGCTATTCAATGTCCGTTCAAGGAGTGGAATGCTCCACCAAGTCGGGAGAGCAGCAGCTCAGTGACTCAGCGGTTCAGCGGCTCGGCGGCACACAGGAGGTAGGCAGTAGAGGCTAGAGGAAAGTACCCTCTAACGTGCCTACGCATTCGCCGTTGTCGTAGGATCAGAGTCAAGCCGCACCTCCAGCCGCACTCGTACCTCTCTCACAATCGCGCAACGAAAAGGAGGCCGCTTCCGACTCAGTCTGCGTTCAATTCAGTACGTGCATGGGTTTCAGTATTTTTAGGTATTTCCGGAATGCCCAATAGGATTGTACAGCTCACAGGGTTAGAGGGAGTAGGTTCCATTGCTTTCACTTTCGCCTAGAATCCAAGCTGGATTCCACCAAGTGAATGCCTTATATCTCAATTCCTGTCTTGAGAAGGCAAAAAGAAGGCCAGAGAACAAAATGGCCAAAGGACAGGGTAATAACCACATGGCATTCTGTGCGTATGTCAGAGAGAATTCTCATTTATGTGCTAATTCCCTTCAACCCTAGAGACCACCAGATCTTTTGCTGGACTTAGGACTTTTTTATTTTAACCCTGGCGTGAGTGAGACCTTTTACTCACTCTCTTATGTGTTTTGACCTAATTTGGATTCCGTATTTCCCCTGTTTTGGAGTCTGACAAACTCCATAGGCATCTACTTGTATGGTGACACACAGTACTACCTTCAGTGCAGCGTCACAGAGAAATCCTTTACATTTCTCATAAGGTTTCAATACCTTTTCTTGTGTGAACTCCTGTTCGCAAGAATAGTAAAAATGAAATTGATTTTACTTACCTTTTCTCTTTGTAGTTCCAGCACACAACATTTTATGTGGAGTGCCGGGGATTACATAGTAGCCCTTATCCTATATTCTAAAATAAAAATGTTTATGTTACCCTCACTACTTTAAATGGCTGGTGGCAGTGGTTTAATTTTCCTACCATTGTGCTTTTCTACCACAGGCTGAATCCTCAGCTGCAGTATAGCACCCATGGGTAGCCATTTTTGTCAAAATGGTCCTGGTCTTCTTTTTTTGACATTTTCTGTCTGTGAGGACTTTCTTGGGTTTTACTGTGTAAGTTGAGCCAGGTTTGAGCCCTTTCTTCATTTTGCTTAAAAGGTGAGGCTTTTGGGACTAGAGGCAGAGTCGACCACTGGGAGAAACACCCGGTGAAGAAACCGTGAACAAAGCTTGTTGCATCCTCCTGGACCTTTGAATTGCCCAGTGATGACCTCTGCTGCGCTGAAACTCCTTTTTCAAATCACCAAGAGAAGCTCTGGAAGGGATGACTTCTTCCTTTGGGTTAGTGGGCCAACTAACCGCGAGATGAACGCCACTGGACCATCTTCCCTGATTGACGGTACTTCTTCACTGCTGCAAGAAGCGAGTGCCAAGGGTTGAGAAAGCTGTAGTCAAGTGCAACGTCTGAAATCCAGCCAGAAGCTCCAGGAGTCTCCTAAGGACCCTCCAGAACTAGAAAGACCAGAGCTTGCATCCCCTCACCACAGCGCAGGACCCAAAGAGTGAAGGAAGCCCACTCGGTATGTGAGATCCGCAACAGTGCTGTTTACCGAGCACTGAAACCGCAAAGTTCTGCTGATACGAAAAGAACCTGTGGCTTCCGATGACCTACAATAACTGCTTTCTTATTAGCGTTTTGCGTACTGTAAAATACGTAATAAGTAGCTTATTAAAAGCCATGTATTACATAATTGCATTATTACAAACAAAACACCAAGAGACCATAACACATACAAATATGGGTATATACAGGGAAAGTCAAGTAAGCAAACAAGCAGAAGTAGCAGCAGAAATAATTCATAACCTACCTGATTATCTTTATGCAAATAAATGCTTGCTCTGTTTCAAAGCTGCATTTTATCCTATGTACATGTATTACATGATGTGACTGGACCCTAAGGAAAGTAGTGTGAGTACAATTAATACAAATATGAGCATATACAGGGAAAATACAGTAATAAAAAAAACAGAACTATCAGAAAGTGCTGATAAATCTACTGATTATCTTCATGCAAAGAAAGAATTGCTGTTTTTCAAGCTTGTGTCTTCACATATGTATATGTTTCATATGATATGACTGGACCCTAAGGGAATTACTGTAAGAACATACTTGAAGTATAAGTCTACAAATATAGTACGTTTAGAATTTTTAGTTCATGACTGTTACTGAAGAAAACCATGTGGCCTACATATGTCAGAAAAGGAAAAAAAAAGGGAGACAGACATGTGATATCATCAGTGATGTCATCAATGACATTTGTGACGTCATCTTTGATATTGTGGGTGTTAGTCTTAACAGTGCACAGTGGTGGAGTGAGTTATGGTTGCTTAGCTTACCATAACTGGCAAATTTCAGGGGTTTTTCGGTTTTACTTGGAACCATAACATCCCTTTAACAAAGTTTTTTCACTGACTTTCATAGGTTTTTAGTAGTGCAACTTAACAATAATAACTCTGACTTTATGTACATGTAATGTGGAACATACTGAACCCCCTCTACTGAATTTGATGTCCTCAAACTCTTTTAATGTACGCGGACATGTTCGGACAACAGCACCACTACCCAAAAAGTCTGGGGGGGGGTATGTTTAATTGTTATATCATAACATATGAACATTTTACAAATTCACAAACCAGCACACATACACATTATATGTAGTAATAAATAAGAAGTGTAACCCATATATATAACACACTAACCATTCATTTAAATACAATATTTTTTAAAATGGAATATACCAAAAGAAGAAAGATAGGCTTCCAACATGATTACCTCATAGAAACTCCACAACTAAGAACAACAGCAGATCTACACACCACTCAGAACACACCTTACCTGAAATAGTAAGTGTACTGCATTTTACTCATATATTTGTAAACTTTCTGTATTAGATACAAAAAAGAATGATATGTTTTTTTCTCTCTCAGAAATGTCTAGTACTCTGGAGTGGCTAGAGGAGCATTTCCCACGTGAGGAAATGTCAGAAGATAGTGAATCTAATGGTAGACACTTTACTACATAAACCAATCAATTAATATTATTTTATATAAATTTAACATATATATATTTTTTTGTACAGACCATACAAAAATTGAAAATACTAATGAAAAAGCTGTATTGGATAAGACTCTTCAGCAAATAGAAGAAGAAATTGACCTACTCTTGGCAAATTTTAATAATTTAAAAAACTTTGTGGAGGATTACTTCAAACAAACTACATACCATTGTCCCACATGTACCTGTCCCCCCTCACCATATCCCAGTCAATTATCCCCAAACCCTCTCCATGAACCAAAACGTTTTGATGAGACTTCCATCCCTTCTTCACCTCATATAAATCCTATTGAAACCCCTAATTCTCCTGTTTTTTTGTTTCAGTTTCTGCCTCACCTTCTCTGTCATAAATTTAACATACATGTAAAATAAAGTAAAATTATTATATTGTCCTAATTCATGTCTTGTTTTTTTTTTAAAGCAATTCTGGTGTTCGCGGACAGCACGGGTGTCAGGAATGTCCGTAAAGAAATGAAAATGGAGGTGTCCTAAGAACACTATATTTGTCTGTACTGTTCACTAGCAAGTTGAAACTGTTCTAAGAACACACGTGGTGTCCTGAAATGTTCGTCAATGGACAAAATGTGGGTGTCCTGACGACGCTGTCCGTATTGTTCACTGACAAAATTAAACTGTTCTTAGAACATATTATGTGTCCTGGGATGTTCATAAATAAACAAAATGGGAGTGTCCTGAGGATGCTATGCCTGTCCGTATTGTTTGCAAGCAAGTTGAAATTGTTCTAAGAACACATGCTGTGTCCTAAAATGTTCGTAAAGAAACAGAATGCATGTGCTACGGATGTTATGTCAATTGTATGGCCTTAATGCCAACTCTTGCAAGCTGTTTCAAATTCAATGAAACAGTGTTAAAAAAAGAAATGCAACCAATAATTGAAATTAGCACCACAGCCAAACTAGACATACATGGTATGGCACTACCCATGTGTGAACAAGCCACAACAAGACTAAATAGTTTAGAAAATTCAATCTCCAACACAGCTGGATTGGAAAACATATTAAAATTATCCTTAAATTGCAGAGTAATGCTTAAACGTAACCTTGAAGTGGATCAAGGACTAGTTAATGGAGCACTGGGTACAGTTGTTGGCTTTCAAACATACCCACGTGACAACAACATTCAGTTTGTCAATATTCTCTTTGACAAACTTTCAGAAGTGAAAAGGATAGGACGCTCAATAGCTCGATTCCTTCTCTTCAAAGACATGTATGTACGAAGAGAACAATTTCCCTAACACTTGCATACGCAGTCACCATTCATAAATCACAAGGTCTTACCCTAGACAAAGCATTGATAGACATTGGTAACACAGTCTTTAAAGAAGGCATGAGCTACATAGCACTATCACGCTTACGTACACTTGACGGTCTATTCCTAATCAACTTTGATGCAAGTAAAGTAAACGCTGATATTCCTTGCATTTCAGAATACAATAGACTTCGTTCACTATACACCCCCATCTAAAAACATATCCTTTTCCACAAAAAGTAAAATGTTCTAAAAGAAAACTAAATCAAACAGAAATGCAACAGGATGTCACTGCAAATCCTCCAAACAGATTAAAAGAAACTAATACGTCATCAAGTGCCACAATCAAAAAATAACCTATTAGGGAAAGTAAACCAGACAAACTCCAAAAAAAGCACTCAGATACAGAACTACCTGGTCCATTTAAACTTTCAAATGTAAATGGTGTAAGTTGCTACGCAAATGTAGCAATGAATATTCTATTTCAATTACCACAAATAGTTGACAACATTTACTTACACAGTACAGACCAATTGTGTTTGCAAATGTTAGTACTTCATAGAAACGCAACAAACAATCCTGACAACACGTATAGTGTTTATAGAATAAGACAATTGGACTACTGTGCTGGAATGGTGAAATTCACTATGAACTCACAGGAAGATCCGCAAGAATTTCTAATGTACTTTCTAAAAGTACTGGAAAACAAAAACATACCTATAAATGTGGAAACATACATGCACTCTGTGCAACAATGTGACACAAGAACAAAACCCCAATGAGCGCTTTGTGGATGTATCAATACCTAATTCTGAATCTGTTCCATTTCAGCAACTTGTACAAAATGCAAACCGTGGTAGATTATGTACTACCTGCAATTTGGATAATCGCTCCACCTTACTAATACAAACGCATAGTAAAAACGTAATACTAATAACGTAATACGTTACAATGCAGATGGTACCAAAAACAACAGCAAGCTGACTGGATTCACACATGGTCAAGTATCACTTGGTAAAAAAAACCTTCACAACAATAGATATAATCTACCACACAGGAGCCACAACCAATGCAGGTCACTATACTGCACATATAAAAAAAGAATTTTCGATGGTTCGGATGTAATGATAGTACCATTACTCTAAAGCAGAGATTACCTGCAAATCTTACAAACGCTTATTTAATCTTCTTAAAACCAAAATGAATTAACTAAGCTGTACTTAAACATTAACTAAACTTCTATTAGAAAACTATAAACTGTTACAATATGCCAACAGCTATATAACTGCCTCAAGATTCTACAACAACTAAACAGATAAATGAATACCACTAAATTATATCAAAAAATAAACAGTTGGAATACGCCAACTGGTATCTAACTACCCCAACATTTTCAATAACCAAACAGATAAATCAATACCACTACATTATAACAAAAAATAGACAGTTAGAATACGCCAAATGGTATCTAACTAACACAACATTTTACAATATCAAAATAGATAAATCAATACCACTTCATTATAACAAAAAATAGACTGTTAGAATATGTCAACAGGTATCTAACTGCTCCACAAATCTGCAACAAGCCAATATATAGAGCATTAGACAAAAACAAGTGAACACTGAAAACAAACAAATAGACTGTAGCATAAAAAAAGTTATTTTTTTAATCCAACATGGATTTTTTTTTCTCCCACAGACCCAATGATTTTAGCAACAAACATAGAAACTGAGCAAATTGCACAGTACACTGGTTTGTAATCTACTAAATATGAGGGTAAAAAAAAATGTTTAAAATTCAACATTATAAGTTGTTACAAAATACCAATACTAACATGATCTTTTATTTTATCCCAGAAATAACCCAGAAATACATGTACTCCAGTTACTAAACCAAACAGTAAGTATATTATATTAAGTACAACCATCACAGCAAATCACACCCATAGTGACTTATAACTTTGCTGCCTATAAATTTGATCTTGTCCATGCACCCAAGACTATAGACCCTGCCCATAACCACCACAGCATATCACACCCATAGTGGCTTATAACTTTTGGATCCAAGAACAAATTTATAAGCAACCAAGTTATAAGCCACTATGGGTGTGATGTGCTGCGGTGGTTGTGGCCCGGGCATAGAGTCTTGGGTGCATGGCCATATGGCTCTATGCCCTAGCCACAACCATCGCAGCATATCACACCCATAGAGTCAAACATTTCAACTATGCCATATGGACACTTTTAATGTCTGCGGACATCATGAGTATCCTTAGAACAGTTCCAACTTGCCTACGAACAGTACGGACAGACATAGCGTCCTCAGGACACCCTCATTTCGTTTATTTCCGAACATCCCAGGACACATAATGTGCTCTAAGAACACTTTGAACATGCTCGCGAACATGTGTTCTTTGAACAATTTGAAATTGCTTGCGAACAGAATGGACAGGCATACCATCTTCAGGGCACCCCCATTTTATTTATTGATGAACATCCCAGGACACATGATGTGTTCTTAGAACAGATTCAACTTGCCTGCGAACAAAACGAACAGGCTTACCGTCTTCAGAATACCCCCAATTTTGTTTATTTACGAACATCCCAGGACACATATGTTCTAAAACACTTTGAATGTGCTTACGAACATGTGTTCGTATAACAATTTGAGATTGCTTGTGAACAGAACAGACAGGCATACCATCCTCAGGACACCCCCATTTTATTTATTGATGAACGTCCAAGGACACATGATGTGTTATTAGAACAGATTCAACTTGCCTGCGAACAAAACGAACAGGCTTACCGTCCTCAGAACACACCCATTTCGTTTATTTTCAAACATTTCAGTACACCGCCAGTGTTCTTAGAACACTTTCAGCTTGCTTGCGAACAATACGGGCATGCGTAGTGTCCTTAGAACACCCCCCATTTTGTTTATTTAGAACATTTTAGAACATCTGCGTTGTCCGCGGACAAAGCAAACACAACAGGGGGGTCTACCACCTAAATAAATAAAATATTTAACCCATCTCTTACTCCCCCAACTTCCCCAAACACTTTCACACAACAACACACTCTACTAAATAGTATTTTTCAACAAAGTTTCACCGCACTGTCCGCGGATGTCCGCGAATCAAAGATGGCGGGCGTTCCCGAAAATCTGACGCACTTCACGCTCTTCACCGTCCAATCAACGAACACGTTGCATGTCCACGGACATGACTCAAGTCGGTTGGCCAATCAGGACATTGTCCGCGGAGCGAACAGGGAAGTGTGTCCGCGGACCAAAAATAGATATCACTAATTTTTTTTTACCTATTTTTTGCTCATTTTATAAAAAAACTACTGGACGGATTTTCACCAAATTTGCAAAAGCACGCTTTTGGGACCAAGCCGCTGCTCCTGGTCTAAATTTGGTGAAAATCCGTCCAGCAGTTTGGGCTGTAGACGTGAGCAAAGTTTTTTCCCCATTCAGTTTATGGGAAAAAAAAGAAGTTTTGGGACCCCCATTATAACTTTGCCCCCCCTGAACCAAACCTCACCAAACTTTGCAGAGTGACCCATATACCTTTTTTGCAAAGTTTGGTGAGGATTTGTCCACGGAGAGCGAAGTTATAAGCCACCCAAAAAGGGCTCTTCCTATGGAAACAGCAACTTAACCATAACTACTCAGCCACTACCATGGCTGTGTAATATATATATATATTCAGTGAAAAAACTTTGTTAAAGGGACATTATGGTTCCAAGTAAAACTGAAAAACCCTTGAAATTCACCAGTTAGGGTAAGCTAAGCAACCATAACTCGCGCCACCACCGTGCACTGCTAAGACCAACACCCAGGACCTCAAACATGACATCAAAAACAAAAGTTTTTTCACTGAATTTCATAGGTTTTTAGTAGCGCAACTCAACCATAACGTCCCTTTTAACAAAAGTTTTTCATTGAATTTTGTAGGCTTTTTGAAGTGCAACTTAACAATAATGACTTTCACTTTATATACATATCATATGGAACTGACTGAATCTCTTCTACTGTACTTGATGTCCGCAAACTCATTTAATGTTTGCGGACATGTTCGAAGAACAGTACCACTACCTAAAAAACTCTGGGGGGGTATGTTTGATTGTTATATCGTAACATAGGAACATTTAACAAATTTAAAAAAAGCACACAAACATATTATATGTACTAATACATAAGAAATGTAACCAATATATGCAACACACTAACCATTTATTTAAATGCACTATGTTCTAAAATGGAATATACCACAAGAAAATAAATTGGCTTCCAACATAATTACCTCACAAACACAACAGAACTGAGAACAAGAGCAGACCCACTGAGTACATAGGACATATCTTACCTGAAATAGTAAGTGTACTTAATGTTATTCATATATTTATAAACTTTCTGTATTAGATAAAAAAATATATTATCTTTTTTTTTTTTCTCTCCCAGAAATGTCTAGTACTCTGGAATGGCTAGAGGAACATTTCCCACATGAAGAAATGTCACAAGATAGTGAAACTAATGGTAAACACTTTATAGTATAAGCAAACAAAGGGGGGTCTGGGAATCTCTCTATCAGCACGAACACAGCCCAATGACCTGTTCTTGGGTGAATAACCCCTGGGAGAGACTCTACCAAGTCTTTAGCTCACTGTCCTTTTCACAGAGAAGAAATTTCCCCGCATATGAGCCTTTGTCATGCCCAGGGGCAGTCCAGCGCCGAAATGCTAGGCAATTCTCCTCTGAACAAGTGTACCATCAGTAACCCCATACACGTGTTTCAGCCTTGTTGGGCATCATCAGTTAGGTGAAACTGTTTTCACTGTTCTTAGAGAGGCAACAGTTTCACCTCACTGATGATGCCCAACAAGGCTGAAACACGTGTATGGGGTTACTGATGGTACACTTGTTCAGAGGAGAATTGCCTAGCATTTCGGCGCTGGACTGCCCCTGGGCATGACAAAGGCTCATATGCGGGGAAATTTCTTCTCTGTGAAAAGGACAGTGAGCTAAAGACTTGGTAGAGTCTCTCCCAGGGGTTATTCACCCAAGAACAGGTCATTGGGCTGTGTTCGTGCTGGTAGAGAGATTCCCAGACCCCCCTTTGTTTGCATACATTAACTTTGGGTTTCACCCTAAGTTAACAGGGCAATCCAGACGTGGACCCCTTGCTCACTGTTCTTAGAGAGGCAACAGTTTCACCTCACTGATGATGCCCAACAAGGCTGAAACACGTGTATGGGGTTACTGATGGTACTCTTGTTCAGAGGAGAATTGCCTAGCATTTCGGCGCTGGACTGCCCATGGGCAGGACAAAGGCTGATATGAGGGGAAATTTCTTCTCTGTGAAAAGGACAGTGAGCTAAAGACTTGGTAGAGTCTCTCCCAGGGGTTATTCACCTAAGAACAGGTCATTGGGCTGTGTTCGTGCTTGTAGAGAGATTCCCAGACCCCCCTTTGTTTGCACTTTATAATATAAACCATTTAATTATTATTATTTTGTATACATTTAACATGTATATATTTTTTTTTGTACAGAGCATACCAAAATAGAAAATACTTCAGAAAAACCTGTTATGGATAACACTTTTCACAGTATAGAAGAAAAAATTGATTTTTTGTTGACTAATTTTAATAATTTGAAAACTTTTGTGAAAGATCATTTTAAACCAAAAACCTCATACCATTGCCCCACATGTACTTGTCCCTCCTCACCATTTCCCAGTCAATTATGCCCAAACCCTCTCCATAGCCCAAAACGTGTTGATGAGACTTCCATCCCTTCTTCACCTAATAACAATCATGATGAAAACCCTAATTCTCCTGTTTTTGTTTCTGTTTCTGCCTCACCTTCTCTGTCATAAATTATTAATATATGTTAAATAAAGTTTAATTTTTATATTGTGTTGTAAATAGTTTCGTTTTTTTTTAAAAAACATTGTAGGTGTCCGCGGACAGTGCAGGTGTTCTGAAATGTTCGTAAATAAATGAAAATGGAGGTGTCCTGAAGAACACTATACCTGTTCGTACTATTCGCTAGCAAGATGAAACTATTCTAAGAACGCACGCGGTGTCCTGAAATGTTCGTTAAAAAAAAAAAAATTAAAGTGTCCTAAAGAACACTATGGGGGTAATTCATAGAATTCAGCGCACAAGTGGCGCACGCGGCTGGCGCACAGTGTGCGCGTGCGAATCCCTGCGCTAGCCGCGTGCGCCGAAACCCATTTCCGCGCACAGCGTATTCATGGATTCCAGTTACCAAAACCAGCCGTGGCGCACAGTGGCGCAGCGACCCTGCAGCAGTGCCAGTTACGCCCCCAAGAACGCCTCTCGCGCAGGGAAAAGCCATCAAAATCCCCAATCCAGCGCAAAGGGCTGCGCTAACCCTGTACCAGCACGGCAAGCGGGCTACGTGTATCACTGGGGTGCGCGGGAAGTACCTCACGTCATTTCAGCTGGGTACGTGCATTTCAGGGGTGCGCGGGAAGTTTCACACGCAATTCCATCAGGGTACGTGTATTTCAGGGGTGCGCGGGAAGTTCCACACGCGATTTCAGCAGGGTACGTGTATTTCAGGGGTGCGCGGGAAGTTCCACATGCGTTTTCATCAGGGTACGTGTATTTCAGGGGTGCGCTTGAAGTTCCACACGCGATTCCATCAGAGTACGTGTACATCAGGGGTGCGCGGGAATTTTCACACGTGAATTCAGCAGGGTACGTGTATTCCAGGGGTGTGCGGGAAGTTCCACACGTGAATGTCCAGGCTACGTGTATTTCGGAATGTGCGGGAAGTTTCACACGTGATATCAGCAGGGTACGTGTATTCCAGGGGTGCGCTTGAAGTTCCACACGCGATTCCATCAGGGTAAGTGTACATCAGGGGTGCGCAGGAATTTTCAAACGTGAATTCAGAAGGGTACGTGTATTCCAGGGGTGCGCGGGAAGTTCCACACGTGAATGTCCAAGCTACGTGTATTTCGGGGTGCGTGGGAAGTTCCACACGCGATTCCAGCAGGGTACGTGTATTCCAGGGGTGCGCCTGAACTTCCACACGCGATTCCATCAGGGTACGTGTATTACAGGGGTGCGCGGGGAGCACCACACGTGAATTGCACGTGTGGGTCCTCCCAGGTGTTCCCTCTACACCCTCCACAGCCCCTGCAGGTGGCTCACGCCACAGGGGCCTACCCTGCACATGTCCTGCAGGCACCCCATCCACCATGGCCATGCCCCCCAGCCAACCCACATGTCAACTTGCACTACTGCCCACCAACGCATGTCCCCCTGCAACCCCAGCCACCAGGGGCACCCTCCACCAGGCCCCCACCCATGTCCCCCACAACCCTCATCCCCCAGCACTGTGGGGCACCTGCCAGCAGGCCCCCACCCATGTCCAACTCATGTTCCCCACCACCCCCAGCACTGTGGGGCACCTGCCTGCAGGCCCCCGCCCATGTCCAACTCCTGTCCCCACCACCCCCACCCCCCAGCAGTGCAGGGACACCCTCCACCAGGCCCCCACCCATGTCTCCCACCACCCCCACCCCCCAGCAGTGCAGGGGCAGCCTCCACCAGGCCCCCACCCATGTCCAACTCATGTTCCCCACAACCCCCACCCCCCAGCACTGTGGGGCACCTGCCAGCAGGCCCCCACCCATGTCCAACTCATGTTCCCCACCACCCCCACCCCCCAGCACTGTGGGGCACCTGCCAGCAGGCCCCCAACCATGTCCAATTCATGTTCCCCACCACCCCCACCCCCCAGCAGTGCAGGGGCACCCTCCACCAGGCCCCCACCCATGTCTCCCACCACCCCCACCCCCCAGCAGTGCAGGGGCAGCCTCCACCAGGCCCCCACCCATGTCCAACTCATGTTCCCCACCACCCCCACCCCCCAGCACTGTGGGGTACCTGCCAGCAGGCCCCCACCCATGTCCAACTCATGTCCCCACCACCCCCACCCCCCAGCACTGGTGGAGCACCTGCCAGCAGGCCCCAACTCATGTTCCCCAGCCAACATGTCATCACAATCTAGATCCCTGGTCCCTATGGTCAGCCTCCAAATGCAAAACACCCACCTGAGTATTGCATCCACCCACTCTGAAATGGCAATTACATGACAGAACACCAATTGCAAGTTTCGAAACAAACACATGTCCCTCACATACACCCAATGGGTGTCAGTGAATCTCAAAACCCATATCATGATATGCATGAAACCAATGAGATGATACTACACATTGAAGTTTGATAAAAAAATATTTATTAAAGGAAACATAAATAGATTCAAAAATAAAGAAACAGAAATGGGAATGTACAGAAATGAAAAGCATGTCCGTGAAAAAAAGCAAAACCAAAAATCATAATCCAAAGTAATGGTGTCCAAAGTCACTGTCCACAAAAGAAAATCCAGTGGGAAATAATAATTGAAAGCCATTGCTCCATGGGTAAATTGTGAAAGTGAAATAAAATCCAACAGTGAACTATGTACAGACGAACAAGCCAGGGTCCATTGTCCCAACCAAAGAAATGAAACCTATCTAACAACACTAACTAATAAAATAAACTATATACAAAAATGTGGCCAATGTCCAAACGGTCCAAAAAAAATCAAAAAACAAAGGAAACCTAACACTAACTACATAACTATTTACATGGGCAGTGGGCTAGTCCAACGGCTCACTGGATGTTGTCATGGGCCAGGGCATCATCAAACTCCTGTTCAATGGCTTGGAGGCGGGCATGTTCCCTGGCCCCGAGGTCTCGCAGGGATAAAGCATTGTCCAGCTCCAACTCCCTGCGAAGACCCTCGAGGCACTCAACCCACCTCAGCGCCCGACGCATGGAGTTCTCCGCCCTGACCATTGTGAGCCGTTCCTCCTCTGCCCGCTGCCGCTCCGCACCTATCTGCTGGCCCAACCGCTCCCACACGGAAGCCACTCCCATTGCAGGGTTCTCCTGCCCTCCGGCCGATGCCTGCACCCCTGATGTTGATGGCCCCGAGCCATGATGCGTCCCACGTCGAGCCTGCCGCTGCCTCCGACGCAACTGCCTGTGCCAGCATGACGGCATACAGGCTGATGGAATCCACCGACGCCGTCGTGCACGTGCCCTCCCCAATGATGCTGTCACATCCTCCATCTGCTGGGGTCCAGTTGCTGGTGTGTCCACCGCTGCTGGACCTCCGACTCCCGACTGTGGCAGGGATGGGATCCCCGCCGAGCCGGCTGCATTGGTCGGGGCAGGTCCACAGGGGGCCCTGGTGGCATCTGGGCCGGAAGACGGCATGGAGAATGACTGGTGCATAGTCTCCACAGAGGAGGAGAGGGTCGCCAGATTGGCCGACACATGTAGGAAACCCCCGACCATGGCCGATCCCAACTGGGCCACGTCGGCACGGTGCTCTCCGTGATGACGTGCATGCTCCTCCCGGGAAGCACGCACCTCATCACGAATTGCACGTGTGCGCTACGAGACAACAATCAGGACCTTCTCCATACGGCCAGGGGTCCCCTTGTCTGCAGGTGGAGGGGAGTCAGATGACATGGACATCCCCCCTACCTGTGGATGGGCCTGGGATGGGGCATCCCTGCTGGTGCATGGTGGTGCAGTCACAGTGTCAGGGACAGTGACATGCACAGGCCCTTCCACGGCGACCTGTGCTGCCTCCTGCCCCTGGACTGCAACACTTGCACCAGCAGGGATGCCCCCACCAGGCCCCATGTGCGCCTCAGTAGCGCCCTCCTCCTCCTCTGTGGAAACCACCAACCTGGATGGCTCCACCCCATCTTCTGCCGTTGCAAGCCCCTGTGGGGGCTCACCCATCCCTTCCGCTGCAGCCGTGGGGGCATCCCCGCCGCTTTGCTCCACAGAGCCGTCTCCACCCTCTTCTTCACGTGGCGCTGTGTAGAGGGAGAAATAGAAAACAAGCATCAGGGTACTGTACAATGGTCCCCTAGACAGGAAGCAATTGCAGATGAGTGGCACTGTCAAAGATCACTTCCATCATGTCCCTCCACAACACATGGCTCAGTGCAGGTAAAACACATGCGGTAACAGGCATGGTGCATGCTATGGACATTAGCATACATGTCCAAGGGATTCTTAGAACATACAATGTTGTTTTGGAACTCACATGCATCATGGGCCATGCCTATCACATGCACACACTTCACCCTAGTTTCATCCATCTGGCCTCGTACACCACAGACACAGTGGAAACAAGGATGATTAGGCTGCATCAGTGAACCTGAACATTGCGACAGACATGTGTCATGCATCCCTGGCATTCACAAGTCACAGACACACAGACATGGACAGCATACATGTACATGGCATCAGCACCCATCCCTCACCCCCCACCCATGTCCAGGAACAGAGACTGGCATGCTTTCATGTGGCTATTCCGCATAGGGCAACCCATGTTGCATTTGAACACATGCACCAACCGTGTGGTTCACACATTACTGGTCTCACATGCATGACGTCCCTGCACACACACATGCATACATGGCCTATGTCACACATACAGACAAGTATCATACAACCAGCACACTGCGACATGCCGTGTCTCACACAGCAATGCTTGGCCACTTACCGCTCAACTCCAGACGGGTCTGCCTCTCAAGGATCTGGGCGTGGAGCGCTGGGCCTACGCGTTCCAGGACCCTCATCTGGATGGGACTCATGCGGCCCCGGCCCCCCTCCACGAGGCGCCGGGCCTTCAAGATGGTCCTGGACCTGCAGTCATCCCAGCGCTTCTTGACATGTTGGTAGTCGCGGACTGCCACCCCCTCCGCGTTGATGGCAGTCACGATGTCCGTCCAGATCCGAGTCTGTCCTTCCTTGTTGGCGCGCTTACTTCCGAAGAGGGCATCATACTGCCCCAGGACTTGCTCCACCAGGACACCAACTTCGGTGGCAGTGAAGCTGGTGCCCCTCTGCCTCTCTGGCCGGGGGTTGCCAGTGGTGCCAGATGTTTCAGTGCCCAACATGGCAACCCCAGAGGCAGGAGTGGGTGGGCAACTGGGTCCTGGGGCTGGGCTGTGGAACGATGGTATACCAGTCGGGAGTCTTCTGTTCCAGCAGGGGTGGACACAGCAAATGGACCCCTGCAGATGGCTGATGTGCAGGCAACAAATGGTAGGGTACGGTGGCAGCAGGCAGGCAGGAAGGCAGCAGCAGATGGCTCGTGGGAGGCTGCTCAGGGCTCTGGGGGGCAGTAATTCGAGCTTTTGGGCAGGAGCATGGTCTTCCGTGTGCTTACGCGTGGCCAGCTTGATACGGAGTGAATTGGCACGTGAAAATCCTGCAAGTCTGCGTGTAATTTGAGGAAAGGCCCTTAGCGCGTATTCATGTTAGCACGCATATGCAATTTCATTGGACCAAAGGCCCTTAGCGCGTGAGCGCGTCTGTGACGTGACGCGCGCGGGTGTTTCCCTCATTACACGTGATGACAGAACACATGTGAAGTTCCCGCGCACCCCGGAACACACTACCCAGGCCAATCGCGTGTACGCTCACTTCCCTCCGATCACACGCGATGACACTCGGACGTGCAGTTATACCACATGTGCTCTGTCATCACATGTAATGAGGGAAACACCCGCGCGCGTCACGTCACAGACGCGCTCACGCGCTAAGGGCCTTTGGTCCAATGAAATCGCATATGTGTGCTGATGTGCATACGCGCTAAGGGCCTTTCCTCGAATTACACGCAGACGTGCATGATTTTCATGTGCCAATTCACTCCGTATCAAGCTGGCCACACGTAAGCACACGGAAGACCACGCTCCTGCCCAGAAGGCCGAATCACTGCCCCCCAGAGCCCCGAGCCTGCTCCCACCTGCCATCTGCTGCTGCCTGACTGCCTGCTGCCCACGTGCCCTGCCATTTGCTGCCTGCACATCAGCCAGGGGTGCTGTTGCTGTGACCACCCCTACTGGAACCGAAGACTCCCGACTAGGATTCCATCGCTCCACAGCCCAGCCCCAGGACCCAGTTGCCCACCCACTCCTGCCTCTGGGGTTGTCATGTCGGGCACTGCAACATCTGGCACCACTGACAACCCCCGGCCAGAGAGGCAGAGGGGCACCAGCTTCAGTGCCACCGAAGTTGGTGTCTTGGAGGAGCAAGTCCTGGGGCAGTATGATGCCCACTTCGGAAGTTCCCGTGCCGACAAGGAAGGACGGACTCGGATCTGGACTGACATCTTGACTGCCATCAACGCGAAGGGGATAGCAGTCCACGACTTCCAACATGTCAAGAAGCGCTGGGAGGACTTCAGGACCAGGACCCTGAACAAGGCCCGGCGCCTCTTGAAGGCAGCGGATGCCAAGGGGCGCCGGATCCACTTGTCAGAAGAGCAGATGAGGGTCCTGGAACGCATATCCCCAGCGCTCCACATCCAGGTCCTAGAGAAGCAGACCCGTCTGGAGTCGAGCGGTAAGTGTACATGCATCCTGATTGTGAGCTGTGCGTGTGGTGATGTTTCAGTAGTGTGCAGGTTGCACATCTGTTTGTATGGGTGGGGGTGTACAGGGCTGTGGTGCTAACACATGTGAGGGCTGTAATGTGTGAGACATGGATGGTGCTTGTGTGTGTAGGCTTGCATGCCAAATGCAGTTGTGTGGGCACACATGTTTGGATTAATGTGTATGTAAGTAGACATGTCCGTGATGTCACGCATGTATGTTATTTTCAGCTGCATGTATCAGCACTGTGTACATGTGCATTTGTGTGTATTTGACAATGGTGCAACAGTGATGCAACATGGATGCATGTGACAGCGGGATGTGGAAGCCTGATTGGCAGATGTGACATGGATACCCATCTGAACACTGCGACACTTGGCAGAGGTGTACACATGCATGCAAGTGTGGTGGTGTGTGTACATGTGTGGTGCACTTCCTGTGTTGCATGTGATGTCTGTCTCAGCTTTGCCTGCTCATGCTGTTGTATGTGTATGGATGGTGCTGGCAGTTGCGATATGGCTGTGGTATGACTCGTGTGCAAGGTGAAATGACATGTGTGTTGGGGATTGTGATGGCATGTCTGAGGTTTGCCACTCATGTACAACTGTCATGTGTGTATGTGTCCATTGTACAGTGCCCTGATGCCTGTGTTTTATTTATCATGTCTGCAGCGTCAACTGATGGAGAGGGCGGAGAAGGTGCTGTGGAGCACAGCGGCGGTGATCCCACCGCCAGCCGGAGACGCAAGGCCCGGCTCCCCTCCCATGTTGTCATCTCGTCGGGGAGTGAGGAGTCCGTGCCGAAGTCCCAGGCCGCAGCTGCCGGGGGGAGGTCCAAGAGGCGGAGGTTGGAGTTGGACTCCTCGGCAGCAGAAGGGGCAGCTGGGACCCCACAGGGCCCAACGGGGCAAGATGGCATGAGTCATCCAGGTTGGTGGGGGGTTTGGTGGAGGAGGAGGCCGTGCAAGCATCAGAGACGGGGTCTGGAGGTGGGGATCCCACTGGTGCTAGTGGTGCAGTGCAGGACCAGGGACAGGAGGCAGCACAGGCCACCGCGGAGGTGCCTGTGTGCAATCCTGTCCCTGATCCTGTCCCTGCATCATCTTGCACCAGCAGGGATGCCTACGTCCAGACCCGTTTTCAGGCAGGGGATGAGCAAATGACAACTGGCTTTCCTCTGCCTGCGGACGTGGCTATCCGGGTCTGGGTTGAGCCTGTCCTGACTGGTGTGGCGTTTCGTCAACGGGCCATGCAAGGTGACCTGCAGTCTTTTCATGAGGAGACTGCACGTCATCTCGAATGGCTTGTTGACCACATCAGCCTGCTGGGACAGGTCACCCAGGCCGGATTCCTCCGTTTCATGGGGCTTGCTACGACCCCCCTCCTCAACTGAACCCCCTATGCGCCAGTCGTCCTCCGTGCCATCTTCCCACCAATCATTCACCTGGGTGCCCTGTGGAGCTGCCTCTGACGGTGCGGCCAGGCTGGTGGAGGAGGCATCCCTGCCACAGTCGGGAGTCGGACGTCCAGCAGGGGTGGCCACATCAACGACTGCACCCCAGCCGGTAGAGGATGTGCAGGCAGCAGGAGGCAGTGCACGAGCAGAGGTGGAGCAGCAGCAACGTGGTGGGAGCCATGAAGGCTCGGGGCCTTCAACATCAGAGGGGCAGGCATCGGCCAGAGGGCAGGGGAGCCCAGGACAGAGAGTGTTTTCCATGTGGCAGCGGTTGGGCCACACCATAGATGCGGAGCGGCAGCGGGCGGAAGAGGCACGGCTCACAATGGTCAGGGCGGAGAACTCCATGCGGAGGGCCCTGAGGCGGGCCGAGTGCCTCGAGGCAATCCGCAGGGGGTTGGAGGTGGACATGTCGACGGCCCTGCGGACCCTCGGGGCCATGGAGGAGGACCGCCTCCGGGACATTGAGCAGGAGTTCGATGATGCCCTGGGCCGGGACATCCAAAACTGAGCCGTCAGATTAGCCGCTGCCCTTGTACATAGTTATGTAGGTAGTGTTAGGTTTCCTTTGTTTTTTGATTTTTCCGGACCGTTTGGACATTGGCCGCATTTTTGTATATAGTTTATTTTATTAGTTAGTGTTGTGAGATAGGTTTCATTTCTTTTGTTGGGATAATGGACCCTGGCTTGTTCGTCTGTACATAGTTCACTGTTGGATTTTATTTTTCTTTCACAATTTACCCATGGAGCAATGGCTTTCAATTATTATTTCCCATTGGATTTTCTTTTGTGGACAGTGACTTTGGACACCATTACTTTGTATTATGATTTTTGGTTTTGCTTTTTTTCACGGACATGCTTCTTTTCATTTTTGTACATTCCCATTTCTGTTTCTTTATTTTTGAATCTATTTATGTTTCCTTTAATACATATTTTTTTATCGAACTTCAATGTGTAGTATCATCTCATTGGTTTCATGCATATCATGATATGGGTTTTGAGATTCACAGACACCCATTGAGTGTAAGTGAGGGACATGTGTTTGTTTCGAAACTTGCAATTGGTGTTCTGTCATGTAATTGCCATTTCTGAGTGGGTGGATGCAATACTCGGGTGGGTGGTTTGCATTTGGAGGCTGACCATAGGGACCAGGGATCTAGATTGTGATGACATGTTGGCTGGGGAACATGAGTTGGGGCCTGCTGGCAGGTGCCCCACAGTGCTGGGGGCTGGGGGTGGTGGGAGACATGGGTGGGGGCCTGGTGGAGGGTGCCCCACAGTGCTGGGGGGTGGGGGTGGTGGGGAACATGAATTGGACATGGTTGGGGGCCTGCTGGCAGGTGCCCCACAGTGCTCGGGGGTGGGGGTGGTGGGGAACATGAGTTGGACATGGGTGGGGGCCTGCTGGCAGGTGCCCCACAGTGCTGGGGGTGGGGGTGGTGGGAGACATGGGTGGAGGCCTGGTGGAGGGTGCCCCTGGTGGCTGGGGTTGCAGGGGGACATGCGTTGGTGGGCAGTAGTGCAAGTTGACATGTGGGTTGGCTGGGGGGCATGGCCATGGTGGATGGGGTGCCTGCAGGACATTTGCAGGGTAGGCCCCTGTGGTGTGAGCCACCTGCAGGGGCTGCGGAGGGTGTAGAGGGAACACCTGGGAGGACCCACATGTGCAATTCATGTGTGGTGCTCCCCGCGCTCCCCTGTAATACAAGTACCCTGATGGAATCCCGTGTGATACTTTCTGCGCACCCCTGATATGCACGTACCCCGCTCAATCGCGTGTGTAACTTCCCGCGCAACCCCGAAATACACGTACCCCGCTCAATCGTGTGTGTAACTTCCCACGCACCCTTGTAATACACGTACCCTGATGGAATCGCGTGTGAAACTTCCCGCGCACCCCGAAATACACGTAGCCAGGACATTCGCGTGTGGAACTTCACGCGCACCCCTGTAATGCACGTACCCTGATGGAATCACGTGTGATACTTTCTGCGCACCCCTGATATGCACGTACCCCGCTCAATCGCGTGTGTAACTTCCCGCGCACCCAGAAATACATGTAGCCTGGACATTCACGTGTGGAACTTCCCGCGCACCCCTGTAATACACGTACCCTGATGGAATCGCGTGTGATACTTTCCACGCACCCCTGATATGCATGTGCCCCACTCAATCGTGTGTGTAACTTCCCGCGCAACCCCGAAATACACCATCCCCACTCAATCGCGTGTGTAACTTCCCGCGCAACCCCAAAATACACGTACCCCGCTTGCACAGCCCCAATTGCTGTATGTTGCCACTTTTGTATAATGCGCAGGGACGCTGCCGCCTGCCTTCGTGTGGCGGACGTGTTTCGGCTTGTGCGTGTCTTTGGCTGTGCGTGGCTTTGCCCTATTCGATTCCATGAATACGTGTGGTTCGAGTGCGTGTGGGCGTTCCGTCTGCTTCCCTGCAGTACATCCCCAGTTATGCCCTTATTTTCTTGCGTTGTTCCCCATTCCGCGCGTTACGCCCCGTGTTCCGACCACTTTCTGGTGTATGCGCCAAGGTTGTGCGCTTTCACTGTGCGTGTTGCGCACGCCTTTCGGGATGTTGCAGTGACGTGTGCGCCATGCACGGGTTTGGCGCACATCCCGAGGAAAACACGCGCAGGGACTTCCATGAATCGCATACGTGCGCGTGCGCCTGTTTTTTTGCGCTTGCGCCTGCTTGCGCCTGCTTGCGCCTGCTTGCGCCTGCTTGCGCCTGCTTGCGCACATTTGTTCCATGAATCGACCCCTAAATCTGCCCTTAGTATTCGCTAGCAAGTTCAAACTGTTCTAAGAACACATGCGGTGTCCTGAATTGTTCGTAATTAAACGAAAATGGAGGTGTCTTAAAGAATACTATTTCTGTCCGTACTGTTCGCTAGCAAGTTGAAAATGTTCTAAGAACACAACTGGTGTCCTGAAATGTTCGTACATAAACGAAATTGAACGTGTCCTGAAGAACACTATATCTGTCCTTACTGTTCGCTAGCAAATTTAAACTGTTCTAAGAACACACGCAGTGTCCTGAAATGTTTGTTTCACGTGTGACACAATTTTAATTAGTTCAGGACCCGAACAGTGTCTGTAGAACATCAACGCACATGCGCTAGCCGATCTCTGTGCATTTGGTGTCCTGCGGACATGCGCTTCTTTCGCGACTTGTTCGCGAACGGATCATATGACCGCACCCACGCTGATCGCGTGTTCTGAATGCGGACACTGTTCGGGTCCCCGAACAAATTAAAAGTACATTTTCAATTAATCCATAATATTTTTCAATAAAATCTCACAATGGCACAAGTCCCAGATAGTAATCCTGAGTTTCTACATACCTTTTGAAACTTTTCAAACTTTTTTTTGTGTTCAATCTGTTCGCGGACAGCGCGCATGTCTGCGGACGGCGCACAAGCACCCCTATAAAAGACCACGCCCTAGAGCTTATTCTCATTGTGTTTCTGGCTATTCTTCAGAGCACAGCTATTTCTCCAGCAACTTGCTGATTACACCATCGAGATGGCATCCCTGGCTGCAGAACTTCCACCTGGTGCTGCACCTGCTTCAGCACCACCCCCACCCCCTCCACTACCACCACCACCTCCTCAAGGGCCTGAAGAGGGGAACAGGAGTGAGGATGCAGAGGAGGAAGAAGAGGATGATGAGAATGAGGTAGAGGAAAACCCTACTACCCGCACTAGGCGTGAGTCTTGGGTGTGGCGGTTATTTACCATTCGTGGTAATGTTCCTAAGGCTCTTGCGAAACGTGTTACCTGCAATGAGTGCAAAATGTGGGAAGCACGGTAAGTACAGCTTTGGGACCACTACTATGAAGCGACACCTGAGGTCATTTCACTCTGGGGCTATTCGCAGGGTTGTACCTTGCGAAGAATGTAGCAGGTTGATTTCCTCTACTTCATCCTCTGTTTCTGATCCTGTCACCACAAGGACCACCTCTGTGGGACAGCGTCTTCCTCAAGCTGCCTCACAGGCCATACAGAATGCTGATGACCCTTACCTTTCGAGGGTCACAGTTGTATGTACTGTGACACAATACTCTACAGGGGGGAGCGACTTCGTAGTGCTTTTGAGACTATCGTCTCAGAGCACGAGAAGATCTGCTCAATTCCCAAATAAAACCCACTCTACATCTTCCTCTCTCAGCTCTCCCTTTCTTATCCCTGTGGTTGGTGTCCCCCCTTTACCTTCCTTTCCCTTCCTCTCCTAGTGTGTCATGTATAAAAAACCAAAAGAAATACAAAATATCAAAAAAAAAGAAAAAAATAAGGCTCTTTTCAGAGCCGCCTTTCACAGTTAAAAAATAGAAGTGAAAATAAATGAAGCAGGGCCCTTTGTATTTTTTAGAAGTCCGCGGACAGTTCGCAAACATTTAAAAAATTGGGTTGCAATTTTCTCTGGGAAGAAGTGGGGGCTCTGAAAAGAGCCTTTGGGTGGTGTTTGTATGTCAAAAATTATAAATGCTTAACACCTACTTCAAAATGGTTGTTGTAATTCCAAAAAAGGTCGCATTGCAATTTGTACATTTCTCAGAAAAAACTGATTGCCAGCATACGTAAGATGGACTCCATCTCTGTGAAAAATATATGTACTACGAAACATAATATTTTCATTGTGAAAAGAGGACATGCCAAAATCTCTTAGAAAGGCAAACACAGCCTTAATAACATTGCGCCTTGCTTTTTCCATTTGTGGACCAAATGAAGAAGAACGAAGCCACATTTGTCTCTGCGCAATCCGTGAAAATATCACTTGAGAATTAGGAAACATGTCCATAACCTTCCCAAGTCCTTCTTTCATAGCAAATTGCAAAAAAATTCCAGTCACATGTCCTAAACTGTTCCCTCCACAATGAATTACAATTATGTCTGGATGTTGCTCTGTCTCCAAAGTAGCACAGAGAGGTAGCAAGTCCAACCACTTCATTCCACGTACTCCATGCAAGTGTACTTCCACATGTGGGAATCCAAGATCTACAGCTACTCCACAGCTTTCTGCATGCACCTTCAACCAATGTATCCATGAATCTCCCAAAATCCAAACAATCTGTTTTCTGAAACACACAGCCATAGCTATCTTTTGTTCTCTCAGCAAAAAGAGTATCTGAGAAACTCTCTCCTGGCACAACACACCCACTAAACTTTCCTGACCAATCCCTTTCAGTGCTTATTCCCATTTGCAGTACAAGTGTCATATCATTGGCAAGCACCATCTACCAGAAATACTGTACAAGTCTCCAAAATTTCTACTTGCAGCTCCATGCATATTCATATGCATGAACACAAACTTCAGGTATGCATATTTACTGTACAGTAGATGAACACATTTTCAAACAGACCTTTAGCTTGTGTAATCTGTAAAATGAATGTACTGTATTTTTTCAATTTCCTAAAATCAACTATCACTTATAAACCTTTATACTATTTACTTTATTTATACACACACACACTCAAATCATGTTAAACTAACATTTTTTAAATTAAATATATAGACTACATATATTCAAACAAAATTGCATCCAAGCACAATCTATGTTTAAATCTTTAAAAAAATACTTATACAATTTCATATTTTTTTGTTTTTATTTATTTTTTTACTTAATTACTTTAATTTAGACATGACATTGAGGCGCTATTACCCAGAACAGCTTACTTACCGAAATAGTGGTATTCACTGGTATATTATAAATTTCACAAGACATAGTAATGATATTTTTTTTGCTACAGTTGGTCATTCAATACAATTTGTTCATTAAGAACATATCATTTGTACTGAAGTGATGCAATGTATCTTATGTAAATAAATTAGTTTAATGGTTTTAAAGAAGGCACTGAGGATTTCAATTAAAAAAATCAATATCGAAATTAAAAACAGCGCTATGTACAAACAAAGTTACTAATTTGAAGCTTTTACAATTGCAGTGAAGACCAGTCTCCTGAAAAGAAGCAGCCGAATTTGAAGAACAAAGAAGAACTAAGAAGTTACCTGTTAATTTAAGAAATAAAGTAAGTAGAATTTCACCATAATATTTGTATTATTAATCAAACATACTATAACGTTAATACAAGCTATTTCTGTGCCTAAAAATAGAGATTGTGTACCATTTTGTCCAAAAATCTCCATGTTTTAAACAGCGATTTACAGCCAGAATGGCCCACAAATTCCTATTTTTGGACACACAAATTACCCAACTGAACCGCTACAATTTTCATATTATAGAACAAACAACTGTTTTAATTGTATACATTAGATTTACTATTTGTACTTCTCCACACTGCTGGCTTACTTTTTTTTGTCATCTGAACCCCAGTTTAGTAACACATAAATTCAAGAATACCTATCCCTACTAGTTGTAGTTCCCAATGCACAATCACACACCATTACATACATCTTTATCATCTTACTGAAACACTCATGCACACAGCACACATACATTCCAGAACACCCCAACCCATATCTTCTTTATTTTTTTCAACAGACCCTAAAGAATGCCTACCAAAAGTCAAGTCCGTAGAAAGCAACGCAAAAGTAGAGCAAATGAAAATAAAATTGTCCAACATAAGCATCCATCTCTAGGAGAATTTGTAAAAAAAGTTGAAACAAAACAGCTAATACAGTCATTTAGTGAAACACAAGAAGTTTCAAGTACAAAAACTTTACCTCCTCTATCAAAATGTAAAACAAACCAAAAAACAATTAACAGAAAATCAGCTATCACTACAGATAAAACTACTTCTTCAAATGTTAATATAGTGCAAAGTAAGCATACCAAGAAACGTATTTTAGCCAAAATGTACCGTCACAAAGTCCTTCAAAATCTTATAAAAACAGGAGAGAAATCAGGTTCAATGCTTAAAACCTATCGTAGGAAATTAATCTTAGAAGCGTTGATGGAGAGTGCAATTCTTCTGAAAAGAAAGTTATTTATTTTACTGTTAAACAAAATGAAACCACTAACAAAACTAATAACTAAATTACAAAAAAGACTTCTCAATAAGCGAAATGTCAACAGAAAGAACTTCTTAAGTATCTGCGGAGATGAATGGAATCACACTACGAGCACAGAACCATATTTTAATGAAGAAGCGTACAAACAAAAGCAAACAAATACAATTGCCATTCATAGCAGTGGTCAAGGTTATGAAAATGTGAATAATACCATAATGGAACAAGAAGTACTCCTTACAAAAATATGCCCTGAAAACTTAGAATTACCCCTCCATTCAACTGAACCAGAACGTCTAGTGTACAAATAGACATGCACATCAATGTGTAACATTCCCAAACAATGTTTCAAATCTTTACGCCAATTCCTCAATAAATATGTAAAAAGCAAAGACAAAATCAAAATTAAATTACTCCAAAATATGGATAACTGTCCAGTGCGCAAGTACACAGGACTACAAGGACATTCATTGGCCTGCATTACAGGACCTACTTGTAAAACCACTTCCCATGATATCAAAAGGATATCAACACATCATTCAACTATAAGAAATCTAGTCTATAAACTGTACTATTCTAAAAGTCCTGCTTTAGCACTAGCAAAGTTAAATAACATCCTTCTACATGGTACAGCAAAAGACCTACTTGAATAAAATTACTATATCCAGAAAAAGTATTTTGGAAGTGAAAGCCATTTACAGAAGGAAATAGCTTTAAACCAATTAAGCAACAATTCTACACATGGCAACCTTTTGCTAAACACATACAAAAAAGAAATACTAAAATTTAAAAGTACATCAGCTGAAGTACCAAACCATGTATGTGTATGTTGAGGTAGAACTTTTTATAAAAGTAACACAAAAACTGTAGACCTATCATACAAAATAGAAGACAATGAAGATTCTAAATGGTTTGAATTAGCTCTCTACCTTGTCGCAGAAAACAAATACGAAATAACTGAGCCCTTAATACTTTGCAGTTACTGCACTACAAAACTTGACAACAACCAAACTCCTTCATGTGCTATCACAAATAATTTGGAATTCTACCCAGTACCAAAACCCCTACAACAACTTAATTTATATGAGAGCATCATAATTCAAACAGTACACGCATTTCAAGCAATAATACGCCTTCAACCAAAAACAGCAAAATTACCTCCCTCTGAATTGGTAAAAGGCATTCGTGGAAAAGTAGTTTATTTACCATTAGATCTAAAAGAAAATGTGCATACTCTAGGAGTGCAACGTCCAATGCAGCAATCTTTAATTATCTTAGTAAATGGAGTACCTACAAAAGACAAAACAAAATGGCAACAGCTGGTAGATGTATATAAAGTTAGACAAGCCTTCCAATATCTTAAAGAGAATAATGAATATTACAAAGAAATTAATATTGAAGAAAACTTGAAAGATACAACTGAAATAATTCAAGAAACACAAGAAGCTGGTCAATTTGAGCTTCTAGATCCTGCTACAATATCAAATACTTTAGACCATTATACAATTCATCCTTTGCACTGTAATCACACCGTAGAAGATGTACTGGAAACTTACCAAATGCGTCAAACAAAAGGATCGCCAATCAGCATATGGGAAAAAAGTATAGAAGCACATGCGTTTCCTCTACTCTTTCCTACTGGCAAAGGAAGAAGTTATGATGATAGACCTATTCAAATATCAGCTTCAGAATACCGCGCATTACGGATGTATTCTGAAGATCCCAGATTTAGACAAAATGTGGAATACATATTCCACCTACCCTTTGAAAGTGAACTAGCAACTTTATGTTACGGAGTTGCACACATATTAAAATCAGGATCACACTTTCAAAATATGACAGCTACACAATTATTAGAAAAAGTGCAACAAAAGGACGAGGTTTTACAATCAAATATTACAAATCTATTAGCAAATATGCGTGGTACTAAAGAGTACTGGTTTCGACGTCATGGAAATGTACGTTGTATGATCAGAAACCTTGGCCCACCCACTTGGTTTGTTACATTAAGTTGTGCAGAATATGCATGGGAAGATTTACATGATTTCCTACGCATATCAAATAAAAACAAAACAAACATAGATATACTAACACCTGGAGAACTTTGTTTTTTGGATCCTGTTAATGTTTCAAGATATTTTCATCATCGCTTCATTGCTATGCTACATTTTATTTGTAATAAAACTGTTCCTCCCCTTGGAGAAGTGCAACACTTCTTTTGGAGAAAAGAATACCAAGCCAGAGGAGCACCACATATCCACATGTTTTTATGGATTAAAGATGCTCCTAAATTTGGCCAAGACAGTGATGCCACTGTTTTACAGTTTTTTGAAAAATATGTCACTTGTGAAATTCCATCAGAAGCCACAAATAGAGATCTTCATGCACAAATTTTACAATTTCAAAGACACAAATGTGGAAAATATTGTCGTCGCAAATACAAAAACAAAGGGAAATACTACACCAAATGCCGATTTGGTTTCCCTAGACCAGTTACAAATACAGGTCAAGTGAACAACCTCATGTCTTCAGTTAGACATAGTGTTAAAGGTAAGTCACCTAAAAATAGATATTACATAAAAAGAAAAGAAGAAGAAAAATATATCAATGATTATAATGCAATCATTGCCCACTTATGGAATGCAAACATAGATGTGCAGTACATTGCAGACAATTCTACTGCAGTTGCACGATATGTCACAGCATACTTAACTAAAGCAGAAAAGAGAGCTCCAAGACTTCTGGAATGACCTGTCATCAGATAAAACATTATCTCAGAAATTATACAGTTTGGGCATAAAAATGCTCACCCTTAGAGAATGTGGATCATATGAAGCAGCTGATCGTTTAACTGGTACTGCATTGTATGGTAAATCTGAAAATATAGTATGGCTAAGTCTTGGTCTAGCTAAATCTAGAAAAAGAGTTCCAAAATCATATGAAGATATAGAAACAATAGCCAAACGAGATCCAAACAGCCAAGACATTTAAAAAAAAAATATTGAACACATACTACCCAAACAGAAGTAATACTTTGGAAAACATGTGTCTATACCACATAGCCCAAAACTACACATACAACAATAATATGAAACCTGATGAAAAAAAAGGTACATATAGAGTGACAAACTGTGAAGGCTGCTTAGTTAAACTCACTAAACCAAATTTAATTAATCATATCAAATTGTCATTAAAGACTCCTCAACATAAAGAAGTATATTAGATGTCCCTGCTACAACTCTTCAAACCATGGAGAAAAGAAGAACAGTTACTAGATAACTATGACTCATATGAGGATGCTTTCAAAGCAAATGAAACCACTATAACTGATGTAAACTTTACACAGTACAAAACAATGTTGCACAATGAACATCAACACAAAGAAGAACTCCAAGCCCAACTAGATAAGGACACTCCTGACAGTAGTCAACCTTCTGTAAAAGGAAGTCAAGAACCACTGGGAGAACCACTAATAATAAATGAGGCAGAATTAGCTATGATAGAAGTAGAAAACACCATGTGTCAGTATGAAGATAAGGAAGACTTAACTATACTACAATAAAAACTAATAAATGAGCAAAGTAGCATTTTTCAAGAAGTAACAAAACAAATTGCACATGGTGTAAAACATGAAAATAAAGAATGTTCCTGCCATAATTATAAACCTATACTACTGTACGTCAGTGGTAAAGCTGGTTCTGGCAAAACATTCCTAATCACAATCATTAGTAAGTTCCTTCAGCAATTGACAAACAACAAACTGTCAGCTGTTGTCACTGCCCCCACAGGTTTAGCTGCCTACAACATAGGTGGTGTTACATTACACCGATTACTGCTATTGCCAGTAGAACACCAGAACAAATTAGACTATTACAAACTTTCTGCAGAAGCTGCAATGGAATTACGCAGAGTATTGAAACAAATGGAAATGCTACTAATAGATGAAGTGAGCATGGTCTCCAACCTGATGTTAGCTTTGATTCACCTCAGATTACAAGAAGTACTCAAAACACACTATGAAGAGCTCTTTGCAGGAAAACACATTATTGTTTTTGGAGATCTGCTTCAATTAACACCAGTAAAAGGTGAGACTATTTCTAAAACATTAGGACACAAACTCTGCCGTTAAACTGTTGGCAGCATTGGAAATGTCAACCTTTGGCAACATTTCCAATACAGAAAATGAACAGAAAACATGCAGCAATCTGCAGATCTCACTTATGCCAACATTTTAAAAAGTATCAGAGTTGGTATACTTTCTAAAGAAGCAGAAGCAATATTGAAAACCCGGCACATTAATGCACTTTATAGCAATAATGCATGTGCTACAGATGTTATGGAACAATTAGCCCACAAAAATGTCAATTGTATGGCCTTAATGCCAACTCTTACAAGCTGTTTCAAATTCAATGAAATCATGCTAAGTAAAGAAATGCAACCAATCATGGAAATTAACGCCACAGACAAACTAGATGTACATGGTATGACACTACCCATGTGTGACCAAGCCACAACAAGACTAAATAGTTTAGAGAAATCAATCTCAAACACAGCAGACTTAGAAAAGATATTAAAATTATCCTTAAATTGCAGAGTAATGCTTAAAAGTAACCTTGACGTGGACCAAGGACTAGTTAATGGAGCACTGGGTACAGTTGTTGGCTTTCAAACATACCCATGCACAACAAAATTCAGTTTGTCAACATACTCTTTGACAAACTTTCAGAAGTAAAAGGGATAGCACGCTCAACAGCTAGGTTCCTTCTCTTCAAAGATATGTATGTACGCAGAGAACAATTTTCTCTAACTCTTGCATACGCAGTCACAATTCATAAATCACAAGGTCTTACTCTAGACAAAGCAATGATAGATATTGGTAACACAGTCTTTAAAGAAGGCATGAGCTATGTAGCACTATCACGCTTACGTACACTTGATGGTCTATTTCTAATCAACTTTGATGCAAGTAAAATAAATGCTGATATTCCTTGCATTTTAGAATACAATAGACTTCGCTCACTATACACCCCCCACCTAAACACATATTCTGTTCCACAAAAAGTAAAACGTTATAAAAGAAAAATAAATCAAACAGAAATGCAACAGATGTCACTGCAAATCCTCCAAAGAGAGTAAAAGAAACTAATACTTCATCAAGTACCACAAGCAAAAAAGATTCAATTAGGGAAAGTAAACCAGGTACTTCTTTAAAGAAGGAAGACAAACTCCAAAAAACGCAGTTAGATACAGAACTTCCTGGACCATTTAAATTCTCAAATATAGTTGGTGTAAGTTGCTACGCAAATGTAGCAATGAATATTCTATTTCAATTACCACCAATTGTTGACAACATTTACTTACACAGTACAGACCCATTGTGTTTGCAAATGTTAGTACTTCACAGAAATGCAGCAAACAATCCTGACAACACGTATAGTGTTTATGGAATAAGACAACAATTGGACTACTGTGCTGGAATGGTGAAATTCACTATAAATTCACAGGAAGATCCACAAGAATTTCTAATGTACTTACTACAAGTACTGGAAAACAGAAACATACCTATAAATGAAATCTTTCAGATTTCATACATGTGGAAACATACATGCACTCTCTGCAACAAGGTGACACAAGAAGAAATCCCCAATGAACGCTTCATATATATATCAATACCAAATTGTGAATCCATTCCATTTCAGCGACTTGTACAAAATGCAAACCATGGTAGATTATGCTCTACCTGCAATTCCGATAATCGCTCCACGTTAGTAATACAAACACATAGTAAATACATAATACTGATGCTTCTACGTTACAATGCAGATGGTACCAAAAACAACTGCAAGCTGACTGGATTCACACATGGTCAAATATCACTTGGTAAGAAACCTTCACAACAATAGGTATAATCTACCACGCAGGAGCCACAACCAATTCAGGGCACTACACCTCATATATGAAAAAGAAATGTGGATGGTTTGAATGTAATGATAGTACCATTACTCTAAAGCAGAGATTACCAGGAAATCTTATAAACGCTTATTTGATGTTCTTAAAACCAAAATTTGATAACTAAACTGTATTTAAACCCTAAGTAAACGTGTGTTAAAAAAATATAAACTGTTAGAATACTCCAAAAGCTATCTAACTGCTCAAAGATTCTACAACAACTAATCAGATAAATGAATACCACTAAATTAGACCAAAAAATACACAGTTAGAATACACCAATTGGTATCTAACTGCTCCAAAATTTCATAATATCAAAACAAATAAATAATATGTTACTGCTCCAAAAAAATACAAGAAGCCAAAGTATACAGCATTAGACAGAAACAACAAGTGAACACTGAAAACAAACAAACAAATAAACTGTAGCATAACATAAAAAGGTTTTTTTTTAATCCAACATGGATTTTTTTTCTCCCACAGACCCAATGATTTTAGCAACAAATACAGAAACTGAGCAAATTGCACAGTACTCTGATTTGTAATCTACTAAATATGAGGGTCCAAAAAAAAAAGTATATTGATTATACAATGTAATAAGTCATTACAAATTACTAATACTAACATGCTATTTTCTTTTATCACAGAAATTAACAAGAAATACATGTACTCCCGTTACTAGACCAAACAGTAAGTATACAATAATAAGGAGAACCATAGCAGCATATCACATCCATAGTATCTAATACCTTTGTTCCTTATACATTTGTTTTTCACCCAAAGTTATAAGCAAATATGAATGTGATATGCTGCGGTGGTGGTTGCCAGGGCATAGAGTCTTGGGTGCATGGCCAAATGGCCATGCACCCAAGACTCTATGCCCTGGCAACCACCACCGCAGCATATCACATCCATAGAGTCAAACATTTCAACTATGGTCTATGGAAACTTTTGATGTCTGCAGACATTATGAGTGTTCTTAGAACACTTTCAACTTGCCAGCGAACAATACGGACAGCCTTTTCAGGACACCCCCTATGAACATTTCAGAACAACGTGATCGTTCTTACAACACTTTCAACTTGACAACAAACAATACGGGCAGTGTCCTCAGGACACCCCCGTTTTGTTTATTTGCGAACATTTCAGGACACTGCGAGTGTTCTTAGAACACATTCAACTTGACAGAGAACAATACGGTCAACGTCCTCAGGACACCCCCTACAAACATTCCCCGGACACCGCGAGTGTTCTTAGAAGCGTCTTCAGAACACCACCATCTTGTTTATTTGCGAACATTTCAGGACACCGCAAGTGTTCTTAGAACACATTCAACTTGACAACGAACAATACGGACAGTGTCCTCAGAACACCCCCATTTCGTTTATTTGCGAACATTTCAGGACACCATGAGTATTCTAAGAACACATTCAACTTGACAGAGAACAATACGGACAGCGTCCTCAGGACACCCCCATTTTGTTTATTTGCGAACATTTCAGGACACTGCGAGTGTTCTTAGAACACATTCAACTTGCCAGCGAACAATACGGACTATGCCTTCAAGACACCCCCTACGAACATTTCAGGACACCGGGAGTGTTCTTAGAACCGTCTTCAGAACACCACCATCTTGTTTATTTGCGAACATTTCAGGACACCACAAGTGTTCTTAGAACACATTCAACTTGACAGAGAACAATACGGACAGCGTCCTCAGGACACCCCCATTTTGTTTATTTGCGAACATTTCAGGACACCACAAGTTTTCTTAGAACACATTCAACTTGTCAGCCACAACCCCCATTCATATTTGCGAACATTTCAGGACACAGCGAGTGTTCGACAACGTCTTCAGAACACCCCCATTTTGTGTATTTGTGAACAATTCAGGACACCACAAGTGTTCTTAGAAAAGATTCAACTTGGCAACGAACAATACGGACAGCGTCCTCAGGACACCCCCATTTTGTTTATTTGCGAACATTTCAGGACACTGCGAGTGTTCTTAGAACAGTTTCAGTTTGCGTGCGAAAAAAATGGACACATATTGAGTCCTCAGAACACCCCCCATTCAGTTTATTTAGAACATTTCAGAACACCTGTGATGTCCGCAGAGAAATCGAACACAAAAAGAACATCTAACACATAAAAAACACAACTTTCATCCTATCTCATACACTCCCACCCTCCCCAAACACTCCTACACACCAACACACTCTACTAAATAAAAATTTTGAACAAAGTTTCACTGCGCTGTCTGCGGACGACCGCGAATCCAAGATGGCGGGTGCTACCGAAAATCTAACGCGCTTCATGCTCCACGCCGTCCAATCAGCGAACACGTTGAATGTCCGCAAACATCACGCAAGGCGATTAGCCAATCAGGACACTGTCTCCGCAGCGAACAGGGAAGTGTGTCCGTGGACTGAACACAGATATCACACATTTTTTTTTACCTTTTTGGTCATTTTTAAAAAAACTGGACGGATTTTCACCAAATTTGCAAAAGCATGCTTTCGGGACCAAGCCGCTGCTCCTGGTCCAAATTTGGTGAAAATCCGTCCAGCGGTTTGGGCTGTAGACGCAAGCAAAAC
Source organism: Ambystoma mexicanum (assembly GCF_040938575.1). NCBI lineage: Eukaryota > Metazoa > Chordata > Amphibia > Caudata > Ambystomatidae > Ambystoma > Ambystoma mexicanum. The sequence continues at coordinate 288,223,834 of NC_090922.1, forward strand.
ATTTTTCCCATTCAGTCTATCGGAAAAAAAAAGTTTTGGGACCCCCCCTATATAACTTTGGCCCCCCCTCAACAAACTTTGCAAAAAAAGTCAGAGTGACCCAAATTCTTTTTTTGCAAAGTTTGGTGAGGATCCGTCCAGGGAGAGCGAAGTTATAAGCCGCCCAAAAAGTGCTCTTCCTATGGAAACAGCAACTTAACCATAACTACATGGCCACTACAGTGGCCATGTAATATATATATATATATATATATATATATATATAGATATATATATATATAGATATATATATATATATATATATATATATATATATATATATTCAGTGAAAAATCTGTCAAAGGGACGTTATGGTTCCAAGTAAAACCGAAAAACCCTTGAAATTCGCCAGTTATGGTAAGCTAAGCAACCATAACTCGCGCCACCACCGTGCACTGCTAAGACTAACACCCAGGACATCAAAGATGACATCACCAATGTCATTGATGACATCACTGGTGACATCACATGTGTATGTAGTTTTCATGAAATATGTGTACACGGGATTCTTATTATAATGTTGCGAAACAAGTGTCAAGGATCATTGCAATAAATATCATACCCTAATTAGTGCATTGAACGATGCATTGACATAAATAGCATTCTATTATGGGGTTCTATCTAGTATACTAAGCTACTCATACAGAAACATAACATTGTGTGCAGTGTACAAGATGAAGGTATAATATTCGTAATGTTAATATGTTGAATAATGAAATGATAATTGTTTTCTTAATAGATTTTTGTGTACTGTGAAATATGTAATAAGTAGCTATTAAAACACATGTATTACATAATTGCATTAATATAGACAAAACACAAAGACACAATAATTCATACCAATATGGGTATATACATGGAAAGTGAAGTTAGCAAAAAAGCACAAGTAGTAGCAGAAACAATTCATAAATTAACTGATTATTTTCATGCAAATAAATGATTGCTCAGTTTCAAAGCTGCTATTTACACTAGGTATATGTATCACTTGATGTGATTGGACCCTAAGGAAAGTAGTGTGAGTACAATATATACAAATATGACCATATACAGGGAAAGTACAGCCATAAAAAAAACAGAACTATCAGAAAGTGCTCATAAGTCTATTGATTATGTTTATGCACAAAAAGGATTGCTGTCTTTCAAGCTTGTGTCTTCCCGTATGTTTATGTTTCATATGATGTGACTGGACTATAAGGGAATTCCTGTAAGAACCTACTTGAAGGATACGTCTACACATAAAATAAAATGTTTAGTTTCTGACTGTTACTGAAGAAAACCATGTGACCTAGATATGTCAGCAAAAGAAAAAAGAGTGAGCCAGACATGTGATGTCATCAGTGATGTCATCAATGACATTTGTGATGTCATCTTTGATGTCCTGGGTGTTAGTCTTAGCAGTGCACGGTGGTGGCGCGAGTTATGGTTGCTTAGCTTACCATAACTGGCGAATTTCAAGGGTTTTTCGGTTTTACTTGGAACCATAACGTCCCTTTGACAAAGTTTTTTCACTGAATTTCATAGGTTTTTATTAGTGCAACTTAACCATAACGTCCCTGTAACATTTTTTTTTACTAAATTTTGAAAGCGCACTAGTGCAACATCACCATAACATCCTTTCAATAGATGAAGACCACTAACATATTATGTCCTTAAAGTGGGAACGCCGGGTGGTAAAAAAAAAAAAAAAAAAGATTTTCCTTCCTACACCGGGACGCCTGCGGCATCCCGGTGTAGGAAGGAAAATCTTTTACCAAGATGGCTACCATGGAAAGGGAAGGCGGGGTGTATAAAGAGAACACAACAGGGCATGAGCGGTGGTTGGGGGGAACAGGGGAGACACATGGTCATGAGCGGGGGGTTATAGGGAACAGGGTACAAACAGGGCAAGAGCAGGGGGTGGAGGGGGGAAGGAAGGAAATACGGGGCATGAGCGGGGGTGGGGGGAACACGAGAGAGACACGGGGCATGAGCAGCGGGTGGGGAGGAAAATGAGGCAGACACAGGGTATGAGCGGGGGGTGTGGAGGAACACGAGGGAGACACGGGGCATGAGCGGGGGCATACAGGGCACACACGGGACATGAGCGGGGGTGGGGGGAAAGGAGAGAGACAAGGGGCATGAGCGGGGGGTGGGGGGAACACAAGGGAAACATGGGGCATGAGCGGGGGGTGGGGGGAACACGAGGGAGACACGGGGCTGTGAGCGGGGGGTGGGGGCAACAGGAGACACACGGGGCTTGAGCGGGGGGTGAGGGGGTACACGATGGAGACAGGGCATGATTGGCGGTTGGGGGGAACACGAGGGAGACATGGGGAATGAGCAGGGGTGGGGGCAACAGGAGACACACAGGGCATGAGCGGGTGGTGAGGGGGTACACGAGGGAGACACGGGGCATGAGCGGGGGGTGGGAGGAACAGGGGCACATGGGGCATAGGCGGGGGTGGGGGGAACAGGGCACACACAGGGCATGAGCGAGGGTGGGGGAACAGGGCACACACACGGGGCATGAGCGGGAGGTGGGGGGTTACAGGGGAGACACATGGGGCAAGAGAGGGGAAGGGGAGAGACACACGGGGCATGAGCGGGGGGTGGGGGGAAGGGAGAGAGACACACAGGGCATGAGCAGGGGTGGGGGGAAGGGGAGAGACACACGGGGCATGAGCGGGGGTGGGGGAGAAGGGGACAGACACACTGGACATGAGCGGGGGGGTGGGGGGAAGGGGAGAGAGACACGGGGCATGAGCGGGGGGTGGGCGGTGGGATGGATAGACACACGGGGCATGAGCGGGGGGTGGGCAGGAGGAATAGACAGATGGGGCATGAGCGGGGGATGGGCAGCGGGAGGGATAGACACACGGGGCATGAGTGGGGGGTCGGCAGCGGGAGGGATAGACACACGGGGCATGAGCAGGGGGTCAGGGGTGGGAGGGAGGGGAGAGACAACCGGGCATGAGCGGGGGTGGTGGGGAGGGGAGAGACATACGGGGCATGAGCGAGGGGTGGGCGGTGCGAGGGATAGAGACACGGGACATGAGCGGGGGTGGGCAGCGGGAGGGATAGAAACACGGGGCAGGAGCGGGGGGTGGGCGACGGGAGGGATAGAGACACGGGGCATGAGTGGGGTGTAGGCGGCATGAGGGATAGACACACAGAGCTTGAGCGGGGGGTCGGGGGGAGGGGAGAGACATACGGGGCGGGAGGGGGAGAGACACACGGGTCATGAGCGGGGGTGGGGAGGGAGAGGGACACACGGGGCATGAGCGGGGGTGGGTGGGAGGGGGAGAGACACACGGGGCATGAGCAGGGGTGGGCGGGAGGGAGAGAGACACACAGGGCATGAGCGGGGGGTGCGGAGGAGGGGGACAGACACACAGGGAATGAGCGGGGGGTGGGTGGCGGGAGGGATAGAAACACGGGGCAGGAGCGGGGGGTGGGTGGCGGGAGGGATAGAGACACAGGGCATGAGTGGGGGGTGGGCGGCATGAGGGATAGACACACGGGGCTTGAGAGGGGGGTCGGGGGGAGGGGAGAGACACACGGGGCATGAGCGGGAGGGGGAGAGACACACGGGGCATGAGCGGGGGGTGGGTGGGAGGGGGGAGACACACGGGGCATGAGCAGGGGTGGGCGGGAGGGGGAGAGACGCACGTGGCATGAGCGGGGGTGGGGGGAGGGAGAGAGACACACGGGGCATGAGCGGGGGGGTGGGCAAGAGGGGGACAGACACACGGAGCATGAGCGGGGGGTGGGCGGGAGGGAGAGAGACACATGGGGCATGAGCGGGGGGGTGGGCGGGAGGGAGAGAGACACAAGGGGCATGAGCGGGGGTGGGCGGGAGGGGGAGAGACACACAGGCATGAACGGGGGTGGGCGGGAGGGGAGAGACACACGGGGCATGAGTGGGGGTGGGGGGAGGGAGAGAGACACACGGGGCATGAGTGGGGTGTGGGGGGGAGTGGAGAGACACACAGAGCATGAGTAGGGGTGGGGAGGAGGGAGAGAGACACACGGGGCATGAGCGGGGGGTGGGCGGGAGTGGGAGAGACACACGGGCATGAGCGGGGGGTGGGGGCGAGGGGGAGAGACACACGGGGCATGAGCGGGGGCAGGGGGGAGGGAGAGAGACACACAGGGCATGAGCAGGGGGTGGGTGGGAGGGGGAGAGACACACGGGGCGTGAGCGTGGGGTGGGTGGGAGGGGGAGAGACACACGGGGCATGAGCGGGGGGTGGAGGGGAGACAGACACACGGGGCATGAGCGGGGGGTGGGGGGAGGGAGAGAGACACATGGGGCATGAGCAGGGGTGGTGGGGAGGGGAGAGACATACGGGGCATGAGTGGGGGGTGGGCGGCGGGAGGGATAGAGACACGGGGCATGAGCACGGGGTGGGAGGGATAGAGACATGGGGCAGGAGCGGGGGGTGGGCGGGAGGGGGAGAGACACAAGGGGCATGAGCGGGGGTGGGGGGGAGGGAGAGAGACACACGGGGCATGAGCGTGGGGTGGTCGGGAGGGAGAGAGACACACAGGGCATGAGCGGGGGGTGAGCGGGAGGGGGAGAGACACACGGGCATGAGCGGGGGTGGGCGGGAGGGGAGAGACACACGGGGCATGAGTGGGGGTGGGGGGAGGGAGAGAGACACACGGGGCATGAGTGGGGTGTGGGGGGGAGAGAGACACACAGGGCTTGAGCGGGGGGTGGGGGGAGTGGAGAGACACACAGAGCATGAGTAGGGGTGGGGAGGAGGGAGAGAGACACACGGGGCATGAGCGGGGGGTGGGCGGGAGGGGGAGACACACACGGGCATGAGCGGGGGTGGGGGGGAGGGAGAGAGACACACGGGGCATGAGCGGTGGGTGGGGGGAGGGAGAGAGACACACGGGGCATGTGCGGGGGGTGGGGGGAGGGAGAGAGACACACGGGGCATGAGCGGGGGGCAGGGGGGAGGGAGAAAGACACACGGGGCATGAGCAGGGGGTGGGCGGGAGGGGGAGAGACACACGGGGCATGAGCGTGGGGTGGGCGGGAGGGGGAGAGACACACGGGGCATGAGCTGTGGTGGGGGGAGGGGGAGAGACACACAGGGCATGAGCGGGGGGTGGAGGGGAGGTAGAGAGACACACGGGGCATGAGCCGGGGGTGGGCAGGAGGAATAGACACATGGGGCATGAGCGGGGGGTGGGTGGCGGGAGGGCTAGAAACACGGGGCAGGAGCGGGGGGTGGGCGGCATGAGGGATAGACACACAGGGCTTGAGAGGGGGTCGGGGGTAGGGGAGAGACACACGGGGCATGAGCGGGACGGGGAGAGACACACGGGTCATGAGCGGGGGTGGGGGGGAGGGAGAGAGACACACTGGGCATGAGCGGGGGGTGGGTGTAAGCGGGAGAGAGACACGGGGCATGAGCAGGGGTGGGCGGGAGGGGGAGAGACACACGGGGCATGAGCGGGGGTGGGGGGAGGGAGAGAGACACACGGGGCATGAGCGGGGGGGTGGGCAGGAGGGGGACAGACACACGGGGCATGATTGGGGGGTGGGCGGGAGGGGGAGAGACACACGGGGGATGAGCGGTGGTGGGGGGAGGGGGAGAGACACACAGGGCATGAGCGGGGGTGGGCGTTAGGGGGAGAGACACACGGGGCATGAGCGGGGGTGGAGGGGAGGGAGAGAGACACACAGGGCTTGAGCCGGGGGTGGGCAGGAGGAATAGACACATGGGGCATAAGCAGGGGGTGGGTGTGAGGGGGAGAGACACACGGGGCGTGAGCGGGGGTGGGGGGAGGGAGAGAGACACACGGGGCATGAGCGGGGAGTGGGCAGGAGGGGTACATACACACGGGGCATGAGCGGGGGGGTGGGCGGGAGGGAGAGAGACAAACGGGGCATGAGCGGGGGGTGGGCGGGAGGGGGAGAGACACACGGGGCATGAGCAGGGGTGGGCGGGAGGGGGAGAGACGCACGTGGCATGAGCGGGGGTGGCGGGAGGGATAGAAACACGGGGCAGGAGCGGGGGGTGGGTGGCGGGAGGGATAGAGACACAGGGCATGAGTGGGGGGTGGGCGGCATGAGGGATAGACACACGGGGCTTGAGAGGGGGGTCGGGGGGAGGGGAGAGACACACGGGGCATGAGCGGGAGGGGGAGAGACACACGGGGCATGAGCGGGGGGTGGGTGGGAGGGGGGAGACACACGGGGCATGAGCAGGGGTGGGCGGGAGGGGGAGAGACGCACGTGGCATGAGCGGGGGTGGGGGGAGGGAGAGAGACACACGGGGCATGAGCGGGGGGGTGGGCAAGAGGGGGACAGACACACGGAGCATGAGCGGGGGGTGGGCGGGAGGGAGAGAGACACATGGGGCATGAGCGGGGGGGTGGGCGGGAGGGAGAGAGACACAAGGGGCATGAGCGGGGGTGGGCGGGAGGGGGAGAGACACACAGGCATGAACGGGGGTGGGCGGGAGGGGAGAGACACACGGGGCATGAGTGGGGGTGGGGGGAGGGAGAGAGACACACGGGGCATGAGTGGGGTGTGGGGGGGAGTGGAGAGACACACAGAGCATGAGTAGGGGTGGGGAGGAGGGAGAGAGACACACGGGGCATGAGCGGGGGGTGGGCGGGAGTGGGAGAGACACACGGGCATGAGCGGGGGGTGGGGGCGAGGGGGAGAGACACACGGGGCATGAGCGGGGGCAGGGGGGAGGGAGAGAGACACACAGGGCATGAGCGGGGGGTGGAGGGGAGACAGACACACGGGGCATGAGCGGGGGGTGGGGGGAGGGAGAGAGACACATGGGGCATGAGCAGGGGTGGTGGGGAGGGGAGAGACATACGGGGCATGAGTGGGGGGTGGGCGGCGGGAGGGATAGAGACACGGGGCATGAGCACGGGGTGGGAGGGATAGAGACATGGGGCAGGAGCGGGGGGTGGGCGGGAGGGGGAGAGACACAAGGGGCATGAGCGGGGGTGGGGGGGAGGGAGAGAGACACACGGGGCATGAGCGTGGGGTGTTCGGGAGGGAGAGAGACACACAGGGCATGAGCGGGGGGTGAGCGGGAGGGGGAGAGACACACGGGCATGAGCGGGGGTGGGCGGGAGGGGAGAGACACACGGGGCATGAGTGGGGGTGGGGGGAGGGAGAGAGACACACGGGGCATGAGTGGGGTGTGGGGGGAGAGAGACACACAGGGCTTGAGCGGGGGGTGGGGGGAGTGGAGAGACACACAGAGCATGAGTAGGGGTGGGGAGGAGGGAGAGAGACACACGGGGCATGAGCGGGGGGTGGGCGGGAGGGGGAGACACACACGGGCATGAGCGGGGGTGGGGGGGAGGGAGAGAGACACACGGGGCATGAGCGGTGGGTGGGGGGAGGGAGAGAGACACACGGGGCATGTGCGGGGGGTGGGGGGAGGGAGAGAGACACACGGGGCATGAGCGGGGGGCAGGGGGGAGGGAGAAAGACACACGGGGCATGAGCAGGGGGTGGGCGGGAGGGGGAGAGACACACGGGGCATGAGCGTGGGGTGGGCGGGAGGGGGAGAGACACACGGGGCATGAGCTGTGGTGGGGGGAGGGGGAGAGACACACAGGGCATGAGCGGGGGGTGGAGGGGAGGTAGAGAGACACACGGGGCATGAGCCGGGGGTGGGCAGGAGGAATAGACACATGGGGCATGAGCGGGGGGTGGGTGGCGGGAGGGCTAGAAACACGGGGCAGGAGCGGGGGGTGGGCGGCATGAGGGATAGACACACAGGGCTTGAGAGGGGGTCGGGGGTAGGGGAGAGACACACGGGGCATGAGCGGGACGGGGAGAGACACACGGGTCATGAGCGGGGGTGGGGGGGAGGGAGAGAGACACACTGGGCATGAGCGGGGGGTGGGTGTAAGCGGGAGAGAGACACGGGGCATGAGCAGGGGTGGGCGGGAGGGGGAGAGACACACGGGGCATGAGCGGGGGTGGGGGGAGGGAGAGAGACACACGGGGCATGAGCGGGGGGGTGGGCAGGAGGGGGACAGACACACGGGGCATGATTGGGGGGTGGGCGGGAGGGGGAGAGACACACGGGGGATGAGCGGTGGTGGGGGGAGGGGGAGAGACACACAGGGCATGAGCGGGGGTGGGCGTTAGGGGGAGAGACACACGGGGCATGAGCGGGGGTGGAGGGGAGGGAGAGAGACACACAGGGCTTGAGCCGGGGGTGGGCAGGAGGAATAGACACATGGGGCATAAGCGGGGGGTGGGTGTGAGGGGGAGAGACACACGGGGCGTGAGCGGGGGTGGGGGGAGGGAGAGAGACACACGGGGCATGAGCGGGGAGTGGGCAGGAGGGGTACATACACACGGGGCATGAGCGGGGGGGTGGGCGGGAGGGAGAGAGACAAACGGGGCATGAGCGGGGGGTGGGCGGGAGGGGGAGAGACACACGGGGCATGAGCGGGGGTGGGGGGGAGAGGGAGAGACACACAGGGCATGAGCGGGGGGTGGGCAGGAGGAATAGACACATGGGGCATGAGCGGGGGATGGGCGGCGGGAGGGATAGACACACGGGGCATGAGCGGGGGGTGGGCAGCGGGAGGGATAGACACACAGGGCATGAGCGGGGGGTCAGGGTTGGGGGGAGGGGAGAGACACACAGGGCATGAGCGGGGTTGGTGGGAGGGGAGAGACATACGGGGCATGAGCGCAGGGTGGGCGGCGCGAGGGATAGAGACACGGGGCATGAGCGGGGGGTGGGTGGCGGGAGGGATAGAAACATGGGGCAGGAGCGGGGGGTGGGCGGCGGGAGGGATAAAGACACGGGGCATGAGTGGGGGGTGGGCGGCATGAGGGATAGACACACGGGGCTTGAGCGGGAGGTCGGGGGAGGGGAGAGACACACGGGTCATGGGTGGGGGGGAGAGAGAGAGACACACAGGGCATGAGCGGGGGTGGGTGGGAGCGGGAGAGACACACGGGGCATGAGCAGGGGTGGGCTGGAGGGGGAGAGACACACGGGGCATGAGCGGGGGTGGGGGGAGGGAGAGAGACACACGGGGCATGAGCGGGGGGGTGGGCAGGAGGGGGACAGACACACGGGGCATGAGCGGGAGGGAGAGAGACACACTGGGCATGAGCGGGGGGTGGGCGGGAGGGGGAGAGACACACGGGGCATGAGCGGGGGTGGGGGGGAGGGGGAGAGACACACGGGGCATGAGCGGAGGGTGGGCGGGAGGGGGAGGGACACACGGGGCATGAGCGGGGGTGGGGGGAGGGAGAGAGACACACGGGGCATGAGCAGGGGGTGGGCGGGAGGGGGAGAGACACACGGGGCGTGAGCGGGGGGTGGGCGGGAGGGGGAGAGACACACGGGGCATGAGCGGTGGTGGGGGGAGGGAGAGAGACACACGGGCATGAGCGTGGGGTGGTTGGGAGGGAGAGAGACACACGGGGCATGAGCGGGGGGTGGGGTGAAGGGGAGAGAGACACGGGGCATGAGCGGGGGTGGGGGAAGGGGAGAGAGACACGGGGCATGAGTGGGGGGTGGGGGAAGGGGAGTGACACAAGGGGCATGAGCGGGGGGTGGGGGGAAGGGGAGAGACACAGGGCATGAGCGAGGGTGGGGGGAGGGGAGAGACACACGGCGCATGAGCAGGGGGTGGGGGAAAGGAGGAAGACACGGGACATGAGCGGGGGTGGGGGGAACACGAAGGAGACACGGGGCATGAGTGGGGGGTGGGGGCAACAGGAGACACACAGGGCATGAGCGGGTGTGGGGGCAACAGGAGACACATGGGCATGAGCGGGGGTTATAGGGAACAGGGTATAAACGGGGCATGAGCAGGGGGTGGGGGGAAAGGAAGGAAATAGGGGGCATGAGCGGGGGTGGGGGGAACACGAGAGAGACACGGGGCATGAGCAGCAGGTGGGGAGGAACATGAGGCAGACACAGGGTATGAGCGCGGGGTGTGGAGGAACACGAAGGAGACACGGGGCATGAGCGGAGGGGATACTGGGCACACATGGGACATGAGCGGGGGGGAGGGGAAAGGAGAGAGACAAGGGGCATGAGCGGGGGGTGGGGGGAACACAAGGGAAACATGGGGCATGAGCGGGGGGTGGGTGGAACACGAGGGAGACACGGGGCAGGAGCTGGGGTGGGGGCAACAGGAGACACACGGGGCAAGAGCGGGGGGTGGGGGCAACAGGAGACACACGGGGCTTGAGTGGGGGGTGAGGGGGTACACGATGGAGACAGGGTATGAGTGGGGGGTAGGGGGAACTCGAGGGAGACACGGGGCATGAGTGGGGGTTGGGGGAACACGAGAGAGACACTGGGCATGAGCGGGGGTGGGGGCAACAGGAGACACACGGGGCATGAGCGGGTGGTGAGGGGGTACATGAGGGAGACACGGGGCATGAGCGGGGGGTGGGAGGAACAGGAGACACACGTGGCTTGAGTGGGGGGTGAGGGGGTACACGATGGAGACAGGGTATGAGTGGGGGGTGGGGGAACACGAGGGAGACACGGGGCATGAGTGGGGGTTGGGGGAACACGAGAGAGACACTGGGCATGAGCGGGGGTGGGGGCAACAGGAGACACACGGGGCATGAGCGGGTGGTGAGGGGGTACATGAGGGAGACACCGGGCATGAGCGGGGGGTGGGAGGAACATGGGGCATGAGCGGGGGGTGGGGGGGAACAGGGAAGACTTACGGGGCATGAATGGGGGAGGGAGGGAAGGGGCGAGGCACACGGGGCATGAGCGGGGGGTGGGGGGAAGGGGAGAGACACACGGGGCATGAGCGGGGGAAGGGGAGAGACACACTGGGCATGAGTGGGGGTGGGAGGAAGGGGAGAGACACACTGGGCATGAGCGGGGGTGGGGGAGAAGGGGACAGACACACAGGACATGAGCGGGGGGTGGGGGGAAGGGGAGAGAAACACGGGGCATGAGCGGGGGTGGGGGAGGGGAGAGACACACAGGGCATGAGCGGGGGGTGGGGGGAAAGGAGGGAGACACGGGGCATGAGCGGGAGGTGGGGGGAGGGGAGAGACACACAGGGCGTGAGCGGGGAGTGGGGGGAGGGGAGAGACACACAGGGTGTGAGCTGGGGGTGGGGGGAAGGGGAGAGAGATACGGGGTATGAGCGGGGGGTGGTGGGAAGGGGAGAGAGACACGGGGCATGAGCGGGGGTGGGGGGGGGAACAGGGAAGACACACGGGGCATGAATGGGGGGAGGGGAGGAAGGGGCGAGGCACACGGGGCATGAGCGGGGGGTGGGGGGAAGGGGAGAGACACACGGGGCATGAGCGGGGGAAGGGGAGAGACACACTGGGCATGAGTGGGGGTGGGGGGAAGGGGAGAGACACACTGGGCATGAGCGGGGGTGGGGGAGAAGGGGACAGACACACAGGACATGAGCGGGGGGTGGGGGGAAGGGGAGAGAAACACGGGGCATGAGCGGGGGTGGGGGGAGGGGAGAGACACACAGGGCGTGAGCGGGGAGTGGGGGGAGGGGAGAGACACACAGGGTGTGAGCGGGGGGTGGGGGGAAGGGGAGAGAGATACAGGGCATGAGCGGGGGGTGGGGGGAAGGGGAGAGAGACACGGGGCATGAGCGGGGGTGGGGGTAGGGTAGAGAGACACGGGGCATGAGCGGGGGTGAGGGGGAAGGGGAGAGAGACACGGGGCATGAGCGGGGGGTGGGGGCAACAGGAGACACACGGGCATGAGCGGGGGGTGAGGGGGTACACGATGGAGACAGGGCATGAGCGGGGGGTGGGGGGAAGGGGAGAGAGACACGGGGCATGAGCGGGGGTGGGGGTAGGGGAGAGAGACACGGGGCATGAGTGGGGGTGAGGGGGAAGGGGAGAGAGACACGGGGCATGAGCGGGGGTGGGGGCAACAGGAGACACACGAGGCATGAGTGGGGGTGAGGGGGTACACGAGGGAGACACAGGGCATGAACGGGGGGTGGGGGGAACACGAGGGACACACAGGGCATGAGAGGGGGTGGGGAACAGGGCACACACGGGGCATGAGCGCGGGTGGGGGGAACAGGGCACACACAGGGCATGAGCGGGGATGGGGGAACAAGGCGCACACACGGGGCATGAGTGGGGGTGGGGGAGAACAGGGGAGACACACGGGGCATGAACGGGGGTGGGGGGGAGGGGAGAGACACAAGGGGCATGAGCGGGGGGTGGGGGGAAGGGGAGAGACACACGGGGCATGAGCAGGGGCTGGGGGAAGGGGAGAGACACACGAGGCATGAGCGGGGGGTGGGGGGAAGGAGGGAGACAAGAGGCATGAGCGGGGGGTGGGGGGCAACACAAGGGAGACACGGGGCATGAGCGGGTGGTGGGGGGTAACAGGGGAGAGAGGGCATGGGTGGGGGGTGGGGGAAGGGGAGAGAGACATGGGGCATGAGCGGGGGTGAGGGGTATGGGAGTGAGACACAGGGCATGAGCTGGGGTGGGGGGCAGGGGAGAGACACACGGGGCATGAGCAGGGGGTGGGGGGAAAGGAGGGAGACACGGGGCATGAGCGGGGGGTGGGGGGTAACACAAGGGAGACATGAGGCATGAGCGGGTGGTGAGGGGTAACAGGGGAGACAGGGCATGGGTGGGGGTAACACAAGGGAGACACGGGGCATGAGTGGGGGGTGGGGGGGTAACACAAGGGAGACACGAGGCATGAGCTGGGGGTGGGGGTAACAGGGGAGACACTGGGCATGAGCGGGGGTGGGTGGGAACAGGGGAGACACTGGGCATGAGCGGGGGGTGGGGGGAAGTGAAGAGAGACACGGGGCATGAGCGGGGGGTGGGGGGAACAGTAGGGAGACACGGGTCATGAGCGGGGGGTGGGCGGCGGGAGGGATAGAGATACAGGGCATGAGCGGGGGGTGGGCGGCAGGAGGGATAGAGACACGGGGCATGAGCGGGGGTGGGCGGAGGTAGGGATAGAGACACGGGGCATGAGCAGGGGACGATAGAGACACAGGGCATGAGCGGGGGGAGGGATACAGACACGGGGCATGAGCGGGGGTGGGCAGCGGGAGGGAGACAAGGGGCATGAGCGGGGGGTGGGGGGCAACACAAGGGAGACACGGGGCATGAGCGGGTGGTGGGGGGTTACAGGGGAGAGAGGGCATGGGTGGGGGGTGGGGGAAGGGGAGAGAGACACGGAGCATGAGCGGGGGTGAGCGGGGGTGGGCGGCGGGAGGGATAGAGACACGGGGCATGAGCGGGGGTGGGCGAAGGTAGGGATAGAGACACGTGGCATGAGGGGGGGCGGGCGGCGGGAGGGATAGAGACACGGGGCATGAGCTTGGGAGGATAGAGACACAGGGCATGAGCGGGGGGAGGGATACAGACACGGGTCATGAGGGGGGTGTGGGCAGCGGGAGGGAGACAAGGGGCATGAGCGGGGGGTGGGGGGCAACACAAGGGAGACACGGGGCATGAGCGGGTGGTGGGGGATAACAGGGGAGAGAGGGCATGGGTGGGGGGTGGGGGAAGGGGAGAGAGACACGGGGCATGAGCGGGGGTGAGGGGTAGGGGAGCGAGAGACAGGGCATGAGCGGGGGTGGGGGGCAGGGGAGAGACACACGGAGCATGAGCGGGGGGTGGGGGGAAAGGAGGGAGACACGGGGCATGAGCGGGGGATGGGGGGGTAACATAAGGGAGACACGGGGCATGAGCGGGGGGTGGGGGAGTAACACAAGGGAGACACGGGGCATGAGCTGGGGGTGGGGGGGTAACAGGGGAGACAGGTCATGAGCGGGGGGTGGGGGCGAACAGGGGAGACACTGGGCATGAGCGGGGGGTGTGGGGGAACAGGTGAGACACTGGGCATGAGCGGGGGGTGTGGGGGAACAGGTGAGACACTGGGCATGAGCGGGGGGTGGGGGGATGTGGAGAGAGACACAGGGCATGAGCGGGGGGTGGGGGGAACAGTAGGGAGACACGGGGCATGAGCGGGGGGTGGGCGGCGGGAGGGATAGAGACACAGGGCATGAGCGGGGGTTGGGCGGCGGGAGGGATAGAGACACGGGGCATGAGCGGGGGTGGGCGGAGGTAGGGATAGAGACACGTGGCATGAGGGGGGGGTGGGCGGCGGGAGGGATAGAGGCACGGGGCATGAGCGGGGGAGGATAGAGACACAGGGCATGAGCGGGGGGAGGGATACAGACACAGGGCATGAGCGGGGGTGGGCGGCGGGAGGGATAGACACACGGGGCATGAGCGGAGAGTCAGGGGGGGAGGGGAGAGACACACGGGGCATGAGCGGGGTGGTGGGGAGGGGAGAGACATACGGGGCATGAGTGGGGGGTCGGCGGTGGGAGGGATAGAGACACGGGGCATGAGCGGGGGGTGGGGGGTGGGAGGGATAGAGACACGGGGCAGGAGCGGGGGGTGGCCGGCGGGAGGGATAGAGATACGGGGCATGAGTGGGGGGTAGGCGGCATGAGGGATAGACACACGGGACTTGAGCGGGGGGTCCGGGGTGGGGGGGAGGGGAGAGACACACGGGGCATGAGCGGGAGTGGGCGGGAGGGGGAGAGACACACAGGGCATGAGCGCGGGTGGGGGGAAGAGACACACGGGGCATGAGCGGGGGGTGGGCGGGAGGGGGAGAGACACACGAGCCATGAGCAGGGAGTGGGCGGAAGGGGGAGAGACACATGGCGCACGAGCGGGAGTGGGGGGGAGGGAGAGAGACACACGGGGCATGAGCAAGGGGTGGGCAGGAGGGGGAGAGACACACGGGGCATGAGCGGGGGGTGGGCGGTGGGATGGATAGACACATGGGGCATGAGCGGGGGGTGGGCAGGAGGAATAGACACATGGGGCATGAGCGGGGGGTGGGTGGGGGAGAGACACACGGGGCATGAGCGGGGTGGGCGGGTGGGGGAGAGACACACGGGGCATGAGCGGGGGTGGGGGGAGGGAGAGAGACACACGGGGCATGAGCGGGGGTTGGGCGGGAGGGGGAGAGACACACGGGGCATGAGCGGGGGTGGGGGGAGGGGGAAAGACACAAAGGGCATGAGCAGGGGGTGGGCGGCGGGATGGATAGACACACGGGGCATGAGCGGGGGGTGGGCAGGAGGAATAGACACATGGTGCATGAGCAGGGGATGGGCGGCGGGAGGGATAGACACACGGGGCATGAGCGGGGAGTGGGCAGCGGGAGGGATAGACACACGGGGCATGAGCGGGGGGTCGGGGGTGGGGTGGAGGGGAGAGACACACGGGGCATGAGCGGGGGTGGTGGGGAGGGGAGAGACATAAGGGGGCATGAGCGAGGGATGGGCGGCGCAAGGGATAGAGACATGGGGCATGAGCGGGGGGTGGGTGGCGGGAGGGATAGAAACATGGGGCAGGAGCGGGGGGTGGGCGGCGGGAGGGATAGAGACATGGGGCATGAGTGGGGGGTGGGCGGCATGAGGGATAGACACACGGGGCTTGAGCGGGGAGTCGGGGGTCGGGGGGAGGGGAGAGACACACGGGGCATGAGCGGGAGGGGGAGAGACACACGGGTCATGAGCGGGGGTGGGGGGGAGGGAGAGAGACACATGGGTCATGAGCGGGGGTGGGGGGGAGGGAGAGAGACACACGGGGCATGAGCGGGGGGTGGGTGGGAGGGGGAGAGACACACGGGGCTTGAGCGGGGGGAGGGAGAGAGACACACGGGGCATGAGCGGGGGGGTGGGCAGGAGGGGGACTGACACACAGGGCATGAGCGGGGGGTGGGTGGCGGGAGGGATAGAAACACGGGGCAGGAGCGGGGGGTGGGTGGCGGGAGGGATAGAGACACGGGGCATGAGTGGGGGGTGGGCGGCATGAGGGATAGACACACAGGGCTTGAGTGGGGAGTCGGGGGGAGGGGAGAAACACACGGGGCATGAGCGGGAGGGGGAGAGACACACGGGTCATGAGCGGGGGTGGGGGGGAGGGAGAGAGACACACGGGGCATGAGCGGGGGGTGGGCAGGAGGGGGACAGACACACGGGGCATGAGCGGGGGGGTGTGCGGGAGGGGGGGAGACACACGGGGCATGAGCGGGGGTGGGTGGGAGGGGGAGAGACACACGGGGCATGAGCGGGGTGGAGGGGAGGGAGAGAGACACACGGGGCATGAGCAGGGGGTGGGTGGGAGGGGGAGAGACACACGGGGTGGTGAGCAGGGGGTGGGCGGGAGGGGGAGAGACACATGGGGCATGAGCAGGGGGTGGGCTGGAGGGGGAGAGGTACACTGGGCATGAGCGGGGGTGGGGGGGAGGGGGAGAGACACACGGGGCATGAGCGGGGGGTGGGCGGGAGGGGGAGAGACACACGGGGCATGAGCGGGGTGGGGGCGAGGGAGAGAGACACACGGGGCATGAGCACAGGGTGGGTGGGAGGGGGAGAGACACACGGGGCGTGAGCAGGGGGTGGGAGTGAGGGGGAGAGACACACGGGGCATGAGCGGGGGATGGGCGGGAGGGGGAGAGACACACGGGGCATGAGCGGGGGGTGGGCGGGAGGGGGAGAGACACAAGGGGCATGAGCGGGGGTGGGGGGGAGGGAGAGAGACACATGGGGCATGAGCGTGGGGTGGTCGGGAGGGAGAGACACACACAGGGCTTGAGCGGGGGGTGGGCGGGAGGGGGAGAGACACACGGGGCATGAGCAGGGGGTGGGCGGAAGGGGGAGAGACACACGGGGCATGAGCAGGGGGTGGGCGGGAGGGGGAGAGACACACGGGGCATGATCGCGGGGTGGGCGGGAGGGGGAGAGACACACGGGGCATGAGCGGGGGGTGGGCTGGAGGGGGAGAGACACAAGGGGCATGAGCGGGGGTGGGGGGGAGGGAGAGAGACACACGGGGCATGAGCGTGGGGTGGTCGGGAGGGAGAGAGACACACAGGGCAGGAGCGGGGGGTGGGCGAAAGGGGGAGAGGAACACGGGCATGAGCGGGGGTGGGCAGGAGGGGAGAGACACACGGGGCATGAGCGGGGGGAGAGAGACACACGGGGCTTGAGCGGGGGGTGGGGGGAGGGAGAGAGACACACGGGGCATGAGCGGCGGGTGGGCTGGAGTGGAGAGACACACGGAGCATGAGCAGGGGATGGGTGGGAGGGTGAGAGGCACACGGGGCATGAGCGGGGGGTGGGGGGGAGGGAGAGAGACACACGGGGCATGAGCGGCGGGTGGGCTGGAGTGGAGAGACACACGGAGCATGAGCAGGGGTGGGGAGGAGGGAGAGAGACACACGGGGCATGAGCGGGGGGTGGGTGGGAGGGGGAGAGACACACGGGGCATGAGCGGGGGGTGGGGGGAGGGAGAGAGACACACGGGGCATGAGCGGGGGATGGGTGGGAGGGTGAGAGGCACACGGGGCATGAGCGGGGGGTGGGGGGGAGGGAGAGAGACACACGGGGCATGAGCGGCGGGTGGGCTGGAGTGGAGAGACACACGGAGCATGAGCGGGGGGTGGGGGGAGGGAGAGAGACACACGGGGCATGAGCGGGGGATGGGTGGGAGGGTGAGAGGCACACGGGGCTTGAGCGGGGGGTGGGGGGAGGGAGAGAGACACACGGGGCATGAGCGGGGGATGGGTGGGAGGGTGAGAGGCACACGGGGCATGAGCGGGGGGTGGGGGGGAGGGAGAGAGACACACGGGGCATGAGCGGCGGGTGGGCTGGAGTGGAGAGACACACGGAGCATGAGCAGGGGTGGGGAGGAGGGAGAGAGACACACGGGGCATGAGCGGGGGGTGGGTGGGAGGGGGAGAGACACACGGGGCATGAGCGGGGGTGAGGGGGAGGGAGAGAGACACACGGGGCATGAGCGAGGGGTGGGGGGAGGGAGAGAGACACACGGGGCATGTGCGGGGGGTGGGGGGAGGGAGAGAGACACACGGGGCATGTGCGGGGGGCGGGGGGAGGGAGAGAGACACACGGGGCATGAGCGGGGGGCAGGGGGAGGGAGAGAGACACACGGGGCATGAGCAGGGGGTGGGTGGGAGGGGGAGAGACACACGGGGCATGAGCGTGGGGTGGGCGGGAGGGGGAGAGACACACGGGGCATGAGCTGGGGTAGGGGGAGGGAGAGAGACACATGGGGCATGAGCGGGGGGTGGGTGGGAGGGGGAGAGACACACAGGCATGAGCGGGGGTGTGCGGGAGGGGGAGAGACACACGGGGCATGAGTGGGGGTGGGGGGAGGGAGAGAGACACACGGGGCATGAGCGAGGGGTGGGGGGAGAGAGACACACGGGGCATGAGCAGGGGGGGAGGGAGAGAGACACACAGGGCATGAGCGGGGGTGGTGGGGGTGGTGGGGAGGGGAGAGACATACGGGGCATGAGTGGGGGGTGGGCGGCGGGAGGGATAGAGACACGGGGCATGAGCGGGGGGTGGGAGGGATAGAGACACGGGGCAGGAGCGGGGGGTGGGCGGCGGGAGGGTTAGATTCACGGGGCATGAGTGGGGGGTGGGCGGCATGAGGGATAGACACACGGACTTGAGCGGTGGTCCGGGGTTGGGGGGAGGGGAGAGACACAAGGGGCATGAGTGGGAGGGGGAGAGACACACGGGGCATGAGCGGGGGTAGGCGGGAGGGGGAGAGACACACAGGGCATGAGCGCGGGTGGGGGGGAGAGACACACGGGGCATGAGCAGGGGTGTGCGGGAGGGGGAGAGACACACGGGTCATGAGCGGGGGGTGGGCGGAAGGGGGAGAGACACATGGCGCACGAGCGGGGGTGGGGGGGAGGGAGAGAGACACACGGGGCATGAGCGGGGGGTGGGCAGGAGGGGGAGAGACACACGGGGCATGAGCGGGGGGTGGGCGGCGGGGTGGATAGAGCGGGGGGTGTGCAGGAGGAATAGACACATGGGGCATGAGCGGGGGGTGGGGGGTAGGGGGAGAGACACACGGGGCATGAGCGGGGCTGGGCGGGTGGGGGAGAGACACATGGGGCATGAGCGGGGGTGGGGGGAGGGAGAGAGACACACGGGGCATGAGCGGGGGGTGGGCGGGAGGGGGAGAGACACGGGGCATGAGCGGGGGTGGGGGGAGGGGGAGAGACACATGGGGCATGAGCGAGGGGTGGGCGGCGGGATGGATAGACACACGGGATATGAGCGGGGGGTGGGCAGGAGGAATAGACACATGGGGCATGAGTGGGGGTTGTGCGGCGGGAGGGATAGACACACGGGGCATGAGCGGGGGGTCGGGGGTGGGGGTAGAGGGGAGACACACACGGGGCATGAGCGGGGGTGGTGGGGAGGGGAGAGACATACGGGGCATGAGCGAGGGGTGGGCGGCGTGAGGGATAGAGACACGGGCATGAGCGGGGGGTGGGTGGCGGGAGGGTTAGAAACATGGGGCAGGAGCGGGGGGTGGGCGTCGGGAGGGATAGAGACACGGGGCATGAGTGGGGGTGGGCGGCATGAGGGATAGACACACAGGGTTTGAGCGGGGGTGGGGGGAGGGAGAGAGAGACACACGGGGCATGAGCGGGGGGTGGGTGGGAGGGAGGGAGAGACACACGGGGCATGAGCAGGGGTGGGCGGGAGGGGGATAGACACACAGGGCATGAGCAGTCGTGGGGGGAGGGAGAGAGGCACACGGGGCATGAGCGTGGGGGGTGGGCGGGAGGGAGAGAGACACACGGGGCGTGGGCGGGAGGGGGAGAGACACACAGGGCATGAGCGGAGGTGGGGGCAGGGGGAGAGACACACGGGGCATGAGCGGGGGTGGGGGGGAGGGAGAGAGAGACACACGAGGCATGAGCAGGGGGTGGGTGGGAGGGGGAGAGACACATGGGGCATGAGCAGGGGTGGGCGGGAGGGGGAGAGACACACGGGGCGTGAGCGGGGGTGGGGGGAGGGAGAGAGACGCACGGGGCATGAGCGGGGGGGTGGGTAGGAGGGGGACAGACACACGGGGCATGAGCGTGGGGGCTGGGCTGGATGGAGAGAGACACACGGGGCGTGAGCGGGGGGTGGGCGGGAGGGGGAGAGACACACGGGGCATGAGCAGAGGTGGGGGGGAGGGGGAGAGACACACGGGGCATGAGCGGGGGTGGGCGGGAGGGGGAGAGACACACGGGGCATGAGCGGGGGTGTGGGGGAGGGAGAGAGACACACGGGGCATGAGCAGGGGGTGGGCGGGAGGGGGAGAGATACACGGGGCATGAGCGGGGAGTGGCCGGGAGGGGGAGAGACACAAGGGGCATGAGCGGGGGTGGGGGGGAGGGAGAGAGACACACGGGGCATTAGCATGGGGTCGTCGGGAGGGAGAGAGACACACAGCGCATGAGCGGGGGGTGGGCAGGAGGGAGAGAGACACACGGGTCATGAGCGGGGGTGGGGGGAGGGTCGAGAGACACACGGGGCATGAGCGGGGGGTGGGGGGGAGGGAGAGAGACACACGGGGCATGAGTAGGGGGTGGGGAGGGAGAGAGACACATGGGGCTTGAGCGTGGGGTGGGGGAGGGAGAGAGACACATGGGGCTGAGCGGGGGTTGGGGGGTGGGGAGAGAGACACACAGGGCATGAGCGGGGGGTGGGGGGGAGGTAGAGAGACACACGGGGCATGAGCGGGGGTGGGCCAGAGGGGGAGACACATGGAGCATGAGCGGGGGTGGGGAGGAGGGAGAGAGACACACGGGGCATGAGCGGGGGGTGGGCGGGAGGGGGAGAGACACACGGGGCATGAGCTGGAGTGGGGGGGAGGGAGAGAGACACACAGGGCATAAGCGGGGGGTGGGGGGAGGGAGAGAGACACACAGGGCATGTGCGGGGGGTGGGGGGGAGGGGGAGAGACACACAGGGCATGAGCGGGGGGCAGAGGGGAGGGAGAGAGACACACGGGGCATGAGCAGGGGGTGGGCGGGAGGGGGAGAGACACACGGGGCATGAGCAGGGGTGGGGGGAGGGAGAGAGACACACGGGGCATGAGCGGGGGGTGGGTGGGAGGGAAAGAGACACACAGCGTTCATGTGCAGGCGGCAGATCCCGCTCCTCGGCCCTCGCTGGCCACCGTGTGCCGATAGCGTGAGTGGGGGGCTGGAGGAACAGGGTTGACACAGAGAATGAGTGGGGGTGGGGGGGACAAGAAGGACACACGGGGCATTAGCGGGGGTGGGAGGAACAGGAGACAGACACGAAAGACTTACTGTGCAGGCAGCAGATCCCGCTCCTGCTGACAAAGCCTTTCATGCGAGGAACAAAGATGGCAGGCGTCTCTGAAGCCAGATGCACTGCACACTTTCACTGCATCCAATGAGAGAGCACATCAGATATCCGCGGACATCACGCAAGCTGCTTGCCCAATCACCGTCCTGTCCGCGGAGCGAACAGGGAAGTGTGTCCGTGAAGCGAACACAGATATCATTAATTTTTTTCACTTACATTTTTGTCATTTTCTTAAAAACTACTACACAGATTTACACCAAATAAAGCAAAGCATGCTTTCGGGACCAAGCCGCCGCTCCTGCCGCAAATTTGGTGTAAATCCGTCCGTCGGGTTGGGCTGTAGGTGTGAGCAAAGTTTTTTCCCATTATGTTTATCGGAAAAAAAAAGTTTTGGGACCCCCCCCTATAACTTTGCCCCCACTGGACGAATCCTCACCAAACTTTGCAAAAATATTCAGAGTGACCCAAATACTTTTTCTGCAAAGGTTGGTGAGGATTCGTCCAGGGAGAGCGAAGTTATAAGCCGCCAAAAAAGTGCTGTTCCTATGGAAACACCAACTTAACCATAACTACATGGCCACTACCGTGGCCATGTCATATATATATATATATATAATATGAAAATGTGTTTGTGTGAAGCGTTCCTTATACAATGCCATACTGTTTCACCAAACTGCACCAAATTCTGCACAGTTGCTTGGACACCCCACCCCTTTCCCCGGATTTCAGGAAAAGTCAAAATGTGTTTGTGGATTTGTGGTGAAGCTTTGTTCCTTATACATTTTCACATCGTTTCACCAATCTGTACCAAACGTTGCATAGTTCACCTGTTAGACATTACTAGCTACATTCCATTTGGACACCCCATCCCTTTCTTGGAATTTCAGCACCTTCACACATGAGATGGTTGCCTGAAATCGGCAAAACATTAATGTGGTCCTAGAAAGACCGGTCCCGACATGAGGAACAAAACTCAAGGTCCAGGCCCTAGGGTGCACGGTATCCAAGATATGTGTACCGCAATGCGCCACAATGAACTGCACCACGCTAGGGTGAAGTGACAGGTAGGGCGAGGGTACAGAAGGTCCCGTATGAAGCAACACACCAACTCTCTCCTTCCCCGTCTGCTCTGTGGTATGTCAGCCAGTCACACGTGCCTATTCTCAGTGCAGTTTACTTCAGGGTGCAAAGCACATCAAGTGATAAGCGAATCAGAACAGCGACCTACATGAGCCTTGATTTTTAACTACTAATGAGAGCGTTATCAAGTTTGCAACAGAACTCGTTCGGAGAACGGGCACATTTTACTAGTAGTCAATAAAAGCACATAAAATACAAGCAAATACAAAGTTATGTTGACAAATTGGCTGTGATGCTGGCTGCCTTTAATGTCCATCTTTCCTTGAATATTGGTCTTGGTGCACTGGATTTGTAAGTGCTGCATAATTGTCCAGTATCTGGCATTCTTGAACAATAACAGAAAACATCACACTGTATCAGCACCTGTAGTTGTAATGGGCCAATTTTGAGTGGGACTCCTAGCAAAGCATACTTTTCAGGATGTGAATATGGTACTGGTGTTTAAAGCTACTGACTGTATCTATATTTCACATCACATCCTTTGTGTAAGCTCCAGGTCACAGGCTTCGATCCCACTATGGTGAAGCCAACTTTAATCCTTCTGGGACTGATACATTTAGTACGAATGATTTGAACAGCACGCGCTCTTAAAGCATATTGGAACTACACACGTGCAAGTGCTAAGGGTTGTGAGCCAACTGCCCTTAAATATGTGCAATTTTCAGATCACAGTTGGTTTCCAGGTTCACAGCATTTCAGGGCAACTTCGCCTTTCATCCTTCTGAACTTGTGAAGCTATACTGTAAGCCACACTGTTGAAGAACAAGGTAGGTTTGTCTCCGAATGTTTATGAATTTAAAACATCTGGCTGTGTGAATAAAATGTGTACATTCTTGTGGTCTGTTCGATATGTTTTCTATTTGATTTTCGCATAAAAAGAAAGTTTTCCAGACAGCACAAACGGTTAGATATGAGTTTCAGCAGGATAACTGTTAAGACAGCAATTTAAGAAATGTAAGATCACTGTAACACATTTAAATAATTGCTAATATACAGGGGAAGTGATTTATGTTCTCGTCCTGCCAAAAATATGTTTTAAAAGTTATTTTATAATTGCAAATGTCTTTTTTTCAGCATACTCAGAGCAGCCTGGAGTACAGAGCCGCCATCTGCAGAGAATAGAGAAATATTTGTAAAACAAAACCTTGTCCCCAGAAGGGATGTGTAATTTTCATATTTTAAAATCAAGTGGATTTTCTTCAGTTTGTGTTTTCGGCGCAATCAGTTCCCATTATGAGAATAGGGTAGTATAATTATGGAAATTAAATACTGATTTCACTTGAATGAACTCATCAGATGGAATTACAGCCTTCCTAGATTGGTCGCCTGGCTTCATGTCAGCTGATTTGCATAAAACATTTAGCCTAATGAGAAGTAAACAACAAGAATGCAAAACGCATTAACCCGAGGGGGTCTGAGCTGCCATGAAATGTTAACGTGGCGGGTGCATTTCCTAATATTAGAAGTGATGTCCTAGAGAGAAGACAAGGATATGGGGATACTGCTTTCCAGGACTCATCGAGAAGGCTCCTGGATATTTTGGCACGTCTATCACGCAGTTTACAGTTATTTCGCAAGTGCTGGTTGCTTTCTATTTGCTGCCTGCAAGAGCAGTCTACACGGTGGGTTTGGGGCATAAAATTGTCTCGGAAACCAACGAAAAAGTGGCCCACAGCTGGGAATGGGAATTCATCGATTTGGTGACGCTGTTTGAATAGTACCTGAGCGGGAGGTTTTTGTTAAAATGTAATGCAAATTGTAAATTTTAAAGAATATGTATTCAGCAACACTGGTCAAACTACTATCCGCATAGTGATGTAACTCATCGAACTGGACCACATTGGCCAAAAAAGTGCCCCACTTTGACCCAAAAAACTGGCCCACACCAGCATTTTGCGTTTTTGTCTCTGCCATGGGCCTATAGGCCAGTCCGAGCCTGGCAGTCTATCATTATCTCATTGACCTGTCAGAAGGACCGGGTGCTGGAAAGATGTCTTTTGAGACCAACAGTTCAGTCCATTTCAGTGCAAAGGTCTGGAAGCTGTCTCCGAGCAAACCCAATCCGTCGAAAAAATGTAAATGAAAGTAAACCAAGCAATAAGATGTGCATTACAGATAACCCAATAGAATCAGCGCTCAGAGTTGGGCACGTTCTCTAAAACAATGCTCAACACACCCTCAATGTGTATCATGGTGGACTTGTTGAATATGTCAATGATTTCCTATTGATGTGCTGCTTTTGTAAGGGAGCCGAGCTTTGATTGAGCACTTAGAAAGAGTGCATGGGATTGAGCAAAGATCGAGCATACCCCAACATTTCCAATGTTGGGCTTAGGGAATATGTAAATGATGCATTAATTTTATGTTTTTTAATAGCTGATGATAATTGGTTGAAGAATTTTGAAGAATAAGTAGAGCAGAGAATGATATTGCAAATAATTGCTACGCTGTTTGCGGTCACCGCCCTAAGAGTTTACATGCTGCAGGGACAAGCAGCTTCTTCCAGGTCAGGTTCAAGGAGTGAAGCTAGTTACAGACTGAAGACACAGTTATGGACTCACACATGTATGCTGACTTCCCCTTTGCTGTGTAAGGCAGGTGCATCAGCAAAACCAATTCCGCTCTTGACTGTACAATATTGCCGTGGGCATCACCATGGGCAAGTTTAGTTTGTGTATTTGTATTTGCAAAATGTATAAAGCGCTTTTGCCAAAGTGCTTGACACAAATGTCATCAACGGAACATAATAGCAAGCTAAAATTACAAAACAGAAGCCAAAGAATTTAAGTATGGGAGAGAAGTGACAGGAGGTGTTCTTTTAAGCGTCTTCGGAAAATATGACGGGATGCAGAGACGCGATAATGAAGGGGTAAAGTGTTCCAGTGTTTGGGGGCCAGTAAGGAGAAAGAATACAATCGGGAGGAGGCACAAGGAGGTTTAGGGACGGAGAAGAGAACGAGTGATTGGACATTAAGGGAATTACTGGGACAAGACAGATGAGGAAAGAGGATTGCTTATTGTGACAGGTGGAGAGAAGTGAATTTGAAACGTCCTATAGTGCAGATTCATTGAAGGACAACAGTCAGATCGAAGATGAGGGAGAACAGATTGAAGGTGCAGGAAAGGAATTATTTGAGAGCAAACAATCCCTTCAAGAAGTTTTGATAAGCAAGGCAGAATTTAGAAGGGATAGAGGGAGGATTTTGTCAATATAGGAATGATACTAGAGTGTTTGAAAGAAGTGTTAAAAGTAGATGATGAAAGACAGAGGTTCATTTGAGATGAGGTGGGGAGAAGGAATGGATAGATTGAGGGTATCAGTGCACATGGGATGGTGTCCAGAGGCATGTCAGTTGGATGAGCAGGAGATAGAAATGTGGCCATATCAGGAGAGAGGGAGAGGGAGAGGGAGAGGGAGAGAGAGAGAGAGAGAGAGAGAGAGAGAGAGAGAGAGAGAGAGAGAGAGAGAGAGAGAGAGAGAGAGAGAGAGAGAGAGAGAGAGAAAACTTGGTAGTGAAGAAGTCAGCAAAGTCAGAAGAAGAGAGAGAGGGATCGGGGTGCAAGGATACTGCTACGCAATTAGAATACGCAATGGGGTGGTGTGAGAGAGCGAGAGAGAGAGGAAAAGTATTGCTTTTTAGCCGAATGGCAGTGGAAGTCCAGGAGGAATGTTAATATATAGAATGAAGATTGTCCGGTGCACATGAGGATGAAGAGATATAAGAGATGGAAAGAGCCAAAGTTGGGCGGCTCCTTGGAGTGAGAGGAGGGACAAACAGGGTAAGATTGACCAAGGGTATATAGGAGAATGGCATGAAGATGGGAGGGGATTCTAAGTATAGCCTGTATAGGTTGCAGGAAAGAACATATGCTCTAAATTTAGTGGAATGCTTAAACGGTTGCATATCTGGGTTCCACACGATTACATTCTTGAGGTTTAGCTTTGAAAAGCTTGGATTAGTCCCTTGGATTCTAAATCTAAAATTCCGTATGTGTTTGTCGCAGACCAATCTACAGTGGATCTATTCTTAGTTACACTCTGCCTAAGTACCTACGTCTGACTCAATGTTTCCCCCAACTCTCAGTTCAGGCACAATTTACCCAACAGTACGAGTTCTGTTATGTTAGTTTGTTTAGGAATACATTCATTAGGATGAGGAATAATGGCAAAGAAACTAGAAGTGACAGGAAGGGTTATAATTGATCCAGAAAGACACTGTTGTGAAATAAGGTGAAGAGCCAACGGTGCCGAGTTCCACCACCTTTTGCCCCAACGTGCCCACTTCTCGCAACCATTTGGCTACACAGTGCTAAATTCAAGAGTGCTCAGTTCTGCCCCCATGCTCCCTCCTAAAGCCAGTCATGGCCATATTTACCACCTAGTACAGGCCCACATCTTGCCTAGGTCTTCACACACGTGTCACACACTTCCATGTTCTGACCCCATGTCTTGCAGGTTATGGCCCCATTTACCCCCAGGGAACAGTTCTGGCCTAATTTCCCTTCAGTACATTTTAGCCCCTATTAAGTCTCGATATCCATTTCTTTTACCACACAACCAGTTTTGTCCTTAATTGACCAACAGTACTTAATTATGTCCCCCACAGTGCCACAGTCCTCCCCATTTGTCCCTCAGTACCCACTCAGTACCCACCTCTGCCACTTTGGCTCTAAGAGCCCAGTTGTAGCCCTCTTTGCTCCACAGTCCCCAGTTCTAGTTCCACTTGCCCAACAGTCCTGAATTCTACATCCAATAGCAGCAATATTTATATTTCCAATGCCATTTGCCCAGTTTGTAGCATATTTCACCCACAGCGCACAGTTCTGAGCTCATTTGCCCTGCAGCCTCAGGTTCTGCCCCCATTGTCCCTCAGTATCCAGTTATTGTGCCACTCTGTGTCCAGATCTGGCCCGATTTGCCTGTTTGTTAGTGCTCTTGACACTGAAACTGACTAGGTGGCTGATAACAATATCAGAAAGGCACTGGCAATGCGAAACTGCTATTAAGTAAGCATTATTGTCTGCAGCTGTAGACAATATTGGATCCTATCAGCTCAGAAGCCTGTCATTGGGCCAAAGCAAAGCAGGGGTGCTTAAAAAATGGTGGGGCGAATCCCCCGGCCACGCTGCAAAAAGTGGATAATTAATGATCCTTCAAACTGTGATAGTGAGGTTTTCAATGGAGTTTCCTTTATTAAAGATCCTTAAATCGTCTTGAGAAGTTTTGATAAACTTAATTCGTTTTGGTTAATGTTAAAGGACTCATTCGCTCATTATAGGTTTGCAGTGTTAGGGTGCCCCACCCACTCACTGTCACCCTATCTGAGTGGTGAATTGAAAAAGACAGCACTATTTTATCAACTCTGTTGTCCTTTCTTATAAAGCAGCATGTTACTTTGTTAATGGTAAGGCACACGGGAATATTTTTCGGGTATAAGTGAGCAGGATGTGTTTACCCTGTGTTCAGTTTTACAGTAATACATAGGTAACCAAACAGAGATGGGTACCACCTGTCCGCTAACACTTCCATTTTCGAGCAGCGCATGAAGTATATCTTACAAGACAAAAAACAGATAATGCATCTTCGGCATACCAGAACAACTGGCAACAACCTGACCAACACCTCACACATCAACCTTCATAGATCCCTTGGAGAAAGTGAAATATAACAAGAACCTTCTAGAACTGAGCCTGTTAGGCCTGCTTGGTGGAAAAGGGTATCTCGCCCAATCAAGTCAATTGAAACCTTTCCCAAGAGGTCCATAGTCGAAGCAGATGACCATCAAACCAGTTACATAACCACTCTTTCTGGGAGTTCCCACTGGAAGGAGTTCATCAAACTCTCCTTTGATAGCACCCTCTTGCATCCATTTGCGAAGGAGTTAATCAAACTCTCCTTTGAGAGCACCCCCTTGCATCCATTTGCAATGTCAACTCAGAACCATCTTGTGGACAGGCCTTTGTACTGCGTGCCTAAAAAAGTCCTTAGCAGAGACAAGTGCAAGCTGGCAGGTTTGAATCTCGGTCTGCACATTAGAGAGGAGCACAGCATGTGTCTCACAACAAGTCTTATCAAGAGTGAGCAGAAATGTCAAGATGTAGTTGGAAAGCTCCGCTGGAAAGAGAAACTTCATGACGGAGAACATAAAATACATTAGAATTGAACAGTTGCACTAATTCACATAACCCAATTATAAAGAAAATAACCTACACCCACAATCCTAATAAGCTTTTTATTTTGCTAAATTGTATGCCAGGTATGTATATCATTTGAGCAGAATCACCAACACAGTGCCATGTTGCTCTCACACCTGAGGCTTTGCAGGCATATGTAATCAAAAAACATGCCATCAGCTTTTTCTCTGCTGAGTAAATTGCAGGTTCCTCTTACTATTTTTATCTCATATTTTTCGTAGGTTTCATACATTGACTCAATGGGTCAGAAGTAGGTAAAGGGGATAGTTTGTTCAGAAATGTTATTGGCCCAGTCGATCAGGCATGCATTTTAGAGCATACATCAACCATTCTGAAAAGAATTCCAATGCAACTTACCTGAGTTTTTCTCACTTTAACACATGCGAAAACGACAGGTCGGGTACCGCCATCTTGTGCTAATCTTATTCATTGATCCATTGCCCAGAGTTCAAGTGCCCCTGCAGCATTAATTAAGATCACCTGCCCCTGATGCTGACATCACTAGATGCTCACGATGAGCTCCACCTATTTTAATGACGTTGGTGGGCAGCATAGTCAAACATACCCTGTCATCACCAAGGTCATAACATTATCTAACACAGTACCAGGAACATAAACACACATATGGACAACCGATGCAAAACCTTTGTCTCCTTTCCAAAAAATTATCAATACTGTTTATTTTGAGGAAAATAGCAGTAGTCGGGAGCATAACAAGTACTTTTAGGTTTGACATTAAGCTGAAAAAAGGTAATTAAGTCCACGAAAACATAGGCAATTTTTCCAATAGAGGTTATAGCTAGTAAACATTGCATGATTATAATTTTTTGTTTAACTTTGAACAGTGATCTTATAATGTGGCAATAAACCACAAGGTGGCAGGCCAATACCGCCCCAGGTAATGCCCCCGGGGCGAGTTATAGGCCCGAGCGAAGCAAGGGCCTTAACGGTGCCCCAGGGGCATTACCTCGGGCGGTATTGGCCCGCCACCCCGTGGCTATTGCCATTAGTGCCCCGGCCCATTAGACCGTAATTGCTGACGTTTCGGAACAGAAAAAAAAAAACGGCAAAAAAAAAGACGCCGCCATGGAAAGGGAAAAAGTAGTCCATTTTCCCTTTCCATGGCGGCCATCGGGAGCGGACGCGCTGGGAACAGAAGTGTTCCCAGCGCGTTCGCTTCCAAGACCAGAAAAAAAAGAAGGTAAGTGGGGGCAGGAGGGGATGGGGAGGAAAAAAATAACAAAAAACGTACTGCTGTCTCCGGCGGGGGACGATGGAAGCCTCCAGCCATGTGGAGGCTTGGAGCGAGTCTCCACACGGCTGGAGGTTTCCATCGTCCCCCGCCGGAGACCGGGATAGAAGGTAAGTGGGGTGGTGAGGCAGGAGGGAGGAGAGAGGAGGGAGGAGGGAGGAGATAGGAAAGGCTGGGGAAAAAAAAATCTTACCTGAGTCCCCGGCGGGGGACAAAGGAAGCCTCCAGCCATGGGGAGGCTCGGAGCGGGGATGGCCCCGCTTCGAGCCTCCTCATTGGCTGAGGGGCTGCCCCACCCCCCGCCGAGGACAAGGCGGCTGGAATCCCGGCCGAGAATCGAAGGATTCTCAGCCAGGTAATGACCCAGCGAGAGCCAATTAGAATGTTTGTTGCATTCTGATTGTCTCTCGCCGGGTACTAATGCTGATTCCATTTGTGGATCGATTAATCCCAGTCTTTGCATTCTTCACAGAAAGTTATTATCTTCCATCACGGATTTCTGATCGATGCACATGGTGTTCGATTACAAAGAAGAAATTAACAGTTTAAATACCAAATGCAACACTTTCACATGTGAACATTTTCAGAACCTATAGGCTGCCATGTTGCTCCTTATTACTGGAACTGCAAAAGGACGGATTGGTGTCTGGCGATCGTCCTGGATAATGTTTATGACAGATGTGTTGAATTACGTTTGAAGAACCTGTCAACCAGTAAACTGTACCCATGACAGGTGCACATCAGTATAATATAACTATGTAAAATGGAGAATACAAAAATATATTTCAGTACCCAATTTATAATTGTACATACACAGTACATATGTATGTTAACTTTTCATTTTAGTTACAATAAACACGTACAAAGCCTATTATTTGCATCAAATTGAACATTGATCGTCACAATGTTAATGATGTAACAAACAGCAAACTTGACATCCTCACTTGCATAAATATTATTTAAAACTTTGCTTAATTGTGCCTTGTGTTTCCATTCTCCCAATGTGACAGATGACCAACCGCTTTGAAAGACAGATCTCAGTAATAGAAACGTAACTTTCCTACTTAAGCTTTCAATAGAGTGAATCTTATGAGTTCTTTGAGGATATTTGACACATTTTGAACTTCAGATTTTTGCTGCAGTGGATTTTATGACAAATACCAATGCAACCCTTCATCCAGCGTTCACATGTCAGAGAGATTTTCGTTTTGGGAACACATGCTACAATAATGGACAATCTTAATGGTAAGCTGTGCAGTGAAAAACAGCAAAATATTTCAGGTATTCCACATATGAAAATATTTACTTCCATTTGAACGGTATCAATGCACCTGGTCGCACAACATTTACATATTATTTCAAAGATGACCCTAGGCGAGGTGCAGACAGGCCCACATTTCCCTATAGTTCAATATTGCAAGATTAATAGAGTGAGGCAGATTGTCGGCCAAAGTGGGGCACTTCTATTCTGAAATGAACAGAATTTGAATACAAAAGTAGTGGGTTAATATATAAAGACGGCACAGACAGATCTGGAAAGGGTGTGTGGGGGGGCGATTCTGTACAAGGCTGTGTGTACTGTTGCAGCCAGGGCAACACGTGCATTGATCAACAAAAACAAAAAAGAAAAAGAAAGTTGACATCACTAAAATTCCAGAATGCCGGTAATGAGTGCAGTCTAGAAAGGCTTACTGGCTTCTGTGTATATTGATTCCAACAATCATAGTGATTTCTGCATTGATGCATGCACTCCTGGTTGTCGTCCACACGTGGTCCTCCACAATAAGATGTGAATGTGCAATCGCAGAAGGTGCATGTTCATAGTGCATATTGGCAAGACGTTTTCCTTTCTCTCGTTATTTCAATATTGCCTAACACTGTGGCACATAAAACTTTGGTCTATTGCTATCTGAAGCCACTTATGATTCATACTTTCCATCGAGTTTAGACTTCATCTATTTTTCTAAAAGTGTTTATTTATTGGTTATTTGTAAAGTGCCTATACAGAAAATTGCATTTCAAGGTGCCACAAGATAAAAAAGGGGGTGAAGGGAAGAAAAAAACAATAACGGTCCTACTAGGCCTTTCATTCGATAATGCAAGATCAGTGACAAGAAGTGCAGAGAGGGATTAGGGAGGGGGAGGTTGTAGGTCGGGACAGAAGGAAAAATGCTATAGTGGGATGGAGGTTGCGGGACAAGAGGAGGTATACAAGTGCAGGGGGGAAAGGAGTGAAAGAAAAAAGGCAATGGGGCTAGCAAGTGCTAAGGGGAGGCCAGGTGGTCAAGTGCCAGGGGAAGCTGGGAGGAAGGACCTCATCTGAAGCACAAGGATGGGGGAACCAGGATTTGCAGGGAGGCACACCCCACCAGGCTTGTCAGGGGAACGAGGGCCAGATGGGCAAGCACAGGTTGTGGGGGGGGTGGCAGGATACAGGGTACTGGGATATACTGGGCAATGCACGTCTGGTGGCCTGTGGAGCTCGGAAGGGTGCAGGTAGCTGGTCAATGCGACAGAGGGGGCATTAGAAGGGGGGAATGAAGAAGAGAAAAGTTGGGTCTTGAAAATCTTCTGGAACTTAAGGAGATCAGACAGAAGCCTGAGAGGGGAAGGGAGGCCAATATAGATGGTTGCTCCTCCTGAGGAAAGAGATCTATCCCACACTCTCTGAGATTTGCAGCTAGATGACCGAAGGTATCTAAGAGGGAGGTATTTAGGTGAAGAGTCAATGTAGCGGGGCCCTGGCCCCAGAAAGACTTATGGGTGATGCAGAGAGTATTGAACATGATCCTTATAGCCATTGTGAGCCAATGGAGATATTTCTGGGCTTGAGAGATGCTGTCCCTGGGCTTGAGGCCAAGGAAAAGTCTTCCAGACCTGTTCTGGATTAGTTGAAGGGTGCGAAGGAAGGATTTAGGCAGATTGAGGAAGAGGCTGCTGCAGTAGTCCAACCTGGAGAGGACCAGAGCTCTGGAGAGATTGGGTTTCTGTATACCTGCTGCTCCAATTGTCTGCTTAGATTCTCTTGTGAGCTCATTACAAACAGGGCTCAAAATTAGGATTGGATAAGCAGGAATTACAAGAGTGCCTGGGTATCCAGCAGTAACCGGTCACCTGAGGCTACCACTACGGAACAAGGAGCTAATTTTTAGTGTTACATTAGTTGACCTGGGGAGTCAAAAGTAACCCGTGGTAACTTTTGGTTTTAAACTCACAAGTCTCTCCTACATTTGATTTGATTTGAGTCACATACTTGAAATAATCAGATTGCAATATACATCAATTATATTGATGGTAATTCATACAAAAATCAAATAAAAATAGAAATGTTAAGACCTATCTAGTGACATTACTTCACAAAGAGTAATTAATAAAAAAATAAATGATTTAACATTTACATCTCAAGTGACATACTATTCCATTTATAATACAATGAAAACAGTTTCCAAACACTGTGCACAAGCTTAAAACTGGCTTTGTTAAATATTGTGAAGAGACACACACATCATTTAAACCTTTCAACAAATTCAAGTTTGGGGGGGCAAACCTCTTTTGCAATGTTCCTTGGCATAGATTGGGCCAGCGCATTCAATGTCAGATCTTTCACAAATTCAAAAATCCAACTGCTGGAAGATTGGCTTTGTCATCCACTGTTTGCTTCTTTTGGTAAACTCCTAGTTGTAATGAGGCATCGCAAACATTCCTGCCGTTTTTACTGTTCCCTTCCAACATTCTAGCTGTGTGCAAGTACAGCCAGCATTGTTCGGACCTCCATACTGTCTACTGCAAAATGCAACCTTTTAGCCCTGTACCTCAGGCACATATTATGGAACACCTCCAAATCTCCAGCGTGGCAGAACTCAGAGAGTCCACTAATGTCCCTTGAAAGTGTTTTGTCATACACAATCTTCTCAAGTGCTGTGTGAGGAGGGGTGCTGGGAACCAACCACCCTTTCTTACGCTCCTGCTCCTTGTTCAATTGTCCATGTGCACATTCATGTAAATGTTCATTTTCTTTCTGTTAGAACAATGGTGCATCAATGAATGCCATTTTTCAAGCAGAATATCTAAAGATCCACAAGTTTTGAGCTCCACAAAAGATGGCTGCTGATAGACAGTGACCAATTTAAAATGTTTTCTGTAGTCTTTTATTCCCGAGTTTATAGTATGGGGTAAAGGGACTCTCTTTTTTGTTTATGGGTTGCCTGTGTCATGAGGGTTCTTTACAGTAGATATAGAAAAAGGAAACAGGCTACCCCTCCTTTTCAACACTTACAGGTATGCTATACACCACATTCAACAGACTGCCTAATTAGTCTGTATTTGACATTTAGTAGATCACCACTGTTTAATTTTTCAAACACATTTTTATTTATCACACATATTAAAAATGAGCCTAATCAACACTGTTGACATTTTTATATGTAACGCCAAGTTGTAAATCAGTTTTCTTGGTACCCACATTAACTCATCATATTATATAATCATATAATGTTCTTGTGGGATGCTAAATACACAGTGAGTGGGTTAGTAGTTTAGGTGACTTATAGTGTATGTAGCTCTCATTACAATACACATATCAAGTCAACAATAAAGATGTAACATAAAGAAATACATGCAAAAGATCATTAATTTTAACAAAGAGGCCTGCAAGCCAGTTTGTATCAAACGCTTATATTATACATAACATTAACCAATATGTTATGAGTTGAACTTGAATACATATTTTGTATAGTCGTATCTAAAGAGGTATTCTAAAAATATTACTTGAAAGGTGAGTGAGGTTGCTGTTGACTCCGCAATAGTGGTCGATGGAGCATCGCAGTCCTTTAATCGATGTATATATTCATACCATTGTTCAATAGAAAATAGACATTGGTATTATAATTTAGACCACATCAAAAACAATTAAAACATGTTTGTGTGCAAGTTGCTTGGCCTCAACTTTAGGATGTTGGACGTGTCTGTGGTTACCCCCATGGTAATGTTCTGTAATTTTATCAGTGTGGTCTACGTAAAGACAGACATGGTATTTTTTTTTAAATGACCTAATTTTAAATGACGCGATGTGAGTATGTGTTTGGAAAGGCTCCCATTCCACTGAACTATTCAAGTATCTCTAAAGTAGGGCTACAAAAAGTAATCCAAAGTTCAAAATGTAAAAACCACAATCCATTGTGTCATGAAGGAAACTTGTAATAAAATGTCAATGGAAATGTACCCCAAAAACTGAAAACCGTTCATTATGTTACCTGTTCACAGATATTTCAATGTATTGAGTTTTCATTTTTAAGACATATTATACAGGCACATTTAGAAAATGTTAAAATACATTTAAAAAATCAGTGTCCACTACTCACCTGGCTTAACATGTGCTGAAATGCTGTTGAAACTGCATTGGGAAGTAATTTGCGAAGGAGTCCGGGGCAACGCTTTTTAGTGTACTGTGATTGTTCGTACATAACTTCTGAGAAGTGCATGCTGCAGACGCTGAATCGATTATCCCTCACGTCATCCAAGACATCCATGGCCCTGCTTTCAATGTCGGACACTGGAAATCCACAGCAAAAGAGCCATTTTCTTTTAAATTTAAATCCTTTGGAAATAGATGCAGCATTGTACTCTGTATTTTTGGCATGGATGTGATTAGTGCAGCCCAAAACAATATATGAAGGCATTTTTGGATTGTCCCGATGATCTGTTAAAGAAATATGAAGACACATTTTAATATTAAAAAAGTAGCACAGTATCACAGTGAGTAAATGAAACATCATATTGATTTGACAATAAAAAAAAATGTGCTTTATCAAAAATGACATCTAAAGCAAGCATGCACTATGAAAGATTACATTTGGAAACAATACTGTGCAATGTTATGGTTAAAATGCCCAACTACCTCTAAATGTGTTCCCAAAAATATTAATCAAAAGTACTCACAGTAAGTAGGGATCACCGAGGTCACAACTAGAATGAGGATACCGGTGGGACAGAAGACACTGACTGTAAGTAAAGGACAAGGATTGGTTGTAAAAACCCTATACAAAGGGCTGGTTGGGTAAAAGGCATGTTGTCAAATAGATGTTGCACAACAAGCAAATGGAATATCATTCCATCTTACCTTTGCAATTAAGAACAACTGTCAGGTTCTGTGGCTGGACATTGTGGAGGTGCAGCTCCAGGAAGACCAGCGTGTCGCTTGTGCTGGAGGATCGTAATGAGCTGGGTTTGATGGTGCGGCATAAATACAACCGGCACAGGATGCCACGAAGGTGACGTCATATACATGAAGTGAAGTAAAGCACATGATAAAAGTAATGTGTGGAGGGCATCAAGGGAAGCTGCCATGTCATCGCCATGACGATGCCTGCGTGATGTCGCAAACCTGTAGAAGGGAAGCTGGCATGGCATGTGATGGGCTTAAGGCCAGCGAACCTCAAGGTTGATGGTAGGTATTTGTGTCCCCAAGAGGGCGAAGGAAACCTCTGGGCAGAGTGACACATCTGATGGTACGGAGCCATCAGGTGTGTAAAAGTAGAAAAAAAATAATCATAGAAATAAACATGGACAGGTCCGTGAAGGAGGAAACAGGACGCTTGCGCAAGAGCAATCCCCTGGCTCAACAAAGACCCATAGAAGTTGGGAGCTGTGATTGCGCCCCGTGGGCATGCTGTGATGATCCAGGCAAAGCTAAAGTGTGCATGCTGCAAAGGCTTGGTCTTGGGAGAGCTATAGGGTGCATGCAGGCGCACAGATGAAAAGTCACCTGGAGCTGATCCTAAATGCGGGGGGATGCAAATGAAAACAGAACAGCCCAACAGTCCACATCTGATCACAGATGCAGTGCACGCCGAGAGGACAGTACACTGTCAAAGCTAAATAAGGGCTGTGTAATTAGGAATAGAGGGCAGGAAAAAATTGGTCTTCGTATAGAGAGAGAAGAACTGAGATTAAGCTCAAAGTAATCAGAGGAAAGGAAGAGCAATGATGTGCCAACCAAGAGGCAGGTGGGGTGCTGAGGTGAACAAGTGGCACAATGCATGTGCATGTGGAATAATTAAAGGCCCAATGGGTGCCATTCTTCCTGCTGATTCAAGCCAGAGTGGTAGCTATCTAGCTGGTAAAGTCAAAATTGTAAATTTCTGGCCAGTGGTAGTTTAGTCTGTGGTGTATTTCCCTTTAATTTTGTCAATTACCCACCATTTGATATTTTCGTGGTGGCCCATAGAGACAAAGTGTTCCACTAGTGGTGCAGAAATGGCTTTTGTCCTGATTTTGGACTGGTGTTCCAAAATCCTCACCTTTATCTGTCTGGTGATTTTTCCAACATATATCTTACTGCAGGGACACAGAATGCCATAAATAGCATTGGTGCCTTTGCATACTTGCATTGAGTTTACTTGTTGTGGGAGTTGGCGCTGTTGCACTGTGTTCTTGGATCACTGTACTATGTGATGAATCCTGTGGAGTCATCACTAATCCCAAGCCTGATATCTCCTCCCATGTGGCCAGGGGACGGCCCCCTGACCCTGGGGGTGGTATTATGAGGGAGGATCACATGAGAGGAAATGGCTGTCAGGGACATGTCATGACCCCATCAGGAGAGATGCTGTATGCTCTTCTTCCATGTAAAGAAGATCCTATAATCCCTGGTTTCTTGATGGCATATTGTCAGTATACCAAGCCATTCAATTCTACAACTCAAAGACCTCTTCTTGCCAGACACCTTAAGCAGGATAACATTCACACTTCATGGGCAAATAATATTCACATAACATCTTCTATGTCTGACCATTTTGACATGAATACAAATCCAAAGCATTATAGCTTTACATATTCTCAATCTCCAATTGACTCCATGTCCCGTAACACCTATGGTACTGGGACGCACACCAAGCCGAATTTGCATACTAGATGTTGGAGTACCAGACAGCTGTGCAGGACATTTAAAAATGATGTGCCTTTAAAAATGTAGAGCAGAATGAGAGGAGAGATGCAGAGCAGTCGCATCGGGAAGTAGAACGGGAGGCAGACAAATGCGAGCAAGCGACATTAAAGGAGGCAGGCGCTTCCTACGGGAGTGAAGAGAGGCTGTGAATGCCATAGTGGGTGCAGAAGTGGGACCACTGAAGAGCCGGCAACAAGGAGAAGGCTGTCAGGAGCACGGTCATGCTACAGAGCCACCATCCAACCCGCAAGTAAGAGAGAAGCTGATGAGAAGACTGAAGAAGTGTCTGCAGTCCGAGGAACACTTTCCCACCAAATAAACATCATGGCAGCGGTACGCCAAGGGTAGGGAACACGAGGAAACACCAATGAGTCTGCCCTGGACTATTGGGAGGCCCAGGGCACCCGAACAGGCGTACAAGCTTTTTCAATACCCACCAAATAACACTGAAAGACTACGTTTACACAAGTCTCCATATAAGGGATGCCAGAAAAGTTGGAGTAAATGTTGTCAAAAGCAAATGAACATTTCTAATGAAGTAATTGAAAGGCAGAATCTGTACAACTCTTCATATATGAACGGTCACTATGGGAATATTGGAACAAACATTGGCACAAGCCAATGAACATCACTAATGAAATTAACAAGCAAACCTTGAACACTGAACAAGCTTCCATATATGGAATGCCAATGTGGGGAAAGTTGGAACAAGTAATAAATGAAACCAATTGAGCATAAAACAGTGAAAGAGTAAGAACTGTGTTATGCTCAATAGAGAAAGAGAATTAAAAGGTTGTAAGAAGACCTGGTGAAGGTGTTGCATCAGGCAGTGAGCCTTTTTTGGGAAAAGGATACCTGGCAGGAGAGTACACCAGGGTTCTATCAAGCCCAGAAGGAAAATTAGTCTACGAAGACCTGCTGAAAGTGTTGCATCGGTCAGCGAGTCTTTGGATACATGGCAGGCGAGTGTACTAGAGATATACTAAGCCTAGAGAGGAGGATACCTGACGGAGTAGTACACCAAATGATTCAGCCAAACTATATGAAGGAAGAAAACACATTGTAAAGAGAATTCCTGCCAGGGGAGTATACCAGGAAATACACATCAATTAGTTGCTAAGTGGAAGAGACAATTTTCGGCAATCCACACAAAAAGAAAATTGCTTTGAAAAGATATTCTTTGTCAGTATTAAGAAAGTGTTGTACATGAGACACATTTTCAGTACCCTTGGGGAGCCATTGTTTGGGAAGGATAATGTGTTCATTATCCCTAAGGAAATGCCAAAACAATATTACTTATGTTCCCAAGAGATACTTTACCATCCATAAAGTATCATATGTTTGGAAGAGACACTTTCATCTTTGAGGCAGTGTTATATGAAAGACACATTTCTAAAACGAACTATTGTGTGAACTAAATCTTCTAATAGTCTACCTGAAACAATTCAGGGGAAGGGAATCCACTCCCGGATATAATGATTGTTCTTTTGGATTTACATACTTAAAACGAGAGACATTAACATTGGACATTTTGTTGTTCATTTTTAGTGTGAGGGTCAGATACATTTTGGACACAAGCACAGTTTTCTTAAGTTGGACGAGGAGGCACAGACTGTTCCCTAGTTTTGATTTCGTAGGTAGGGAAACTCTCATTTCGATCGGGATAGGAAGACCTTTATCCAAACCCTTTTATTTTAATAAAATATGTAAAACATTACAACTTTGTGTACGTCTCTCATTTCTGACCACTCACAACTATGGGCCAGAAACATACACTTGCCCCCAGGATAAATGTTGCCAGTCCTCCCCTGGTAATAGGGCAAGGGGTTTATTTCTACTTCAAGGAGGGACGCTTGGGGTGGGCATTTGTTGCAGAAAGCAACTGACATTTAGTGTGAATTTAGAAGTTTATAATGTGATAAGTTGCAACCGAGTATTTATATTTCCCAACATAGTTTTAATTGAAAACTGGTGTAGGTGTCAGTTTTATTTTTTATTATTGTAGAAGAATGGGTATGTTCCTGAAGTTAGTTTGGAAAACGTTTGGTAAAGTTTAAGACAGTAGGGGTTGTCTTTGTAGTAATACCTGAGAGCTAGAAGCCATGAGTGACGTGGAAGTGGAGAAGGCTTTTAATACTACTAATAAAAGAAATGCCAGAGTATTAGCCAAAAGTCAGGATGCCATTTTCTGGGACTATGGGTAGTTATTAATTCATTTACATTTTTCTAAATCATATATGTTTGGTGTGGCTTGTCTAAGTGCTCATTGACACTAGACACTGGGACTGTCATCCTCTGGTTCATTGAGCTGGGAAGGAAGCACAGCCTTGTTATACTGTAGCATCCCCAGGCTCAAGTTATAACCGAGTGCAATGGAGTGGATGAAGAAATACAACATTTATTATTAGTGACTTGGGCAGAGATTATTTCCTTCCCTGGATCAGGTTGAGAAAGGGATGGAGCTTTACAGGCCGATTCATGGAATAATTAGCGCGGCGCAAGTGGCCCAAAACGTGTGATTCGCAGTGGAATAGCGAAAATCGCAGTGCAGTGCACGCTAATAAAGTGTGCGGCCCCCGTTGGGGCACAGGCCATCTAACGGCGTGCGCCAGGTCACAGCGAAAATCGCACAGGCCACAGCGAAAATCGCACATAGCGCGGCGCACACAACAAAAGTAGGCGGAACACGGGCCGTAACACTCGGAATGGGGAACAACTTGCCAAAATGTGGGCGTCACGGGGGAAGTACAGGGTGCAAGTGCGCGGAACGCCCACACGCTCGCCTACAACACGTATTCATGGAATCGAATAGGGCAAAAAAGCGCACGGTCAAACCAGCGCACAGGCACAAACACAAGAAAGCAGGCGGTAGCGTCTCTGCGCCTGTAATAAATGTGTGCCAAAAGGTGCGCCAACAAATAGCACCTATATACAGCTATGATGAATGGCCTATACTGTGGCCCTCCAGGACAAATGACGTGCAAAGGGGTACCCACAAACACGGACACCCGCTGCCTGAAAAATAACGTGTGCGTGTATTCCGGGGTGCGCGGGAACTTTCACACGCGATTTGGCAGGGTACGTGGATTTCAGGGGTGCGTGGGAAGTTCCACACGCGATTTGGCCGAGTACGTGCGCGGGAATTTCCACATGTGATTTGGCTGGGTACGTGGATCTCAGGGGTGCGTGGGAAGTCTCACACGCGATTTGTCAGGGTACGTGGATTGCAGGGGTGCGCGGGAAGTTCCACACGCGATTTGGCCGGGTACTTGCGCAGGAGTTTCCACACGCGACTTGGCTGGGTACGTGGATCTCAGGGGTGCGCGGGAAGTCTCACACGCGATTTGGCAGGGTACGTGGATTTCAGGGGTGCGCGGGAAGTTCCACACGCGATTTGGCCGGGTAAGTGCGCGGGAATTTCCACATGCGATTTGGCTGGGTACGTGGATCTCAGGGGTGCGCGGGAAGTTCCACACGCGATTTGGCCGGGTACGTGCGCAGGAATTTCCACACGCGACTTGGCTGGGTATGTGGATCTCAGGGGTGCGCGGGAAGTCTCACACGCGTTTTGGCAGGGTACGTGGATTTCAGGGGTGCGCGGGAAGTTCCACACGCGATTTGGCCGGGTACGTGCGCGGGAATTTCCACACGCGACTTGGCTGGGTACGTGGATCTCAGGGGTGCGCGGGAAGTCCCACACGCGATTTGGCAGGGTACGTGGACTTCAGGGGTGCGCGGGAAGTTCCACACGCGATTTGGCCGGGTACATGCGCGGGAATTTCCACACGCGATTTGGCTGGGTACATGTATTTCAGGGGTACGCGGGAAATTTTACTCGCGATTTGGCTGTGTGCTCCCAGGTATTCCCTGTACACCCTCCACGGCCCCTGCAGGCAGCCGACACCACAGGGGACTGCCCTGCACATCTGCTCATGTCACCCAGCACCCCCACCCCCCAGCAGTGTGGGGCACCCTCCACCAGGCCCCAACTCATGGCCCCTATCACCCCCACCCCCCAGCAGTGCAGGGGCACCCTCCACCAGGCCCCCACTCATGTCCCCCTGCACCCCCACCCCCCAGCAGTGTGGGGCACCCTCCACCAGGCCCCCACTCATGGCCCCTACCACCCCCACCCCCCAGCAGTGCAGGGGCAGCCTCCACCAGGCCCCCACTCATGTCTTCCACCACCCCCACCCCCCAGCAGTGCAGGGGCAGCCTAAACCAGGCCCCCACTCATGTCTCCCACCACCACCACCCCCCAGCCACCATGGGCAGCCTCCACCAGGCACCCACTCATGTCCTCTACCACTCCCCACACCCCAGCCACCATGGGCATCCCCCACCAGGCCCCCACTCATGTCCCCTATCACCCCCACCCCCCAGCAGTGCAGGGGCAGCACCACCAGTCCCCCACTCATGGCCCCTATCACCCCCACCCCCCAGCATCCAGGGGCACCCTCCACCAGGCCCCCACTCATGGCCCCTATCACCCCCACCCCCCAGCGGTGCAGGGGCAGCACCACCAGGCCCCCACTCATGGCCCCTATCACCCCCACCCCCGAGCATCCAGGGGCACCCTCCACCAGGCCCCCACTCATGGCCCCTATCAACCCGACCCCCAGCAGTGCAGGGGCACCCTCCACCAGGCCCCCACTCATGTCCCCCTGCACCCCCACCCCCCAGCATCCAGGGGCACCCTCCACCAGGCCCCCACTCATGGCCCCTATCACCCCCACCCCCAGCAGTGCAGGGGCAGCACCACCAGGCCCCCACTCATGTCCCCCTGCACCCCCACCCCCCAGCATCCAGGGGCACCCTCCACCAGGCCCCCACTCATGGCCCCTATCACCCCCACCCCCCAGCAGTGCAGGGGCAGCACCACCAGGCCCCCACTCATGGCCCCTATCACCCCCACCCCCCAGCATCCAGGGGCACCCTCCACCAGGCCCCCACTCATGTCCCCCTGCACCCCCACCCCCCAGCATCCAGGGGCACCCTCCACCAGGCCCCCACTCATGTCCCCCTGCACCCCCATCCCCCTGCATCCAGGGGCACCCTCCACCAGGCCCCCACTTATGGCCCCTATCACCCCCATCCCCCAGCAGTGCAGGGGCAGCACCACCAGGCCCCCACTCATGGCCCCTATCACCCCCACACCCCAGCATCCAGGGGCACCCTCCACCAGGCCCCC
This sequence comes from Ambystoma mexicanum, assembly GCF_040938575.1. NCBI lineage: Eukaryota > Metazoa > Chordata > Amphibia > Caudata > Ambystomatidae > Ambystoma > Ambystoma mexicanum. Next base: position 288,266,767 of record NC_090922.1, read on the forward strand.
ACTCATGGCCCCTATCACCCCCCACCCCCCAGCCACCATGGGCAGCCCTCCACCAGGCCCCCACTCATGTCCCCCTGCACCCCCACCCCCCAGCATCCAGGGGCACCCTCCACCAGGCCCCCACTCATGTCCCCCTGCACCCCCACCCCCCTGCATCCAGGGGCACCCTCCACCAGGCCCCCACTTATGGCCCCTATCTCCCCCATCCCCCAGCAGTGCAGGGGCAGCACCACCAGGCCCCCACCCATGGCCCCTATCACCTCCACACCCCAGCATCCAGGGGCACCCTCCACCAGGCCCCCACTCATGGCCCCTATCACCCCCACCCCCCAGCCACCATGGGCAGCCCCCACCAGGCCCCACTCATGTCACCCACCCACCCCCACCCCCCAGCCACCATAGGCAGCCTCCACCAGGCTCCCACCCATGTCTACCACCCCCCAGCCACCATGGGCATCCCCCACCAGGCCCCCACTCATGTCTCCCACCACCCCCACCCCCCAGCAGTGTGGGGCACCCTCCACCAGGCCCCCACCCATGTCTCCCACCACCCCCACCCCCCCACCCCCCAGCCACCATGGGCAGCCTCCACCAGGCCCCCACTCATGTCTCCCACCACCCCCACCCCCCAGCCACCATGGGCAGCCTCCACCAGGCCCCCACTCATGTCCCCTATCACCCCCACCCCCCAGCCACCATGGGCAGCCCCCATCAGGCCCCCACCCATGTCTCCCACCACCCCCACCCCCCCAGCAGTGTGGGGCACCCTCCACCAGGCCCCCACTCATGTCTCCCACCACCCCCACCCCCCCAGCAGTGTGGGGGCACCCTCCACCAGGCCCCACCCATGTCTCCCACCACCCCCAGCCACCATGGGCAGCCCCCACCAGACCCCCACTCATGTCTCCCACCGACCCCCACCCCCCAGCCACCATGGCAGGCTCCACCAGGCCCCTCCACCAGGCCCCCACTCATGACTCCCACCACCCCACCCCCCCAGCAGTGTGGGGCACCCTCCACCAGGCCCCCAGTCATGTCTCCCACCACCCCCACCCCCAGCCACCATGGGCATCCCCCACCAGGCCCCCACTCATGTCTCCCACCACCCCCACCCCCCCAGCAGTGTGGGGCACCCTCCACCAGGCCCCCACTCATGTCTCCCACCACCCCACCCCCCCAGCAGTGTGGGGCACCCTCCACCAGGCCCCCACCCATGTCTCCCACCACCCCCACCCCCCAGCCACCATGGGCATCCCCCGCCAGGCCCCCACTAATGTCTCCCACCACCCCCACCTCCACAGCAGTGTGGAGCACCCTCCACCAGGCCCCCACTCATGTCTCCCACCACCCCCACACCCCCAGCAGTGTGGGGCACCCTCCACCAGACCCCACTCATGTCTCCCACCCACCCCACCCCCCAGCCACCATGGGCACCTTCCACCAGGCCCCCACTCATGTCTCCCTGCACCCAGGTCCTCACAATCCCCAATCATGTGCGTTATGGTCAGCCTCCACAGCCAAAAGGCCCTACCAAGTAACCCATTCACCCACATGGAAATGGAAATTACATGTTACACCCCCAATGTTCATAAAGCAAATGAACCCATGTCCGTCACACACAATGGTTGCAATTGAATGGGAAAACACCCAACATGACATGCATGAAACCAATGAGATGATACCACACAGTGAAGTATGAAAACAAAATTGTATTAAAAAAAATTGAATGCAAATGAAATGAAACAAACTACAATGGCAATGAAAAAAAGATAAGCTGCATGTCCGCCCAAAAAAATCAAAACTACAAATCCAAATCCAAAAAAATGTTGTCCAAAGTCACATTAAAAATAAAATCAATCCGAGAGAGAAAAATAAATGCAAAGACCATTGCTCCATGGTGAATAAATAATTAAAAAAAAAAAAAAACAATCCAATGAAGAACTATGTACAAAACATCCAAGGGTCCATGTGCCCAACTGAACAAAGGAAACCTACAAAAAACCCTAACTAAAATGCAACTATATACAAAAAGTGGAGCAGTGTCCGTCGACTCCAAATCATAAGAAGAAACAAAGGAAACCTAACACTAAAGAACTATATACAAAGGCGGCGGGCAAGTCCAGTGGCTCACTCCGTGGTGTTCCGGGCCAGGGCATCATCAAACTCCTCGTCTATGTCCCGGAGGCGGCCCTGTTCCATGGCCCGAGGGTCCGCAGGGACGACGCCATCTGCTCCTCCAACCCCCTGCGGATTGCCTCGAGGCACTCGGCCCGCCTCAGGGCCCTCCGCATGGAGTTCTCCGCCCTGACCATCGTGAGCCGCGCCTCTTCCACCCGCCGCCACTCCGCACCTATCTGCTGGCCCAACCGCAGCCACACGGAAGACACTTCCTGTCCTGGGTCCTCCTGCCCTCCGGCCGATGCCTGCCCCTCCGATGTTGATGGCCCCGAGCCATGATGCCTCCCACGTTGACTCTGCTGCTGCCTCCGACGCAACTGCCTCTGCCAGCACGACGGCATCCAGGCTGATGGAATCCACCGACGCCGTCGTGCACGTGCCCTGCCTGATGATGCCGGCACATCCTCCATCTGCTGGGGTACAGTTGCTGGTGTGTCCACCCCTGCTGGACCTCCGACTCCCGACTGTGGCAGGGATGGGATCCCCACCGAGCTGGCTGCATTGGTCAGGGCAGGTCCACAGGGGGCCCTGTTGGCATCTGGGCCGGAAGATGGCAAGGAGAACGACCGGCGTATAGCCTCCACAGAGGAGGAGAGGGCTGCCAGATTGGCCGACACATGCAGGGAACCCCCGAACATGGAAGATCCCAATTGGGCCACGCCAGCACAGTGCTCTTCGTGATGACGTGTGTGCTCCTCCCGGGAAGCACGCATGTCATCACGAATTGCACCCATCATGTCCCTCCACAACACATGGGTCAGTCCAGGCAAAACACACACAGTAACAGGCATGGTGCATGCCATGGACATTTCCATACATGTCCAATGGACTCTTGAAACATACAATGATATGGAACTCACATGCATCATGGGTCATGCCTATCACATGCACACACTTCACCTCAGTCACATCCATCTGGCCTCATACACCCCAAACACAGCGGATACAAGGATAACTAGGCTGCCTCAGTGAATCTGTGCATTGTCACACACATGTGTCATGCATCCATGGCATTCACAAGTCACAGACACGCAGGTCAGGCACACAGACATGGCTACCATATATGTACCTGGCATCAGCACCCATCCCTCACCCCCACCCATGTCCAGGAACAGAAACTGGCATGCTCTCATGTGTAAAATCTGCATAGGGCTCCCCATGTCGCATTTAAACACATGCAACAACCATGTGGTTCACACATCACTGGTCGCACATGCATTACCATGATGTCCCTGCACACATACATGCATACATGGCCTATGTCACACATACAGGCAAGTATCAGACAACCAGCACACCGCAACATGCCCTGTCTCACACAGCAATGCTTGGCCACTTACCGCTCAACTCCAGACGGGTCTCCCTTTCAAGGATCTGGGCGTGGAGCGCTGGGCGTACGCGTTGCAGGACCCTCATCTGGATGGAACTCATGCGGCCCCGGCCCCCCTCCAGGAGGCGCCGGGCCTTCACGAGGGTCCTGGACCTAATGTCCTCCCAGCGCTTCTTGATCTGCTGGACGTCACGGGTTGCCACCCCCTCCGCGTTGATGGCAACCACACAGTCGGCCCAGATCCTCTCCCGTCCTTCCTTGCTGGCGCGGGACGATCCAAAGAGGGCATCATACTGCCCCAGGACATGCTCCACCAGGACACCAACTTCGGTGGCAGTGAATCTGGTGCCCCTCTGCCCCTCTGGCCTGGGGTTGCCACTGGTGCCAGATGTTGAAGTGCCCGACATGGCAACCCCAGAGGCAGGAGTGGGTGGGCAACTGAGTCCTGGGGCTGGGCTGTGGAGCGATGTTATCCCAGTCGGGAGTCTTCTGTTCCAGCAGGGGTGGACACAGCAACTGGACCCCTGCAGATGGCAGATGTGCAGGCACCAAATGGCAGGGCACGGTGGCAGTAGGCAGGCAGGCAGGCAGGCAGCAGCAGATGGCACGTGGGAGGCTGCTCGGGGCACTGGGGGGCAGTAATTCGGCCTTCTGGGCAGGAGCGTGGTCTTCCGTGTGTTTTCGCGTGGCCAGCTTGATACGGAGTGATTTGGCACGTGAAAATCCTGCACGTCAGCGTGAAATTCAAGGAAAGGTCCTTAGCGCGTAAGCGCGTCAGCACGCATACGCGTTTCTATTGGACCAAAGGCCCTCAGCGCGTAAGCGCGTCTGTGACGTGACCCGCACGGGTGTTTCCCTCATAGCACGTGATGACGGAGCACACATGGAAACACTGCACATCAGAGTGTCATTGCGTGTAATTGGAGAAAAGTGCGCGTACACGCGATTGGCCTATGTACGTGTATTTCAGGTGTGCGCGGGCACTTACACACGCGAGTACATCAGCGCACGTGCATTCCGGGGTGCGAGGAAATTTCCACACGCTATTGGCCTGGGTACTGGATTTCAGGGGTGGCGGGAAGTTTCACACGCTCGCCTACAACACGCGCAAAGAAACACGTACGCCAGTAGGAAGCAGGCATACGTCGACCCGCGACGCATAAATTTGCGCGCAAAAAACTAACAAGCTCAGACGCCAGGATGAATATACCGTTCCTAGCAGCAGTGGCCGTGGGCTACCAAAGGAGGAGGAGGAGGATAGTCAGGGCCAGAATTTTCACACCCAGAACCAGCCTTTTCAGGATGCCTGATGACCAGGTGTATGGGAGGTACAGGTTTCCACCACACATAATACTGGACCTGGTGAGTGAGTGGGAGGATGACCTCACATCACCCACCCTGTGCTCCCAAGCACTCAGCCCCCTGGAGAAGGTCCTCAATGTACTGCACTTCTTAGCCACTGGATCATTTCAGCGGACAAGTGCCATAGTGGGTGGGGTGTCACAGGCCACACATTCACGCTGCCTACACCAGGTCTTGAACATCATCACTGCACGCCCATCAGTCCGCAGGCACATATACCTGCCCAGAACACCTGCAGAAAGGCATGCTGCCGCCCTGGATTTTTACGGTGTGGCACGATTCCCCAAAGTGCTAGGTGCCATTGACTGCACCCATGTGGCTCTACGTCCCCCCAGGGCATCTGAGCACATCTATAGGAACCGCAAGCACTGGCATTCCATCAACGTGCAGGTAGTATGTAATGCCAAGGGAATCAACACCTCAGTATATGCCAACTATCCCGGGTCCACCCACGACAGCTTCATTTACCGAATGTCCATCCTAAGCCGGGACCTAGAAGCTGGGCGGCATGGCGATGCATGGCTGCTTGGTGAGTATGAATGCCACTGCACATGCATGCATGTCAGATACTGAGCAAGGTCACAACCCCACCAATGATACCCATCACCACCTCCACAGGGGACAGTGCCTACCCTCTCAGCCCCCACATGATGACGCCAATTTGGAACCCCACCACGCCACCCAAGGTAAGATATAACACAGCCCACATTACAACCTGGGGCATAGTGGAGCGCACATTCGGAGTGCTTAAGTCATGCTTTCGCTCCCTTGACCGTTCTGGCGGGCAGCTGTTATACGCTCCCCCAGTAGTGTGCAGGATCATAGTGGCAGCATGTGTCCTGCACAACGTTGCAACACGCCGGGGCCTGGCCGTGGACATGGTGGTGCCCCCACATCCCCAACCACATGCACGCCCGCTGCGCATGGGAGGGGAAAGGGTACGGGGGGAGGCAGCCCGTACACAGCTAGTGGCTAATTACTTCACATAGAAATCACACCCCTGTGGAGTGCACACTGCCCTGGCACATACCATCTGACAATCAATGATGACTCAACCTGACACTGATCCTGAATGTCTGGAGAATCAACCGTCTGTCATGATGCCTACCTCTAAGGAGCCAGGCCGGGCCCAGCAACCCCAGAGGAGGACATCATTTTCCCCAGGGAAGTCTCAGCGGGCCCAAGTCGGGGCCCTTTGGACTCAGTCCTGGCGCCTTAGGCGCCAGGCTCATAGCGGACCCCAGTCCTGGCGCCTTAGGCGCCAGGCTCATAGAAGAGGATATGTGTTTAAGTGCTTGGGTGCACACTTACCTGATGCAGACCTTGCTGCTTCATCCAGGCCCTCTTGAGGCCTGAATGGGACTACTTTACCTGTAGGACTACTTCACCACCCGGGTGTGGTCGGGGAAGGATACATACATGATTGGTGGAAGGATACATACCTGGAACTTCTTCCAAGGCTATTTAAACCCCACCCAAACAGCCACACGTGCTTCGCGTTGTTCTGCACCTAGCAGCTGGACGCTCACCGTGTCAGCTCCTGCATCCTGACTTCAGCCACGCCTGCCAGCACCCTGGAACACCTGCAAGGGGAGAAAGGAAGAGAATAGGAGAAGAAAAGCCCTTACCTGCTAAATCTGCATCCCGGAGTTATTTCTCCAACGGCCCTGAAAAGGAAGACATCATTTTAAAGGCATTTCGTTTCGATCGCTGCAGCGCTGCATTTTATTCACCTTTGCAAGGCGCTTCCATCTTCAGCAGCGATCTTCCGGATTCAGCTACGCCCCGGCGCCTAGAGGAAAAAAGACAAGAACAAAGGTGAGAGGGAGAAAAGGAATAAGGAAAGCTCAGTTTCCTTTTAAGTCTTACCTGTTGGATTATTCCCACTGCCTTTCGGGTCCTGCCGCTTCCTGACATCTCCGGACCCCGGCCCCTATGGGGAAAAAAGACAAAGACATTGAATGAGCAAATGCAAAGACATTTCCTGAGCGCTCATCCAGAACTGTTTCACTTCGGGTCGGCGCCATATCTCCGGCACTCCGAACCCCGGCCCCTAAGGGGAAAAAGACATAAGCATTAGCGCTTGCTGCACTTAGACAACGAACATTATTATTAAGCTTGAACTTTTGAACAGAACTTTTACAGCGCCTTACCTGAACAGTTAAGCTTACCTGAACTCCCATCAATCCTCAATCCAGTGAAGTAACTGGGTTTCAACGCGCCCCTGCATCAGAAGCAGGATGGAGAGCTGATCCTTCCAAACCCTAAGGTGAGGCTTCACGGGGAATCGTGGAGGAGGTATCGTGGAGGGTTGGAAGGAAGTGGGAGGCTTGAGCATTGTTCCACAGTTGGTAATACTCCCTTTTCACGCACAGGAGGGTATCCAACGAGCCAGGGAAGCCAGAATAGAGGGGCCCTTCCTGTCCATCTTCAGAGTTCTGCGCCTTCGACGCCGCGCCTCTGTGGGAACCATGTGAGCGTTACAGAACGCGAAGCCTTACCACAATTTCCCACCTGGGCGCTATGGAGACTTCCGAGACAGATCAGCTGGCCCATCTTTTAGGGGAATTACGGGCAGAAGTGCACTCAGCCCGCCAGGAGACTAATGCTCTCAGAAGGGAACTAATCCTATCCAAGGAAAGAACTGATGATCTGGCCAAAAGGCTATTGCATGGCCAGGCAGAGCACACTCCTTTACCTGTTTCCGGAGATATTTCTACAACAATGGGTTCGAATAGCCCGGTACAAATCAATCTACCTGGACACATGCCTTTGGCCCCGCCGGAACGTTTTGCGGGGGATCCCAAGAAATATGCCGTTTTTATGAACCAATGCCGTTTACACTTTTTATGCAGGCCCGGGGCCTTCCCCAACGACCAGACCAAAGTAGCCTTTGTACTATCTTACCTCAGTGGCTGTGCTGCCGATTGGTCTATTCCATTGGTAAATCAGGATGATCCCATTCTGCGGGATTTCCAGGGCTTCCAGGCCAGCATGGAAAGATTGTTCGCTCGACACTCGCAGGGACAGGCCCTTGACAACGAACTGCTATCCTTACGACAAGGTAATCAGGATCTTTTGTCCTATATTGCCACCTTTAATAGACTAGTTGTGGAAACCGGATGGCCTGAAAATAAAAGGATCACATTGTTTCATCGAGGCCTGCGCGGAGAGCTTAAAGATGTTATAGCTCAGATAGTAGATCCACCCCAGGCCTGCGCAGACTACATAGACTTAGTGGTTCAACTTGATCACAGACTTCAAAATAGAAAAGCAGATCGGCTCAAGTATGAAACCAGAGTACCTATCAAGACCCACGTTAACTCCAAGAGTACTGACGTTTCCGAACCTATGCAAATTGGTAGTGTTAAAGGACCATTAACGCAGAAGGAACGAGAGAGAAGGCGACAAATGCAACTTTGTCTGTATTGCGGAACTTCCGGTCACTTTCTTCAAAGTTGTCCAGTTAAACCTCCCAAGAAGGTGGTTGGAGCCACTGATAACGAGTTATTGACACCTGGTTCGGGAAACGACCTAGCCCGACAAGCGTAGGGGTCCACTTGCCGAGCTTGAAAACAAACTCTTTGACCTCGCATTTTGTCATGCCAATGGTGCTTGTGAACCCAAAACAGCCTCAGCAGTTGCATGCTATAAAAGCATACATAGACAGTGGAGCTATTGGAAATTACATAGACCGTGAATTGGCTTCCAGGATTAAGCTTCCTCTCCGCCCGAAAGTAACCCAAGATGTAATTACTACAGTTGATGGAACCGAAATAGCCTCAGGGCCTGTAACGCATTCCACAGTTGAAATCACTCTGGTGGGTCAGGACGGACATCGGGAAGCAATCGTGTTTGATGTGATCAAGGCCCCACAATTTCAAGTACTTCTTGGAATCCCTTGGTTAGAAACACATAATCCGAGAATAGACTGGCGAGCAAAGAAGATAACTTTTCCTGATTGTGAACCAACCTGTTACCCAAGGAATCCAGCTATGGGTCTAGCCTCTGTAACTTCCACCCCTGTACAGCTACCATCTGGATACCAAGAATTCCAAGACGTTTTTCAGAAAGAGCAGGCTAACACCTTACCTCCCCATCGATCTTACGATTGCCAAATCGACTTGGTACCCAATGCACAACTACCTTGTAGGAGGATTTATGCTCTTACTGAACCTGAGAACCTGCATTTGCGCCAGTATTTGGATCAATACCTGGCCAATGGCTTCATTCGCCCATCAAAGTCACCAGTCTCTTCCGCTTTGTTCTTCGTACCTAAAAAGGAAGGAGACCTTAGGGCCTGTATTGACTACCGCGCCCTAAATCAGATAACGATTAAGAATCGTTACCCTTTGCCCCTGATACCTGAGCTTATCGACCAAGTAAAAGATGCTCGTGTGTACACCAAGCTAGATCTCCGAGGAGCTTACCACCTGGTACGTATAAAAGAGGGCGACGAGTGGAAGACTGCATTCCGCACCAAATTTGGGCTCTTCGAATATCAAGTAATGCCCTTCGGTTTGTGCAACGCACCTGCCGCCTTTCAGTACTTCATGAATGATGTTCTTCGGGAACTTATCGATGTTTGTGTCATCGTTTATATTGACGACATCCTGGTGTATTCCTCCTCAGAATCTGATCACAGAAACCATGTTAGGGCAGTTCTTGAGAAATTGCGCCAGCACAAATTATTTGCCAAGCTCGAAAAATGCGTTTTTCATACCACAGAAGTGGAGTTTCTCGGATTCATCCTGACACCTCAAGGAATCCGAATGGACTCGCGGAAAGTGGATGCCATTCTCAAATGGCCATCTCCTAGCTCTGTGAAGGGAGTGCAAAGCATGCTTGGCTTTGCCAATTTCTATCGAAGGTTCATCCCGGAATTTTCTCGAACTGTTCAACCCATCACAGCTCTCCTAAAGAAAAATAAATGCTTTGAATGGACTCTTGAGGCTGAACAAGCCTTTCAGGACCTGAAAACCAAATTCACCTCTGCACCTGTATTGAAGCACCCGCGCCCAGATCTCCCTTACATCGTGGAAACCGATGCATCCAGTTCGGCCATGGGAGCTGTCCTGTCGCAAAGAGACCCAGAAACTAACCAACTACACCCTGTAGCCTTTTGGTCCAGAAAATTCTCTCCACCTGAACTCAATTACGCAATTACCGACAAAGAACTACTGACTATTAAATCAGCTTTCAAGGCTTGGCGTCACTATCTTCTCGGTGCAAGACACACCATCACCGTAATTACGGACCACAGAAATTTGCAGTATTTAAAGACGGCCAAAGCTCAATCTTCGCGACAACTCCGATGGGCTTTATTCTTTGCGGAATTTGATTTTGTAATTACCTATCGCCCTGGCTGCAAGAATGGTAAGGCAGATGCCTTATCCCGGATAGGCATGGAAGAACCCAATTCGAGTTTAGAACCTGTGCCAATCATACCGGAACAAAGAATTCTGGGCTTGACTTCATTGCAAACCATTGAGGACATCCAAGCTCAAGTAAAACAGCTTTTTGACTCTTCTGCCTTACTGGAATGGAGTCAAAAGGGTCCTCACTACACCGTTAAGGATGATTTACCCTACTTCCAAGAGCGGTTATTTCTGCCAAGTAAAGAATTGCAGGGACTTGTCATTACCCGTCATCATGAATCATTAATGGAAGGACACCCCGGTATCGCGAAAACAGAAGAAAAGATCAAACGCCACTTCTGGTGGCCTTCTTGGAGAAAAGACATAAAGTCATTTGTGTTGTCTTGCGGAATCTGTGCCCAAAATAAGAGTCAAAAGCAAAGGCCAGCCGGCCTACTTCGACCTTTGGACATTCCACCAGCACCTTGGCACACCTTGTCAATGGACTTTATAACTGACCTGCCTCCTTGTGGTGGTTACAACACGATTCTCGTAATAGTGGATCTATTCTCCAAAATGGCCCATTTTATCCCTTTAAAAGGATTGCCGTCAGCTTCCACCTTGGCCAAGGAATTTATGGAAAATATAGTGCGGTTACATGGTTTCCCTTCCATATTAGTCTCAGACCGTGGAAGTCAATTTATCTCCCACTTTTGGAAGAAATGTTGCCAACTAGCACAAATAGACGTGCGGTTATCCACCAGCCACCACCCCCAGACCGACGGACAAACCGAGAGAACCAATCAGACTCTCGAGCAATATCTGCGGTGCATGTTACACCAATCCGAGTTAAATTGGAAAGACATCCTTTGGATTGCAGAATATGCATACAACAATTCAGTGCATTCTGGAACCGGACAGACTCCTTTTTATACCCTGTATGGTCACCATCCTCGGACCTCTGACCTAGATCCACCTCTGACCCTGGAGATGCCTGCAGTAAATCACCTACATTCCACAATAACCCAAGCCTTCAAAGAAGCTACAACCCACTTACAGCAAGCCAAGAAAAAGTATAAAGAAAACGCTGATTTGCACCGAAGTAAAACTCCTCCTTACCAAGTAGGAGATCAGGTATGGCTAGCAACTAAACATCTACCCCTCAAGGGTCAGCGAACTTTTAATCCCAGATTCATTGGGCCTTACCCCATCAAAGCTATTATCAACCCAGTGGCCTTTAAACTCGATTTACCATCCAACATGCGGATTCATCCCGTTTTTCACGCATCTCTTTTAAAACCAGTACAACCTGGAACCAGACTGTCTGAGCCCCCAGGCCCTGTCCAAATTGATGGAGAATTAGAATTCGAAGTGAAAGACATTTTAGATTCCAAGATAGTTAAGTCGAAACTCTTCTATCTTGTTGATTGGAAAGGATATGGACCTCAGGAAAGATCTTGGGAACCCAGTAACTATGTTCACGCACCACGATTAGTTCAAAGATTCCATCGAAGATTCCCGCACAAACCAAAACCCCCGGAGGAAAAGACCTTGGGAGGGGCCTTGAGGGGGGGTACTGTCATGATGCCTACCTCTAAGGAGCCAGGCCGGGCCCAGCAACCCCAGAGGCAGACATCATTTTCCCCAGGGAAGTCTCAGCGGGCCCAAGTCGGGGCCCTTTGGACTCAGTCTTGGCGCCTTAGGCGCCAGGCTCATAGCGGACCCCAGTCCTGGCGCCTTAGGCGCCAGGCTCATAGAAGAGGATATGTGTGCTTGGGTGCACACTTACCTGATGCAGACCTTGCTGCTTCATCCAGGCCCTCTTGAGGCCTGAATGGGACTACTTTACCTGTAGGACTACTTCACCACCCGGGTGTGGTCGGGGAAGGATACATACATGATTGGTGGAAGGATACATACCTGGAACTTCTTCCAAGGCTATTTAAACCCCACCCAAACAGCCACACGTGCTTCGCGTTGTTCTGCACCTAGCAGCTGGACGCTCACCGTGTCAGCTCCTGCATCCTGACTTCAGCCACGCCTGCCAGCACCCTGGAACACCTGCAAGGGGAGAAAGGAAGAGAATAGGAGAAGAAAAGCCCTTACCTGCTAAATCTGCATCCCGGAGTTATTTCTCCAACGGCCCTGAAAAGGAAGACATCATTTTAAAGGCATTTCGTTTCGATCGCTGCAGCGCTGCATTTTATTCACCTTTGCAAGGCGCTTCCATCTTCAGCAGCGATCTTCCGGATTCAGCTACGCCCCGGCGCCTAGAGGAAAAAAGACAAGAACAAAGGTGAGAGGGAGAAAAGGAATAAGGAAAGCTCAGTTTCCTTTTAAGTCTTACCTGTTGGATTATTCCCACTGCCTTTCGGGTCCTGCCGCTTCCTGGCATCTCCGGACCCCGGCCCCTATGGGGAAAAAAGACAAAGACATTGAATGAGCAAATGCAAAGACATTTCCTGAGCGCTCATCCAGAACTGTTTCACTTCGGGTCGGCGCCATATCTCCGGCACTCCGAACCCCGGCCCCTAAGGGGAAAAAGACATAAGCATTAGCGCTTGCTGCAATTAGACAACGAACATTATTATTAAGCTTGAACTTTTGAACAGAACTTTTACAGCGCCTTACCTGAACAGTCAAGCTTACCTGAACTCCCATCAATCCTCAATCCAGTGAAGTAACTGGGTTTCAACGCGCCCCTGCATCAGAAGCAGGATGGAGAGCTGATCCTTCCAAACCCTAAGGTGAGGCTTCACGGGGAATCGTGGAGGAGGTATCGTGGAGGGTTGGAAGGAAGTGGGAGGCTTGAGCATTGTTCCACAGTTGGTAATACTCCCTTTTCACGCACAGGAGGGTATCCAACGAGCCAGGGAAGCCAGAATAGAGGGGCCCTTCCTGTCCATCTTCAGAGTTCTGCGCCTTCGACGCCGCGCCTCCGTGGGAACCAGGTGAGCGTTACACCGTCAAAACCATATCAGCCTGAGATTGTTCACCTGGAAGTGTTACAATGTGTGCATCCCTACCTACACAGACACCACCAATGCAGTTTCGTGAAAAAACACATTCATGCAGCTAAAATGAATACCCACTTGCAAAATGCAACATGAGGACAGTGCCATGTCACCCAACCCATCCCCAGCACCGCCACACGACACACCGTGCCATGTCATGCTATGTGCAGGTAAAAAAAGTAATCCCCACAATATGACACAAGTGTCACAAAGTACCGTGTCCCTAATTGAAATTCGCGACACCTGAAATGCTCACAGTAATGCAGGACCAACAACACACTTGAGCAGGTATATAGCAATAACACTTATCAGCTTCTGACCCGCAAAACTACCATTAACATGACATTACGAATGTAAGGAATCAGTAGTCTCACCACCTGGAAATGCCTGCACTCCCACCACTTCCAACTGTAAAGTGTTGCCGCCATGTAGAGTTGTAGGTGCACTGCTGCCAACATGGACCCCTTCTCCAATGTAGAGGGCCTTGTGTAGACATGAGGAAAGGACCTGCAAATTAGGAGGTAGATATGGATGATGAGTTACACATCAATGCAACATGCAGTGTACAACACAACAGCAATATGCACTAGGAATGTATACAAAGTATTGACTAGACTACCCACACATGTAGTGTGAGTCCAATGTCACCATGTACGTCAATGTCACTTGGGCCCACCCTTTGCAAGCCCATGGAAACGGGAAGCAGGAGGGGTGTGTGTGACAAAAACCCAAGCATCTGAACCAAATACATGACAAGCCTGCATGTGCCCAGCCACAATGCAGCGTATGCCCATGGGAGCCACACAAGGCAACACACTGTCCCAAAAAAAAAAAAAAAAAAATGGCCATTAATGGGTCCGGGGGGGTTGGGGAGGCCACCCAGGAGGTCCCAGGACAGGGTGCACACCAAAACCCACCTGTGTGGATCTTGCGAAAAAAAACACCTCCATGGGCTCATGGCCCACACGGCTACCCTATTGTGGGAGTATCACTGCTGTCGCTATTATCACCCTGTGCAGCTGCATCCGGAGGTGGTGGCACTATGGGAGGTAGCCCACGCAAGGCCCTAGTCTGTTCCTCCATGGCTGCAAGCTTGCGGGTGTGGTAGGTCTCGTTCTGGAGGATGAGTGTGCGGAGGTCCCCATGCAACAACTCACGGGATGCCCGGACCTCCGCCCTAGTTGCCTGCATCTCAGCTGAGAGCGTACGGGTGAGACGCTCCAGCTGCTGTTCTGTCCTTCGGTTTGTTGAAGTCTCAAGCTCAACAAGAGTCGTCCTGAGGTGACGGAGTTCCAGCCTCAGGGCTTCCCTGTGGCCCTGGGACTCTATGGAGATGGCTTCCTGCACAATCGCCAGTGCCGCCCGCCTTTCCCTGTTGGACGCCAACATGTCCTCCCTGTGTGACTAGCAGATGGAGTTGGTTGCCTGCTGTAGTCGCTCCATCAGCCTTTCGGGGGGGACAATGGAAGTGGCCACCCTATCCATGGCCTGAGCCATCATCTCTGATGATGCTGCCTGTTGGGTTGCCATACCGTAAATGGATTGCTCCCATGCGGTATTGCCAGGTGGCGTACGGCCACCACGTCGGCGGGCACCACACCTGTCTGGGGCAAGGCGAACTGCGCCTTGCTGTGCCGGCACTGCCTGAGGCTGCAGGACTGCATTCCCCCTCTGATCTGCTGGCCCAGGAACAGGATCAGATGTCGCGGAGTGTGACCCTGCATCCGTAACCACCAAAGGCATAGCTGCCAACACTGACATCCCCTTTGAGGGTTCTGACCCTGGTGCAGGTGGGTGGGACAGAACAGAATCCCTCCCAGGAACACTCACCTGCGACGGCACGTAGGTCTCATCATCCGAATCAACACCTGAGTACAGCTCGGGGGAGGTGCAGCCAGAGACACCCCTTGAGAGCACGACCTGCAGCAGTTGTGGGTTCTCACCCACCACCACACCACGTCCCTCACTGGTGGTCGGTCGGCCCTCAGACCCCTCCTGGGTCTGCACCATCTCCACAACCCCAGCAGTATCAGGTGCGTCTTCCCCTGCAAAGACATAAAAGCAAACAAATGGAAACAGGCATTAGCACCATGGCACACAATGAGGGCTGAGAAGCAACAGAACCAGTACTTGATTGACACATGTCCCACATGACTAAAACCCTCCCATGCATGCACCCTCACTGCATATGAAGGGTAGGCAAATGGCACACACTGATGACACCAAGATGGAGGATGAACACATTTTCTGCATGCTGCCTGGCAGTGGCATCACACATTGGCCAGTGATTGCCAGGTGAAATACACATGCCATCACACAGATGGCATGTACCATTGCTATTGAGTGAAGATGGAGAGGAGGGCAGCACTTATTCATTCAGTCCAGTTCCCTCATGTAATAGCTTTTCTAATTCAAACAGGTCTGATTTTTCACCTGGAGCTGCCAGTCCAAAATGGTCCGATTGCACAGGGACATGTCTAAACAAATGATATCCAGGTAACAAAGTCACTCCACTTTACCATAGCCATGTCAGACATGTGACTAGAGGACTGAGAAATGCCTAGTAAAAGTGGTGGAATGCAAACAATCTGCCTGAATGAACAGAGAAAAATAAGCAACAATGTTGTGGCAAGGTGACACTTCAAGGGCAACTGGCGTGCTGTTGGGCTAGATGTCTACTGTTGGCAGAAGGGATACTGCTATGGCCAAATGCTGCTGCGCAGAATGTATTGCATGAAGCACATGGGTGACCCAAATGACTCAGGCGCACACACCCTCACCTGGCACACAAACAGAAGCCCTCACACACACACCATGCACATGGATGACACACACATGCATGTGCACTCACCGGACAATGCCTCATAATCAGGCAGATCTCCCACGCCTTGGATCTGTTCCTCCGTGACTTAGGTCCCAGCGACTGACTCATGTGGAGTAAGTTCCATGTCTTCTACTGGAGACCCACCTCCAGTCACTAGAGTTGCGGCATGACTTGAGGCCAGCTTATTCTTTGCCCTGAGCTTTAGGTCATTCCAGCGCTTATAGCAATCATTGGCTGTGCGCCTCACGATTCCAAGGGCACTTACGATGTCCGCAACGGTCTTCCAGTGTGCCTGGCATTGTGCAGGTGTGGTCTTGGATCCTGCAACAATGACCATTCCGTTATCATGTGCGGACACATACTCGACAAGTGCATTCAGTTCGGCATCCATGAAGCTGGGCTTCCTCGACGGGCCGGACTGTGTAGCCGTGTCTGGGGCATCAGCCTGTGCCGGACGAGCACTCTTCCTCTTCTGCTTGGAAGCTGGTGGTGATCCTGAGTGTCCTACGCCGCTCTGGACACTAGGGGCAGGAGCCCTGGTGGACTCTGTATCAGGAGTGTGGGATTGCACACTCAGCATGGGAGTTGGTGCAGGCATTGGCTCAAGTGTAATGGTGTCAGGGGGAATGTCAGCAGGATGGACTAGGACCGACACTGTCCTGGCTGGGTGTGTGAGAGCTGGGGTGGATGGAGCCGCAGCTGCCCCTGCAGCCTCTCCACCCTGCCTACTTGGGGGAGCAGATGACCTTGCTGCCCCTGATCCACGTGGCCTGATGACATCAACGTGCACCAGCGCAGGTGTCATAGGCCTGCTGACCTGGAAGTCAGCCATGGAGTCAGCCAGGTCTGGTGCCACAATGGGTTGGTCCAACAAGGGCTGAGCATGGATGGTGTCAGCCACATCAGCCTCAACCAGGGGGGGTGGGGGGGATTATGGGTGCCCTTGACTGGTCCTCCACACATGGGGGGACAGGGTCACCCTGCAAGTAACGACCACGTCCCCTACCGGATCCACCACGGCCACCACTTGTGGCTCGTCCACCTTTGCCACCCTCACGGATTCCATGCCTCCCAACCATGACACTGATGTTAATGTGCGTATGGGAGTGGCTGTAAACTATTGTCCTGGGCAATTGGGGGTCAAAGGGGTTGGGTACCAGATGGTAATTGTACCCTAGTGCTCTAGCAAGGCTGAATGTGACCCCTGGGGAAAGATGACGGGTCACGCAACGCACAGGAAGCCCAAAAAAGGGAGATGACGTGCACGCAACCCCTCCTAGACCACGTGTGCGGAAAAAAAAACCTGCACTACGCTGTGGCACCCAGTAATACAAGAATGAACGTATGCGTGTCACACGCAGCCTAGAATGACCTCTGAAGGGGTAGGCTACACACGGGGCAAGCACAGATGTTAGATACGAGCGTGACTCACCGTCTGCCAGGAAAAAGAGTGTGAAAAAGAAGCGCGTGTGCGCGTTGGCAACACCCCCGCCAAAAGAAGAATTGTACGCTGTCTGAGGAGACAGGACAACAGTAGAAGGGAACGCTGTTTGAGGGAACAGGCCCAGGAAAACCAGAAAAAGAGAAAAAAGAGAAAAAGCTGTCAGAGGTAACAGGGAGTACGAACTTGAAACGCCGTGAAGTAAATCGCGTGTGAAACGACAAGAAGTACAGATTTCACCCACTCGCTCTCCACGAAAAGCACGTACAAGGAAATGGTGTTCTACACGTACCTTTTATGCAGGCCCTGTACGCGCTAGGGCCATTTCCACCAATTACATGCTTTGTCACTTCCGCGTGTAGGGCCATTTCCACCAATTACACGCTTTGTCACTTCCGCGTGTAGGGCCATTTCCACCAATGACACGCTTTGTCACTTCCGCGTGTAGGGCCATTTCCACCAATTACACGCTTTGTCACTTCCGCATGTAGGGCCATTTCCACCAATTACACGCTTTGTCACTTCCGCGTGTACGCGCTAAGGCCATTTCCACCAATTACACGCTTTGACACTCGAAAGTGTCTTTCATTTTTTTAACACGCAACATTTCAAACGTGTGCCATATTCAACATGCACGTGACTTCATAGACGCGCATACGCTGGTGGCCTTTGGGCCAATGAATGTACAGACGTGTGCTGACGCGCTTATGCGCTAAGGGCCTTTCCTCGGATTACACGCAGACGTGCTGGATTTTCACGTGCAAAATCACTCCGTATCAAGATGGCCACGCGTTCACACACGGAAGACCACGCTCCTGCCTAGAAGGCCGAATTACTGCCCCCCAGAGCCCTGAGCACGCTCCCACCTGCCATCTGCTGCTGCCTGACTGCCTGCTGGCCCACGTGCCCTGCCATTTGCTGCCTGCACATCAGCCAGGGGTGCTGTTGCTGTGACCACCCCTTCTGGAACCGAAGACTCCCGACTGCTTTTCCATCGCCCCACAGCCCAGCCCGAGGACCCAGTTGCCCACCCACTCCTGCCTCTGGGGTTGCCATGTCGGGCACTGCAACATCTGGCACCAGTGGCAACCCCCGGCCCAAGAGGCAGAGGGGCACCAGCTTCACTGCCACCGAAGTTGGTGTCCTGGTGGAGCATGTCCTGGGTCAGTATGATGCCCTCTTCGGAAGGTTGCGCGCCGACAAGGAAGGACGGACTCGGATCTGGATGGACATCGTGACTGCCATCAACACGGAGGAGGTGGCAGTCCGCGACTACGGACGTGTCAGGAAGCGCTGGGAGGACTTCAGGTCCAGGACCCTCAACAAGGCCCAGCGCCTCCTGAAGGCAGCAGATGCTAAGGGGCGCCGGGGCCACTTGTCGGAAGATCAGATGAGGGTCCAGGAACGCATATCCCCAGCGCTCCACGTCCAGGTCCTTGAGAGGCAGACCCGTCTGGAGTCGAGCGGTAAGTGTACATGCATACTGATTGTGAGCTGTGCGTGTGGTGTGCCAGGAGTGTGCAGGTTGAACATGTATTTTTATGTGGGCAAGTAGGGGGGGTGTACAGGGCCGTGAGGGTGACACATGCGAGGGGTCTCATGTGTGACACATGGATGGTGCTTGTGTGTGTGGGCTTGCATGGCACAGGATGTGGAGGAATGA
Source organism: Ambystoma mexicanum (assembly GCF_040938575.1). Lineage (NCBI taxonomy): Eukaryota > Metazoa > Chordata > Amphibia > Caudata > Ambystomatidae > Ambystoma > Ambystoma mexicanum. Next base: position 288,285,936 of record NC_090922.1, read on the forward strand.
TTGTCAGGTGTGACATGGATGTCGATCGGAACACTGCAATAGTTGGCGGAGGTGTACACATGCATGCAAGTTTGGTGGTGTGGGTGCATGTGGAGTGTACTCCCTATGTTGCATGTGATGTGTGGATGACCTTTGGTTGCTCATGCTGTTGTATGTGAATGGATGGTGCTGGCTGTTGCAATATGGCTGTGGTATGGCTCATGTGTGCAAGTTGAAATGACATGTGTGTTGGGGATTGTGATGCCATGTCTGAGGTTTACCAATGCCACTCATGTATGACTGTCATGTGTGTATGAGTCCATTGGACAGTGCCCTGATGCCTGTGTTTTCTTTCTCCCTGTCTGCAGCGTCAACTGATGAAGAGGGCGGAGAAGGTGCTGTGGAGCACAGCGGCAGGGGTCACACCACCAGCCGGAGACGCAAGGCCCGGATCCCCTCCCAGGTTCTGATCTCGTCGGGGAGTGAGGAGTCCGGTGCCGTGTCCCAGGCCGCAGCTGCCAAGGGGAGGTCCAAGAGGCAGAGGTTGGAGTTGGACTCCTCGGCAGCAGAAGGGGCAGCTGGGACCCCACAGGGCCCAACGGAGGAAGATGGCACGGAGTCATCCAGGGTGGTGGGGGGTTTGGAGGAGGAGGAGGCCGTGCAAGCGACAGAGGCGGGGTCTGGAGGTGGGGATTCCACTGGTGCTAGTGGTGCAGTGCAGGATCTGGGACAGGAGGCAGCACAGACCGCCGCAGAGGTGCCTGTGTGCAATCCTGTCCCTGCTCCTGTCACTGCATCATCTTGCACCAGGGGGGATGCCTACCTCCAGACCCGTTCTCAGGGAGGGGATTGGCTTACAACACCTGGCCTTCCTCTCCCTGCGGATGTGGCTATCCTGCACCAGGTTGAGCCTGTCCAGGGTGGGGTGGCGTTGCGTCAACGGGCCATGCGAGCTGACCTGCAGTCTTTTCATGATGAGTCTGCACGTCTTCTCGCGTGGCTCGTTGACTGCGTTGACCCACTGGGACAGCTCACCAGGGCTGGATTCCTCTGTATCCTGGACCTTGTTCTGACCCCCCCTCCATGGAACCCCCTATGCCCCAGTCGTCCTCCATGCCATCTTCCCACCCATGTGTCACCTGGGTGCCCTATGGAGCTGCCTCCGACCGTGCGGCCAGGCTGGTGGACAACAGATCCCTGCCACAGTCGGGAGTCGGACGTCCAGCAGGGGTGGCCACATCAACGACTGCACCCCAGCTGGAGGAGGATGTGCAGGCACCATCGGACAGGGCACATGGACAGCAGCAGCTGCAGCAGCAGGAGGCTGTAGGTGGGAGCCACGAAAGCTCGGGGCCTTCAACATCGGAGGGGCAGGCATCGGCCGGAGGGCAGGAGGACCCTGGACGGGAAGTGTCTTCCGTGTGGCAGCGGTTGGGCCACGCCATAGATGCGGAGCGGCGGCGGGCGGAAGAGGCGCGGCTCACGATGGTCAGGGCGGAGAACTCCATGCGGAGGGCCCTGAGGCGGGCCGAGTGCCTCGAGGCAATCCGCAGGGAGTTGGAGGTGAACATGTCGGCGTCCCTGCGGACCCTCGGGGCCATGGAACAGGACCGCCTCCGGGACATAGACGAGGAGTTCGATGACTAGCCCGCCGCCATTGTATATAGTTATTTAGTGATAGGTTTCCTTTATAGTTTATTTTTATTTGGAGTCGACGGACACTGCTCCACCTTTTGTATATAGTTCCATTTTAGATAGGTTTTTTGGTAGGTTTCATTTCTTCTGTTGGGATGATGGACCCTTAATACTTTGTACATAGTTGGACTTTGGATTTGGACATTTTTTTTACTATGAATATTTTTTCCCATGGAGCAATGGTTTTCTTTTTCTTTTTTCTCTTCATTTCCTTTTTATGGAGTTGAACTTTGGAAGAATTTCTTTTGGATTATCATTTATTGATTTTAATTTGAAAAGGGACAGCCAGCTTAATTTTGTTTTTTTTTTACTTGTGTATTTTGTTTAATTTTGATTGCCATTACTGTTGTTATTAATACATTATTTGGATTTTTTCATTCTTCAATGTGTGGTTTCATCTCATTGTTTTCATGCATGTCATGATATGCGTTTTCAGGTTCACTTGCAACCATTGTGTGTGTGTGAGACACATGTGTTGATTTACATTGTTTCCATTGGAGTAGTATCATGGGCACATGTAATACTTGGCTGTGTCTTTGGGCTATGGTGGCTGGCCATGAGGCCCATGCTTTAGGATTGTCAGGGCCTGTGGGCAGGGGGACATGAGTGGGGGCCTGGTGGAGGGTGCCCCACACTGCTGGAGGGTGGGGGTGGGTGGGAGACATGAGTGGGGGCCTGGTGGAGGGTGCCCCACACTGCTGGGGGGGTGGGGGTGGTGGGAGACATGAGTGGGGGCCTGGTGGAGGGTGCCCCACACTGCTGGGGGGGTGGGGGTGGTGGGAGACATGAGTGGGGGCCTGGTGGAGGCTGCCCATGGTGGCTGGGGGGTGGGGGTGGGTGGGAGACATGAGTGGGGGCCTGGTGGGGGCTGCCCATGGTGGCTGGGGGGTGGGGGTGGTGGGGGACATGGGTGGGTGCCTGGTGGAGGGTGCCCCACACTGCTGGGGGGTGGGGGTGGTGGGAGACATGAGTGGGGGTCTGGTGGAGGGTGCCCCACACTGCTGGGGGGTAGGGGTGGTGGGAGACATGAGTGGGGGCCTGGTGGAGGCTGCCCCTGCACTGCTGGGGGGTGGGGGTGATAGGGGACATGAGTGGGGGCCTGGTGGGGGATGCCCATGGTGGCTGGGGGGTGGGGGTTGTGGGAGACATGGGTGGGGGCCTGGTGGGGGCTGCCCATGGTGGCTGGGGGGTGTGGGTGGTAGGGGACATGAGTGGGGGCCTGGTGGAGGCTGCCCATGGTGGCTGGGGGTGGGGGTGGTGGGAGACATGAGTGGGGGCCTGGTGGAGGCTGCCCCTGCACTGCTGGGGGGTGGGGGGGTGGGAGACATGAGTGGGGGCCTGGTGGGGGCTGCCCATGGTGGCTGGGGGTGGGGGTGGTGGGAGACATGGGTGGGGGCCTGGTGGAGGGTGCCCCACACTGCTGGGGGGGTTGGGGTGGTGGGAGACATGAGTGGGGGCCTGGTGGGGGATGCCCATGGTGGCTGGGGGGTGGGAGTGGTGGGAGACATGGGTAGGGGCCTGGTGGAGGGTGCCCCACACTGCTGGGGGGGGTGGTGGGAGACATGAGTGGGGGCCTGGTGGAGGCTGCCCATGGTGGCTGGGGGGTGGGGGTGGGTGGGAGACATGAGTGGGGGCCTGGTGGAGGCTGCCCATGCTGGCTGGGGGGTGGGGGTGGTGGGAGACATGGGTGGGGGCCTGGTGGAGGGTGCCCCACACTGCTGGGGGGGTGGGGGGGTGGGAGACATGAGTGGGGGCCTGGTGGGGGCTGCCCATGGTGGCTGGGGGGTGGGGGTGATAGGGGCCATGAGTGGAGGCCTGGTGGAGGCTGCCCATGGTGGCTGGGGGTTGGGGGTGGGTGGGAGACATGAGTGGGGGCCTGGTGGGGGATGCTCATGGTGGCTGGGGGGTGGGGGTGGTGGGAAACATGGGTGGGGGCCTGGTGGACGGTGGCCCACACTGCTGGGGGGGTGGGGGTGGTGGGAGACATGAGTGGGGGACTGGTGGAGGCTGCCCATGGTGGCTGGCGGGTGGGGGTGGGTGGGAGACATGAGTGGGGGCCTGGTGGGGGCTGCCCATGGTGGCTGGGGGGTGGGGGTGGTGGGAGACATGGGTGGGGGCCTTGTGGAGGGTGCCCCACACTGCTGGGGGGTGGGGGTGGTGGGAGACATGAGTGGGTGCCTGGTGGAGGGTGCCCCACACTGCTGGGGGGGGTGGGGGTGGTGGGAGACATGAGTGGGGGCCTGGTGGGGGCTGCCCCACACTGCTGGGGGGGTGTGGGTGATGGGAGACATGAGTGGGGGCCTGGTGGAGGGTGCCCCACACTGCTGGGGGGGTGGGGGTGGTGGGAGACATGAGTGGGGGCCTGGTGGAGGGTGCCCCACACTGCTGGTGGGGTGGGGGTGGTGGGAGACATGGGTGGGGGCCTGGTGGAGGGTGCCCCACACTGCTGGGGGGGTGGGGGTGGTGGGAGACATGAGTTGGGGCCTGGTGGGGGCTGCCCATGGTGGCTGGGGGGTGGGTGTGAAAGGTACCATGAGTGGGGGCCTGGTGGAGGCTGCCCATGGTGGCTGGGGGGTGGGGGTGGGTGGGAGACATGAGTGGGGGCCTGGTGGGGGATGCCCATGGTGGCTGGGGGGTGGGGGTGGTGGGAGACATGGGTGGGGGCCTGGTGGAGGGTGCCCCACACTGCTGGGGGGGTGGGGGTGGTGGGAGACATGAGTGGGGGCCTGGTGGAGGCTGCCATGGTGGCTGGGGGGTGGGGGCGGTGGTAGACATGGGTGGGGGCCTGGTGGAGGGTGCCCCACACTGCCGGGGGGTGGGGGTGGTGGGAGACATGAGTGGGGGCCTGGTGGAGGCTGCCCATGGTGGCTGGGGGGTGGGGGTGATGGGAGACATGAGTGGGGGCCTGGTGGGGGCTGCCCATGGTGGCTGGGGGGTGGGGGTGGTGGGAGACATGAGTGGGGTCCTGGTGGGGGCTGCCCATGGTGGCTGGGGGGTGGGGGTGATAGGGGCCATGAGTGGGGGCCTGGTGGAGGCTGCCCATGGTGGCTGGGGGGTGGGGGAGGGTGGTAGACATGGGTGGGGGCCTGGTGGGGGCTGCCCATGGTGGCTGGGGGGTGGGGGTGGTGGGAGACATGGGTGGGGGCCTGGTGGAGGGTGCCCCACACTGCTGGGGGGGTGGGGGTGGTGGGAGACATGAGTGGGGGCCCTGTGGAGGCTGCCCATTGTGGCTGGGGGGTGAGGGTGGTGGGAGACACGGATGGGGGCCTGGTGGAGGGTGCCCCACACTGCTGGGGGGTGGGGGTGGTGGGAGACATGAGTGGGGGCCTGATGGAGGCTGCCCATGGTGGCTGGGGGGTGGGGGTGATGGGAGACATGAGTGGGGGCCTGGTGGGGGCTGCCCATGGTGGCTGGGGGGTGGGGGTGATAGGGGCCATGAGTGAGGGCCTGGTGGAGGCTGCCCATGGTGGCTGGGGGCTGGGGGAGGGTGGTAGACATGGGTGGGGGCCTGGTGGGGGCTGCCCATGGTGGCCGGGGGGTGGGGGTGGTGGGAGACATGGGTGGGGGCCTGGTGGAGGGTGCCCCACACTACTGGGGGGTTGGGGGTGGTGGGAGACATGAGTGGGGGCCTGGTGGAGGCTGCCCATGGTGGCTGGGGGTGGTGGGAGACATGGGTGGGGGCCTGGTGGAGGGTGCCCCACACTGCTGGGGGGGTGGGGGTGGTGGGAGACATGAGTGGGGGCCTGGTGGGGGCTGCCCATGGTGGCTGGGGGGTGGTAGACATGGGTGGGAGCCTGTTGGGGGCTGCCCATGGTGGCTGGGGGTGGGGGTGGTGGGAGACATGGGTGGGGGCCTGGTGGAGGGTGCCCCACAGTACTGGGGGGGTGGGGGGTGGGAGACATGAGCAGGTGTGCAGGGTAATCCCCTGTTTTGTGGGCTGCCTGCAGGGGCCGTGGAGGGTGTACAGGGAACACCTGTGAGGACCCACCCAGCCTAATCGCGTGTGATTATTCCCGCGCACCCCTGTAATACAGTACCCAGCCAAATGGCGTGTGATAATTCCCGCGCACCCCTGTAATACACGTACCCAGCCAAATCGCGTGTGATTATTCCCGCGCACCTCTGTAATACACGTACCCTGGCTAATCGCGTGTAAAACTTCACGCGTACCCCTGTCATACATGTACCCAGCCAAATCGTGTGTGAAAATTCCCGCGTACCCCTGTAATACACGTACCCTGGCTAATCGCGTGTTTAACTTCACGCGTACCCCTGTCATACACGTACCCTGGCTAATCGCATGTAAAACTTCCCGCGTACCCCTGATATGAACGTTACCCTCTTTGCGTTCCTTGTTTGGCAGCCCTGTAAACTGGTCCAGGGTTAGCGCAGCCCTTTGCGATGATTTAGCGATTTTGACGGCTTTTCCTTGCGCGAGGGCGTTCGTGGGGGCGTTACTGGCGCTGCTGCAGGGTTGCTGCGATACTCTGCGCCACGGCTGGTTTGGGAGCCTAAAATCCATGAATACGCTGTGCGCGGAAATCGGTTTTGGCGCACGCGCCTGGCGCAGACAATCGCACGCGGACACTTTGCGCCAGCCTCTTGCAACACTTTTCTGCGAAATTCTATGAATTACCCTCTGAGGCTGTCTCATAATACTGTTATGTGCCTCTTTGATAGACAAAACTATTACTATAACATGTATACATGATTGTGCATTCTTTTGTTTTATGTTTTGACCTTTATGGTTGTCAGACAAATACTGTTAAAACACATTTAGGGACATTGCATATATTTCTTCTACCCCATTGAACCCTGTATTACTTCAAGGCTGCTTAATTCTCACATCTCACCTCAGAACTTCTAAACTGTGACACCACAACCAACAGTGTGTGTGCTTGTATGTTGGGATGTTCAAGCGTTTAAGTGGTGTCATTGGCTGTGATTGGGGGAGAAAGGAGTCTGAGTTTCGGTAGGAACTTGGTGCTGTGTTCGGGGGGTTGTTGGTGATGTGTGTGGGGAATTTTGGTGTTGTGTGGGGTGAGTGCCAGGTGTGGGGGTTTGTGCTGAGTGGGAAGGAGTGCTGTGTGGTTGCTGAGTGACGGGTGCTGTGTGTAGGCAGAAAACTGTATCCTGAGCATGGGCAGAGCTGAATGTTGTATTTGTGAATGGATTCCTTCACTGAGGTGTTGGAGAGTGGGGTCTTCTGAAGTTGTGTGGCTCACTGTCAAAGGGAGGTCTTTAAGTAACTTCTCAGAGCCGTGGAGATGTGGGGGGATCCTGGGTTATGAGTTTGTATACATGCTGTGTGTGTTTGCTGGGTGCTGAATGAGTGGGGAGAAAGTCCTTGGTTACATGGTGAAGTAGGAGTCCTCTGTGATGCAGAGGTATGCAAATGGTTGAGTGTCAAAGTGGGACGTCTTAAACAAAGCCCTGATGGTTTTTCTTGGATACCTGTGGTAGAATGTGTCTGCAGATGAGAGGTTTTTGACTCATTATAGAAGTCCTTAAGTTGACAGAAGGAGAAGGGTTACTACGGGACTGCAGAGAAGGGAATGGCAGAAGAGAAGGGGTGAGTGTAGAAGAAGAGGGTTGATGGAAGAGTCATTGAAGAGAGTTGGGAGAAGTGGGTTTATCAGTCCACTTTTACAATGCATTCAAAATCAAAGAATAATAAAAAGGGTAACTTTTAAAGTGCATATACAGTCGGGCTTTAATTATACAGAAACATCTAATGTATTGAATATTTCTATGTCAATTGTCACAAACTGTGCTGTTGGATACATTAAGGGCCTATTGTTGAATAACCAATTTAAGACAATGTCCTAGAATCATCCTATAATTATTGCAACATAACATAATGTTGTGCTGGAGTCATCCTTTAGTAATCCATACCCTTCTTTGAGTTGCCATTTAATTATCCCTGAGTTCGACATCCATCCTAAAGTTGTCATGGAGTCATCTTTTTGTAAAGTACACACATCCTGTAGTTGTTACATAATCATTGGGGAGTAATCACAGTCCCTCTAGCAGTAAACTGTCATGGAATCACCAAGGAATAATCACAATTCATCCTGAAGTTGGCATTGACTCATTCTCTAGTAGTACAATGTCATCAAAGTTTCCAATGCAGTAACCAGAAACTCATCCTGGAGTACTAAATGTGATAACTCTAAACTTCTCTTATTTAAATAATGTGGCCCGAACAAATACCTCAAGATGGGTTTGGATGATTCCCATAATCTAATATGGATTAACCAAAAATGGAGTAATTAGCTGACTTGAGAATGTTTCCAGGAAGATCCTCCATTTTGACTTGGGGAGGAGGTGTGCTGGGGTGGGATGTGTATGTGTGTGGAGTGGAGCGGTATGTGTTTAGGAGATGGGTGTGTTTGGTGGGAGGGGAGAGGTGGGCTGTGTTGAGGTGTGGGGTAGATTCTGTGGTGGTTGTATTTCAGCATGGGTGGGGGAGAAGAGTTTGTGAAGAAGTGGGTATGTGAGCAGGAACAGATGTGTTTAAAGTGAGTGTATGGTACGGTGTGTGAATGAATGTGTGTGTGTGTGTGTGTCTATGTGTAAGGGGTATACATTTAGGTGTGGGAAGGCGGGTGTGGGGGAGATTTGTTTTTCTGGAGCTTTGAGTGTGGAGGTTTGGAAAGAGGTGTGTTTGGTGAGGTACAGATGTGTGTAGGAAATATGTTTGTGAGGGAAGTGTGTCAGCAATTGTTGAAAGCTTACTTTGTGAGATTTTGCTTGTCTGAAGGGGTTGTTTTGGGGGCTAACTGTGTGAGGCTTCATGTGGGAACCAGAAGAAGAAAAGAGATGGGCTATGTGGTGCCACACTCAATGAGTAGGTTAAGGGAGTAGCTGTACACATGGCCAACCAAGAGATGGAAGGGAGGCTCAAAGGGTGCAGTGTAGAGTGGAGGGAAAGAGGTGGGGACACCCAAAACTAGCCAGAATGGGGTGGATGCAGGAACCCAGGAGGGGGCCTCATTGACTACAGAAGGCATCATTGTGACATATTTCCAAGCGCCCTGGCAAATGAGGGAGAGGGTGCAAACATGCTTAAAAGCAAGAGCCCTTTTGCAATGTGCTGTTCATGAGGCCACACAAGCAAGCCCAACTGACATTAAGGGATTGAGATTGGTCACATGAGTCGGTAGTGATCAAATTGTGTGTTGGATGCAAACTGTCCCTATGGAGGTTCTAAAGTGTTGGAGAGGTTGTCTTCCTCATCATTGTGCTCGAGCCATAGCCATGATGGAAATGTAGTCGTGGTCATATCAACTCCTCCATGCTATTTTATTTTTGACTGTTTTATTTTCATGTGTCCAAAGAAACACAGCAATCAAATAACCGCAAATTGAAAACTATATCCGTACTAAAATCAGGAGTAATAACACTTGAAATTCAAAAAGAGCATGTAACCCCCCGCTAAACTAATCAAAACACAGGACACACAGACAAATGGGGAAGGAGAAGAAAAAGAATTAATAAGGGCAGAGGCATACACACTTAACCACATAGACACAGACACAACCATAACATGAACAATCCCTCGACCCCCAGCCAAAGGATATACAGTACTCTTCAATCAAACGATTCATATAGCTTATTAAAAGATGCCCATAGATCTAAATACTCCTCTGTCCTGTTTTTTCTTGAACTAAGACCTTATCAAAACTATATAAAATCTGCGATTCATTCACCCAATCATCCACCTGCAGTTTCTTCCTCATCTTCCAAACTATCATTATCTGCTTTACTGCCACTATCAATGACCACCCAGCGATGTATTGCCACTATCAATGGCAATGAAATCCAGCGAAAATGTCCATGAGCCGGGGCACATCTATCTCCCTTCAAAAGCAAAAGGGGTGGCAGCAGCAGCAGAGGGAAGGACACATTCATTATTAATTCCAACCTGTCTAAAACATTCCTTCAATACGTTCACACCCTCGAGCAATCCCAAAAGGCATGTTATAAAGTCCCTTTCTTAGTGCCACAACCCCAACACAAATCATTATCATACAGTCCGAATTTCTGAATATGCACAAACGACCAATACAAATGTCCCAGTATCTTCTGATGGATCAGTCTCAAATTCAAATCCAGTTTCCCCATGAACCCCACTCTGAACATACATTCCCAGTGATCTGTTGTAATATTACATTTCACATCCATATCCAATTCTTGTCTGAACTCATCCCAGGGTTTATCGTAGGCTGGCTTCACAGGTGTCAAGCTACGAAGAGTAGAGAGCATGCGTGGGGCGGGTTAAAAATATTACATAACTTTGGCCTGTCTTCAAGCGTGAATAGCTCCAACATATGGCAATAGTAACCGCTTGAGCACTCTTTATCTATTCAGCTCCCGTCTTCCTAAGTGAAAATGTGATGTAATGCAGCACAACTCAATAGTTTCTCATTCCGCATAACATCACCAATCTTCAACACACCCTTCACAACCCGCTATGCCAGTTCAAAGACCTATTTTCAACTTGTAGTGCTGGATTGTGCCACATTGAAGTCTCATAGTTCAACCACCAATTCTGGCCATTGTTTTGAAACCAAGAAACAAGCGTCATTCGAGTGGTTTCAATAGATGTCAATGTATTGCTCACAGATGGCTTCTTCTCCATATAGTACTGATTGTCAAAGGAAAAAGTCAGCACAACCTCCCTCTCAATATGTATCCAGCCTGGGACTCTGCTCGCCCCTGACATTAAATAATAATCAGATTTCTTCAATAGAAACCCTTGTGATAGTTCTCAAGATCTGGATATCCAAACCCACCCTCTTTGATGCTGCGCATCAACATAAAACGGTGGAATCCTCGGTCGCTTTCCGCTATCCCACAAGAATCTCTGAAATACCTTATCAATCTTTCAAAGATTTTTCTTCATAAATTTGAATGCACTTTAGGAAGAAGCGCCATCTTTATTGCATATACTTTGGCGCAAATACTCAATAACAGTCTCTCCCATTTCCTCACAACACTCAAGATACCATAAACCAGCTCGTCCACATTAAAGTCAACAATATTATTTAGGTTTTACAGAATATAAATTCCTAAGTATTTCAAATGTTGGTCTGACCACTTCCAATCCCAAGATTCAAAACTACCCCGACTACAAAAAAAGCCATCGAGAAAACCTTTATTTTGTCCCAGTTCATTTTATGTTCAGAGAAGCCTCCAACTTCATTAAACAATAACTTCAGCAAAAATCTGTATCCACATGGATTTGATAATATTACAACCATGTCATCTGCATACGAAAAACAATTGTATTTGTTGTTTCCCACACATATGCCATGTATCCCAATCTCTCCTGTCTGATGTGAGCTTGTAGAGGCTCAAGAGCAATAGAAAAAGAAACAGGGGCAGATGGCACCCCTGCCGTGTTCCCCTTGTTAAAAAGTTTATTTTACAAGAACTCCATTCAACCAAACATTTTCCATTGCTTCAACGTGTACGCAACGCATTGCCCCTAAGAATACCTCTTCAAAACCCATTTCCTTCCATTTACATTCCAAAAAGATCCAGTTAAATCTGTCAAAAGCCTTCTGAGCATCCAAAAATACCATTGCAGCCCCTGAAGTAACCCCTCCACGAAGCCCCAAAATATTAATGTGCATTCTGATGTCATTGTATCCAAATCTTAGTCACATAAAACCAGATTGGGGGCTTCATTACAACTCAGGCGTTAAGGGTTTACACCGTCGTTAACCCTTAACGCCTGATTCCAATTTTAACGGCTGCTTTTAGCAGGCGTTAAAATCCATGGCGCTAAACCGCCTTGGTGCTAATTACGGCACCGTAATTTACGGTGCCGTAATTAGCGCCTTCCCCACTCCCATTATGCCCTATGGGGCAAAAATGGGAATGGGGAAGGGTAAATGGGAAATGGGGATTTACCGCCCCACTCACCTTGGAATGGGGCGGTAAATCCGCCATCCACAATGGTGTAAACGTAGTTTACACCATGGTGGTAAAGTTGGTGTACTTACCGCCTGGGTTGTAATGACCCCATGTGTCTGATATATGCCTTCCCCCAAACACTTTTCTAGCCTGTTCAGAATTTTCATGAACAGTTTAAGACGAATGTTAAGCAAGGTCTGTGGTTCAGTGGACTAATGCATCCACTACAGGGGCCTGTGTTTGACGTCATGGTCACAGGTTTGAATCCCGGCAGGTCCATTCATCCCTTCATCCATCTGAAGTTGAAAAAATGTGTACCATTAAGTTGGGTAAACAATAAACATCTGTTATTAGCCCCAAGATGCCCCTTCGGGGTGAAAATGTGCATTACAAATACACTTGTTATGTTAAGCAATGCTATCGGACGATAATTACCACATTTTGTGTGATCTCTACCTGGTTTAGGAATTAATGAGATAAGTGCCCCCCGCATAGTAGGGCATAACTCCCCATTCCGCAACATGTAATTATACAACTCACACAAGGAAGGTGTCACTTGGGCCTGAAAAACCTGATAACATTGTCCCAGTAAACTATCCAATCCTGGAGACGTAGCAGCTGTGCTATTTATCTCGAGCTGCAGGTCTACTATGGGGATGCTTGTGGATGATGACAAATGCAGGGGAAAACTCAGCTGCATAGAAGTTAAGTCCAAATCTGAGAGACCATGACTACAAACCCAGTCAAATGGGTCGGCAGTGATCCACTAGGCCAGACCCCGCCGGCCAATGGTGGAGTTGGTGAGATAGTCTTCCTTTTCACTGTGCTCATGCCCCCACCCTGATTGGTGAAAGGCAGCAGTGATCATATTCACTCTTCATGGTCAGTTCCTCTTCAGCCACAGTTCTTTGAAAGCGATGCATGAGGATTGCACATGCCCAAATTGCACTGAAGATGGTGTTGTTTTCTTAAATATTTCTTACGCTTAGTATTTACAGGTGTTTCTGCACATGTTTCTGCTGTTATATGACTATGGTCAGTTTGACATCAAAAGTTAGTTTTGAAAGTTTGTATATAAAATAAAGCGTTGCTATTGGTGAAAGTGTTGTCCTTGATTATTCCACCCCTGTGTCAATGAATTATAAACAGGTGCGCTTGGAAGTTTTTAATGAGTTGTAGTCAGTAGGCTCATAGAAAGTTGCACTCAGGGGTCTCTGCTTAATTCAGTATGAGTGTGAAGGGAATGTGTAAGACCCTTAGGAGTACAGAAGGGGTAGCAAACTGAAGGTAGCAGTTATTTGTAAGAAAAATGTTATGTGTTTTACAAGATGCATTTTGTATAGCTTTGTCTCTAAAGCCGAAAACGCTTGTTGAAGTATATGACTGTATATGTGCTATTTGTTTAATAAACATGTATGATGGTGCATGGAACCATGCCTACTTATTTTCTACGCTTAGTAAGTTAAACTGATTTAGAAATATGAACCCACTAGCTCTATCTGGTGTATCATGAACCAACCAAGCTCTCTCTCTCTCTCTCTCTCTCTCTCTCTCTCTCTCTCTCTCTCTCCCTCCCTCTCTCTCTCTCTCACTCTCTTTCTCTCTCGCTCTCTCTCTCTCTTTCTCTCTCTCTCTCTCTCTCTCTCTCTCTCTCTATCTCTTTCTCTCTCTCTCTCTCTCTTTCTCTCTCTCTCTTTCTCTCTCGCTCTCTCTCTCTTTCTCTCTCTCTCTCTCTCTCTCTTTCTCTCTCTCTCTCTCCCCCTCTCTCCCTCTCTCTTTCGCTCTCTCTCTCTCTCTCTCTCTCTCTCACTTTCTCTCTCTCTCTATCCCCCCCTCTCTCTCTCTCTCTCTCTCTCTCTCTCTGTCTCTCTTTTTCTTTCTCTGGGTGTTTGCTCGAGCCATCCCAGCTGTTGCTGACAGAAGCACAAAGAAAACACAGCTATCTTGAAAGTGGGTGCTGCTTTTTATTCCACGAATTTGAATGAGATAATTTGCGACACAAGCTTGTCCCAAGGTGAGGAACGGCCTGGTACGTGGTGGTAGGCATTGATATCATGAGTTTTTCAGTTATGTTGCCATCACATTGACAGTACATTGTCCATGTAGAGAGAGAGAGGTGAGGGGGCATAGATATGCTCTTGTAGAGGTTCTTGGGAGCAGTAAACCAGGTTTCATTGTCTACAACTACATTTTGCTATTTTCTATTTTTGGTCATTATTAGTGTTTAAACACACTGTAACAAATGGACACATTTTGATCATTGGCCAGCATGCAAAATTAAACATTGCCTTGATGCTCACAGAAGAAGCCGATGATTGGCCGTAATCAGAGCATGAACCTTTCCGTAAGGGAGAGGACATAGTTTGTAGAAATGATCTGCCCCCTCAACAGAAAAATACGAACATTTAATTATTTATTTGTACTAACTTTGGAAACTGGCTCTTTTTCACATTTTACAATGTTAATGTCTAATGACCAGTTCCAGTGTATATTGTGGTCATTCTAACAATGCTACACTTATGTTAATGAGCAAAGCAGATGATCAAAACCTAGAATATCCATGTCCATTGTTTTCTGAACTAAGATTGTCATTCCAAGATGGACTGCTCGGTACACCCCTTCTGTACGCTTTTGCAATACTCCTACGAGAAAGGCAAAGGGGCAAATATCACCAATGAAGGAGATCCTGGGTGCTTTTCATAAAAGAGCATTTTAGGAACATACTCATCATAAGAGATCTTTCGATTTAAAAACTATGCCTGTAATAAAAGGCAGACATGCTTGGTTAAATAGGTATTTGTATTTATTTGAAGAACACATTTCAATTTCAAACAGAAATGACTTACAGTAATACTTTATAGATGGCGGATCAATTCCCCTGAAGGGAGCCTGTACATGTGCGCAAAGATCAGAACAAGTAGTGAGTCAGGTTAGGAGAGTGTGAACAAAGTGGGACATAGACAGAAAACAAAAGAAAACAGAAAGATGCAATGTATTAAGCACAGACCAAGGCCAAAAGGCATCTGGGCGCTGGCAGCAATAGATAAACCTCCTCAGAAGAACACATCAACCTCGAAACATAATTGTCTTAAGAGTTCTTCGAAATCTCTCACAAATGAGCAGGGAGAGAATTCCACAACATAGGGGCTAAGACTGAGAAACAGCCCCATCCTGCTCGTGCTTCACAAAATCTCTGACTTTTCAACAAATTTGAAGAGGCAGAGCGCAAAGCTAGCAAATGAACATAGCGGGTCAGAAACAGCTGACTTGCAAAGGTAGCATTAACCTAACATGGCAAGTGCTTCAAACTAAAGAAAAATACTGTACAAATATGCAAAGTTACAGTTGTGGGTTCAGGTAGGAAGTTTGGGGGAGAGGGCATGGGCAGCTCCCCCTTTGGCACGTAGGTGAAGTTTAAGCTGCACTTTGGAGAGATGCACGATTGGGCTGACTTTGATAGTGATGAACAGCAGGTTTCAATGGTGCGGGTGACTAAGTAAAAATAGGAGAAGAGAGAGGATGCCAAAAAGGGCATGGGACAGTGATAATGAGTGCAGAGGTCGGGTGGACGGTCGAAGATGGCTTCCTCTTTCTATGCCATTTCACCAGGTTTTAAGCAGCATGACTATTGATAGCTTTATAGACTGGTAGAAGTGTTTATGCATGGAGAGCTAGCCCGTACATTGTCAAGGGGTAGAAGTGTAGGATGATCTAGGGAAGTTGTAGACAGTGTGGGTAGCTAAGGTGAGGGCTTTGTCTAGAGGGAGGAAGGAGTAGAGGGAAAAGCCAAGGAATAGGCATGAGCAGTATTCCAGTTAGTTCAGCACAAGGGTGGAGATTAGAATTTTCAAAGAGTTTTGAGCAGGAAATGGTTGATTTTACCCAATGCTGAGAAGGTTGAATTGAAGTAGCAGAAGTGGTGGTAGGGATTATTGCAGTTGGAGGTCACTATGAAAGACGACCCACAAGGTTCCAAGCCTTGTGCGAGTTAGCAAGAAGGTCAGGGAGGAATGCAATATGATAGGGAAGGGTAAGGATGGTGTTGGAAGACAGGTGAAAGATGACATCCCTGTTTGAAGAGTTGAGCATGAGCCATCCAGTGACATATTGCAGTGCGATAGTTTGCAATCTGTTCTGAGATGGCTGGGCTGAAGGAGGGAAAGGAGAAAAGGATTTCAGTGTTGTCAGCACAGAAGTGACATTAAAACCAAAGAACAAGATAAGTCTTCCTAGGGCAGAGGTTTAGGGGGCGAAGAGCTGTGACTCAAGGTATGATATTTGGGGGATGCTGAAAGGGAGAGTGTTGGGTTAGATATTTGTGACTTCCATGCCATTTTAAAGATGCAACCTTCCAGAGAAAAGTCAAGTAAGGCTAGAATAGATTGAGACATCAAAGATGTGGAGAGAGGAGTGGTTGACAGTGTCAAAGGTGACAGATGTATGAAACGATGAGTATAGGACAGAGTTTGAAGTGCTAAGTATTAGAAAGGAGGAGGCATGCATGAGTGCCGCCTTGGAGGAGTGTTTGCTGTATAATGCAGCTTATAGTGGACCTCAAAGACTATTAACCTCAAGGAACGTAATGAACCAGTTAAATACCACCCGTCAAGGACCATGAGATAGCCGGAAAAACTGGGTGGTCATTTTCTGGAATGTATGGGTCAACAGAGCGTTTCTTCAAGAGGTGTAGATGACTTGTCAATCATATGAACACATTACTGGAGTATGTAAGGCTGCATCCAGTATATGCTAGCAGCATTATTGGGGAATGTGTGGCTGAACTTGACATATGAAAGCCCTAATCTATTGGCTTTGCCATTACTTGCTTTTCTTCATGTAACTTGACTATTGCCATAAGAAAACGTGACCTCCTCATGTAAAAAGCTTGCAAGATACATGCCTGATTCACTAAACAGAAAACGAGAGTCGTATACATATTTACTATTGTGTTGACAATGAGTGGTTTCTGCAAAGTGTGAAAAAGTTATGCATGTTATGTTAGGTTATGTTATTTTGCATTTATATAGCGCCTTATGTACCATTGGTATGATCTCAAGGCGCTGCTAGGTTGAACTCCCTCGGGAACCGAAGTTCAAGTCAGTAGAGAGAGAGAGAGAGAGAGAGAGAGTCATAAGGTGCGTGTGAGCACCGGACATGTGTGCAGCGTTGTTGCATTCCTGTGATAGCTGCTTCATAGCGGTAGGTGTGGTGGTTGGGAAGTCAAGAGTATGTGTTCGTTCTGGCCGGTTGTTATTCAGACCAATTCTGGCTGCATTAGGCCTGAGGAGAACGCCTAGGCTGGAGGGTGTGAAGCCAGCTGTGTTTAGATAGGATGATGGGGGGTATGAGGCAAGTGATGGTATGAGAACAGCTATACCGAATGGTGTCATAGTATCTCTGTGTTCTAGTTGAGTGGTGGTGTAGAGAAGAGAGTAAGCGTGTAGGTATGATAAGGTGGTTTGTCTTGAGATCGGGCACACTCCAGTAGTTCCAGGTACTTCGGCCATTCCATGCACTCCAATCAGACTATGCATTCCACCATTCTATGCACTCCCACCATTCAATGCACTCCCACCATTCTATGCACTCCCACCATTCTATACACTCCCACCATTCTATGCACTCCCATCATTCTATGCACTCCCACCATTCTGTGCACTCCCACAATTCTGTGAACTCACACCATTCTATGCACTCCCGCATTCTATGCACTCCCGCCATTCTATGCTTTCCAGCCATTCTAAGAATTCCCACCATTCTGTGTACTTCCACCATTCTGTGTACTCACACCATTCTATGCACTCCCACCATTCTATGCACTCCCACCATTCCATGCACTCCCACCATTCTATGCACTCCCACCATCCTATGCACTCCCACCATTCACGTACGCATGCTCAATGTACAAACACCTGGGTTTCTCAAAGGTTGGAACATGGGAAAATGAGTATGCCAAAGGTGTTGCCAAGGACAGACAATGCACATGTTTCCACTTTGTAGGTTACACTATCATGGTTGTGATTTACAATCCAGAAGAATTTGAAATACTTTCATTTTACCACCACCTAAAATACACATTTGCAGGACTGGCATAAACAGAGGCAAATGTGAACACATGTATACTGCGATGTCAAGATGTTTGGGAGAAGGTGTATTATTTCAGTACAATGTCAACATAGTTAAGGAAAGGAAAGGAAATGAATTGTGAACATGGTTAACATGGTTACCGGTTGCATCAAGGTAACAAGTCAGATCTATTCTACGTGTATATCATATTAGCTAATGAAGAGATAGGCAATGTGATATTATGGTACCTTAAATAGCACAACCCTACAATGTTGGCAGCCACACAGTTCTCTGTTGTGCAACGGGCAGATGGGAAAGTTAGTGGGAGGTGAGGGACAGGCAAGGTGCGAACCCTGAAGTGTGGATGAGAGCAGATGAGAGGGAACCATGTACAGTGTGCCAGTTAGTTTCCAGTGGGCTGTGGTTAGGGCATTTGGTGTGTTTGCATGATAAGGAGGTGGAGGGCCATGTAATCCCACCTTTTGGAGTTATTAGGATATGTCAGAGGGAGCATGGTTAAGATAACAGTCTGTGGCAGTCTACTCTCTCCTTCTCTACAGAGACCTGAGTCTCTCTTAAGTTGCAGTGTGTTCCTGTTTGTGAGAGGACCCATAAAACCTCATACTATCTGCAGAGCGGCCGCGGAGTTGGCAGCTGAGTTGAGTTGCTGCAGTCTGTGGCAGTCTACTCTCTCCTTCTCTACAGAGACCTGAGTCTCTCTTCAGTTGCAGTGTGTTCCTGTTTGTGGGAGGACCCATAAAACCCCATACTATCCACAGAGCGGCCGCGGAGTTGGCAGCTGAGTTGAGTTGCTGCAGTCTGTGGCAGTCTACTCTCTCCTTCTCTACAGAGACCTGAGTCTCTCTTCAGTTGCAGTGTGTTCCTGTTTGTGGGAGGACCCATAAAACCCCATACTATCCGCGGAGCGGCTGCAGAGTTGGCAGCTGAGTTGAGTTGCTGCAGTCTGTGGCAGTCCGTGGACAGGACTGGCACCCCACCACTATATGGAGTCTGAAAACCCTTCGGGTGGTACGGAAGAAGATGGGCTCTGGATGCGGAGTGCCAGCCTATCCTACAACAGACCAGAGTCAAACCGGGGCCCCTCGGCCCGGTGGACCCCAGGTTCGTGTGGCAGCCCTCCATTGACATTGTCCAAAGAACCACTGGCCAAAGAATTAAAGGGAACAAGAAACGCTGTAATTACGCCAACAACAGCCGCATCAGCCGCTCGTGCGGGTCGCTTGCCCCCCTTCTCTAGATTTCATCGGCCTTGGCTGACTTGGCAGACTCTAGCAAACTACATACTCCAGCTGTACTGGAAACTGTGCAAGGAGTAGCATCGGGAGAAGCAATGGACACAGCACCGGACGTTCTAATACAGTCTGAGCACGTTCAGGCGGTACAAACTCTCGGCTCGCCCCCAGTGCAGCCTACCGAAGGGCGGTCTGCGAGGGATTCGCCAGCCGGTCTGAGTTGTGCCGCTGGGCTTGCTCCAAGATATGAGGTGCAGCCCTCCCAACCACCTTCATTCAACCTCACCGTTGCTCCGGCGATGATGACGGGTGTTCGCGGCATGCTGTTCGAGGCCTCTAAAGATGGATGATGCATCCGCGCTCGTGGTGCTGGGTGGCGCGGAGAGGGGACGGGGATCTCCCCCCCTCGGCACGTCATCTGAAAAAAAAGGCTGGTGGAGGCTTTATTCCACGCCCCAGAAGGCACGGCCCCGCTCCGAGGGGAGGTGCGGCTAAGTGGATCCCAGAAGGAGTCAGGCTGACAATGCCAGAGGGAAGAGCGATGCGGGCCTCCCCCTCGGGAACCAGTGATCAAGCAGACGACTCCATAGAAGAACTGGGAGAAGTAATAGAATCTTCTACCTCGTTGTCAACGACCCCTCCTCCAAAAAAGAAAAACAAATTAAGAACTGGACCAAAAGTGTCCCACATACCAACGTCAAAAATAACAACAAAAAAAACACTCAACAAACATCACAAAAAAAAACATCTGCTTTGAAGGTCCTGTCCAAAACAAGTATATGTAATTCCTTGAAGGAATACTTTGTGAGACAAGGGAAAAGAAAATACGATTCAAGACCGGGTGCAAGTCAATTCCACTCATCCAATACTCAACTCCTCGCCAACATCAACCCCTACAGAACCGGCGTTTCCGCGCCCTCTATCGCCCAGCACAACACCATTGGAGAGAGTGCGGCGACCTCAATTTTCGTCCGAGGACTTCCTTGCCTCCCCATTTCAGGCAGATCCAGTGGTCAACCACACAAGCTCACCACCAGGGCACCCGGTACATCGACCAATCTTATCACCAATTTCTAAGGACTCAAGTCCAACAAAAAGCGCACCACTGCTCCCTCCACTTCCGACTCTGCCTCCAACCACACCAAGAAGAAAAAGCAAATCTGGCGAACAGCTACATGATGAAACACAGAAAGATTCGCCTCCAAAACGACTAGACCTAGTGACCTTAATGTCTGCAATAACAATTGCCCTTGCCGCGTTCGGCAAACTGTACGAGGCAATCAGCGACTCACTTAAGGACCAAACAACTTTACTGGCAATGACTCACACTTAACTGATTTTCCTGGAAGGATATATCACTGCTAAAGAAAAACAGGACACTGAACTGTTTAATAAAATTCTGCTGGCCTCTACGAGACCTGGGCCAACACCAGAGCTTCCATTCCAGAGAACCATTGTTATCAAGGACTCAACAGACCAAGGCTCTCAAACGGAAATCACCAATACAACCGAGCAACTGTCGGCACCTAAACCACTAGCGGCAGACATAAGGTCCCTTCCTAGCAATTGTCCTGACCATCAAAGCAAACAAAAAAAGAACCAGTTTCACCCTGGACACCCTGACCTATCCAATTTATTCTCAATTGGAACTAGTAAACAGGGGTCCTCCAAGCCCTTCTCACAATCAAAAGGGCCATCAACGAAGTTGTTAGAAAATTTGAAACCTGCAGAGATCCAGTCTGGTGCACAGATGCCTGCAAAGCGGGCAGAGAAAGCAAAATCCTCTCTACAGGCCGACAAAGCCTCAGATCAACCCGACCAAAAGGAAATAAAAGGACAGACTCAACAAGCAGGCCCCTCGGTCAGGCCAAAAGTGAAAGATCATAAGGAAAGTGAATCCTCGAGGCCTACATCGAAGAGGTCTCCACCAGAGAAAAGTTTGACCCTGGCCCCTTCAAGAAAGTCACCGATCACAGCAGAGGATTTCATGAGAGATGAAAATCTCATGAACTTAACCCTCCATACATCGCCTACGAGTGCTGTCGACCCCCAAAATTGGCACTTTGGCAAGCAAACCACATCTATAAAATGTAACAAGATTGTCTCTCCAGTCTCTAAAAAATGTAGGCGAATGAGTGGTCCTCGCACGGAAGAGACCCAAGCAAACAACTCCAGATATCCAAGAGGTCCGCGAAAGCTGAGAAACCTTTCATCACCTCCAAAAAACCGTCAAAAAGAAACAAACATAAGGTCCCGTGTGAACCAAAAGCCATACAGACAAAAATACACCTCCCGTCTCCACAGGCCTCAGCACAACCCGTCTCCTTCTATCAGCGTTAAACTAGAACAGATCCTGCAAAACTCCGAAGTGATAACCCTGAACAGGGGCACAGTCCTGAAAATTCTGAAGCACTCCAAAGGCTTTTAGCATCTGACGACGGCTGACTTAACGCTAGTTGAGCCATACCACAAAGGACATAAGGCAAAGGCCTTTTATCACGTTAAAGTACACGCTGTGAAGCAGGGTTCCAGAGAAGGCGAATCCGACCTACTCAAATGTGGATACACCATCACAGAGTGGACAAGTTCAACAGATAAAGAAATTGAACATTCGACGAATATGGACGCCAAGCCAAAACCATCCATAGTGGAAACCCAGAGGAGCCCGCATGATCACCCTAAACCAGCGAGCTGTCGGACGGCCACTTTCCATGACCTTGGCGCAGAGGCCAAACATTCAAACAGGAAAGGCAACCAAAATCCCATGAGCGGGGTAAGAGAAAGGAGAAACCTAAGCCCAGTACCACACGGGACACCTAAAACAGCAATTAAAAATGCGAACGGCAAGTCAAACGAAGCGCTGAGTGAGAGGTACCCTCTTCTACCCCGAAGATCTCGTCAATATTCGCTCCTATCAAACAACTGCTAGCGTGGTTGCCTAAAGCTCCAACGCACTCTATGAAAAAATAGCAATTAACACCAAGGAGTCTGCTAAAGAGAGAAAAGACTGAACCACCACCTTCAGCAGCCGCTCAAAGCATGAAGACGCAAGAAAGCTCTGTCCTTAAAATGATGTCTTGGAACACAAGAGGATTTAGTGACCTAACAAGTCCAGGCGAAGTCAACCTTGCGGAATACGACATCATAACGCTACAAGAAACATGGCTTATCGACAAACCAGGAATTGATGGTTACTCAGTAATGGTCTCACCAGCCAGCAAAGATCGACTGGGTCGCCCGTCCTCCGGTCTCCTGGTAGCAGTCCGGCTCGTAGCTTGTCTGACAATTAAGAAACGCCTAGCTGCAACCCAAAACCACCTCGTGGTGTTGGTGGAATGGGCGAGACCCTCTGCACAAACAACCAAAAAAAAGGAGATTTATTGGCTGGCCATAATTACAACGTACTGGAATCCGCAGTCTATCACAGATGAGAAATTCCTTAAAATCATCGAAACAGAGATTGATGGAATTGTGGCAGCTCAGGAAGAGCCACTAATCATATTAAGTGGCCACTTAAATGCTAAATGCCTGGAAAATGGCCAGAACACCAACCACTCACAACCAAAAATCCAGGCAGAGTCTCGAGGGCAGAAATGGCAATCTGTAATGAATACCAGAAATCTTCCCCCAGTATGCTACATTCCGACATGGGAAAGAGGCGCTCAAAAGGGGACTATCGACTACATCTTTACATCAGAGGGTCTGCTTACTCGGATCACATCATTCGAAGTCCTACGGACCACCACCAGTGACCATAATATCCTGAAAATCAGTTGGCCCTTGGAGTTTAGCCCAAGGGAGTACTCGTCTGAGGGTACGGAACCCACAGCCCAAGGAAATCGTCTCAGACTCACGACTGAAAGGATCCGAGAACTTACAAGAAACTATAATAGACAGCAGTACAGGGAGTCAGGAGCCTTAACGCCTTCATCAGACTACCAGCCTCTCCTACTCCCTTACTATTCAAATATAAAGAAAAAAGCAAGGGTCACTGCACACCCGATTCACGAGTATAACAGGGAGTTGGTCAGTAAAAGGCGAAAACTGAGGAAACTGAAGAGGCAAGCGATTAACTTAAAAACAAATGATGCTGAGAAAATCTTCTTGGAAGAACAAAAAAGATACAAGTCATGGCTAAGATTCCACAGATTTACTCTATATCAACAAGACGCTGAAGAAATGTTAAGGAAACTGGCGGACAAAAACTCTGGAGCCTTTTGGCAATTGATAAGAATGAATTACAATCCCTCGACCCTCCTACCAACTAATTGTGTCGCGGAAGACGTCTGGAAATCTCACTTTTCAACCACGTTCAAGCTCCCCAAGCAGAATTCAGTCATTACGGAAGAACCCTCTGAAGTTACCACCTGGGAAGACTTCTCTGATATTGACGACATTGTGACAGCCATAAAAAGGCTAAAACCCTCAAAAGCACCCAGACCCGATGGAATTACCAACATCGATTTCAAAAACCATCCGATAGAATGAGCCTCATTTATGAGTCAAGTTTTCAAAAACTGTACCCTGTCTAGAACAATCCAGGCTCTTGGACTACCTCTGTGGTCACCCCTATATACAAGAAAGGAGACAGGGTGGTCCCTGTAAATTACCGCCTAATTGCTTTGCTAGACACGATCGGAAAGATCTACGGTTCGTTCCTACAAAGGAGCTTTCAAACATGGGCAACATCTGCTCAATGCAACGACCCTTTCCAAGCGGGCTTCATGAAGAACTGTGGAACTACAGTGAATATCATGATCCTTAGTATTTTAAAGAACAAACTCATGGAAGGATCAGGAAAAGTTTTCCTCGCTTTTATCGACCTCACCCAGGCATTCGACCAAATTGACAGGGAGATACTATGGTCAAAATTGACCACGTGGAATTGCCCGAATAAAATACTGGACCCTGTCAAAGCCCTTCACACCGGAACCTCAATGACAGTTAAACTGACCCAGAAAGGCCTTCTCTCCGAAGAAATACCAACATTCCGAGGAGTTAAGCAAGGATGTCCCCTTGCTCCAGCCCTGTTTATCTCCTTCCTAGGCGATTACAAAGAGAGTGCAAATCAAATAAGATCTTTTCCAACAAAAATTGGCCAAACAGCCTTGGCTCGACTTCTTTATGCTGATGACTTTTTCCTCCTCTACCAGACAGAAATCCGCCTCCAGAGACAACTGGATAACCTGGCCTCTTACATATCTGCAAACAATCTGGAGATAAACAGGGAGAAAATGAAAATGTTGATAATGGAAAAACCACCCGGAAAGAAGTCAAAAAAATCGAGCTGGCACATTGTAAAAGCTTCCCTGGAGGTAATCAAAAACTTTAAATACCTGGGAGTGATGATAGACAGTTCAAAAACAGAAGTATCAATGCAAAAGTACCTGTGGGAAAAAACACGGAAGCTAACAACTGAGGCTTTGATCATCGACAGGAAATATGGTTGGTTCTCACTGCTACCGGTGCTAAAATTCTACAAAGGGAAAGTGGTGCCGTGCCTGGTCTACGGAGGCGAAGCTTTGCCCGCGATCCCATCAACAATCTGGAAGAAAATTGGAGGGGTACTTCTGGGGGAAAGTTCTCCAATTTCCAAATTCAACACTGATTGCAGGCATCAGAAGAAAATTGGGCCTACGCTCCCTGAAAGCAGTAAAAGAGGCAGGAGAAATGGCCCTTTTCAGGAAAGTGCTCATGTCTTAATCTCCACCGCTATACAACCTGATAAAAATGGAAATGAACAATGGCAGCTGCAAGATGTTGACTGCATGGGCGACCAAACAAAGAACAAGCCTGGCTAACATTGCATGCACAGAAGAGATACTGACTCAAAATCCAACCAAAGTTAAAAAGAAAATGGACCAAGAAGACTGGATTGAAACCCAAACAATTGCAGAAAAAAACAAATTATTGGTGCATCTCCCTCCTCAAGCAAAAAAATTGCACGCCACGACTGAAATCATCAAAAGATTTCCAGACAGAGCTCTTCGCTAAACTTTCCTAAGGGCAAGGCTGAACTTACTGCCAACTAATAAAGTTCGGGCCATTAGGGGGCTGTCTACGACAAACCATTGTCGCCTGTGCAAAGTATCATCGGAAAAGGAGTCAGTGAAACACCTTCTGTTAAACTGCTCTAAGACTATCAAATGGAGAAGAGCGTTCCTCGCCCCTCTACTTGCACCATTCTCTCGGTTTGAAGAAGAAGTGTGGTGGTCCCGTCTAATGAGTGGCTCACAATCTTCATGGTCCCTAGCAACGGCAAAAGTCCTAAAAGCCGCCTTGGACGAATGCGCGAAACAAGAGACAGAGCAACTCACACTGAGCTTGGCCGACTAGTCAGGTCCAACGCCTAAAAACAACGGACTCAAAACAGATAAATCAATAAAGAGAAACCAAAGAAAAAAAAAAGAAAGAAAGAAAGAAAGGAAAGGAAAATCATTTTGCAAAATCATAAAATTGATAAAATGATAAAAGCAAAAAGAAAAACAATAATAATAACACTCTTTCTTGGAAGGCTTAGGTGCAGCAATGAAGGGCAGGGAAAATGTGCAAGTGACAACTTACCCTTTGGACAGCTTTTAAGGATAAGGCATCATAGTAGCAATAATGAGATCGATGAATTAAAGGCAAAAGATCTAGGCCATAAATTACAACTAAGTGGATACTATAAAATAATTATTAAAAGGGAAGCCAAATGAGCGTACAAAAATAACTGAGATTCCTTGTTAGAACCAAACACAACACAAAAACAAAACAATTGGCAAGTGTGAGTTAGTATCTTCACCACAATATCTCATAAGATAATGAATATTATTATTAAAAACTGGAAGATCTGTCAGAAACCTGGACCGTACCATATTTGCTTTTAGAAAAAGCATTACGGACATTCTGATGCAGAATAATATTAAAACAAACCAAACTAAACAACTTAGTTTTTGTGAGAATTGAGGCACAACACATATTGTGTGGCACCACCCATGTGGCACAAGTGGTGTACATCACCTCACAGGCAACACAACAGAGATAGATTACAGACTCCTTAGAAAATGGGCACAAAAACGATTCCTAAATTGTGATTCAACACATGTGGTCTATATGATCACGTGCGCATGTGGAAAAAGGTATCTAGGTAAACCAATAAAGAAAGTTATAACAACAATAATAGAACACAGAAGTTGTTTAAAAAACTGTGGAAAATGCTGCCATCGTTAAATATTTTGTAACTAAGAATCACAAAGTTGGCGAACTGGTAGGGATTACTGGAGGTATGGATGTGGGGGTTGGTGAGAGAGATGTGGCATTGGCATAGTGTTGCTGTGAGAATGGGTGGGGAGGACTAGCATACGATGCATTGCAGTGTGATTAGCACACTGAAAAGTGTGATGTAAGGTGGAATAAAGAGTGGGTAGTAGGGTGGGGTAGTAGAATGGAAGTTGTCAGCTCAGGGAGCTGTCTAGGGCACACAGTTGTCTGCTATTCTGGTTGACTTGCTGGCCAATCAGGAAGCTCGGAATGTGGGCTGTATTCTCTAGTATACGCCCCTGTGTTCTGAACATGCCCATGGCTACCCACCCCTCAGCCTTTGCCTCTCTTGCTCCCTCCCACATACCCCACACCGCCTTTAGCCCCCAAGCCGAAGTAAAATAAAAAATGAAAGAAGCTTTCTTCAGTCCTCCGAGCCGCGTTTGCATCAGGAGTCTCTCTTCAATGTTGATTTGCAATGAACACTTAAGGCGGACTCCTATTCCTGCTATGAAATCTCATGACTCAATAAAGGGATATTTTTCTTTTTCTTCTTTTCTCTTCACCTTTACCACCTGGGTATGTTTACTTGCGGGTGCTGAGGGCGATATGAGCCTCAGTGCCGGGCCAGCCCTGTTGGTAATGGCACCACCATTCAGGGACCCTGTTTTCGCTCTGGCCCTCAACTTGGGTAACATGCCATTATCGACAGGGGCGCTTTGCTGCCTTGGGTTATATCACCTCAGTCTATGAATGAACATTGTTATTGGTGGTGCACTGAAGGGTGTTGAAATGGAATGAGCATCTGGTGCAAAATACAGGTGGCATTACATTAAAATCAACCAGTAATGGGCTGTTAAGGTCTACTGAGATGGCAAGCCAGCACGAATACTCTGAAATCAACGGTAGAGGGCAATGTTTATGGGGCTGCAGTGGAGAGCAGATGCTAAGCAAAATGTATATGAGACAACAATCGACGAGCAATACTAATAAAAGGTATACAACATTTGAGGAGGGGTGTAAAAGGTCCAGCAGTCAAAGAGCAGCATGAGTGGAGTGGATAGTTATGGGCATTAAGTACTGAGCAAGCAATGAAGGGCCAATTGATATCGAACCACAGTGACCCGGGGAAAAGTGTAAAATATGCCAATCAACTAGCACTAAACATTGGGCAAACACCAAGGGGCAGTAAGAATGTAGCAAACAACCAACAATCCAGAAGAAATATATATATGTATATATATATATATGTATATATATATATATATATATAGAAGACACAATTAATCAACAATCAAGGCAATGTCTATGGAACCAATATCTGAGGTATAGCAAACAAGCACTGTCTGGAAGTTAAAGGAAAAATGCACAGTATACATGAAGCAAATGTAAAAGAGCCATAGGTGGGCAGACAGCCTACAAGCTATTTTTATAGAGAAACTATCAGGGAACAATACAAACGAATTGATCAATGAAGGCCAATACATATGGAGCATATAATCAATCAGTGATCAGTGAGCACTCTGTGGAGCAGACAATCAAGGGAACTGTATGCAAGCATGGTGGTAAGCAGTGAGCAAGCCAAGTTGTGGGTTACACCATGTTCTGGCACCACATCGTCAATAAACGCAGTACACATGGAGGACATTAATATACAATCAGCAATTTATCAAGCACCACTGGGAGGTAATGCAAATGAAGCAATCATTGTGCAGTCAAATGGCAAATATTAGGAGGCAATGCAAGTGAGCCAGAGTGAGGGTCATAAGACAGACACAGTTTATATGATG
This sequence comes from Ambystoma mexicanum, assembly GCF_040938575.1. Lineage (NCBI taxonomy): Eukaryota > Metazoa > Chordata > Amphibia > Caudata > Ambystomatidae > Ambystoma > Ambystoma mexicanum. Next base: position 288,313,885 of record NC_090922.1, read on the forward strand.
TGAAAAATCATCAGTGAACAGTAAACATGATAGGACAGGCCAGGGCAATATATATATAAGGATCACACACACAACAATCAAGGCGCAATGTGGAAGGAGAAAGCCACTAAGGAGGAAAGTGTATGGAACCAGAGTGATGAGCAGCAAGCCAGGCAAGCTCAGATGCTGTAGTGAAGGTGCATGGTTTTCACTACAGAATAATATCATGGGTTTGGTGCAGGACTCAATGTTCCCTCTAAGCTGTGCGCATGTGCGCTTGCCCAGCTTCCTTCTGGGTGCAACTCAGAAGAAGGTTAGCAGTGCACAGACAATTCCTACCAATTCAAAAAGATGTAATAAGGCACAAGCCACAGCAGGTACCTAATATTTTCTTTCTCACAAAATGAAGCTAAATTGGATTAACTTGTCTAGACATTCGGGTCTAGCCTATTGTCATTGCCCTACTATGTAAGCTTGAAAGCTTGACCTTACAACCCCCAAATTCCTAAAAACAGAATACACCCACAAGAGGTTAAACATGAATATGGAAAAGTGGCTTCACAAACAGAAGATATAGCTAAGATATGTCTGCACACAGAATAAGCTTCCCTCCCCACTTATAACTCCTATACCTGACTCTACCACACTTACACCTTATGACTAACTCCCGCACAAGCACACATTCAGATATTTCCAGACAACATTGACTAAGCCTATCTTGGCTCTGCAAAAGGTTACAGACTTGTACCTACATCCACTTGTTTTCTGTTTGTTAGAATATGAATGATGTTCAAGCACAAGAATGTTGGTTACTCATGGTGCCTTAACAAAAGCATCACCTAGACTGTTTAACCCAACTGGCAGCTCAAATATCTTATACTGACTGTATGTATGTAGGCTACATGAATATACAACCTCATCCCATGCTTACTATTCTTTGCACATAAGTCACACAAGCATGTTAATGCATTATAAAAATCAAATATTAATTTACCCTCTAAAGATTTTGAGTAGGCAAAAGTCATGTTCAGCATCTCCTGTGTTAGCATTACTAACATTACCCTGAGTGGAGAACAACATGGCAAGATTATTTACTTGGACGACAAGGAATAAATAGTATGGACTATACCTTACATTATTTGTGTATAGTATTACGCCAACGGATATTCATATAATTAGAATGCTTTTTACACAATCTGCATCCTTTCCAAGTTTTCTGTTGGGTAAAAACCTTAACATGTTATGTGTTAATTCATTACTATACAAAAACGGTTTCACTAAGCACGTGTTTAACCCAACACAACAATTTAAATGTGGGATATGTTGCAAATAATCTTGTACTCACTTATAGTAATTGTGCACATGCAGATTCATGACATAAACTGCACAAAATGTTATGGTGAGGCTTTATATATGTTTTGCATGCAAAGTTTTGTGGGTATGCGGATATACCAGTTAGTATTTTACTACTACAATCCCTAACCTATCACAGAGTCCAATCAACTAGTATTGGAGGCTAGCACAGGAGCAGGGGAAGGGTATGGGTGGAAGGGCACACTGCTTTGGGGTGAAGAACAAATCAGCAACTTTCAAAAACCAAATCAGATGTTTGGCAGTAAAGTACAGTGAAGGAAATGCATTGTTTGTTTGCTAAAGGATTGGAAACCATAGTAACAGTCTAGGAAACTGAAACTTCTGTTTCTTTCTATGCTCATTAGATGAGGGTTTTTCAATATAATGATCTGTTTGCATGTATTGCCCCTAGCAACGGTATTACCGAAATTGACCTTTTACAATTGACCTTGATGTTTATGGGTGGTTCCCCCCGCACATATGTCCTAATTGACCTTTTAAATTAGGTCAATTCTCCCAAGGTCAATTCTCCAGAGATCAATTGTGAAAAGGTCAATTAGTATACATCCCTACCAACCCCATTCATCTTGTTCAAATGATAGCAAATGGATTTTTAAAAGAGGGGTCCCTAGTTAAAGAAGAATGCACTCATTCTGTTGTGCCTCTTTTTGAATTGTGTCTAGGCTGTGGTAAGGAAGGGCAGGCAAAACTAGAAGCTGCATTGTGTGCCCTGTCATTTCACCTCCTATGACAGGGTTACACGAAGGGTTCTGATAACATTTTGCTCCCTACTTGGAATCAAATGATTGTTCAGGAAGTAAGAAAATGATTGGCTTTGACAGTAGAAATATTTCATGCTTATTAAAATATGTGTTCCACTTAAAATGTTACTTGACATCGGGCAGTTATATCAATAGAGCTCCTAGCTATGCCACTTCTCTGCTGGTCACTAATTTGAAAAGATATCAGTGGAACATTGTGGATAGAAGCGGGGTGTAGGCTGCAGTATGTTCATGGTTTCCCATTTTTGTTGAGCACATTTTCCAGTTTTTAGAGAGTAAACATGGATGATTATTTGCCTTTTAGCCATAAGGCTTGTTTTGCGTGAATCTTGTCATGGCTCACAGGAGAACATAATGTGGATAGTAAGCAGAAACCCAAGAATTCTGATCATCAAATTCTGTGGTGCAGTTATTCTGATGCAACTATCATCCTTATAAAAATAGTGTTACGGTCCACTTTGCTCTTGAACTTCCTAATTATAGTGGCACATGAACTCCTATTGGCATGTTTCTTTACACATTCCTTTTAGTTGCCATTTTTCCATTTGCAAAAATGGTATCCTATCTGAATTTTTTGTAATAAACACGAGTGTTTTATTTCAATGGCATTAAACACTTTCTGAATTGTCTCTGAACAGTGTCGACACATGAATAGCCAGAACTAAACCTATTGCATATCCTGAGCATACACATGTTCTTTGTGCATACACATGTTTTTCTCTGCATTGGAGTACTTTTAGTAGATGTGTTGTTGTTTATGCAAATGTGAAATTGAAACTACTAGACACCTGCTTACTGGTTGTGCTAAATTGTTAGGTATATATAAAAAGAGATATCACAGTACAATTAACATGAATTATTTAGAAAGTGATCAAATTTGGTTCTATATTGATTCTGGCGAAAACCATGTTAATCTCTTATATGTTTTATAGTTGGCAAATGAAAATGTTTAAGATCAATGAATTGTAGATGAGTGATAATGTTTATATAGTTATCCTGTAAGATGACGTTTATTTTTTTATCAGAGTGGTGAATTTAACGACATGAAATGTAATGAAATAGTGACGATGAAACAGACAACTGAATAGTGAAATATGTATGTATGTATTTTAATCCTATTACGGGATATTTTAGTTTGGTGCTTATAAGGTTTAAATTATAACCAGAAACACTTTAATAAATACAAATAAAACAATAACCACATATAAAAAGATTTTCTTTTTTCAGACTATATACTTTTGGGTAATTAGTTATAAAATACACCTTTTACACTGATGTGTAAAGAATTGCAGTTTTTGGGAAGGGGAAATATCCTTCCAAACTCTTTGGAGGTGGTAGCTCACTAAGTACGCATGCTCATGAAGTGGCTTGCCTCCTTATTCAGTTGCGCACATGGGAAATAAAGTGTGTAGGAAAGCTAATCATTCCCGCACTTATGGACACATAATTTGAGAGAGCATTGGTGCAGATGCAAAATAGCAGTCAGCAGCAGAAGAATGGGGTGCAGACAAGGTCAAAGTTCAGAGAAAACAGCAGTATAGCAAAGACAAGTATACAGTGGAGCCAATATCATAGTGCAAGATTTAGAAGGTATGGCCCCTGAAGAACAGAGCTGCAAACATCACAGCCACACAATAATGCTGACACACAATTGTACAAACATAGTGTTGATTCAATCAATGACACAGGAAAGTGTCATTGATTCAAACATTGACTTTCCTGTGTCGGTGACACAGGAAAGTGTCATTGATTCAATCAATGACACAGGAATGAGCCCTGATACTGTCCAGATTAGACTATTGCAATGTCCTTCTGCTAGGCACTTCCAGCACCAATCTAAAAAAACTCCAACTGATACAAAATAAAGCCTTACGGGCGGCCCTAGGAATTAGAAAATCAGATTACTTTTCCTAGACAAGAAGAGATCACCATTGGCTGCCCATAGCAGCCAGAATCATCTTCAAAAGACTATGCATCACATTTAAATGCAACAAAAACAAGGGTCCATCTTACCTCAACAAAGTTCTTACTAAAAAAAAGAAGTCGTCAGATCTCTAAGATCTAACAATCTTTTACTTCTCACCACACCTCGCTTCAGAAAATCCAGAGTGGGAGGCAGCTGCTTCCAATGCCTAGCTCCAAAACACTGGAACTCCCTCCCACTCAGCATTAAAAAAGAGGAATCCCTTTCGGGCTTCAAAAAATCACTCAAAACTTGGTTATTCAACCAATACGAATAAAGCCACTACCTCAGCATTTGTAAATACTCTGTGATGCTTCTATTTTTAATTGTATGTAAATAACTTGCTATGACTTTTTCTGATTGTAATTATTATGCAAATGTTCCCCACTGAATTATATCCTAACAAACTGTCTGTAACCTTGCCTGATGCCCAAGGGTCTGGGCGTGTAACACATGTAATAAATAAATAGAATAAAATAAAGTGGCGCTGTTATAACAGTGCAAGAATCTGGAGGGAATAACCAGAAACAAGACACTGAGGGGCACATTTTGGAATGTGAATGTCAGAGAGCTACAGCCAGCAGCAAAAAAGCCCAAAACACAGTAACTCAAATATTAATGTAGAGCAATGGGGTGAAGGTATCATGGAAAAACGTTATGGTGCTGCTATCACAGAAGTGCAATTAGAGTAAGTCACAGTGGTTCAAATAACATAGTAATAGTAACAGATAACACTTTCAGGTGGTTCTCTATTGACTGCTATATCCCAGTTGTAGGTGGTTCTCCATTTACTGCTCTCAACCCAATGTTTAATGGTTTTCCATTTGCTGCTATGTCTCAATTTTAGGCGTTTCCCTGTGCTTTCTCAATTTTAGGGCTTTTCTATTTATTGCTGTGTCTCAAATGTATGCATTTTCCATTTATTGCCATGTCTCAAATTTAGGCATTTTTCTCTCACTGCGCAGTTATCTCAAACATAGGTGTTTCTCCATGGGTGTAGCCCATTGTGTTAGTGAGTCATATCTTTCACTTAGCTTATCTGTGTTAGGGGGCAATATCTTGCACAGGCGGATCGTAGGGCACAGGGAACACATCACCCCTGGATGAACCCGTGGGGGTGGTAGCTGCTGCACATCAGAATGTACAACAAGGGAAGGGGTATGGGCCAAGGTTAGTCAGAACAACTGGGTTAGGAAAGGGTACTGCCAGTAAGCAACCCTACTAAAAACTCACCCTTCTGCATACACCTCTCAAACTCTGATCTAAACCTAACCATACCTCTACAGCACAACAAACCGAACACACGTCACTACACCATAACAATGAAAAAAATCATACATAGCCTCACCAAACAGCACATGGCGGCCACCAACTGATAAACACACCTACGTTAAGTGAACAGTGTCAACCAAACTAAAGCTGCCAACAGCACATCACAGCTCTCATGCTCTTTTCTCCCGCTCAGTCCTACTAACTTATCCCCCTGCCCCCTTCCTTTACAGACCGACCAGAGCACCAAGAAACCATGCAAGTGGCAAAAGTGTGCAGTATATTTATTTATTTATTTTACATTTATAAAGCGTTCACACAGCCCGCAGGCATCGAGGCGCTGTTACAGGAATTGTTTGTTTTTCTTAGTTGCGTAGTTGTGTTTTTTTTTTGTTTGTCTTAGTTGCGTATTTATAACGCGCTTAAACACCCAGAGGTTTCTAAGCGCGGACCCGGGGATTGAACCTGTTATTGCTTCGTGTCGTCTTGCTTCCAAGACGCGCACGCTGCCGCTGAGCTATCCTCCCGGGAGTATATGAACCTTTAACACACCATAACAATAAAAGACATGCTGTCAGGGTAAGAGACAGTGGTGCAAGAATCAGAGTGCAATTACCAAGAGGAAATAACCAGAGGTAAAGCACAGTTGTGCAGCTCTCATAGTGAAGTATCAGAAGAAATGCAACCAGAAGGAAGCATCAGAAGTGCCAATGTTGATGATGCCTACCTTCCAGCACACAGCTCAGTACTCTAGCGATCAGGATGGGAAGTGTTGCAGGGCATGGATTAGCCTGCAAACAGGTCCCGCTCTTGGCCATTAGCTTTTGGTGTGTGCCCGGGCAAGGCTGCTCTTTGGAACCTTGTGTTGAAGGGCATGATACAAGAGGAGTGGTGCAAACAAATTTGCTTTCATGGAGGGCCCAAGGGATGCTGGTAGAGGAATAGAAGGGTTTGGGAGGTAGTTGTAGACCAACCATAACATTATAAAAATGAAGCACAGACCCGTGGAGGCCTCGAGTAGAGTCCAGTGTGTCAGTTGGCAGAGGGTTCTTCTAAACTCAATCATTGCTATACTTGTGAGGTTGAAAAAGATTGAGAGGTTTGGAGTTGAACAAGAAGTAAAAAGATAAACCAATCCTGTCCAAAAGGGGGACAGGAATATTGCATCCAGCAACTGGCATTACTGCATGTGGCAATCCAAGTGGCTCCTATACACCATGCAGTTACCATCACCCAGTAGCAAAATCATGCCAGAAATGCAGTATTTTTACCCATTTGCACAAATAAAAAAAATCAATCTATCCAATTGATATGGGCAAAAAACCTGTGGGACCACTGTGATTTACACCCCGGTTCTACCTTATTGGAAAAAGAGAATAAGGAGGGTCACTAGTGGTCCTTAATTGCATTGTTCATCATAATTCATACATGGGGTGAAAATGTAACATCAGATGCGTTGATATTCTCACCCCCTTTGTAAATCCTCTGCATCTTTTTTGCCAAGCAAGTGAAGGGATGTTCTGGGGTATTCCTTCACTTGTGGCACAAAAAGTGTTTAAATGTATGGAACAAAATAATAACTTTAATTCCAATCATTGTGTAGAATTAATATACAGTGATACCTTGGATTTAGGCCGGAAGTGATACGATTTATGCCGAATAATTTAATTCAGACAGTATTGTCGAAATATTACCTGAGGTAAATATCCCAACTCATAATGGCATGGCCAGGAATAAAAGCTACCTGTTTAGCAATACTGCCAAGATGCCTAAAGCATGTGACACTAGTCTGGATGCTTTAACAGATATTTATTCAATGTTACTTCTTCCATACAAAGCCCCACCAGCTGCCATCCTTTGTCACATTTTCCACTCCTCTAACAGTCACTCTCGCTTACCCACATGTCACCTACATGTGCTGACCCTCGCATACCCCTTCTTCCAGGCAGCACATGCCACACATATCCCGCTCAAGAATACGTAACAAAATCCCTGAGATATTGTGGAGGCCTAACCTTCCTGGGATACCTTCTCATAGAACCCAGTGAAACTTCCTGATCATCTTTATTATTACCCCATTGTGTTGAAGTCTTCTCATTGAAATGACATGGAGTTCTGAGTACCCCACCCAACTTATTTCTGGATTCCGGTGACTGTCTTGAGCACAGAACAGATTGACTGTACCCTTTCCTCATACAGGTATATGGACCAACTTTCATTGGTTTGGTCACTGCAGTAGAGGAAATCTGGGAGAATCCCTTGTCTGGGTATGATACTACCATATTTATCTTCACTCCCTTCCATCATTGGCACAGGCTGCACTATGATAAAGTCTAACAATCATCAACAGTCTGGACCACTTCCTGGGTCCATCCTGTAATGCCTGACAGAGCCTTGCTATCTGGTGATTGCCTACCAGCAATCTACACTCCTTCACTGCCTTCCCCATATCACACTGGACCTTATTAACATTTTGGCAATCCTTTTTCCTGTTGGATACAATCCACTCAATACATTCCCTGTCAGTGTGATACTTGTTTCCCCACTGCATACATGGAGGCACAATTTTGTGCTGGGTTTTGTGACAAATCCCAAGGTGTTGTCACTGCTTTAGATGGGGGGGGGCTTTCCATGAGGCCAGGGAGGTGAGGCTGCTACCCTATAGTCCCCCTGGGGGTGGTAGTCAGTGGGAGGATCTCATGGGTAGGGAAGACCCCATTGTGAGTAGTGATCACATTGGGAGAACACAGTATCCCTTGGATCATCCCAACTTCCCTATAAAACCCTCTCTTACCCTTCTATTACCTACCCCAATATACCTTTGTCACACATCTCAAGTAGAAATCACTGAGAATGAAAACACCCATAACAAGAAGAGGCCAAGAGCAATGAGGATCAACGTAGAGAACCAAAGAGTGCAGTCAAGTTGTTTCAATCAACCTATTGGCCCGCTGTCATTCAAAACAAATGAGGAAATCGAGCGATCACATCTTCTACCTCTTGGCACAGACCTGAAGCCTGGAAAGCTACTTGAGGAATGTCAGACCAGAGAAGCAGACAGAATCAGGGAGAGGAGTACATCTTCAAAGAACCAATGAAGCAGGAAGGTTCCCGCAGAGGAAGAAGTGTCCTCCCCTGGACCAAAGGCTGATGGAGCACAGCAAACCCATCATCAGGACTCTTGGAGAGGCTAGCAGAAGACCGGAGATGGCTCTGGGTTGCTGGAGAAGCCGCAGAAGATCATGGGTGACCCGCAGGCAACCAATGGACAACTGCCAAGACCCCGCAGGTATGAGAGGGGCCAAGCCCGGGGTTAGGCAGACCCAGATGACACAAAGAACTGCGAATAAAATAAGGACTAAGATATCTGAATACAAGACAGTGCATACCAGCACAGTGAAAGGGATCTGGGGTCCTTACTGCGAAAACACATCCCATTTCACAATAAGAAGGCATACAAACTTTCCAATTATAATAGTGCTCACAGACTTTAGCAGGAGAGTAAACCAAGTCTGGGCCCCAAAGTGAACAGTGAACTTACCAACAAGAAGGGGGTCTGGGACCCACGCTGGGGAGGTGCACCCCCAAAAATAACAAAGAAAAACACAAAACCTACAAGCACAATCAGCACTCACAGACCTTGGCATGAGAATAAACCAGGTGGCTCTTGTTTGTCACAGTACCTGGCAGTCGGGTCTCCTCACAAAGGGTCTGGGACCCTCAAGACAGTTTGGGAAAGGTATCCAGTTCATTCTACCTTATCAAAGGAACTGGGAGTAAGGCCTTCCAAGAAGATTGGAAATACTCTGTGGAAAGGGAATCAACCCCTGGAGTCTTGTAGAACGTTTTGTTGGCTTTGATACCATTTTGGATCCTGCTGGAAAAGACTCTGGGGAAACGGAATCAATCCCATGAGTCATGTGGAACGTTTGTTTTGCTTTCTACACCTTTCACAACTTTTTTTTTTGATCTGCAAGGCCAAGCTACAGTTGGATAGCCAAGAGACATTTCCCAGAGTTAAGTTTGTGAGGGATAGGTTAGGATTTGGACACAGGACTGCAAACTTTACTTTGGGACATTCTGACACACACAGGTTTCATTAGCTAGTTTTGTTGAGGCAGGGAAACCCCTCTCTCTCTTAGAGATCAGGTAGGCTTTCCTCCAACTGTCTCTTACTTCTGCACCCTAAATATGTGGTACCTGTGCTTTTCAGAAACAGAGGCACTCCTGTAGTGGCTTGAGGAGACAATCTGATCCATCCATATTATTAGACCTCACACATGGTACACAATCCTTGATAACTTTGTTAGATCTGTCAACCATCTGTCAACCAACCACCCCATTTGATTTTGGATGATATGCCAAGCAGAACCAGTAAACTGTACATCATTATCAGCCAGTAATATGCCAGGGAAACCCTCCCCTTTAGAAACCTACAAATGTAATCACTGTTTTGGTTAAGATGGTCTTGGTGATTGTTACCTCCACCCATCATGACAGCAGATCAATCAGGACAGTACAAAAGTGTCGGACTACTTCACTGTATATCAGACTCACAATATTCATTCCTACTCTTTCCTATGGCACCCTTGGGACATTCGTGCTGGTCAATTTGGTTCCCTGTGAACAGAGACCCTTCTTACTATTTTCACACTGTATGCAGTTTTTAACCTTTCTTCAGTTTGTATGTCACTCCCAGGCCACCAGACGTCTACATGAACCGATTGTTTAATATGTGTTAATCCTTTATGGCCCTGATGTGCTAAATTGAAAATGTGTTCTTTCACCCCAATAGGAAGTATGGTGTTGTAATTCATTACAGCATTTTCCCCCACCACAGGCACTTCATCCCTAACAGGCCACAACCCTCCTAAGTTGCATTTAATGATATGATCTTTGTTTAGGACACTTTTCCACAATTTCTTTTTTTACAACTTGGAGTGCCTTGTCCTCTTTTATACTTGTTAAATCAACAACACATGTTCATCTTCATTCGTACTCATTTCATCTCCCTCTTCATTTGTGTATTCCTCTTCCTTGGCACAGTTTCAACACAGAAGGTATATTCTTGCTACAGGGTCACCCATCTTCTAATCCTGGCAGAGACTTTGTCTAGGCCTTTGGACATGAGGGTTTCCTAAAATAGCTTGTGAGTGGGGCATATTTAAAATGTAAGCCCCCGTAGAAATGTCCTAAATTTGCGGACAGCCAATTTAATAGATAGCTGTTTGTTTCTTTTTAGTAGCTTCTGATCCTTTGTGGAGTTTAGATGCAGACGTTAATGAATTATTCACCTCCTTCCTGCTGAGACAAGACTCCCCCGAGAACTACATTACAGGCACCAGTGGACTGAATAGTTCCTCTCAATTTTACTTTCTTTAGAAAAGGTGATTGATTGAGAGCCTGTTCAATCGATTTGATTTCATTATTAAACAATGTGGTCCATTGAAATTGTGTTTTGTTCTCATTTGCAAAAATTGTAAAGTGTGAATAGTATTCACACATTCACAAAACATTAGCAGAGGGTGGGTGTGTTCCTTACTACAGTTAAGAAATCTTTGCAAGGCTCAACACCCGTCATGAAGATAACATGCCCCAAATAATGTTGTCACTGTTGAACTTACACTTCTCTTTGCTTAATGTTACTCCATGCTCCTCCAGTTTCTTCAGCCCTCTCAACATTTTGTATTGTGCTCTATTGTGTCTTTTCCATTCACTAATATATTGTCTTTGAAACACAGTACCCAAACACTGATTGAAAGATGTTACGCAGTATCCTCTAAAATCGCAGTGGCTAACAGCAGATGAAATAGCATCTGCATGAATTGGTAGAGTCCCACTAGAGTAATGAAGTTTGTTATTTTCCTTGAGCATTGGTGAAGTTTGATTTGCCGATAGCATGATTTGAACACATATTTATTTAATTTTACTTCTTCAAAACATAGCCCCCCAGCCGCCATCCTTTTTCACGCCTTTCGCTCTTCTAAATGTCGATCTTGTCCTCGCTCATCCACACGTTGCCCTCACTACTCACTCTCGCATACCGCTCCTTCCAGGCAGCCACAATGCCCTTATAAATTCGGTGCGCTCAGGATGTTTTTGAAACTTTACGCAGTGCTCGATTAACTCCTTAGCTATGTATAAATTAGAAAGCTTTGTTGTGTTAAAAAACACATTATTGCAATTAAAACAACATTTACGATAGCCTCAAAGCAACTGCATACAATAATGGGTGCCATTTGCAAACCATCCAGCCTGAATATGTGGATTTGGTCACTGCAAAACTTAGAGACACTGTGTTCAGAAATGAAAGTTTGCCTTGCTGTCTGACAAAACATCTTCTGCTTACCAAGTCCTCAGATGCTTAACATCATTAATTTCATATTTACTGTTTTGCAAATCGAAAATATACCCTGCATTTCTTATGATCCCTGGATTTATGTTTCCCAGCACCTGGAATTGCTGCACTATTCCTTTTCAGCCCATGCATTAGGTTTACCTTGACTGCATGGTGTATTAAACAATAAATCGCCTTTACTTTAGTTCCATATGCTCAGTGATTTCTCAGTTTGAGATGTGTGTGCGTGTGTGTCTATATATGAGTCTGCCGGTAGCACCAGCGGGTTGCCAGTAGACTCACCTTACCGTTTCCACAGCCCGATATCGCGGCAATACCAGGATATTACAGACAGCGGCGGAACGATAATTCCCATTCCCATGGAAACCCACTGGACTCCATGGGAATGGAAACACTGAAGCACTAGCACTAGCACCATTAGTAACGGTGCCAGAGCTTCAGTGAAAAATCTGCCGTTAGGGGCTGGAACTGCCAGCAAATCAGGCCTGCGGGTAGTTCACTGCCCCTTACCGGCACTTTTTTGTGGACCGGCAAACATTTAATGAGTGCCTGTGTCTGCTTTTTTCAAGAGAAACAGCAGACATGATCGTTTTCTCATTGAGTTTAGTTTAATGGGCTATTCTCCCATCCCCTTTGCTGCCAATCCAGCTTGCTCTCCTATGTGGAGTATCAAGAAAGAACCTGTGAGCCAGACACAGCAAGATAACAACAAATGGAAGGAAGTGATTGCTCTCAGTGTATGTGTGTTATGTTACTTGCCCGGTTGAGGTCATGCGATTTGGGAAACCCATGTTTTTTTTTGGGGGGGGGGGGGGGGGATTTGTAAAACAACCCTAGTAAACCCACTGAGAGAGCAAAAGTTTCATCCTCCATTTTTGGCATGAGGTCTTGAGTATTTTTTATTTTGTTTACCGGACCTCATAAATGATGTAAATACTGGCTGTGTCCCCCGAAAGACCCTATGCAACCATTGTTAATGTTCCCCAGGCACCCAGTTTCCATATGAAACTCAGCTCAAACAGCTGACTGAGTAGGCTCCAAGTGTTGGCAGTACACCTTGACTACTATGGGCTACAACCTGCATACATCCAGTACAGAGTCACATGCCAGATATTGTTCCTTAAGAGATAGTGAATAAGATACAGTAGTGTCTCCACAGAAATCCTTCTTGCTAGAAGATCATCTTCTCCCAAATGTCCCTGATGTTGGACAGCCACAAGATACAAAATGCATCTACTGACGTCTAACTTTGTGAGGACCCATGCATCGACTGTCACTAGTCTGAAATTGCTGAAGTCAAGACTACAAGACTGTGTGCTCTCTCGTTGCCATTAAACAAAAGCCCTGGGTCATCCCAAAACAAATATTTTCTTTAATTTTGAGTAGTGTACTTACCCTGAATATTGTGCGGCATCAGAACCAGTATTTCGCTCAACAAGTTAGAAGCTGATCCAAATCATTCACTACTTTCTAGGAGAGACTAAAGACTAATTCTGCCATTATACAACATAAGGTACCACCAGGAAAATAACTATCATATTTAGTGTCCTAAAGTCCCTGTTGACCATTGACTTTGTTGTTCACCCTAACATGTAGGAGGGCCAAGTAGTAAGAACATTTCTTGGGTCTTTTTGAACCTGAATAATTGACATGGAACATGTAGCGAGTCCTTCACTTATCTTGTATGAGATAAACATCATATGTTCCTAAAATCTCTGCACAGGGATACCTTTACTTAAAGTAATACTTTGTTACCCTATGTTCTTGTCTGCTCTGCTCCTCTTCCAAGAGGTGACGTTAATTTCCTGTCCACAGACATCTCTATGTGAAACAAAGAAAAAATTGCTTGTTTACCTAGGTTTAGTAGGCAACCCCTATGCAGAAGAGAAGGCTGGATAATTCTTCCCATTTTACCAACAAAACTAATTTATAAGAAAGTTACCAAAATACTTATTTGCCATCAACAGCCATTAATTGTAAAAGCATTGTAGACAAAGTGGTGAAACCACTACAAGGTTACTGGTATCGAATTATATAACTCTATGACCTGGAATGGTGCTTCAGCAGAGCAACAGGCATATCTAACAGGTATTGTGGATAATCACCCTGCATAATTGGTAGTTCACAGCCCTTGTACTTCTAGACATGTCTATATCATATTTCATTATTGACCATGACAATCAAATGGGATGGTACCAAACACAACCCCTGTATGTGTTGTATCCTTCCTAGAAATAAAAAATACTGGTTGTTTGTGTGACAATTAGAAAAATTCCAAATGCATGTGCATAGCTTGAAGAGAAAGATAATGGTGACAGCAATCAAATACAGCAATAGGGAATGGGACATCCCAACAGCTCCATCTCCCACCCTTAGTAAAGGCCCTCAAAGGAAGGCAGGCTTCTAAAGTAAGCCTTAGAAATGAATTCAGGAAACTCTGAAAAGTACATAGGACTAGGGCCTAATACCACCAGCCTTCCATAGGCATTAACCTATCCACCAATCACTATGATTACTGTACGCCAGTCCACAACTATTAACTACATATTATGCAGGTCCTCAAAGTCCTGTTTACTAAAGGCCAATATCTTAGAGCCTTAACACCAGGAACCAAGGGACTGTGATCTGAGACCAGTCTCCGAAGATCTCTGTAAAAGCCGGTTTCATACCTCTGTGGTGAATTTCAGTAGTTTGGACATGTTTTGTGTGTTTATGTGTGAGCATGATTTGTAAAACATCTTCCAGAAAAGTCATTGCAAACTTTCTATGGAACTTATAGCCCAGTGGTTCATGAGGATAGGTCATAGGCTACAAGACAGGCATGCGTGTTTCTGCCATCAAGCCAAGATCTGTGCTCTGTAGGGGGTATGAATAGGCATTCACTACACCCGACTTTAATACTCCTCGAATACAGTGATTTTACATTGCATGTTCCAGTGTGAGTATTTTATAAAGATCAAACATGACTGCATTGTGGTTTCACAGGATCAGTCCCCAAAAAAGTTTGATGCAAGGGAGAAACACCATAATCCACACAGCCCAAGCTACAAAGAAAATGTTACCGAAGGCCAGTTCACAAAAGCCTATTTTTCTTCTAAGATCCCAATTTCAAAACGCCAGTCTCATGGTAGCACTTCAAATGATCAGTCCCCAAAAGCCTTTCATTCGAAGCAAATTTTCCAAGGTCTCTTTCCCAAGGTGAGTCTTAAGTGGAAGGCTCTAAGTTCAAACACCAAAAGCCAGTCCTCTAGTGCCTAGAACGAATGAGTTGCCACCCCTGACATACAGACATTGGCTTCCTAAAGCTGGGCATTTCAGTAGATGTCTCATTATGAGTTTTATATTCTTCTATTTAAAAATATTTAAGCAAATGAATTGCAAACTTGTAATCAGACATCACACCCTGAACAGACACATCTTAAAGAATTAAAAAACCAAAAGCATAAGATGAAATTAAATTATTGCAAATCCAATGGAATCTCTGCTTTGCATCAAACATTAACTGATGGTGGGCCTGGTTAAAGAATGTCTCATAACTGACTCACTAGTCGATATCAAGCCCCTCATTTACATTCAGATATTAAGGCCATTGTGAATGGTGGCAATCACTGGATATAATTGGTCGATGGTAGAGATTAGACATACATTTAAGAAACTCCCTCTGTGGTGCTTGTGGAAGGTTCTGTAAACACAACTTCCAAACTTCCTACTGTCATGATATAGCTTTTGGCATTTTATTTTTTCGGTGAATTGTTGTTTGATATCATTATATTTTCAAGCAAACATGACAAGACATTTCTGGCTTGATAATTAGCTAAAAGCATTGGAGGATTATAAACATTGTGTTTATACTGAAAAGACTGAGTTTCAGTATTCACTTCTTTGAGCTATGCATTAATTATGGCAGGACATAATGTTTTCCAGCAATTAGTGTCATGCTAGCTGCAGCAATTGTCTTAAAGGTTAGGGAAAGATTAAGGTGAGTGTATATAATGGGGCTTGTTGCAATGTGTCAACATAGTTAATATTTTTCATTTTGTCAGGATATCTACAGGATAGAGTGTGAGACCCTCTTATTTGCATTTCTCATGAACGTTTTGCAAGTTTGGTACTTGAAAGTCTGAAAATAAGGGTATATATTCTTATAGCTGAATTAAATATTCAATTACACTAATAAGGATAATGATCCAAACATAATGATGCGTTTAGAAATGTTTTGATAGTATCTCAGGATTCTAAAATAATACATAAAACACCAGATATATTCTGATCCACAAAGACATGTCAGTGCTCCTGAATCTCTTTGAGATAATGAGATAAGTTATACAAAAAATGAATATGGGGTAAGGATTTCAAGTCTCATTTAAGACCTGTTTCAAAAGTAGCGGCAAGGCATTAGGAATCAGTGGGCCTCATTATAACTCTGCCAGTCCGGAAACAACGGTGCCGGTAAACTCACGAGCACAATTGTTTCTGGACTAGGACACTACAACTTTGTGGGTGGGTGCCAGCCCGCTCACCAGGGTCAGACCTGCCGGGTGGGATGGCACCCACTCTCAGAGTTTTCACAGGATAACCATTAGCAACAGTGCTGGTGCTCCTGTATGCCCATTCCCATGGAAATGGGGACTAACAAAATTGCTGGTGCCTGACTTCCCGGCGCCGGACTTCGAATAGCCCAGTGGCACCGGCAAGTCAGTCACTAGTAATTGTTTACGGGTCTGGCGGCAAACCACCAGTAGCACTGGCAGGGTTACCGACTGACCCGTAATGAAGCCCAGTGCCTCTTAAGAATTCACCTTTTTGGCAGACTTTACAGTCTTTCTAGGCATGAATAACATCACTGGCCCTATTATTTAGTCTGAGCAACATAGCCATATATGGAGACATAAGCTCTGTTGAACGTTAAGTCGTTAAGTAAAGGTCTCTATGGCTGTCTCCAGTGTGTCAGATTCTTAATATGCCACTAGTGTGCAGATCATCAAGGTATGAATGACACAAAATTTATCACAGGAATCATTTAAAGGTTGGTGGTATATTAACTCAATCTTGTGGTATTTTTTCATGCAATCCGCCATCCATTCAGCCTCTGACTGAGTTGAAATTTTGAGGCCAATTCATGGAACAACTGTGCACAGAAATCAGTGGCGCAAGCGTGAAAAATCCAGAGCACGTGTGCGATTTGCACGCAAGTGATTCATGGAAATCTGTGCGCTTGTTTTCCCAGGGAGCTGCGGCGAAATTGCGCTTGGCGCACACAGGCGCACACGTCACTGCGACATCCTGAACAGCGTGCGCGACGGTAGTGTAGTGCACACACCAAAAAGGGGGCGTAACACACGAAATGGGGAACAACACATGAAAATGAGGGCGTAACTGGGGAAGTACTGCTGGAAAATACACGAAACGCCCACATGCTCGTGAACAACACATATTCATTGAATCAAATAGGGCAAACCCGCGCACACCAAAAGACACGCACAGGCGTAAACACGTCTGCCACAGGAAGGCAGGCGGAAGTGTCCCTGTGCAGTATAAAAGTGCACGCAAACAACAAACACGTATATACAGCTACGATGAATGTCCCATTTCTCGCAGCACTGATCGCGGTACACCGCAGGAGGAGGAAAATAACCAGGCCTCGCATTTTTTTGCCCAGGACCAGCCTTTTTGGGATGCCTGATAACCAGGTCTATGGAAGGTATAGGTTTCCACCTTGTATCATCCTAGACCTGGTCACTGAGTGGGAGGATGACCTTGCATCACCCACCTTGTGCTCCCAAGCACTGAGCCCTTTGGAAAACATACTCTATGTCCTGCATTTTTTGGCCACTGGGTCATTTCAGTGGACAACTGCCATAGTTCGGGGTGTCTCATAGGCCACGCAGTCATGCTGCCTATGCCAGCTGTTGGCAATCATGACTGCACGCCCCTCAGTCCGCTGGCACATTTACATGCCCAGAACACCTGCAGAAAGGCAGGCCATGGTCCAGGACTTTTACAGGGCGGCACACTTCCCCAAAGTGCTTGGTGCCCTAGATTGCAACCATGTGGCCCTACGTTCACCTAGGGCCACTGAGAACATCTATCACAACCGCAAGCACTTGCATTCCATCAATGTATAGGTTGTATGTGATGCCCATGGAATCATCACCTCTGTCTATGCAAACTATCCTGGGTCTACACATGACAGTTTCATGTACAGAATGTCCGCCCTGAGCGGGGACCTGGAAGCTGGGAAGCATGGCGACACCTGGTTCATTGGTCAGTACAAATTTCTGTGCACATGCATGCATGTCACACACAGACAAATACACAAACCCAACTAATGACAACCATCATCACTTCCCCAGGGGACAGTGCCTACCCGCTGAGCAACCACATGACACCAATACGGAACCCCACCACACCACCGCAGGTAAGATACAACGCAGTCCATATTGCAACCAGGGGCATAGTGGAGCACACATTCGGAGTGCTCAAGTCACGCTTCCGCTCCCTTGACCGCTCTGGCAGCTACTATATGCACCCCCAGTAGTGAGCAGGATCATTTTGGCAGCATGTGTCCTGCACAATTTTGCAACACAGCGGGGCACACCGGTGGACATGGTGGTGCCCCCACATCACCAACCACAGGCACAGGCGCTGCTCATGGTATGGGAAAGGGCTTGTAGCGAGGCAGCCCAAACCCAGCTTGTGGCCACATTTTTTACCTAAACTCCCACCCCTTCGGAGTGCACACAGGCCTGGCACATACCAGGTGACAATCGATGATGACAGTCAACTGTCACAACCATACCACCCTGTGAATGTTTCCACAGAAGTGCCACATTGTGTGCAACCCTAGCTACTTAAACATAACCAATCCTGTGTGACCAAAAGGAAAACATGCAAGGTGCATATCACACCCCCCCCCTGCAAAACAGGCCATGAAAATCACTGGTATGTCTCCCAAAACCCTCCCAGCCCCCATTACCCTCGTCGGCCACACCATGACATGGCATGCAACAGCAAAAGAGCAAACCAAAAGCACAACACATGACCAATTAGATACAAAGTGACACGTGATAAATGGAACGAGGCCTGAGACAATCACACCTGACATGGAATCAGATGAAATGACTGACCAACAACCTCCCACACATACAAAGTCGTACACAAATGCATGCCACCAGCGGTATCATCAACAAAATACAGAATGCCTGTTGGCATGCATATTGGCCAATCCAAATCTGCAAATCCCAAAACCGTGTTCTGTGTGTGTCTCCTGCAACATACCGCTCAGCACACAGTATAGTGAGCAGCCATTGTGTTGGGGATACACCTTGAGCATCATATAAAAAGGATAAGCAACACAAATAACCCAGTGATGCATGTACACGACCCCCAAATGGTAAGTGATCATGTGCTGCAGGGACACAGCATGCCAGAGAAGACAATCTGTGTGCATGTGTGGGCATGGAACAGAGGTTGTATGTGTGGTGGTGCATTGTGTAAGTGTGTGTGTCAGTAGAGACATGCACTCAATACATGCATGTGAAATGAAGTGACCCTCAGTGTCCTGTACACATCACATGTGAACATTGCCCATGTGGACACCCCAGTATGTCAAACCACACCAATCCCCTGACACCTGAAAAGTAAATCCAACACAGGAACAGCCATTGACCAGTAGAACACATCATGTACATAGTACCCCACAATGAGAATGTCAAAGAGTGCCCAATCACTGTAGCCCAAGCGTACTGTCTGGCAACAAAACCCCCTCCCTCATTTCCTCATCACCATTACCTTCAGATGAACTGTGTCTGGGGTCCGTCTGCTTCTTCCTTCTAGTCTACCTGGCTTCAGGATCCCACTTCCCCTTGGTTTCCTCGTTCTTCCTTTCATGCAAATAGGGTCCAGCCCCCTCAGAGGCCACCTTGACTGGTAAAAATACCAAATCGCAGAGAACTCCAAGGAGCCAAACCCCCAAACCAGGGAAAAAACCTCTAGGCACCATAAAACCCTGGAAGAGTCTCCAGTAGATGACTTGAAGTCGCAGAATATGGCCAAGCACATGTCCAAGCTGAATGATAGAACAACTACCAAGGTTGCACAGTTGTACAATGGTTCAACAGGATGGGTAGGAATTTGAGTACACAATAATCAATGAGGATGCCACAAATGGTGTCTAGAGCTGGAACTTGAGTAGAAAATAACCAAGGAGGCTGGCACAACTGGATGGTTGAACTGAAACCCAATCAGTCATTGATAGCATGAACGAAGAAAGGCAGAGACAGCACAAGTTCTGGAAAGGCACAGTGAATGCGAGATAGCCAGAAACAGCTGAGTACTGAGGCAAACTGAGGCAGTGTAAGAGTACGTGGAAATAACTGCCTGAGAGACGGGCGGACAGATCTGCAAGGACTAAAAGCACCAGAGTGTGAAAAACAAGTAAAAGAGCTGTAGTCCAGTAGGAAAACTGTGTCGTCAGGCATCAGCAAATTCCAAGAGGGAAGACAGATACAACGTGCCATTCAAACAGAACGAAGTGGAGTAGTAGTACAGGAGGACATCTCAAGTGAGGACTGGACCGTGAGTTGTGCCTCTTGGGTCACATTATTAATGCATCCTCCTTTGCCACAATCCCCAGGGGCTGAACTCAACACGTACCAACTTGACATTGTCATCACTCGGCCCCATCAAACCATCATTGTGACTTTGACAGCTAAAGGGTGCAGGCTACCGTGTACAGCATGAAGTGCATCAAGCACGTATACAGGCAAGAAATGAAAATACATCACAATCAACTTCAATAAATGGACAGTTAAAAAATGTACTCACCAAAATTGATTGCAGACATGTCATGGAGAAAACATCCATAATTCCCACTATGGGTGTAAACACAAGTAGTACAGCAGCAGACAGGTCACAGATATGATCGAAGTCCAATGCCCTTGTGCAAATTATTGTCACATCGAACCATCCTTGCAAGCCCATAGAAATGGGAAGCAGGAGTGGCATATGTGTCTGGACCCCAAGCCACAAACACATACATGAGACACGCTTGAATGGGCCCAGCTGGAACAGACAGTGGATGCTTTCAACAGCCACAAAGCACCACACCGTCACATGAATGCACAATAGACAAATAATATTATACTAATAAAATAGAAAATGGCCACATATGAGCAGGGGGGGGAGGCACCCAGGAGGAGGGAGGTATAGGGTGCACCTCAACACCAACATGCGATGATGTTGAGATAAATAAAAACCTCCATGGGCTGAACGCCTGCACGCCTGACCTGTGTGGGAGAGAAGTCGTCTCGCTCAACCTCTGGATGGAAATCAGAAGGTGGAGGTGCACAGTATCCTGACCACGCCTATGCGCAGCTTGCCCCACGATGGCAGCAAGTATGCAGGACTGGTAAGCCTGGTCCTGTGTGACGATGGCACGTAGGTCAGCATGCAGCACTTCATGTGATATGCATGCTTCCTCTTGCAAGGTAGCACGTGTAACACGGAGTTCTGCCTTCATGGCCTCGCATGACATCTGGAGCACCTCCCGGCATGCACATAGCTCAGCCCAGATGGTATTCTCAAGCTGCTCCAACCTCTCCTCTAACCACTTCCTCTGGGACATGTTGAGCACACCCAGAGTAGATCTGAGGAATTGATGGTCATCCTTCAGGGCCTCCATGTGTGCCTCTGCATGAGCAGCAAGTGCTTGATACAGATACACCATTTCAGCCTGGCATGCCCTGTCTGAGGCCGCCGTGCCCACCCTGAGTGAATGGGCCATGGACTGTGCTGCCCACTGCTAGAGATGCACCTGCCTAGAAGGGGGGAGCACAGATTGGGCCACACGTTCCATGCTCTGAGCGATCTTATCAATAGCTGCCCCTGTTGTTCTGAATTGGCATACATGGATTGCTCCCACTCAGTATACCCCTGTGGCGCATGGCCACTGCATTGCCGGACTGCGTTGCCGGACATGACACCTGCAGGGCCCAAGGAGCAATTGTCCTCACTGGATTGGCACCGCCCGCAGCTGCAGGACTACATCCCTTCATTGACATGATGCCTCAGGTACATCAGCAACTGGTGTGGAGTGTGACCATGTGTCCCGATCCACCACAGGCGGAGGTTCCAACACTGTCTGGCCCCTCAGTGCAGGTGTCACAGACAGAAGATCATCCACATCAGGATCACTCACCGTGGAAGAATTGACATGACGTGCATCCAACTCAACATTGTGCTTGAACTCACCCTTGCCTAATAAGACAGCACATCCTCTTCAATGTGTTACATTTTTGGCTTCATCATTATTCAGCCCAGTTGTAACTGACATCGAATTCAGAAGTGGCTTGATGCATTGAACATAAGTCTCCAACATTTTTATATACACATGGAATTGTAGTGCATCCATGACAGAAGAATGACACAAGGGGCCCATTCCTAGCTATCAGTGTATTGCGTGTGTGGATGAAAACTGCAAACATGGAAAATAGGTGGTATATTATTAATTTAAATTCTGCCTTCAGAGTAAATGATAACAGTATCAAAGGATTGAAAACATGGGAGATCATGTGCCAACATTTGGTCTATTCATTTAATTTGGGTTGAGCACCTATAACTTTGATTAACCCCATACCGTTATCAATTAACAACATTCAGTACTCAATGTTGAACTCTACAGGCAGTAATGCAACTTTCAGTGTTGAATATCATTTCATATTTTCCACAAAATATTCGGATGTTAAAGAGTCTTCTGCATCCTATTCACATTTTGAACTTCTCGCACAATTGAAGAGCTACCTCAGCAATATTTGGGTTTCATTCCTCTGGCTTCACACCCGAGGGCCGTCTCTCCCACTACCCTTTTCCTATCTTCTTTCCTAATACACTGTAAGTGACCTACAAGAACAAAGGATGGTGCTGGGGCATATGTCTCCCCATAGTATCCTCCACAGCCATATGTCCAGCTCTACTCAACTGATTGTCATCTGGAAATACAGGCATTGCACAGCTGAATGGCGTATCAGGCAGTCCCTCCTTGACTGCCCAAATACCACCATGTCAACATGTCAGCAACCAAGAATAAGTTGCAGTGGGGCCAACAAGGACCTGCTAGATGATTTTACCACAGGCTCAATAAGCAGAAAGACCATAGGTGCTTGGATAGGCAAGGGACTGAGGGCTGTTTGTGCCAGTGTATACAGCAATGAGCAGGTGTCTCCTCCTGTGAGGATCCTGCAGGCAATGAGTTCTAGCTTATATTGTGTTCAATTTCTCTGATCTGTTGGGATGCATGCCCAGCTCCGATGTCCCTCAACATTGTGCTCAGACTCATCATCAGAGCTAGACTGATTGCCAGCCCTGTACATGATGGTCTGGAGCACATAGTGGGTTCTCGTGATCTACCACCCCACAACCCCAACTTGTGCCGGGTTGCTGATGTGATAGCAACCCTGTGTCTGGAATGACATCACCATCCTCTGGCTCCATTGTGTCATCATCTGTAATGTGATAAAAACAAACATGAGTACACATGTCAGAAGCACATAACCCACACACACATACACATCACATCGACAGCCAACACATTAAGCAGACATGTCACACACAACTGAAATTCCAGAATGCATCCATTGGCATTGATATGCAAACACATCCCAAAAGCCGAAATGGATGTGTGTAAACAGCGAAGCCTACACATGTACTGAATGTAGTATATCACCTCCATCACACACCACTTCTGTCAGTCACATGTCACAGGCAGAAATGACAGATGGCAACAAAGAGATGGCACATACCATAAGTATGTCTGAACAGCCAAATGGCCACATCTGCAAGTGAATCCAAACGCACCATGGCACATGTAATATGCATGTACACATGCATCACTAAACCATCATCACCAATATAGCTTCATCCATCTGCAGCTTGGCCGGTACCGGCCGTCATGGGCCATGTAGACATAGTGAATGTCCCGAGCAAAGCGAGGGCCTGCAACCAGGCATGAGGGTCCATAACACCCACTATGGTCCGAGCTGACGGTCCATGAACACTCCAGAACACCCCTCAGGGCCTGATTGAGCACATTGTGCACTGATTGTGCCCTAAAACATTATTCAGTGTGTCAAATCATCACGGCCAGGCCCCACCAGATTAGCTAAGTGGGCCTCGGCGTACACATACTGCATGACAGTACACCTTTAAGATTGTACCAGTTGAACATAACGGGCTCAATGCTGAAATCTCAGCAGCATTAACGTTAATCAACTACATATTAGTCATTCAACAAAAAAGCTGCAGAGAACACATGTGTAAAAGAACACTTTCACACACACATAAGTGAGTAGCTGCAATGTTGCACTACACAACGTTGAAGCTGCTTGCATATGTACATGTGAAAGTGTTCAAAAACACCCATGTTCATATACACCCGTATGGTGATTATGAACAGCATCCTATCCAGCAAAGTAAGCAGCTACAACGCTGCTTGCTTTGATGTATGTGAAGGTGTACACATACACATGTGCAGGCACATCCACAGTCATTACAACCTGATTGGCAGGCTATAATCAATCTGCGGCCTATACCAGTTAGTATAGGCCGCAGATTGACCAAGCAAGTTTGGTAAACTCCCGCTAGGGTGTTCCAATACTGAGTACATGTTTCACAGGATGCACCTGTGCCAGTGCCTTTCATGACAGTGAAGGGATGACAATCTGACCATACATGCCAGGTAACTTTGACATTGCAGCAGTAAGTAGGCATGTAGAACAGTGTAACATGGCTCAGAACTGGGTTGGTGCAGTGCAGAACATGTGTACGTTACCGACTATCTACATCAACAAGAACATTTTGATGTCAATCAATGAACATGAAGACAGTGTAAGAGCAAGTTGAGGCATCATGTGCAATGTGCATGCAATGGGTTGCACGGCTACAGGCAACCCCCATCCCCCTCAGTGAAAATGCAGGGAGGCATTGCATGGCAGTGAAAGGTTGACCAGATAACTGTGTATTGGCCGACAGTGTTGAGTACCATCAATTGCATCATCTGAGTCAACTGACAACACAGCAGACGAGAATGGGACAGTAAGCAGGACACATGAGGAACCCTCTGTAGTAAACACATGCGTGCAGAAGGCCCTACACCAGTTGAACAGAGTCTGGGGGCCTGTGACAGGGGGAGGCCTGTGCCCAACACAGACTATGACACCCTAAACATGTGTGTGATGCAGGACTGAGCCAGAGTGAGCATGGAATGGATGATCAAATGCCATTAAATATATGTCATCCTGGACACGTACTACAATGAGCATCCTGCCAAGGACACATAGGGGCATGCATGGAATGCACATGGAGCATGAATGGACACTCATGTCCCTGCGGAGCATCTGCCATCTGCACAGTCCGAGTGAAACACCCTGCAACAAGGACAAAGGATGTACCACACAGTATGTGTCTGGCATGTTGACAGGGGGAATTGTGCATGTACAGAGTAGCGTTGAACAGGCCATTGCAGTAGTCCAAAATGTCACCCACCAGTGCCATGGTGAAATTGCGGTGCAGGGGGGTGGAGGGGCAAGGGAGCATGCATACGTGGAGTACCCACATGCAGGCAGAACACACATGCACATCAGTCATGCGATGACATAGTCTGAGTGCAGAATGGGAAGACACCCCAGGCTGCATGCAGAAGGGCCAGTGAGCTGGAACATGGACCAGAGGGGCAGCCGGGTGACTAGCATGTGAGTAGGGTGCAACTGTGGTGATGAGGACAGTCCCTGTCTGCTCTACATGTCCAGCATGCTGCATAGCTGGCATGCATTAGTGAAGCATTGCATGACTCGCACATGAGAACCATGTACGCTTAGCATGTAGTGGCAGTCAAGCACAACACATTGCACAAGCAAACCACACATGGGCTGGACAAACATGCAACAACACTCACTGGACGGGGAATCATAATCCAGCACCTTTCCCACTCCTTCAACCAATTCTGCCGGGGTGAACTCTGCAGCGATCACCTCGTGTGGAGTGAGTTCTTCCTCCTCAGGTGGTGGACCACTGCCAGTCACCCGTGACATGGCATAATTGGAGGTACAATTTAGCTTAGCACAGCATCAGAGGTCATCCGAACGCTTTTTGCACTCATGAGCTGTGCGCACCTTATGTGTGAATGCACTAACACCCTCTGCAACATGCTTCCAGTGGTCCCAACACTGGGCACGCGTAGTGTGACTATTTGGGCCCACTAGCATATGGTCTTGTCTGACACTGAAGTCCAGTTCCTGCTTGCCGAAAGGCTTCTTCCTCGATGTGCCAGAGCGGAGCCATGTCTGGGGTCCCAGCTTGTGCAGGAGCAACCTTCCTCCTCTTGGGCAGTGTTCCGGATCCTGACTGGCAAATGCTGCCTTGATCAGTAGGGGCAGTGGCGCTGGTGGACTGGAACAAGGGAGTGGCTGGTGGAACTAGAACGGAAGCCCTGACTTGCGTCAATGGCTGCTCGGTGCTCTTGACTGGACCCAGTGCAGCAACTGCCGCTGTGCCAAGGTCATTGACCAAGACTGTCCTGGCTGGCAGATTCACAGCCGGGGTGGTGTCGGCTGCATCTGCCCATGCAGTTGCCAACACCCATATGCTCGGGCACTAGATGAAAACACTGCCCCAGGGACATGTGCCTCGGTCAGAGAAGCCCTTTGTGCACTTACCTGTGCCACCTCACCACCTGAAATTCTGCCTGGGAATCGTCAGGTGCCAATGCATCATGTGCTGGCTGACCCTGAGCCTGAGTGGTGGTCGCCAAAACTGCACCTGCAGCTACCACTACCATTGGGCCCGTGGCAGTCTATGAAACCGACTGCCGGGTCACATGGGCGCCAGTGTCAGTTGCAAGAGCTGCATCTCTTGGAGCCGCAGGGGGTGGTGGCATGACTGCACCAACACGTTGCAGAACATCCTGCGAAGTGGCGCACCCTGCCTCTTCCCCCTATGCAGCCACCCTGGGCACCCTGGACTCCCCCTACACCCTGGTCTCCCGGCCACGTGGAGGATGTCCAGCTGAGGCGCCCCTCACCTTTTGTGGCCTTCCAACCATGGCACAGATGTAGTAGTGCCAATGGGAGGTGTACACGACAATTTTCCTGGGCGATTGGGGTGAAGGAGGTGGGGTACTAGATGTAAACAGCACCCCTGTGCGCCTGCAAGGCTGTATGTGACCCCCGTGAGAAAATGACAGGTCACGCAATGCTCAGGCACCCCAAAACTGCAGTAAAACCATGCACGCAACCCCAGTAGCCCACTTGTGTGGAATTAACCTCCCGCAGTATGCAGTGGCACCCAGGGACACAAAAAACACATAGGCGTGGGACACACAGGCTACTATGACCTCAAAAACGGGTAAGCGATACACAAGGGGACCCGCAGTGGGAAAAATAGCATGCGCGACTCACCGTCTGACTAGCGTGGTAATGAAAAACACACGTAGGCATGACCCCCGCCAAAAGAAGAGATACTTCCTCGATCCACTATGAAGTGATGGGGCGGTAAACAACAAGAAGTAGCAAAACATGTGTCAGTCTCTACGAAAAGCACGTACAGCAAACTGCTGAGCCCGCTCACCTTTAACCCGTACTGAGGGAAACGCCCACGCACATCACATCACTTATGCGCTCAGGCCCTTTCCTCGAATTCCACACATTGACACGCGGACATGCTGTTTTTGCACATGTGGATTCACTATGCACCCGTGCCGAGGGAAACGCCCGCGTGCACCATGTCACTTACACGCTTACGTGCTAAGGCCCTTTCTTCGAATTACACGCTGACATGCTGTTTTTTCACGTGCCAATTCACTCTGCATCAAGCTGGCCAGGCGACAACACATGGAAGCCCACGCTCCTGCCCAGAAGGCCATTTTCCTGCCCCCCAGAGTCCCGTGGAACCTCCTACAAGCTTTATGCTGCTGCCTGCTTGCCTGCTTGCTGCCATTTGGTTCCTGCACATCATCCATCTGCAGGGGTTCAGTTGCTGTGACCACCCCTGCTGGAACAGAAGACTCCCGACTGGTATTCCATTGCTCCACAGCCCAGCCCCAGGACCCAGTTGCCCACCCACACCTGCCTCGGGGGTTGCCATGTCCGACACAACGCCATCCGGCACCAGTGGCAACCCTCCAGCACAGAGGCAGAGGGCTGCCAGCTTCACTGACAATGAAGTTGGCATCCTGGTGGAGCAAGTCCTGGGGCATCAAGCCCTCTTCACACCATTGCACACCGACAAGGAAGGACGGAAGAGGATCTGGAAGGACATAGTGGGTGCCATCAATGCGGAGGGGGTGGCACCCCGCGACATCAAACACGTCCAGAAGCGCTCGGAGGACTACAAGTCCAGGACCCTCAAGAAGGCCCGGCGCCTCTTGGACGCAGCGGATGCAGTGGGGCGCCAGGTCCACCTTACCACCCTGCAGATGAGGGTCCTGGAGCACATTCACCCAGTGCTTCATCACCAGATCCTCAGGATGCAGGCCCGCCTGGAGTCGAGTGGTAAGTGCCCATGCATTGCCCTTTTAAAACAGTGCATGTTGCAGTGTGGTGGTAGTTAGCTACTTGGCTGTATGTGTGACATGGGTCATGTATGGATGTGTGTGTGCAGGGACATGATGGTGCTGAATGTGAGTCCAGTCAGGTGTGACCCACATGGATGGTGTATGTGTTACAATGCATCATGAGGAGCAGCATGCGGAATGCACACATGTATGCATGCCTGTGTCTGTACTTGGACATGTTTGGCGTGTTAGAGATGGGTGCTGCTGTCATGGACGTGCATGGTGTACATGTCTGTGTGTCTGAGTAGTGTTTGAGTAACAGGTAAACGCCATGGATGCATGACACATGTCCGTGACAATGGGCCTCATTACGAGTCCGGCGGTAACTGAGGCGGTAAAACCACCTGGTTACCGCCGGACTCGTATTACCATTCCGCCTCCGTGATTCCCGGAATTACCGGGGCATTACAACCCCGGTTTTCCGGGAATCACGGAGGCGGAATGGTGTAAATCCCCATTCCCATTGAGTCCTATGGGACTCAATGGAAATGGGGATCATGGAAACACCGGCAGCATCTCGTAATGCTGCCGGTGTTTCCTCGTCCGCCTGCATGTGGGAGGTGTTAAACCCGCCAGGTCAGACCTGGCGGGAACATCACCTCCCGCCTGCAGGGGTCGGGATCAGGCAGGCCGGAAACAACGGTGGCGGCGGGTTTACCGTCACCGTTATTTCCGGACCGCCTGGGTCGTAATGAGGCCCAATGTGTTGATCCACTGATACAGGCTAGTCATCCTTGTATCCACAGTGTCCTGGGATATATGGGGCCAGATGCATGACCCTCTGGTGATGTGTGTGCATGTGATCAGCATGTCTCATGACGCATGTGAGTTTCAGCCCACCATTGGATGTTTCTACGGAGCCTCAGACATGGTTTCAAATGTTTCTTGCATGTGCCAGGGCTGTTTCTGCATGTGTGTTGCCTGCACTGACCCATGTGTTGTGGAGGGACATGATGGAAGTGACGTTTGACAGTGCCACTCATGTGCTATTGCTTTGTGTCTAGGGGACTATTGTACAGTACCCTGATGCTTGTGTTCAATGTCTCCTTTTACACAGCGGCGGGTGAAGAAGAGGGCGGAGACCGCGCTGTGGAGGAAAGCGGCAGGGATGCCTCCACTGGCCGGCAACCCAAGGCCCAGTCACCCTCCCATGAAATTCCATCATTTGGGAGGGAGGGGACTGGTCCAGCAACAGCCACTACGGCTGCAGCGGAAGGGGCGGGTGAGCCCCCACAGGGGCTGGCGACGGCAGATGACAGTGCAGAGACATCCAGGTTGGTGGTGTGTACGGAGGAGGAGGAGGCCGCTTCAGAGCCACACATGGGGCCTGGTGAGGCTTGTGCAAGTGGTACAGTCTAGGGGCTGGGGCAGGAGGAAGCACAGGTCACTGTGGAGGGGCCTGTGCATGTCACTGTCCCTGAAACTGTGACTGCATCACCATGCACCAGCAGGGATGCCCTGTCCCAGGCCCGTCCGTTGGTCGGGGGGAGGTCCACATCATCTGGCACTCCTCTACCTGCGGACATGGTGATCTGTGACAGGATTGAGTCCGTCCTGATTGGTGTCACGTTGCGCAGACATGTCATTCGTGATGACGTGCGTGCTTCCTGGGGGGACCACGCATGTCATCATGAAGAGATGTGTGCCAACGTGGCCCAGTTAGGAGGGCTCATGGTCGGGGGTTTCCTCCATGTGTCGCACTCTCATGCGGCCCTCTCCTCCTCTGTGCACACTATACGCCAGTCGTTCTCCGTGCTGTCTTCTGGCCCAGATTATACCAGGGCCCCGTGTGGACCTGCACCAACCAACGCAGCCAGGCTGGTGGAGATCCCATCCCTGCCACAGTCGGGAGTCGGAGCTCCAGCACAGGTGGTCACCCCAGAAACTGGACCCCTGGCAACGGACGATGTGCAGGCACATTCAAGCAGGGCACCTGCATGATGGCCCCGGGTGTTGTCATCTACCCAGAGGCAGTTGTGGCGGCGGCGGCAGACAGCAGAATGGTGGCGGCAGGCTCGGCGTAAGAGGCATGTGGCCTCAGGGCCCTCTATATCATCGGGGCAGGCATCGGCCGGCGGGCAGGAGTACCCAGGATTGGGAGTGTCTTCCGTGTGGCAGCGGTTGGGCCAGCAAATAGGTGCAGAGCGGCGGCGGGCGGAGAAGGCATGGCTCACAATGGTCAGGGCGGAGAACTCCATGCACAGGTCATTGAGGTGGGCTGAGTGCCTCGAGGCAACTCACAGGGAGTTGGAGGAGACCATGGCTACATCCCTGCGAGACCTCGAGGTCAGGGAAGAGGCCAGCCTCCAGAACATCGATTTGGAGTTCGATGATGCCCTGGCCCGGGACATCAATAAGCGAGCCGTCGGACTAGAACGCAGCCTTTATATATAGTTATTTAGGTTTAGGTTTCATTTGGTTTTTATTATTATTTGGAGTTCATAGACTTTGCTCCACTTTTTGTATATAGTTGTATTTTAGATAGGGTTTTAGGTTTCCTTTTGTTTTGGGATAATGGACCCTTCAGACTTTTGTTTACAATTGTACAGAGAATTTTATGGACATGTACATACTGTATTTTTATTTTAGCACATGGAGTAATTTTTTTTATGCTTTTCATCTTGGGATTTATTTTTATGGGCTTTGGGGATGGACCACTATTTTTTTCATGTTTTGGATTTTTATTTTTTTCTTGGATTTCACTTTCTTTTTCATATTGCTTTCATTATTTCTTTATTTGAATGGGTGTATTCATATTGTCATTTGTTTTTAATTTTTAATACATTTCATTATTCTTCATTTTTGGGGTGGTCTACTATGATTTCTTTTGTTTATGTCTCCATGAGCATTTGCTCAGTCATGTGTTGCCACTGTGTGGCTCTGTAGGACAGTTGTTGATGGACATGCTGGTTCTTTTCAGACTCTCATGGAATGGGTAATTTAGTAGAGAGTGGGTGCAGTGGATCGTTGGATGTTTGTACTGGGGAGTGGGGGGGTTGCACTTTGGATTGGCATTAGGGCCATGGGTCTGTATAGTTATGATGTGGTGTTTGGGGGGACATGAGTCGGGGCCTGCTGGCAGGTGCCCGTCAATGGGGGGTGGGTGGGGTCGACATGAGTTGGGGCTTGCTGGCAGGTGCCTGTCAATTGTGGGTGGGGGGACATGAGTCAGGGCCTGCTGGCAGGTGCCTGTCAATGGGGGGGACATGAGTCAGGGCCTGCTGGCAGGTCCTGTCAATGGGGGAATGGGGGGACATGAGTCGGGCCTGCTGGCAGGTGCCCGTCAATGGGGGGTGGGTGGGGGGGACATGAGTCGGGGCCTGCTGGTAGGTGCCTGTCAATTGGTGGTGGGAGGGACATGAGTCGGGGCCTGCTGGCAGGTGCCTCTCAATGGGGGGTGGGGGGACATGATTTGGGGCCTGCTGGCAGGTGCATGTCAATGGAGGCTGGGGGGTATGAGTCGGGGCCTACTGGCAGTTGCCGGTCAATGGGGGTGGGTGGGGGTAACATGAGTTGGGGCCTGCTGGCAGGTGCCTGTCGATTGGAGTAGGGGGGACATGAGTCGGGGCCTGCTGGCAGGTGCCTGTCAATAGGGGGTGGTTGGGGGGGACATGAGTCTGGGCCTGCTGGCAGGTGCCTGTCAATGGTGGAATGGGGGGGACATGAGTAGGGGCCTGCTTGCAGGTGCCTGTCAATGGGGGGTGGTGGGGGCATGAGTCAGGGCCTTCTGGCAGTTGCCCATCAATGGGGGGTGAGTGGGGGGACATGAGTCGGGGTCTGCTGGCAGGTGCCTCTCAATGGGGGAGTGGGGAGACATGAGTCGGGCGTGCTGGCAGGTGCCTGTCAACAAGGTGGGTAGGGAGGGACATGAGTCGGGGCTCCCAAGTGCATGGTGCCATATGGCCTGCCTGCGGGGCATGGTGGGAGTGGATGGGCTGCCTGCGGGGCATGGTAAAAGTGGATGGGCTGCCTGCAGGGCATGGGAGGGTGGATGGGCTGCCTGCTGGGCATAGTCACATTGGATGGGCTTCCTGTGGGGCATGGGGAGGGTGGATGGGCTGCCTGCAGGGCATGGTCAGGGTGGATGGGCTGCCTGCGGGGCATGGTCAGGGTGGATGGGCTGCCTGTGGGGCATGGGGAGGGAGGATGGGATGCCTGCAGGGCATGGGGAGGGGTGTAGGGTGGACCCTTGTGGAATGGCCTGGCTCCAGGGGGTGCATGGGGCTTTTCGCCACACTGCTGCGTGAATCTGGGGGTACAAAAGTGAGAATTGATGGCGCGAATGGGGTATGTGTATTCCAGGGGTGCACATGGAGTTTTACACGTGATTTCACTGGCGCAAGAGGGGTACGCGTATTCCGAGGGGTGTGCAGGGAGTTTTACACGCGATTTTGCTGGTGCAAGCGGGGTACGCGTAGTCCGAGGGGTGCGTGTGGAGTTTTACACGTGATTTAACAGGCCCAAGCGGGGTACAAGTATTCCGAGGGTGCGCGTGGAGTTTTACACTCGATTTCGCTGGCGCGAGCTGGGTATGCATAGTCCGAGGTGTGCATGTGGAGTTTTACACGTGATTTCGCTGGCACAAGCGTGGTACGCATATTGCAAGGGGTGTGCGTGGAGTTTTACACGCGATTTCGCTGGTGCGAACGGGGTACGCATAATCTGAGGTGTGTGCGGGGAGTTTTAAATGCAGTTTTGCTGGCGCGTGAGGGCTGTGTGCCATTTTTAGCACGTTTTCGTGATTGGGGGGCTATATGCTTTGCGCCATGTAAGAGATTTGTGCAATGTTTTTGGCACACAGGGCAGGGTTGGGGACGTAACTGGCGCTGCTGCAGGGTCGCTACACCACTCTGCACCACGGCTGGTTATGGATGTAAGTATCCATGAATACTCTGTGCGTCAAAATGGGATTTGGTGTACGCTCCCTCTGTGTGCCAGCCTTGTGCGCCACTTCTGCACTAAATTCGATGAATTACCCCTTTTAGCTTTGAATTAATCTACACATACATTATGATTGCTTAGCCATTGTAGGCATATAGGAAGTGTACAACAAATAGGAAAACATCAGAATTTGAGAAAACGTAGTAGGTATTGGAGAGTTATTAATATTTAAGACTATGTCATCTGGTCAACCACAAAGTATATTTAAAATGAAATTTCTAGGTTGCTTCAACACTGCAAACTTTCAAAAATCAAAGACATAATCACAAGCACATACCATTTTAGATAATATCGAGAAAAGCAATGTGGGGCTCTAATAGCTATGAAAAGAGAAATTAGCACTCCCAGTAGAAGAAAGAAAATGGATCTAACTTTGCAAACAATAAACAGGAATCCAAGAAATTCTAATTTTAGACAGAATCAGGATATTTATTTTTACTTAATGTAACAAAACCACAAAAAAACTGCAAACAATTGTACTAAATGTGAGTGATTTATGAATGTGGAAACATATTCCATAATGTTTTTCCTCTTAAAAGTGGACCAACCACCTGCATTCTTTATGTGGGCTAATTCACAATGTGAATCAAAACACGCACATTAATTAACTTTTGTAGATCAGCCCACATAGGCAATAGTTGGAGTGGTAGGCCACCAGAGGGTCCCATTGAAACAATATCACAGTTCACAATGGCATAACCTTTTAGCCAGCATCAGATCTGCATCTTTTAATTTTGGCAGAAGCTCTTAGCTGTCACAGGCTGGGTGAAGAGGAAAGATATACGTACAAAGGTTTTGCAAGGGCACAAAGAGTTAAAACTACCAACAGAGACTCCGGTAGGGTTTGGACAACTGAATCGCTTTCAGGAGTATTTTAATAGACCCATCAAGATACTTTATTTTAACATTGAGGTGTGGCAATATTTTCTGAAAACGACTAAAACAGCCAAAAACACTTTGTATGTTTTACACAAAGACAACCATTTCTACAGTGTATTGTATCTAAAAGGTTTCCCAGGGGCTAGACATCTCTGTCCGCATTGTCATCACATTTCCAAAAACAAACACAGACACAGCTGTCAATACCACTGTCACTTGTATCTAAGAGAAGAATGTCAAACGCATAAGAAAAAATCTAAAACATGCCCTAGGTGTCGCGCGTTCGCAAGGTCTCAGGTCTGTCTAGATATGCACATTCAAAAGGCAGCGTTGGGGGCGGTCATGTGTGAACCATTCATTGACTGCCCTGCATGTCAGAAATGTCTTCATGTGAGCAACAACTGTACCGGAATAATATGTATGATGTGTAAAGTGTCTATTGCCAACATGGCTGAACACTTGTGTTGCGTGAGAACTGGGCGATTTCATAATAAAACTACAAAGTATATGACATAGAGGGCCGCCAAGAGAATATAACCCATCAACCTAAACTATATCTATGCCAGACACCATAAGACAAGACAGCTGTTGGGAATTTACAAAAGACTCCTGTGTGGCTGCCTTTGTAAGCACTTTTGTAAAGAACAAATTCACAGGCTACACCTTTCTAGCACATAATTCCAAAGGATATGATTCATACTTTGTGCTGACTTAGTTCAGGAAAGATTCAAATAAAACATATCACCCAAGGTGCTAAGCTAATGGGCATTTTTGTGGTGCCTCTACAAATATGTTTTATTAATTCTTTGAACTTTTTACCCATGAAACTCAGCAAACTTCCAAAGGCATTTAGATTTCCTGGTTCAAAGGGTTTCTTTTCGCATCCTTTTAATACAGCCACTTACCAAAACTACCTGGGACCGATTCCAACCGGACCCAGTACGGCATTACATGATGCCCGACAAGAAAGAACTGTTTATGACATGGAACAAGGCGAATGAGGACAGTGGGGGTCATTACAAGGTTGGCGGTAAGGGGTTAACGGCACCAGTAAAGGTGCCGGAGCCGTCAACCCCTTACCGTCGCATTACGAGGTCCTTTAGCGGGTCCCGCTAAGGGCTCCTAGTTTTACCAGACACCCTTAGTGGGACCCGCTAAAGGACCAGCAATCTAACAACGGGCCCGTTGTTAACGGGCCCGTTGTTAGCATGGTCCCCATTCCCATTGAGCCCTATGGGGGCTCTAATGGGAATGGGGATGTGTTGCCTGAATGGGGAAATACCGGGTCCTCCAAGACTGGAATGGCCCAGTATTTCCCCATTCAGAGAACCTGGACCCGGTATGCGGTATGGGTGTAGCCATGCCATAAATAGCAGCATGGCTACCTCCAATCTTGTAATGATCCCCTGTGTCTTTGATTTTCGCCAAGAGTTAAGGGCACACTGTCAAGAAGATATCATCTTTTTAAGACAAGCTTATAGTTTGTTCAGGGGTGGACTCATTCAGATGACTCATCATGAAACAACTATTAAGGGTGGAATACACGTGTCATACATCAACCATTTTCAAAATATCACACTGGTTAGTTGTATACAGATCCACAGACAACTATAACTAAAACCTGAAACAATCGCTACTGACCCATGATTCATATCACAGCCGGCAAAAACATTATTCAATGCCGTCGATTCAGTGGCGCTTACACATCTCGGAAGCAGAGAACATCTCCTTACAATATGCTCTAATTGACAGTGGTGAAAAACAATACTGACAATCTTGGTTGAAAGGCTATGCAATGGTTCAGGATGTAGGTTTACATTGATGATTACTATAAACATCAGGGCATACGCTTGCATATGGAACACATTGAGGACAAGCCTGCTCGGCGGCTGTTGGCAAAATTATGTGTTAATTGTTAGTGGGCGAAGTTTGCGCAAAGAGTTAATTTGTCCAACACATGCCTATCTATTTGATCATTCTTATGATTTGATCAGCTGCGTGTTCATAGATGATGAAATGGCTTGTCTGTGCCGGCGCTATGCCGTGTAATAACCAACAAGTTCAGACAACACACATTTTTGTCAGCCATCCTGGAAATGTCAACCCATCCACTGTCAATCATCTAGGGGATCTAACTTCTGAATTAGCTCCTGAAAAATACATTTTGGAGTTTGTATCCGCTGGCCCCAAAACATTTACCTATCGCACATCTCTAGGAGTTGTGAGTCTGAATGTTAAAGGTATAACGTTAAATATTAACAACACTGCCACAATAAATTGGCTATTAAATATTTTTAGTGTTAACCAGCCCATTCAATATCCCGCAGAGCCCCTGTTATTGTAATTGTGACACCATCCTTCTACCTGTTTGGGTATGTGAATCTGCATGTTTATTTTTTCTTTTGCATAAATGTTTGCCTTATATGTATTAAACTGTCTATGCATAACCTTATATATATATATATATATATATATATATATATATATATATATATATATATATATATATATATATATATATATATATATATATATTCGGTAAAAGGGACGTTATGGTTAAACCCAGGACATCAAAGATGACATCACAAATGTCATTAATGACATCATTGATGACATCACATGTTTGGCTCCCCCTTTATTCCTTTACTGACATATCTAGACCGCATGGTTTTGTTCAGTAGCAGTCAAGAACTAAAAATTGAAAAGGTACTATATTTGTAGATTTATCCTTCAAGTATGTTCTTACAGTAATTCCCTTAGGGTCAATTCACATCATATGAAACATATAAATAGCGGAAGACACAGGCTTGAAAGACAGCAATCCTTTCTGTGCATGAAGATAATCCTTAGGCTTATCAGCACTTTCTCATAGTTTTATTTTTATTTTTTATTACTGTACTTTCCCTATATATACTCATATTTGTATACATTGAACTCACACTCCTTTCCTTATGGTCCAGTCACATCATGTGATACACATAAATAGGGTAAGTAGCAGCTTTGAAACAGAGCAATAATTTATCTGCATAAAGATAGTCAGTTATGTTATGAACTCTTTCTGCTACTACTTCTGCTCTTTTGCTTGGTTCACTTTCCCTGTATATACTCATATTTGTATGTCTTGTTGTCTCTTTGTGTTTTGTCTGTAATAATGCAATTATGTATTAAGTGGGTTTTATTAGCTACTTATTACATGTTTCATAGTATGCAAAATGCTAATAAGAAAGCAGTTATCATTTCACTATTCAACATGGCACGATTATGAATATTGCACCTTCATCATGTAAGCTGCACACACTGCCTATGTTTCTGCATGAGCAGCTTAGTATACTTGGTAGATCTTCATAATAGAATGCTATTTATATCAATGCATTGCTTAATGTCCAAGGTATCTCATGATATTTATTCCAAGGATCCTTGACACTTTTTGGCCAACATTATGAGAATCCCTTGTACAGAGTTTTCATGAAAAGTAAATGCACATGTGATGTCATCAGTGATGTCGTCAATGACATTTGTGATGTCATCTTTGATGTCCTGGGTCTTAGTCTTAGCAGTGCACGGTGGCGCGAGTTATGGTTGCTTAGCTTACCATAACTGGCGAATTTCAAGGGTTTTTCGGTTTTACTTTGAACCATAACGTCCGTTTAATAAAGTTTTTTTTACTGAATTTGATAGGTTTTTAGGTGGGCAACTTAACCATAATGTCGCTTTAACAAAGTTTTTTTACTAACTTTCAAGTGCAACTGAACCATAATATCCCTGACTTTATATACATGTAACATAGAACATACTCAACCCCCAGCTAGTGATGTCCGTGGACTGTGCGAATGTCCGCGGATGGGTGCGGACAACAGCAACACTACCCAAAAACTCAGGGGTATCTTAAATTGTTATATCATGCCATATGAACACTGCACAAGTTGAAAAACCAACACACAAACACATTATATGTAGTAATACATAAGAAGTAGAACCTATATATCTAACACATCAACCATTCATTTAAATACCATATATACTAAAATGGAATATACTAAAACAAGAAAGATATGCTTCTAACATAATTACCTCACAGAAACTGCACAACTAGGAGCAACAGCAGATCTACAGAACAGTGAGAAGACAACATTCCACAATCTAGTAAACTTCTTTTTTCTTAGATATTTCTATAATGTCTATATTAGATACAATAAAAGTAATATATATTTGTTTTTCCTCACAGAAATGTCAAATACTTTAGAATGGCTTGAGGAGAAATTCCCACGTGGTGAAATGTCTGAAGATAATGAAACTAATGGTAGACACTTCTCTATATAACCAAATTAATAAGCATTACTTTATGTACACTTAACATATATATACATATTTTTAACAGACCATACAAACATTGAAAACAATACACAACAAGATACTTTAGAACAATCTCTCCAGTGCATGGAAGAAAAAATGAAAAAGCTCATGACAAATTTCCACCTTTTGAAAGATTTTGTGGAGGACCATATAAAAGAAAAAAATAGATACCATTGTGCAACATGTACCTGTCCCCCCTTTCCATATCCCAGTCAATTATCCCCAAACCCTCCCCACATAAAAAAACATTTTGATGAGACTTCCATTCCTTCATCTTCCTATGTCCATCCTCTTGAAACCCCAATTTCCCTGTGTTTGTGTCAGTTTCTGCTTCCC
Organism: Ambystoma mexicanum; assembly: GCF_040938575.1. Taxonomy (NCBI): domain Eukaryota; kingdom Metazoa; phylum Chordata; class Amphibia; order Caudata; family Ambystomatidae; genus Ambystoma; species Ambystoma mexicanum. Next base: position 288,352,701 of record NC_090922.1, read on the forward strand.
CTTCTCTATCATAAAGTGTACATATATATAATATGATGAAAAATAAATGTTATGTGTGTGTTGTTTTAGTCCTTTGTGCTTTTTTAAATAAAAGTCAGTTTTGGTGTCCGCGAACAACACGGGTGTCCAGAATGTTTGTAAATAAACAAAATAGGGGTGTCCTGAGAACACTACACCTGTCCATATTTTTCACAAGCAAGTCGAAACTGTTCTAAGAACTCACGCAGCGTCCTGAAATGTTCGTAAGTAAACAAAATGGGGGTGTCCTGAGGACACTATACCTGTCTGTATGTTAAAGATGGCGTCACTAGGGCGCAGCGTACCTGTTCGTCCGGAAGTCGGCTTAGTAGACGATGCCAGAATGCCAGAAGTTCTGTGGTGATGTGAGAGTGACACAAGGAACCAGCCCGACTCCCGTCCAAATGGATACTGGACTGGAGGTGAACCAGCTCCCGATGCCACAGGTTAGCTCACCCCTGATTAATGTGGCATCAGGACAGTGCAAGCACTGACAGGGGGAGCCTGATAGTCTTTGGCTAGAAGTTCTCTGCAGACAACTGGAGCAAGAAGAGTTGCGAGTCAAATCCAGGAGCAGGAATCCAGGAGGCAGCAGAATGCAAGGGAAGGCGGGAAGGCAAGGGAACCAAGGAGGACCAAGAACCCAGAGGAAGAACAGAGAACAACTGAGAAGGGGGAACCACCCCAGCAGGAAGGGAGCAAGGAGAAGGGAATAGGGAGACCCCTTACCCGGGCAAGGACGGGCAGGTCTATACAGAAGGGACTGGAAAGACCAGGCAGGACAGAGCGGAACTCAGGTCAAGGCAGGAGCAAAACAACTATCCGGTCAGACCACGTTGAGACGCGGTTTGATCAAACCGCCGGGCTCCTTAAGTAGGGCCTCCCACACCCGGGAGGCTTGGAACGCAAGCCGTGCTGTTTCCCAGGTGCTGGGAGGCCCAAAGCGAGGCTTGGGCCGCAAACCGGCCGGGAGCCGAGAGCATCGTGTACCGCGCATGCGTGGAAAGCGGGAACGGGTCGGCCGCGCATGCGCGGAAAGGCACGCCCCGGGAACCCGGGAAGAGCATGGGAACCGGAGCGGCCGACCGCATACGCACGAGACCAAGCCTCCCGAAGATCCAGGAGCAACCGGTACCCAGGACCGCCCCGTGCCCCCCAGGCGAAAGCGGGGGTAAACCCTCCAAGGCTTGGCACGCCGCATCAGGTAAGTGGGCTGGAACAAGCCCGGGTTGGGCGGCGTGACACCATGCCCCCTCCCAGAAAGACCCGGGGCCCCAGGCTTCCAAGGAAACCGGAGAAAAAAGTCACGGACAAGGCGAGGTGCATGCACGAAACCGTGCGGTTCCCAGGTACGGTCACAAGCAGGATAACCCTTCCAATCTACCAGAAACTGGAGCACACCTCGACGAATCCGGGAGTCACATATCTCCTGCACTTCGAATTCCGGAACCCCCTGAACCTGGATTGAGGCTGGACGTGGGCTGGAACGTCCAAACGTGTCTTTCACAAAGGGTTTTAACAGGGAAACGTGAAAGACTGGGTGTACCCGCCAAGATTGGGGCAATACCAATCGAAAAGCTACTGCAGATATGCACTTGGAAATCTTGAAAGGCCCAAAAAACCGAGGTGCCAGTTTAGTGGGCAGATTACGTACAGGTAAGTTCTTGGAAGACAACCAAACCTGATCTCCCACCTGAAATCTGGGTTCAATGGTCCTTCCCCGGTTAGCCTGCTCCCTCATGCGCTGTTGAGCATTTGCCAGGGCACTCCGAGCCAAATCATGCTGCTTCTGGATAACGCGGATCATCTGGTCAGCCGGTGGGACGGCACTGGGTGGCACAGGACAAAAGGGAAACAGCTTAGGATGGTGTCCGGTAGAGCAAATATAAGGACTGACACCAGTGGCCGCGTTAGTTGCATTGTTGTAGGAAACTTCCGCCAAATCCAGGTACTTCATCCAGTTGGATTGGGTGGCGTTAGTGTAGCAACGTAAGTATTGCTCCAAGGTCTGATTCGTTCTTTCAGTCTGCCCATTAGTTTGCGGGTGATAACCCGAACTCAGAGCTCTGCGTATTCCAAGGTGGCTGCACAACTGACGCCAAAAGGAGGAGAGGAACTGAGACCCACGATCCGAAATGATCTTCTCTGGTAACCCATGTAAACGGTAGATGTGATGCAGAAAAGCCAAAGCCATTTGAGAGGAAGTAGGAATCCTGGAAAAGGGAATGAAATGCGCAGACTTAGTGAAACAATCCACCACTACCATGATGCAGGTGTGTCCCTCTGATGGTGGAAGCTCGACGATGAAATCAGTGGCTTTGGTATGCCAAGGATAGGGTGGTAGTTCAGTGGGTCTGAGCAACCCCAAAGGTCTTCTCCTGGGCGTCTTGGTCTGGGCGCAAACTGGGCAGCTCTCCACATATAGTTTGGTTTCCTTAGCTCAACCCGGCCACCAGAACTGCCTCGCAATCAACTCCTGGGTCGCCTTGATGCCACGATGACCTCCTACTTGCGAATCATGGAACCCATGGAGAATGTCCAAGCGAAGAGATCTCGATGCTATGTACAACCGGTGTAGGAAGAAAAGAAAACCTTCACGTTCCGTGATTTGTGGACGTTTCAGTAGATTGGTGCGGTCTGGGTCTGTCTAAGTCTCTTGGAAGATCTTCTGCAAATGGGGAGAGATCGTGAGAAGAAAGTGCTTGGGGGAAATCAATAGAATGGGTTGGTTGACCTCCTCCACCTCTCTTTCCAAGGAGCGTGATAAAGCATCGGCTTTTAAGTTCCGGGCACTAGGAATGTACGTGATGTTGAAATCGTAGTGGGAGAAAAAAAAGGCCCATCGAGCTTGACGGGCGGTATGACACTGCAAAGATCGCAAGTACTGCAGGTTGCGGTGGTCGCTGCGGACTTCTACTGAAAATCGACCACCAAGCAAATGATGCCTCCATTCCTCAAACGCTGTCTTGATTGCCAATAGCTCTCTTTCTATGATTGAGTAGTTCTGTTCGCAAGGAGAGAGTTTGCGTGAGTAATAGGCCACAGGATGTTCGTCACCCGTAGAGGGATGTTTCTGCAACAGGACTGCGCCAACAGCAAAGCTGGAAGCATCGGCTTCGACGATGTAAGGCATCTCATCATTGGGGTGACAAAGTACAGGTGCAGTACAGAATGCAGACTTCAAGGCATCGAACGCCACTGATGCCTCAGTATCCCAGAGGTAGGGTATCTTCACACTGGTCAGACGCGTCAATGGAGCTGTGAGACGTGAAAATTGCGGAATGAAACGCCGATAAAAGTTTGCGAATCCCAGAAATCGCTGAAGTGATCTCACGTCCTGTGGTTGTTTCCAGTTCTAAATAGCCCGGACCTTACCGGAATCCATGCTAATTCCTGTACCAGTGATTACATATCCCAGGAATTCCATCTCATCCCGATGAAAGGAACATTTCTCAGCCTTGGCAAACAGATGATGTTGTAACAATCGTTGGAGAACTACACGAACGTGGGAGATGTGTTCCTCTCGGTTGTCGGAGTAGATCAAGATGTCATCTAAATACACCTAAACAGAGATGCCAATTAAGTCGCTGAAAACATAGTCCATAAACCGTTGGAAGACAGCTGGGGCGTTACACAGCCCGAAGGGCATTACCCTGTATTCATAGTGCCCGAAAGGTGTCTTGAAAGCCGTCTTCCATTCATCTCCCTCCTTGATTCTGACAAGATGATAGGCTCCGCGGAGGTCTAATTTAGTAAAGACCCTGGCTGAACGTAAGGACTCCATGATATTCCGGATCAATGGTAACGGGTACCTGTCTTTAAGGGTGATGTCGTTCAGTTGGCGGTAGTCAATACAAGGCCGTAAAGAGCCTTCCTTTTTCTTCACAAAAAACAATGGGAAACCTGCAGGTGACTTGGAAGGAACGATGTATCCTTTCTTGATGCAATTATCGAGATAATCCCGGAGGACCTGTTTTTCAGACTGGGTGAGGGCATACACCTTTCCATGTGGCATCACGGCTCCGGAAACCAAGTCTATGGAGCAGTCAAAAGGCCTGTGAGGCGGCAGTGCGATGTCCCTTGTTTCGGAGAATACTGACATCAAGTCAGCATATTCAGACGGTATCATAGACAAGGAACACAAACCAGATGATTCTCTACCTGGGACTAAGGCTGTCGAGACGGACGTCTCTGAGGATGTGTTAGGGCTACAGCATTCTTGAAGGCAAAAAGAGGAGGTGAACTCCAGAGTACGTGTCTCCCAGTTTATTGTGGGGTTGTGTCGCTGAAGCCAAGGTAGCCCCAAGACCACTTGATATGAAGGTGTCCTTATAACATCCAGCGCGATTCTCTCTTCATGTCCTTTGATGCGTAACAACATACCCACAGTATGTAGTCGTATGGGGCCAGAAGCCAATGGGGTTCCATCAATGACTTCTACTGGAATCGCTTCTTCTTTGGTAAGCAATGGTATGCCGTTGTTGATGGCAAAGCGCTCATCGATGTAGTTCCCAGAGGCCCCACAATCCAACAACCCATGGATCTCGACTGTCTAATTCAGCCACTTGAGACTGACCTTCAGAATCATTAGGACTGCAGGCAACATGGGTGGAAACACAGATTCAGGGCAGGGAAGGACTGGTGGTTTAATCAGACCTGTCGGGGCCTTTCCGGAGCACAACAGGTCACCTAGTTTCCCCCTTTCTTGATTGGTCGTAGAGGACAAGTACCCAGAAAATGGCCTGTGGCTCCGCAGTACAAACATAGGCGTTGGCTTCTCCTCCGCTTCTTTTCTTCCTCAGACAAAGGGCCCCTTACGGCACCTAGCTGCATAGGTTCCTGAGTGGTGTTCGAGGACACTGGTATCCCAGCAGGCGGAATTGGAGGTCTGAGGTCCGATTTCTCAAAACGGTGCCTTTCGCCTCTTCTCTCAGCCAATCTCTGATCAATCTTTAGCACCTGTTCAATGAGCTTCTGTAGATCTTCGGGTTCAGGAATGTGTAACAGCTCGTCCTTGTACTCTTCTCTTAACCCACGGCGAAACAAGGTCTTCTGTGTTATCTCAGGCCATTGGGAATCAGTTGCTAGTTGGCGAAAACGGCCTATATAAGAGATTATGTCTGTGTTGGCTTGTTTTAAATCCATTAACTGGTTCTGTGCTGCTGAAGCCAGATTGGGGGACTGAAACACTTCCAGAAATGCCTTTTCAAAGGCCACAAAATCGCCGAGAATGGGACTGTTAGAAACCACAAGCGGTGTCACCCAAGCAAGAGCGTTGCCAGACAAATTGCCCAATATATATCCAATCTTGGCTTTATCATTATTGAAGTGGGCTGAACGATACAGGAAATGTATCCGGCAATGGTTGCAGAATTCCCCCACATGTCTGGGGTCTCCATCGAACTTGATGGGAGTGGTGTGTGCTATAGCGCTCTCAGGTGGAGGAACAACATTTGAGCTCTGGGTTACCATCTGGCGTAGGGTTTGGTTCTCCTGGCGGAGTGCAATCATCTCAGCACGTAAGGCCTGCATCTCATCACGAAGACTGGTGTCCTCATCCATCTTCGATTCCGAAGAGCCTGAAGCCTGGCGTCTCAATCTGTTAAAGATGGCGTCACTAGGGCGCAGCGTACCTGTTCTTCCGGAAGTCGGCTTAGTAGACGATGCCAGAATGCCAGAAGTTCTGTGGTGATGTGAGAGTGACACAAGGAACCAGCCCAACTCCCGTCCAAATGGATACTGGACTGGAGGTGAACCAGCTCCCGATGCCACAGGTTAGCTCACCCCTGATTAATGTGGCATCAGGACAGTGCAAGCACTGACAGGGGGAGCCTGATAGTCTTTGGCTAGAAGTTCTCTGCAGACAACTGGAGCAAGAAGAGTTGCGAGTCGAATCCAGGAGCAGGAATCCAGGAGGCAGCAGAATGCAAGGGAAGGCGGGAAGGCAAGGGAACCAAGGAGGACCAAGAACCCAGAGGAAGAACAGAGAACAACTGAGAAGGGGGGAACCACCCCAGCAGGAAGGGAGCAAGAAGAAGGGAACCAGGGAGACCCCCTACCCGGGCAAGGAAGGGCAGGTCTATACAGAAGGGACTGGAAAGACCAGGCAGGACAGAGCGGAACTCAGGTCAAGGCAGGAGCAAAACAACAATCCGGTCAGACCACGTTGAGACGCGGTTTGATCAAACCGCCGGGCTCCTTAAGGGGCTCCTTAAGTAGGGCCTCCCACACCCGGGAGGCTTGGAACGCAAGCCGTGCTGTTTCCCAGGTGCTGGGAGGCCCAAAGCGAGGCTTGGGCCGCAAACCGGCTGGGAGCCGAGAGCATCGTGTACCGCGCATGCGCGGAAAGCGGGAAGGGGTCGGCCGCGCATGCGCGGAACGGCACGTCCCGGGAACCCGGAAGAGCGCGGGAACCGGAGCAGCCGACCGCGTACGCGCGAGACCAAGCGTCCCGAAGATCCAGGAGCAACCGGTACCCAGGATCGCCCCGTGCCCCCCAGGCGAAAGCGGGGGTAAACCCTCCAAGGCGTGGCACGCCGCATCAGGTAAGTGGGCTGGAACAAGCCCGGGTTGGGCGGCGTGACACTGTACTGTTCGTAGGCAGGTTGAAACTGTTCCAAGAACACATCGTGTGTCCTGGGATGTTCATAAATAAACAAAATGGGGATCCTATGTCTGTCCGTATTGTTCGTAGGCAAGTTGAAACTGTTCTAAGAACACACGCAGTGTCCTGAAATGTTCGTAAGTAAACAAAATGGGATGTCCTGAGGACACTATACCTGTCCCTACTGTTCGTAGGCAGGTTGAAACTATTCCAAGAACACATCAAGTGTCCTGGGATGTTCGTAAATGAACAAAATGGGGGTGTCCTGAGGACGCTATGCCTGTCCGTATTGTTTGTAGGCAAGTTGAAACTGTTCTAAGAACAACCGCCTGTCTGTAACTGTTTGTTTCACTTGTGTCGCACTTTTAATTAGTTTCTGGACCCGAACACTGTCTACGCACATGCGCACCACGCCCATAAATCCTACGAACATCGCACCTGTCCGTAGCTGTCCAGCACACTTGTGTCACACTTTTAATTAGTTTGAGGACCCGAACACTGTCCGTAGAACAGCAACGCGCATGCGCAAAACAGTTCCCGTGCATTTGGTGTCCTGCGGACACCCGTTCCATTCACGGACATTTTCACGATGCCATCATGTGACCGCGCCCACGCTAACCGTGTGTTTCTGATTGCGGACACTGTTTGTGTCCCCGAACAATTTAAAAATACCTTTTCAGGTAATCTACCATATTTTATAATAATAAATCACCATAGCACATGTCTCAGACAATGATCCTGACTTTCTACATACTTTTTGGGACTTTCTGAGCCTTTTTTTGGTGTTCGATCTGTCCGCGTACAGCGCAGGTGTCTGGGAAGCACGCACCAGAACCCCTATAAAAGGCCACACCCCAGAGCTCATCCTCATGGTGTTTCTGGCTACCTGACAGAACACTGTACTTAGGCTGCCAATCTTCCTGATTTTTCAGAAACCTGATGGCAACCATGGCTCCTCTGTTTCCACCTGGTGCTACATCTGCCTCACCACCACCCCCACCCCCTGCACCACCACCACCTCCCCAAGGGCCTGAAGAGGGGAACAGGAGTGAGGATGTTGAGGAGGATGAAGAGGATGAAGAGGATGAGGTAGTGGAATTGCCACCTACCAGCACTCGTCGTGACTCTTGGGTGTGGCGGTTTTTTACCATTCATGGTAACGTACCCAAGCGCGTGTGAACAAAGTCACCTTCAACGAGTGCGAAATGGTGCTCAGTCACGGGAGGCTTGGTTCGTACAGCTTTGGTACGACAACTATGAAGCGACACCTAAGGTCGTTCCACGGTGGGGCCATTCGCAAGGTTGTACCTTGCGAGGAGCGTAGTAGGTTGACTTCCTCTACTACATCCTCCGTTGCCGATCCTGTCACCACAAGGAACACTCCTGTGGGAGAGCATATCCCTCCAGCTGCCTCACAGGCCATTCGCAATGCTGATGACCCTTACCTTTCGAGCATCACAGTTGTGTGTATGTACTGTGACACAGTACTCTGCAGGGGGGAGAGACTTCGTAGTGCTTTCGAGACTACCCTCTCAGAGCACGAGAAGACCTGCCCACTACCTAAGTAAGGCGCACCCTACATCTTCCTCTCTCCACCCGCCCTTTCTTATCCCTGTGGTTGATGTCCACAAACATCCTTATTGACATTGCTCCCTGCTTTCTTCATTTGTGGACCAAATGAAGGAGAACGCAGCCACATTTGTCTATGCGCAATCTGAGAAAAAATACTTGAGAATTTGGAAACATGTCCATGACTTTCCCAAGTCCTTCCTTCATTGCAAATTGCAAAGAAATTCCAGACACATGTCCTAAACTATTCCCTCCAATATGAATTATCATTATGTCTGGATGATGCTCTGTTTCCAAAGTAGCACAGAGAGGTTCCAAGACAAGCCACTTCATTCCATGCACTCCATGCCAGTGCACTTCCACATGTGGGCATCCAAGATCTACAGCTACTCCACAGCTTTCTGCATGCACCTTCAACCAATGTATCCACGAATCTCCCAAAATCCAGATAATCTGTTTTCTGAAACACACAGCCATAGCTATTTGTTCTTCTCTCAGGAAAAAGACTTTCTGACAAACTCTCTCCTAACACAACACACCCACTAAACTTTACTGACCAATCCCTTGCTCTGCTCATTCTCATTTGCATACCTCCCCACCCCAAAATCCCTGTATGTAACGCGCGATGTCCGCGGACTACTGCCATACCGCGGACATATCGTAACATGGACAGCCCTTCTACCATTTCCACTTTACTCTCTGTGCCATTCCCTGATTGGATACAGCTAAGCAGTCACACAACCATCCACCAATCACATCCAAGACCTCTACATCGAACTCCATCCTCAAAGATCAGCACTTCAAATGTACTGTTAATCACTCTGAGTACAAGTGTCATATCATTGGAAAGCACCTACTACAAGAACTACTGTACACGTCTCCAACATTTCTACTTGCTGCTGCATGCATATCCATATGCATGAACACAAACTACAGGTATGCATATTTTCTGTATAGTACATGTTCAATTCTTAAACTGCCTTTTAAACTGTATAACCTATAAAATGAACTTACTGTCATTTTTCCCATCTGCTATAATCAACTGTCACCTCCAAACCTATCTGCTATTTAATTTCTTTTTACACACACATTTGCAAATCATGTTGAACTAACAGGTTTAAAGTGAAATATAAAGACTGCACATAGTCAAACAAAATTGCCTGCACACACTATGTTCAGATATCAAACAAGAATACTTCTACAAAAACATAAAAATGAATGTCTAAATTAACATCAGTGCTATAAACACACAAAATTACTAACTTTTTTTGTTTATAATTGCAGTGAAGACCACTCTCCTGAAAAGCAGCAGCAGAATCTGAAGTACAAACAACAAATTAGAAGAAACCTGCTCATTCCACACAAAAAAGTAAGTTAAATACCACCATACTATTTGTACTGTTACTCAAACACACTGTGGGGTTCATTCATGGTATTTCTGCGCCAAAATACAGAGATTGTGCACCATTCTAATCCCTGTTTTTCGGCACACAAATGACATAACTCAGCCCCTAGAATGTTATTATTGTAGAACAAAGAACTGTTTTAATTCTATACCATTAGATTTACTATTTGCGCTTCTCCTCATCACTAGCTTACTTTCTACTGTCACCTGAACCCCAGTATAGTAACACACAAATTCAAGAATAGCCATCCCAACTAATTATAGTTGCCCAATGCACAATCACACACCATCACATACATCTTTACCATCATACACAGACACTCATGCACACAACACACATAAACTGCAGAACAGCCCAACCCATACCTTCTTTATTTTTTTCAACAGACCCCAAAGAATGCCTTCCAAAAAGCAAGTCCGTAGAAAGCAATGCAGAAGTGGAGCAAATGAAAATAGAATTGTCCAAAATAAGCATCCATCTCTAGCAGAATGTGTACAAAAAGTTCAAACAAAACAGCTAATACAGTCATTTAGCAAACCAAAACAAGCTTCAAGTTCAGAAACCTTGCCTCTATCAATTTGTAAAACGAAAGAGAAAACAATTAACAAGAATTCAGCTACCACTACTGCTAAAACTGCTCCTATAAAGTTTGATATAGTGCCAAGTAAGCATACCAAATAAAGTATTTTAGCAAAAATGTTCCGCCACAGAGTCCTTCAAAATCTTATAAAAACAGGAGTGAAATCATGCACAACCCTTAAAACCTACCATAGAAAATTAATCTTAGAAGCTTTGATATGATATGATATCATATGGCATTTGTAACGCACCTATACACAAGTGTTTCAAGGCGCGACGAGGCGGGGGGGAGACAAAGGGAGACAGACAATGATCCTACTAGGCCAGGTGTCATTCAAACCGTGCAAGTGCAAGGGGAGAGGGGACTGGGAAAAGTGCAAGGGGGAAGGGGAGAGGGGGAAAGTGCTGTAGATGGTTAGTAGAATACAAGATAATTAATAGGGCCAGCTGGTGGCAAGTGCAAAGAAAGTGCAATACGTGGTTAGTAGAATACAAGATAAATAATAGGGCCAGCTGGTGGCAAGTGCAAGGTAAGTGCCAGGAGAAGGGGCTGTGGGATACAGAGACAGTCCCGTAGTGCAGGTAGGCAGTGCAGGGAAGAGAGGCTTGGCCAAGGACCGAGATCGGTGAGTGGCCCAGTAGCAGATTCGGTGCAGGTTCAGTGATTTTAGCAGGGGAGAGAGGGAGAGAAAGTGGAGGCAAAGAGGAAGGTTTTGAGGTGCTTCTGGAACCGGAGATGGTTCTCCTCAAGTTTCAGGGAGGCAGGAAGGCTGTTCCAGAAGGAGGCCCCTGCTGCGGAGAGAGATCTACCCCCAGCTCGTTGCTTGGAGAAGCGGCTGACTCTGAGGTAGTTGGAGGTGGATGAGCGAAGAACTCAAGAAGGAAGATATTTAGGAAGAGAGAGTTGAAGGTATTTTGGCCCAAGGCCGCAGAAGGCCTTGTGGACAATGCAGAGGTTTTGAACTTAATCCTCGCAGCCACTGGGAGCCAGTGTAGTGATTTCAGTCCTGGAGAGATACTGTCCTTGGGCTTGAGGCCAAGGACAAGTTTCGCAGTCCTGTTCTGGATGAGTTGCAAAGGGTGGAGAGTAGAGGCAGGAAGATTTAGATAGAGGCTGTTACAGTAGTCCAGCTTCGAGAGAACCAGGGCTCTGGAGACAGTGAGCTTCTGGGGGAAGGAGAGGAAGGGAAGGATCCCTCTGAGGAGGTGTAGGTGGTAGTGTGACTTCTTAGAGACGTCAGATATGTGAGGAGAGAAAGAGAGTGTGGAGTCGAAGATGACCCCAAGGTTTTTTTCCTTGCAGGTAGGCGCAGGAAGAGGGCCAAGGGAGGCTGGCCAGAGAACTGCAGGGAAGGAGGGAGTGGATGTGCTGATAAGTAGAATCTCAGTCTTACTGGCATTGTAGACAGTGCAATCCTTCTCAAAAGAAAGTTATTTATTTTAGTGTTAAACAAAATGAAACCACTAACAAAACTAATGACTAAATTACAAAAAAGACTTATCAATAAATGAAATGTCAACAAAAATAACTTCTTAAATATCTGTGGAGGTGAATGGATTCAGACCACAAGCACAGAACCATATTTTAATGAAGAAGCATGAAAACAAAAGCAAATAAATACAATTGCCATACATAGCAGTGGACAAGGTTATGAAAAAGTTAATAATACCATAATGGAACAAGAAATACTGCTTACAAAAATATCCCCAGAAAACTCAGAATTACCTCTCCATTCGACTGAACCAGAACATCCAGTATTCAAATGGCCATGCACGTCAATGTGTAACATTCCCAAAAAATCTTTCAAGTCTTTACGCCAATTCCTCAATCAGTATGTGAAAGACAAAGACAAAATCAAAATGAAACTACTGCAAAATATGGATACCTGTCCAGTGCGCAAATACACAGGACTACAAGGACATTCGTAGCATCCATTTCAGGACCTATTTGCAAAACCACCTTCCATCATATCAAAATGAAATCAACACATCATTCAACTATAAGAAATATAGTCTATAAACTGTACTATGCTAAAAGTCCTGCTTTAGCACTAGCCAATTTAAATAACATTCTTCTACATGGTACAGCCAAAGACCTACTCGAAGAAATTGACTATATCCAGAAAAAATATTTTGGAAGTGAAAGCCACTTACAAAATGCAATAGCTTTACAGCAGACTAGCAACAATTCTATGCATGGCAACCTTCTACTACACACATACAAAAAAGAAATACTGAAATTTAAAAGTACATCTGCTGAAGTACCAAACCATGTGTGTGTTTGTGTTGCCGCAGAACTTTTTATAAAAGTAACACAAAAACTGTAGACCTAACATACAAAATAGAAGACAATGAAGATTCTAAATGGTTTGAATTAGCTCTCTACCTTATAGCAGAAATCAAATACAAAATAACTGACCCCTTAATACTTTGCAGTAACTGCACTATAAAACTTGACAACAACCAAACTCCTTCACGTGCTATCACAAATAATTTGGAATTATTCCCACTACCAAAACCCCTACAACAACTCAATTTACATGAGAGCGTCATAATTCAAACAGTGCACCCCTTTCAAGCAATAATACACCTTCAACCAAAAACAGCAAAATTACCTCCCTCTGAATTGGTGAAATGCATTTGTGACAAAGTAGTGTATTTACTATTAGATCTAAAACAAAATGTGCACACTGTGGGAGTGGAACGTCCAATAGAGCAATCTTTAATTATCTTAGTAAATGGTGTACCTACTAACGACAAAAACATTTGGCAACAACTGGTAGACTTACATAAAGTTAGACAAGCCTTGCAATATCTAAAAGACAATAATAAATACTACAAAGAAATTAATATTCAAGAAAACTTGAAGGAAACCACTGAAATAATTCAAGAGTCCCAGAAACTGGTCAATTTGAGCTTCTAGATCCTGCTATAGTATCCAATATATTAGACCATTATACAATTAATCGATTGCACTCTAATGACACCATAGAAGATGCACTAGAAACGTACCAAATGCGACAAACGAAAGGATCACCAATCAGCATATGGGAAAAAAGTATAGAAGCATGTGCTTTTCCTCTACTCTTTCCTACTGGCAAAGGAGGAAGGTACAATGATAGACCTATTCAAATAAGAGCATCAGAATACCGCTCGTTACGGATGTATTCTGAAGATCCCAGATTTAGACAAAATGTGGAATACATACTACTCTTTGAAAGTGAACTAGCAACTCTATATTACGGAGTTGCACACACATTAAAATCAGGAACCCACTTTCAAAATATATCAGCTACGCAATTATTACAAAAAGTGCAAGAAAAAGATGAGATTTTACAATCAAGCATTACAAATCTATTTACAAATCTATTAGCAAACATGTGTGGTACTAAAGAGTACTGGTTCTGACGTCATGGAGATGTAAATTGTATGATAAGAAACCTTGGCCCACCCACTTTGTTTGTTACATTAAAGGAATGGTTCGGTCAAAATTTTGAAAGTCGTTCAATAGTGTGCAGTGTCTAGGTAGCATTTGTCCGAGCAGAATGCCATTAGTTACAAGAATTGTCATTGACAACAAACGTTTATTAAACTTATCTTGGTCATTTAAAAACAGTTTGTTTCATTCCTTTTCACAGGTGGTACAGGCTGGTGGCCTATCATTCCTTTACATGGTGGCCTCAGGATAGGCTTGGACACCGCGTTCAAAGAGTGATAACCGCCTGTGCCATTCGTGCCATAAGAGAAACGTTCCAGAGTGACAGCGGCCAGTACAAGGGATTTTCTCTCGCTGTGCTGCAACCTGACCTGTACAATGTTTAAAGTCTTGTATTTTTGTGTCATCAAAATAAGATACAAAATAAAACACCACATATATTTTAACAACGGTTGTTTTCGATTTTTTAAATGAATCAAGTGTGTCTCCATTCAAGGATGGATGTCAGACATCTGTGCTCCGAATGGGTGAAGGTCAGGTCGCTGTGAAGCAGGGTGCATGCACTTAATAACACTTGTTCAAAGTCTTTCAGTCGGTTATCTCTCTATAAAAGTCACACATATATCTATACTATCAATTAACATTGGATTATACAGGCCTTAGGTCAAGGGTGTTGACCTCTATAATACACTGTTTGAAGTGTCGGTCTGTGCTCACAAGAATCTCCGGTATGTGGCATTTGTTATTGATAGGCAACGATATACTACAGTAGGGGTCTAATGTTAGTTGGGGATCTGCTAGGTGGGCATCATGGCGTGGTCAGTGGTCTGGCACATGAAGAGAATACCTTGCAGGGACACAGGGTCATAATGGCAGTAAGTTTCCACTGGCGAGGGTGCGTGGGCAAGGACACGTTTGTGGAGATGAATGAGCCATGTGCTTGGTTCAGGCCAGTTCACATGCAGGACCGTGATCTCAGAGAGTGATGTGTTACATTTATTAGCTGTTGCAAATACCTCTGGAGTTTTCCAGTCAGAGTGGGAACGAGGCTGTGGGCCATGTGCTCTGCATGCTGTACTATCGCAGTGAGGCCTGGTCACCAAAATGGAGTGGAAAGGGGGTACAAAAATGGATGCCCCGTGTCCTGCTCAGTGTTCCCATCTACGCGAATGTCATCCAAAGTTAACATCACATAAGGGCAAGGGGCGAACCCACTACTGGAGGCACTTGGTATGAGTTTCTACTGAGAAGTAAAGGATGAGAGGGGCCTGTGGCCCCTCGCTCCCACACACTTGCCTGCACGCCAAAAGGCGGTTCACACCCGAGGATGAGCGCTGGCATGGGGGGCTGTGACGGGCGCAAACGGCCAAGATGCCAAACAGCATTTACACTTCAAAAGGTATCCCACGCCCAGGGGCCATCGCTCACATGTCCTCCTCAGACCCTTTGTCTCCAGGCAGGCCTCACCTGAGGCAGACCGCACCCCTGCAATCCACATAAGTGTGTCTCCATTCAGCAGTCTTCCTGTGCCTTATCTGCACGCCCCAGGCCCATCCATCCCACCCCCTCTATTAAAGGCGGTTCACACCCGGGGATGAGCGCTGGCATGGGGGGCTGTAACGGGCGCAAACGCCCAAGGTGCAAGCAAAACAGCATGTACACTTCAAAAGGTATCCCACGCCCAGGGGCCATAACTCACATGGCCTCCTCAGACCCCGTGTCTCCATCAGGCCTCCCGTGAGGCAGGACGCCCCCCTGCAATAAACATAATACCACGACATACACATGTCATTCATTCACAAACACACCCCTGTTTCTAATACTTTATAAACTACTTGATATGTCTCATGAGAAGATCTTTGTGCTTTGCAAGTCAACTCCTGAACCTTCTACCTGAGAAGCACTGAGATCTATGCTAATCTGCTCGTCGTCGTGCTATCTGTGACCGCTTCGAGCAAACTCGTCAGTGTGCTACCTGTAGCCATCTACCTGTTCTCCTGCAACATACTGCTCGGCCTGCTGAATCCAAATGTTTGCTGGTCAAGGTAAGGCCATGTATCCTAGTCATATTTCGGTCATTTTTACATTTCTATCTATTTGCGATTACAGTACCCAATAGAGCTATGGTCATTGGTCTCATTGCTATTGACTTGAGTTTCAATTGTTATGCTATCAATAGATCTATTTATTTTCATCTGTGTAAATTGTCATCGAATTGCATTTTTCAGGGGTCCAGTCCATAATGTAAGCATGTTTCCTTTTCGTGCAAGACATAAATTCCAAGGGACGAGTCACATGTTCAGAGTTTAGTCACATAATTTAAAACATTTCTGTAATTTATGCAAATACTAAGCCACACATGATGAACTGGTATAGTTCCGGCGACCAAAACAAACCTTGCATTGAGCATGGTATGGTTCATTTACTTTTTTATGACATTTTTATTCATCAAGGTTTTATAATAATCTTGATATTTACTTTTCAGAATTTTCAACAATGCCTGCCTGTTCGATTAGCGGTTGCCCTTCGAAGACCCATGCTAAATCTGAAGGCACTACAAGGCATGTATTCCCGAAAACTGTTCATCGAATAAGAGAATGGGTCAGACATCGCGGATATCCACTGGATGAGCTGGAAAGTAGAGTCCAACAAGTCTTAGAGGACAAGAGGGGTGATCGATACCGCATCTGCAGCCGGCACTTTTCCTCGAACATGTACGCCACATCTTGGGTAACAAAGAAGAATAAACGGCGAATGACATGGAAATTGCTCGTAAACGCTATTCCAACTCTCTTCGTCCACATTCCGCCACTGGTGAGTCAAGTGTCCGGATTTAGCTTTAGGCCTTGCGGTAGTGTGTAGGTAGCCGAATGGATTAATTGATATTTTAGGTGTTGTGTCCCTTGTAATACTCCCTTGTAATACTTTCGATATTGATATGAGTGTATAGCTTTTTAAATAATGACATTTATCAATACATTGTTTTTCGATTTTATAACCCCCAAAGGAAATCTATATATGGTCACAGGTAACTGTGCTATATTGCACATTTTCAATAGCATTACTCTCAAGTATTCTGTCTCCTTACATGGCAATTTTAAATATTGGCATTTCATTATCAAACAATAATTTACCTTTACAACTTCTTGACTATCCCTTGAATCTGAAGCAAGAACATTCTACTTCCGTGACGTGCTCGCAGTTATCAACCACTTCTAGCAAATATCAGGAAATCATACCTGGCTATTCCGCTACAGTCTTGTTTTATGCATGTCAAGTAATAGTTTTTATGTATCGTGTGATTATTTTATCAATTGTTTGGTTAGTGCTTTCCAATTGATATACACCTTAGTTGTCATCCCCTGATGTTTGTTTTCAGTTATAATTAGTGTTATCCATACTAATGCAAGTACTGTCTTTCAGGGAGATGCTGAAGCGTCCACCACATTGACAACAGCCCTAGATGTTCTTCAGCAGCACGAGGTATGGATACTGACAGCTCCATCGACTGTGATCATCAGGACTGGAACACTTGTCCTTTGATTGTTCTACACCATGTTTCATTCGTGGTTAGCCATTGATATGTACTTGTGCGGTCAACCCCAAGTGTGTGTTGTGTTTTCAATATTGTAATCCTTACTAATGCAAATACTATGTTTCAGGCAGTTGTTGAATCGTCAACCCACGCACTTGATGCAGAGCCTGACATTCAAGTAATTCCAGGGGAAGCGGGACTATGCGGATACGAATCGGCGCAACAGCTTTCGGAAGTGCGCACCACATTTACAACATCCATAGATATTCTTCAGCAGCACGAAGTATGGATACTGACAGCTCCATCGAGCGTGATCATATAAAGTGATTCCATTTGCTATACTTTCTTCCCTATTAGCGCAAGTACAGTGTTTCAGGGAGACGATGGAGCTTCCACTACAATCACAAGATCCCATTTAGATGATGCAGATGTAAAGAAATCGGAGAAATAAGTTGATTAAATCTGATCATATTTAAATATTCCTTGATTCTTTTATTCAATGCAACATTTGTGGTTATCTCTTGATATGTACCTGTGCCGTCGACCCCAAGTGTGTGTTATGCTTACAATATTGAAAACCATACTAACGCAAGTACTGTGTTTCAGGGAGTTGCTGATGCCTCCTCTTCAATACAATCATTCGTGGCAGTCCATGCAGAGCCAGAGGTATGGATACTGACAGCTCCATCGAACTAGGTCATCAGAGCTCCAATACATGTCGCTTGATTGTTCCACACAATGTTTAAATCATGTTTGGCTATTGAGATGTACCTGTGTGTTCGTCCTCACGTTTGTTTTATGCTAACAATATTTTGATACACAGTAATGAAAATACAATGTTTCAGGGAGTCGATGGAGCCTCATTCCGTGCTGTCTATGCGGATACACAAAATATAGTCGTTGCAGTGCAAGAGGAAGGGGAGACATGCGGATACGAATCGGAGCAACAGTGTGCAGATGTTGAAGGTCGAGTCAAAAAAGTTGCAAAGAAAAGAAACAAAAATAAGGTTAGTTACAAACAGTTCATAACTTTAGAAATTTTTTTGTGTTTGTGCTGGGGACTATTTTATGTTTTTTTCCAGTCAATTGTACTATACTTTATCTTGTGTTTAAACTGAACATCCCTTTTCCAATCTGTCCTCTAGTTACCCGTGGGTCTACAAACTATACATACACAGACAGTGAAGCGAATGAGAGATGTTGCTTGCCAGACCATTTACACTATGGAGGAACTATTAATTCAGACGCGGCGTGTTGAGACTCGGGATGCTCATGTCCAATGGCCAGAACATGAAATTAATGTGTCCGGACAATCCAACAAAGTTGTATTGGACCATTGCTACAGTACGACCGCACCACCGCAACAACATGATACTGGATGTGTTGAAGATAGCTCTGAAGTAGTCGCAGATGAATTCACATAATCTACACCAGCCAAAAAATTGCCACCAAAAAAGCTGTCGACATTGTTGTGTTCTCCCGTCAATTTTGAGGTAGCAGATGTTGAAATGACAGAGAATGAACCAGCAGCAGCATTCACTGATGCATCAGAACTTGATTGCAGCGATATTTCTTTCAAATGTGGTGATATGTCCTCAACGTCACAGGCCGAAACAACTTTGACGCA
The DNA here is from genome assembly GCF_040938575.1 of Ambystoma mexicanum. NCBI lineage: Eukaryota > Metazoa > Chordata > Amphibia > Caudata > Ambystomatidae > Ambystoma > Ambystoma mexicanum. The sequence continues at coordinate 288,371,475 of NC_090922.1, forward strand.
GGATGACAGTCTAATGAAAGAGGGCAAATACATAGTATCCGACAGTTGTTTGATGGATATTATAAGTATGCTGAAATGTGGGCATTCCGTCAGAGGGAAAGTATGTGGGAAGCCATTGATTCATGTGATTCGTCAAAAACAAGGCAGTAACGTCACAATACATGCCGCCTGTAGATTACATCATACGTTCTCATGGTCTGCACAACCGATGCTGGGGAAACTGCCAGCAGGCAATCTACTGTGTGCAGCTGCATCACTTTTTAGTGGCTTTCAGTTTGTGGGACTCCATTTTCTTTAAAAAACGCAGTACTACAAACACCAACATGATTATCTGTTTCCGGCCATTAGTGATGCTTGGAAAATTGAACAATTGTCTCTAGCAAGTACATTCAAAGGCAAACGATTCAGGCTAGCCGGCGATGGACAGTGCAACAGCCCTGGATTTTCTGCCAAGTACTGCACCTACCACTTTCAGGACATGGATAGTAAGAAAATTGTGAGTTTGGTGGTCGTGCAGGTAACACAATGTAACACAATGTACATCCTCAGTGGCCATGGAGAAACTAGGATTTATAAAATCAGTGGAATATCTACAATCGAGGGGAATGCACATCGACCTCATAGCCACGGAAAGACACGTTTCAATTGCCAAGACAATGAGAGAGAAGTTCCCACATATTAAACATCAATTTGATGTATGGCATCTTGCTAAATCAATCAATAAGAAAATCTCGGCTGCAAGGAAAAAAAAACCTTTGGAAAGTATTTCAGAGTGGTCCCAGTCTATCAGCAACCATCTTTGGTGGAGCTCCAAAACTTGTGAAGGGTCAGTGGAAATACTACTTGAAAAATGGTGGTCACTGATGCACCACTGTACCAACGTGCACCGCTGGTCAGAAAACCTACATTTCCACCAATGTGAACATGGCCCTTTGTCCCCAGTGGAGGCACGGAAGAAGAAGTGGTTGAATCCATCTTCACCGACACACAAAGCCATTGAGAAGATTGTTTTCGATAAAACTCTATCAAGAGATTTGAGGGGGCTGACAGAATTCTGTCACACAGGAGGTTTGGAGGTGTTCCACAATATGTGCCTAAAGTACAGGCCAAAGCGCTTGCATTTCAGCATACACGGCATGAGACATAGGACGCTACTTGCCGTCTTGGCCCATGACGAGAATCTCGGCCGTGAACAATCTAGGACAACGGGTAATGTAAGGATGCCTCTCTACGCTAAGGCCTTTTCAAAAAGAAGTAAGCAATGGGTGATCGAACCAGTCTATGAGGAAATGGAGTTCGACTTTGTCAAAAGCCTTATTGTTGCTGTATTAGAGAAGCACAGATATGGAATTTTGAACGTTTCTGTGCAGAGCACTGATCCATTGCCACCCAATATTGCCACTGTGCCATGTCCACCCAAAGGAAGGCTGGTTGTGAAGTACAAATCCCGGTTTAAATAATTGTAATACTATTGTCTTTTTGTAAATAAATGTTATTGTACAGTGTGCATACAAAGTACGCTAACCCTAACCCCTACCTTCACCATCCTGGGTGGCGAACAACCTGGGTGTCATCTTCAAATTCTCTCTCAATTCACCTCATATTGCTGACCTTGTCTATATGTGTATGTATATATTTTTGTTGATGTAACTAATTTTCTCAATCTTATGTAAATGCTGCGCACTTTTAACCGAGGGGAGGCTTGCGCATTGCAAATAATAAAACAAACAAACAATAAATCACACTTTCAACTCAACTCCTCGGGTACTTTATACTTTCCCTGACCTTCCCCAAAAAATTAAAAGTCTCAATAGTTATGGTTCTTTGGGGCTTCAAAGCTCGCAGACAACGAGGACAAAATTGGGGGCCTTAGAACGCGCCAAGCGAGCCGTTGCAGATGTGAGAGAAGCCAGTTCGCATTTGCACATTGAGGTGCAGTACATAGATGGATTTGAAACTTCAAGTTCTCACAGATGGCTTTACTACGGGATGTTGCAAAGAAAGAATGTATGCTCATTTCTAGTGAAGGTCAGCGGCTTTGATTTTCAGCTCACGCCCTGAAGAGGCATACAACTCGCACTGGCAGTATATGGTTCTATTGTTTTTTGACCGGGACCATGCCGAAAGAACTTAATTTGAAGGGGGGGTGGTGCAATAACGTAAGAGACGATAAGGCAGAAAATTCTGAAACTAGACCGAGTTTCATGTTAGTTCAGTATATGAAAAATTGTTGTCAAGAGCACAGTGGGATTTACGGACTGCATTACGCAGAGACACAATGAAAATTGCAAATATAATGTAAGTAACTCTTTAGAAGCTTTTATACCAGAATGAAGAATTAATGAATGGATGCATGAATAAATTAATGGATGAAGAGCTTGGAAAACGTTTGTGGGATCTTCCTTGTAGCAGGCACATGGGCATGCAGGTCCACATTCCACATGCATGTAGACAAAAGTCGTTTCTCATTGTGTACTAACCTCGGTTTACTTCGTTATTTTTCGCATTGATTTTAGAGACGAACATACTCCATTGCACTATCCTTGAAAGCAAATAGTTTCAGCTCGGCCGTAATAAATAAAATGAATAATATTAATAAAGACTGGCTGGCGAGACTAATTATGAATTTTATGTTTTCAAAACAGGTATATCCTTCCCTATTGCTACTGCCACCAGTTTCAGACACCGGCAGATGGTTTTTTCAACCATCAGCTGCAGCTTGATGTAAACTACTGCACCATTTTGATGATTTTATGGGACGATCACCAAGGGCCCATATGCCCTTACGCGGTACTAGCGGCTAGAAGCAACATATTAACCTTTATGCTGGCCTAGTGCCTACTTGATGGAACAGCCTTGCGGTTCAACGTGCGACCAAAGTGCTTCCTTTAATGAAAACCAACAGCCTGTGTACCATAAATGAACAGCGCGTGACTCACAATAAATTTTACGGATTTGCTGATAGAGCTAAAAGAAAATAAATGGCATTCGGAGTTCATATGGCAATTGCTGAATATTCTATAAACATTTAATGTCAAATAAATGTACTTTACCAAATGTACCGTGTTGCTGTTTGATTTTAAAGTACAGTTTCATATTCAGAATTGTGGCCCGCTGTGTTGTGAGTTGATCTGTGTTGGTTTCCGGGTTCTGTGTGAAGTCGCGTAGAAGACGACTGGGCGCGTTTGCCTACGCAGCACAGAAACGTCACTGAGAGAGGCGGGGAATATGAATGTTTTGATAATGTCAGGCTCAGGGGCGGGGGATATGATTTAGTGCCGCAAAAGCTGGTCAGCCAGGGCAATGGGGGAAAAGATAGGATTATCAAAAAATGGCAGCTCCCTGATGCCTGTTTTCGCGTACATTTAATGGACGAAAACTCAGGAAAGGTCCATAGGAAATGTTTCTAAAATCGAGCGACTTAGGCTTAAAAACACATGGCCGACCCGTAGGGGCAATAAAACATTTTCACCGAACCATTCCTTTAAGTTGTGCAGAATATGCATGGGAAGATTTACATCATTTCCTACGCATATCAAACAAAAACAAAACAAACATAGATATACTAACACCTGGAGAACTTTGTTCTCTAGATCCTGTTAATGTTTCAAGATATTTTCATCATTGCTACCTTGCTCTGCTGCACTTTATTTGTAATAAAACTGTTCCTCCCCTCAGAGAAGTGCAACACTTCTTTTGGTGAAAAGAATACCAAGCCAGGGGAGCACCACATATCCACCTGCTTTTATGGAATAAAGATGCTCCTAAATTTGGTCAAGGCAAACAGTTTATCAAAAAATATGTAACTTGTGAAATTCCATCGGAAGCAACAAATAGTGATCTTCATGCACACATTTTACAATTTCAAAGACAAAAATGTGGCCAAGATTGACGTCGCAAATACAAAAACAAAGGGAAATAGTACACCAAATGCGGCTTTGGTTTCCCTAGACCGGTTACAAAAACAGGTCAAGTGAACAACTTCATGTCTTCAGTTAGACATAGTGTTAAAGGCAAATCACCTAAACATACATATTACATAAAAAGAACAGAAGAAGCAAAATATATCAATGATTACAATGCAATCATTGTCCTCTTATGGAATGCAAACATAGATGTGCAGTACATTGCGGACAATTCCACAGCAGTTGCACGATATGTTACAGCATACTTAACCAAAGCAGAAAAAACAGAGCTTCAAGACCTCTGGAATGACCTGTCATCAGACAAAACACTGTCTCAGAAATTGTACAGCTTGGGCATAAAAATGCTCTCCCATAGAGAATGTGGCTCCTATGAAGCAACAGATCGTTTAACCGGTACTGCTTTGTATGGAAAATCTGAAAATATAGTATGGCTAAGTCTTGGTCCTGCTAAATCTAGAAAAAGAGTTCTCAAATCATATGTCGACATAGAAACAATAGCTAAAAATGATCCCAACAGCCAAGACATTTTGAAAACAATTTGCTGGACACATACTACCCAAACAGAAGTACCACTTCGAAAACCATGTGTCTCTACCACATAGCCCAAAACTTCTCATACAAAAATAATATAAAACCCGATGAAATAAAAAGTAGATAGAGTGACAAATTGTGAAGGCATCCTAATAAAACTCACCAAACCAAGTTTAATTAATCATATCAAATTGTCATTAAAGACTCCTCAACATAAAGAACTATATCACATGACCCTGCTACAACTCTTTAAAACATGGAAAAAAGCAGAAAAAAATACTAGATAACTATGACTCCTACGAAGATGCTTTCAAAGCAAATGAAAGCACTATAACTTATGTAAACTTTACACACTACAAAACAATGTTGCACAATGAACAGCAACACGAAGAAGAACTCCAGGCCCAACTAGATAAGGACACTCCTGACAGTAGTGAACCTTCTGTAACAGGAAGGCAAGAACCACTGTGACAGCCACTAATAGCAAATGAGGCAGAATTAGCTATGACAGAAGTAGAAAACACCATGTGTCAGTATGAAGATAAAGAAGACTTAACTATACTACAATCAAAACTAAACAATGAGCAGCGTAGCATTTTTCAAGAAGTAACAAAAGAAATTGCACATGGTGTACAACATGAACATAAAGAACGCACCTTCCAAAATTACAAACCTATACTACTGTACGCCAGTGGTGAAGCTGGTTTAGGCAAAACATTCTTAATCAAAATCATCTGCAAGTTCCTTCAACAATTGACGAACAACAAACTGTCAGCTGTTGTCAATGCCCCCACAGGTTTAGCTGCCTACAACATAGGCGGTGTCACTTTACACTGATTACTACTTGTGCCAGTAGAACACCAAAACAAATTAGACTATTACAAACTTTCTACAGAAGATTCAATGGAACTATGCAGAGTGTTAAAACAAATGAAAATGCTTCTAATAGATGAAGTGAGCATGGTCTCCAACCTAATGTTGGCTTTGATTCACCTCAGATTACAAGAAGTACTCAAAACAAACTACGAAGAGCTCTTTGGAGTAAAACACATTATTGTTTTCGGAGATCTTCTTCAATTGACACCAGTGAAAAGTTAACCTATTTATAAAACCTTAGGGCACAAACTCTGCCGTAAAACTGTTGGCAGCATAGGAAATGTCAATCTTTGGCAACATTTCCAATACAGAGAATTAAAAGAAAAAATGTGGCAATCTGCAGATCTCACTTATGCCAACATCTTAAAAAGTATTAGAGTTGGTATACTTTCTCAAGAAGCACAAGTAATATTGAAAAACCAGCACATTCATGCACTTTATGGCGATAATGCATGTGCTACTGATGTTATGGAACAATTAGCGCACACAAATGTCAATTGTATGGCCTTAATGCCATCTCTTGCAAGCTGTTTCAAATTCAATGAAACAATGTTAAATAAAGAAATGCAACTAATAATGGAAATTAGCGCCACAGACAAACTAGACGTACATGGTATGACACTACCCATGTGTGAGTAAGCCACAACAAGACTAAATAGTTTAGAAAATTCAATCTCCAACACAGCTGGGTTGGAAAAAATATTAATATTATCCTTAAATTGTAGAGTAATGCTTAAACGTAACCTTGACGTGGAGCAAGGACTAGTTAATGAAGCACTAGGTACAGTTGTTGGCTTTCAAACATACCCACGTGACACCAACATTCAGTTTGTCAATATTCTCTTTGACAAACTTTCAGAAGTGAAAAGGATAGGATTCTCAACAGCTCGATTCCTTCTCTTCAAAGACATGTATGTACGCAGAGAACAATTTTCTCTAACTCTTGCATACGCAGTCACCATTCATAAATCACAAGGTCTTACCTTAGACAAAGCATTGATAGATATTGTTAACAGTCTTTAAAGAAGGCATGAGCTACGTAGCACTAACATGCTTACGTACACTTGACAGTCTATTTTTAATCAACTTTGATGCAAGTAAAGTAAATGCTGATATTCCTTGCATTTTAGAATACAATAGACTACGTTCACTATACACCCCCATCTAAAAACAAATCCTGTTCCACAAAAAGTAAAACGTTGTAAAAGAAAACTAATTCAAAAAGAAATGCAACAGGATGTCACTGCAAATCATCCAAAGAGAGTAAAAGAAGTTAATACTTCATCAATTACCAAAACCAAAGAAGAACCTATTACTCAAAGTAACTTGGGTACTTCTTCAAAGGAACAACACACATTCTGAAAAAATGACTTGGACACAGACCTATCTGGTCCATTTAAATTTTCAAATATAACTGGTTAAGTTGCTACGCAAATGTAGCAATGAATATTCTCTTGTTGACAACATTTACTTACAAAGTACAGACCAATTGTGTTTGCAAATGTTAGTACTTCATAGAAACGCAACAAACAATCCTGATAACACGTTTAGTGTTCATCGAATAAGACAAGAATTGGACTACTGTGCTGGAATAGTGAAATTCACTATAAACTTACAGGAAGATCCACAATAATTTCTAATATACTTACTACAAGTACTGGAAAACAAAAACATACATATAAATGAAATCTTCCAGATTTCATACATGTGGAAACATACATACACTCTCTGCAACAATGTGACACAGGAACAAATCCCTAACAAGCGCTTCGTGTATGTATCCATACCTAATTGTGAATCCATTCCATTTCAGCAACTTGTACAAAATGCAAACCATGGTAGATTGTGGACTACCTGCAATTCGGATAATCTCTCCACCTTACTAATACAAACACACAGTAAATATGTAAATATGTAATACTAATGCTTCTACGTTACAATGCAGATGGCACCAAAAACAACTGCAAGCTGACTGGATTCACACATGGTCAAGTATCACTTGGTAAGAAAACCACGTGTCATACATCGGCTGCTTTCACACTAGATAGTTGTATGCAGATCTACAGACAACTATATCTAAAACCTGAAACAATCACTACTGACCCATGATTCATATCACAGCCGGCCAAAAACATTATTCAATGCCGTTGATTCAGTGACGCTTACACATCTCGGAAGCAATATGCTCTAATTGACAGTGGTGAAAAACAATACTGACAATCTTGGTTGGAAGGCTATGCAATGGTTCAGGATGTAGGTTTACATTGATGATTACTATAAACATCAGGGCATACGCTTGCATATGGAACACATTGAGGATAAGCCTGCTCGGTGGCTGTTGGCAAAATTATGTCTTAATTGTTTGTGGGCGGAGTTTGCGCAAAGTGTTAATTTGTCCAACTCATGCCTATCTATTTGATCATTCTTAGGATTTGATCAGCTGCATGTTCATAGATGATGAAATGGCTTGTCTGTGCTGGCGCTATGCTGTGTAATAACCAACCAGTTCAGACAACACACATTTTTGTCAGAAAAAAACAATCTGAGGATCCTAGACGAGTGAGGGATCTTGGGTACAGTGGACGTCACACTAGGGATAGTATTACTGGCACGCCCTGTGTCGACGCCCATTTTCGAGTTTCGAAAAACAACTGTTATACTCCGCAGCTTCCACTAGATGTCGGCCTATGCACAGCATGTGATCTAAGCAGATTCCACAAGCCTCAGAAATATATATATATAAAGAAATATTTTTACAAATCATAAAATGGTCTTGCCTCTTTATTATGCGATCCTGTTTATTACGTATAACACACATCACATTTAAACGTTTATTTCATTCAGATGTATAATGCTGGGTTGTTTTTGGGGTACATCAACTTTTAAAGGAATTGCTTTTTAATCACACAATAGCATTCTGTTGTTTTCAAATATTGGCTTTTTAATTTTCATAGGTGGTGTTGTTAACTCTTGACACCTTTATGTCATAATATATGCCTGTTCGTATATGCATGGCGTGTTTGCCCAAGGACCTGTTCAACATAAAGCACATTCAGTTTTTATAAACAACAGATTTATATTCACATTTATAATGACCATATTTATTAAAAATATATTCACAATAAAACACTAAAGTTATCAGCCCTGCTATAGAATTAATAATACATGCACATACCGCACAAACACATTTCATGCTGCCGCTTCGTTAAGCAAGCATGTTACACTCCATTAGGCGCTCATTTTGTATGTACTTTATCCCCCCCTGGTTGGGAACGGGTTTTTCAATGATGTGTCTAACCCCCATATAACACATGCATCTAAACTGCTGCATTTTCAAGAGAGGGTTATTTGCAGATTCTATAGCCCATAATGTTTTAGAAAGAAATCGTTCAGTTCCTGCACCAATCCTTATCTGTGTCAGCAGTTGCACCAAGCGCAACAAATCTAATAAATGTTGAAGGTTCAAAACTAAACATATTTTACGTAGCAAATTATCCACCTAAAATATTTCCAGAAATATATGAGCATCCTGCTGGGGATCATTCATTTTATGTTAGTAGCACCATCTGTAAAAGTGTTGTTTTAAACATGCGTAAGCCATGATGGCCGTAATCACCCTGGGTGGCACGAATATCGGCGCAAAGTGGAGCTGTCGTATTGCTCTCTATTTATGGATCCCAAGCCTTACACACACTGGGCCTCATTACGACTTTGGAGGCAGCCATGCCCTTAATAAGGCTGCCTCCAAAACCGGGTCTGGGTTCCCTGAATGGGGAATTACAGGCCATTCCGAGTTTGGAGTGCCCGGTAATTCCTCCTTCAGGGAACCCGGACCCGGACCTTCCCCATTCCCATTTGAGTCCCCATAGGGCTCAATGGGAATGGGTGCAGGAGCTAACAACGGGCCGATTACGACCGGCCCGTTGTCAGCTCCCTGGTCCCCTCGTGGGACCCACTCTGGACATCTGGTAAAACCAGACTTCCACATCGGGTCCCGCGAGGGAACCTCGTAATAGTGCAGAATGCATTAAACGGCACTGGCACCATTACCGGCACCGTTAAACGCATTACGCACAGGTCGTAATGAGGCCCACTGTCTTTAAGGCTATCGGTCACCATCAGCGAAATACAAGCTTTACATAGGCTACTTTCAAAATACCCTGGGTTTTCAAGTTGCTTGGAACAGCAAGCTCAGTAAATATTAATAGTGTCTGCCGCAGTCTGATCCTCCTCACGCCCGCACATTTGATCTTATTTTTCATCAAGGGTGCGGGGGCAGAATCCGTCTCTGTCATCATTGCTGCATCTGCGTGTAGAACCACGTTTACTGAATAGACTCTTAAAGCTCAAAACGTATTTGGCCTCATTACGACCTCGGCGGTAGCCATGCCGCTATTGGTGGCATGGCTGCCACCGAAATCGCGTCCGGGTCCCCAGAATGGGGAATTACCAGACCATTCCGAGTTTGGAGGGCCCAGTAATTCCTCCCTCCAGGAACCCGGGTCCAGACCTTCCCAATTCCCATTTCAGCCCCCATAGGGCTGAATGGGAATGGGAGAGGGAGCAAAGAACGGGCCGATTACGAGTGGCCCGTTGTTTGTTCCCTCTTCCCCTCGCGGGACCCGGTAACGACGCCTGGTTTTACCAGGCGTCCTTACCGGGTCCCGCGAGGGGACCTCGTAATGTGGCAGAACGTGTTAACGGGTCCGCCTCCTTTTGCGGAGCCCGTTAACCCGTTCCGCCAGGGTCGTAATGAGGCCCATTGTGTTTTCCAGCTCATTGCAAAAAGCAATATATCCGAGTTGAAAAGCCCACCGCTGATGCCGTCACAACTTTAAGCTGGACCTTTCAATCAAATTTGATATCAACATTTCATAAAGTTTATATAAAATGTATTCAAGGTCTTATCAAAATGCCTGCCTCCTTTATATACAAAAAGTATAAAGTTTAAATAAACATTATTCAAAAGTGTTACCAAATGTCCACCAACTTTATATAAAATTATTCAAAAGCTTAGCAGATATACTCCATCTTTATATAAAAGCTGTTATAAAATGATGATGTCACCCAGCTTTATGTTACAGCTCTATTAAATCTACTATCAAGCCTTCAAATGTACTCTTGCTTTATATAAAAATAATATAAAATATATAGAACGTTTATATAAAATAATTAAAGTTCTCATCAAATGTCTGTCAACTTTATATAAAAATAATATAATATGTATATAAATTAATTAAAGTTCCTATCAAATGTCTGCCAACTTCATATACAATTAGTCAACGGCTTATCAAATGTACAACTTTATTTAAAAGCTGTTATAAAATTATGGCGTCACCCAGCTTTATATTACTGCTCTATTAAATCTACTATCAAGCCTACAAAAGTTTGCCAGATTTATATAAAATTATTCAAAGTCTTCTCAAATGTACTCCAACTTTATATAAATGTTGTTATAAAACAATGATGTCAATCCTTAAAGGCCAAACCCACTCCAGCATCAACATTGGATCACCAAACCCTAACACTCGCCGTCTAAGTCCTCTGTCCGGCATTGCCCGGCCCTTTTATTCAACTTTCATCAGCATTAAAATACCCCAAACCCTCCAAAGCCTCTCCTTTACATTATAAAATGATAATGGTGTGCCCCAAAAAGCAGAGCCCCGTTTATATTCCATGTATCTATAAAAAAAACATATCATCTGACCTTAAAAGGCCCAGCACTGCATTATATTACAGCTCTAATAAATTATAACTTCATTCAACTTTATATTACAGCTCTATTTAATATACTATCAAGCCTTAAAGGCCAAACCCACTCCTGCATCATCACCATGTCACCAAACCCTAACACTTGCCGTCTAACCACTCACAACTCACTTTGGCCTGGACCAAGCAACAGCGCACACACGCTGCTCCCTGCTTTATATAGATTTAATATAAAGTGTGTCTAAACTTTATAGCAAATCATCTCAATATTGTATCAAGGTACACAAACACTTTATATTCAGTTTATATAAATCTGATACAAATTTGATATACATTTGATATCATTTTTATATTACATTTATATTAATGGGCTGGGATTAATACCGGTAGTAGGGGGCATTCCCACCTGTCAAAATGTTATCGCTTTACAAAGGGGGCCTCATCTACTTCTCACCTCCCACATAGTTATTTATTTTTTACCCATCTTGCATACACTTAAAACTAACAACAGCACTCCACGGTGTGGTGCCAGATGAAAAGCGAACTGCCCATCTGTAAGGCTTAGCCATATCAGACATGTTGCAATATTATTGTATTTAGTCATGCAAATAGGGCTTCATGTCAGCCTACTCCAGCTTCTAAGTACTTGGCCAGGGATCAAACCCTTGTGCCATGTCATCCTCCAGGTCCCATGGCATGCATGTTCCTCACAGCCATCCTCCTGGATAATCTACTTATTCACTGTCTTGCCATTTAAGCACTGAATGTCATCCCTATTACACAGGGAAATATGATGTTGTCCTTAAGAATATTCAGGATTGTACAATCTTCATAAGCAGAGACTTAGTAGAACAGAGGAATAGAAAGGGACTTTAAAAAAAGGGAGTAACCATGAGGGGTGAAAACTATCTGCAAGTGTTCTTCTTTTTAATCCTTTTGTTTACATGGGAATTGTTGTCACCCAAAATGGCCTAAATGTAAAAGCTTTAGTGAGAGGGCGAAGTCAATGAGTGAGCTTGCACATTCCATGACGTTTTTGAGTAATGAAGTGAACTTTAAAGGAATATGATCAACAGATGTCTGTGGCAGAGTGCATGCACTGATTTTTAAACAACATAAATATCAAATGAATGGGACACACAATACTGACCGTTATCATAGTTCTGATGATTGTATCTGCTTAGATTCACATGCTTTACATATAGTCTGAAATCCAGTGGAAATTTCAGAGTATTGCATATTTCTTTCGAAGATCGAAAAGTCCGTCGATATGGGTGTGACTGTAACACTATCCCGAACGTGATGTGTACTGTACCAAAAACGCTTCACGTGTCGAAGTCCCACTGGTTGTTTTTGTTCAGCTGTAAGGGAGCCTTACAGAAGCGTGAGTGAGCACAGAAGCAAGAAGTTGTCCGATGTCTATGTTCCTTCTACTCGAAGAGAGGAGGAAGGGTGGCTGCATGTGAATCTAAGCAGATGCAATCATGAGAAATATGATTATAGTGAGTAGTGTATTTCTTCTGATGCTGTGCATAGACTAGAGAATAGTACCAGGAGATGGTGGTGGCATGTGTGAAGTAGCAAAGAGATGTCTTAGCACTGCTTGTCCAACCTGAGAATAAGGCTTGGATTGTGCGTCTAAAGTAGCGTTGGTTGAAAGTTTGAACAGAACTCCAGGTTGCTGCTTTGCAAATTGAATCTAGAGGAACATTTTCGATAAAGGCTATATCAGTCCCTGTGCCTCAAGTAGAAGCATAAAGTGTAGGTCTCTCTTGACAAGAGAGTAAGAGACAAAGAATTGGTTTGTCTTTCTTAGTGGTCCAGTCTTTTCAAGCTAGTATACCACTGCTCTCCTAACATTCAGTGTATGGCTGGTTTCTTTCAGCTGAGTTAGTTGGGTTCTAAAGGAAAGTTGGAAGTTCTATTGATTGATTCACATGGAACTTAGAAATGAATTAAGGTGCAAACAGTGGGTGTGCATGCAATACCACGTGTAGGAAGAAAGGAGACTCTGAATTTTAGCCAGGTCGACATTTCAACAAAGAAGAATATTTCTGGAATTTTCTGTAGAAGCAGTCCGGATAACCGCCCGGTCCCTGTGCTTTGTTCCTTGGTAGGTTTTGTATTGCTCTTTTCACTTCCTCTACTGTGATGTTACCCTCTAGGGATTTTTTCTCCTCCTATGAGATCCGGGGCAGGGTGAGCTTGTTCAAATACACATCCTGCTACTCCTCTTTGGGGTTATCAGTTGTATAAAGCGTTTGATAGTATTCCCTTAGGATCTCCCCCCGTGTCTTCATCCTTTGTTTTTATCCGTCCTTCTTTATCCAGGAGTTTCATTATTGTTCTATTCCTCGCCCTTGACTTGAGTTGCCTTGTTAGGAGTTTATCAGCCTTGTTTGCACTTATGTAATACCAATGTTTCAAGTACAGGAGTAATTTTTCTGACTTCTTGGACATGTCTCAGGGCTAGCCAGAGTTTATGGCTTGGTTTCTTGGAAATCTCTCCCTGAATTTCTTTTAGTTTCCCTTCCAAGTCCTCTTCCCACCTACACTTCTGCTTGTCTTTGGCCACTTTTAGCACTATCAGGTCTCCCCTTAGCACTGCTTTGAATGCATCCCAGACTGTGTAAAGCTGTGTTTCTCCCGTGTCATTGTCCTATTAGGGTTTTTGCCACTTTCCAATTTAGTGTAAATCTTGCCACCGGAGAGCGTTTTGGAATAAGCCCACGGTCTCTGTATTGTTGTGATAGTGTTTGAGTTGTAAATATTCCCATTGCTCAGAAGGACCTAAATGATATCAACCCACCAGGGCATCATAGCTAAATGCGCTCTCTCCATCCCAGATGTCTTTAATTTGTCGTATTCACCTGGCTTCCCATTCTGCCCATGCGTTCTATTTCCCCCAATATTTTAATGGCACTGTTTTGCCAAAGTGGGGCCTCCCATTACCAACGGTTATTCACTTAGAGTGCCTTCATATTGGACCTTAGAATGTGATGTTTTCTGTTGCATGCCATATTAGTTGCTCGGCACTGGCATTACCTTTGGTGGGCCCAGCCAAGGGTGTGATGCCAGTGTGCCCCAGCTCTCACATGCAACAGGAAGCCCTTTCACTCAACTGACCTGCTTTGACTGTTTTGACATTCAACATACTGTGCTGCTACCCTAATGTATCTTGTTGTTTCTCTGCTCTCATTTGTAGCTTCTACGGACCCTGCACACTGGCCTTCATTAACTTTTGACATTCATCATACCATGCTGCCGTCTTAATGTATCGTGTTGTTTATCTGCTCTCACGTCTGCACTTGCTCTTTACCTACCTCATTCTATAGTCTGTGAGCTTGCATGTTGCAGCCTGCGTTGCATCATATCTCCCCTTTCTGTAACTACTTAGTTTGCACTCTTTCCCTTTTATTTTTGATCTATACTGCTAGTCATTTTGCTTCTTACTCCCATGATCACCCTCATCTTCCCGTGTCTCTTGTGTGTTTCACCACTATGCTATTTTTTTGTTTTTTCAACCCAATGCTGCTCTTACCTCTTGAGGTGTGGCTTTCACCTAGTATGCTCCCTTCAATTCTAACTTTCTGTGGACAATGTTATCTCTCCCTCCTCCTGGCCTCATCCCTTTTTGTTGCATACACTATCTTGTTGATGGCCTGGAATATAATATTGTTTTTGCCTTGTTCCTTGCAATATGTTGTCCTGTGGGTTTGACTTTACCTCGATGCACACTTCACATTGCCTGGCAGCTCCTGCTTCCTTCCATTACTCCCTAGTGTCTTCTACTCTCATGTCTCTGCTGCATTGCTTCTATATGCTCCCTGTTTCCTTTCCTTCCTGACCTCTCATTCCTGCTTGACATATTTGCATTATGGTTACCTAATGCATTCTGCCTATTTGTCCCTTCACTTGTATGTGTTTTGTAATTTTTGATTCCCCCCCTTGCACCCGTTTCCCTCCCCTCTCCCCCCTTTTTCATGTTCAGCTCTTGCACATTCCACGACCTAGTCAGAATGTTACTGTTTCTCATCCTCCAGTCTCCCTCTCCTTTGCCTCCCCTTGCCCCGCCCGCACTCATTCTGTAGCATTTGCACTCATCGAATGTTTCAAGACACTTTTAAGAACGCTTTTATTTTTATTTTGTACCTCTCTCTTCCTCTTCCCTATCCTCCCTCCTTGTCCTGATGCACCTCGAAACACACATTTGCTGTATAGTGTGCATTACAAATGACTAATAAATAAAAAATAAAAGAAATATTCAAAGGCATCACCTGGGCAAACTGAATGGTCAACACCCACAAGGCTACCTTCCACCCACATTGTGCCTTTAGAGGTTTGTCAAGATATCTTAGCACTCATCACACACTCAGAGGTGTTGGCAGTGGACCTTGTGGATGGCTTGTGAGAGAAGGACACAGACACTCCTCTGTGCTCTCGGACTGGAGTTGGCACAGACAATTCCGATGATGACATGAGTGACATTGCAGTGTTGTCAACGGATGCAGATGGGCCCGGCAATATGAAACAAGTGGATCCAGTAGCCTTGTCTGCACCTGCTCCCCATGCATTCCACTAGGCATCTGTGAGCTCTTAAGTCATAGGCCAAAAAGAGATAACTGAGGCCAAACACCAAGCAGTCATCCAGCAACTATGTGAGAGGGAGACCAGACTACAGTGGCTGTACGGACTTCCCAAATGAAGAATACAGGATAGCACATGTCATGTTTGTGGGGGAACTTGACCGCATGGTGAGTGCTATCACCCTCCAAAGCCAGTGCATGAATAAGAGCACTGCGCTTTGCTCTGATGTCTGGCTTTTTGGTGTATGTGGACAGGACACTAATTCCATTGCAATGCTTGCCTAATGCCAACTCAACACCATCTACCACTTTCAACAGCACAGAGTAATCTGCCCCCTGCAACCCACCTCATAGGTCAATAAGACAATCACACCCTCACACCCAAAGCCTGCCTGGCAAACGGAAGAAACTCACATCGGAATTAGTTACTTATAATTCACCACTATTGAGGAGGGAAGACGCTGAGCAAAGTGTTCGAGAGAGGAGGTTGAGGGATGTGTTGAGCAGGTGGAATTTTGAGGGGTGTTCTGGGGAGGGAGGTACTGAGGGCTGTGTTGGGGATGGGAGCAATAAAAGTGGGAGTGGGATCATGGCTAAATCTTGTGTATAATATAGGGTGCAGAGACGCAAACACAAGATGTGTTTAGTCATTTTTTAACAGTTAAATCATAGATCACATCAAGTTGCATGTATAGTTGTTACACCACACTTTGCTCCACTTTAGACTCATCACTGCTTCTCCCCCTCCCTATATGGAAGTAGCACCTGGATACCCGAGGGTTTTTTGTGCTGTAATAAATGCAAAGATAAAATGATAAATAAGCATTAAATTCTTATGTATTCACATTGCATGATACTGCACATTTAATACACAGTACTGTACCATGTTGATCAGTGGCCACTGTGATGAATCCGATGATGTCATCACTCGTTTCCCAGAGTTAGCCTCTCCTCAAGTGGCTGGGGACGGCAGCTGCTACCTGACACTGACCCTGGGGGTGGCTATGTGAGGGAGGATCACATGAGAAGAGGAGACCCTCAGAGGATTGGACAGGAATCATCAAATGAGACATGGTTACCCCCATTCCCCATGCCTTAATGGCATATTGTGAGAACCCCTTTCAACACCATGTAAAAGCTGCTGACAGAATTTATGAACATTGTACATCTGGTTAAAGAGAAAGAGTGTGAACTATATTGTGCAGTCTAGAGTTGTGAAGAATGTGATTGGTCCAACGCACTGGAGGAGGACGTTTAAATCAGCTGCCACTGAAAGATAGGCAGACCTGAGAGATGCAGGGTGCAGAGCAGATGATGTTCCAATCTGGGAGCAAACAACAAAGGCAGGTAAATGGAGGCAGCGAGAGGGAGCCAACCCAAGCACTTCTGAATGGTCGGTAGACCTGGAAGCAGACAGGACCGAGAACTGTGGCTGCAGAGAATTGCCAGTGAGAGGAGAGGTGCAGAGGTGAATTGGTTGCCGAGAGTGTGGAAGAGATTAATCCTCATTGAAATGAGTGTCATCTTCATCGTCACAGTATTTTGCATACAGTAACTTGGAGAAGATCCATGCCCACTTGCACTGAATGAGAAAGAGAGATTGAAACATAAAGTCCTGGCAGGATAGCATACCAGGTGAATTGTGGATCTGGGTTTGCAACCATAAAGAATTGTAAAAGAGAACCTGGTAGGGGAGCATACTAGATGTTTTATTTGTCTGGAACCTGCACCCAAATTGTGTAAAGAAACTGGAGAATAGAACCTGGCCGGGGAATATACCAGGTTTTTTGTGAGTCTGGTACCCACCCCCAAATTGTGTAAAGGAACTGTTCAAGAGAACCTGGCAGTGGAGTATATCAGGTGTTTTACGAGTCTGGGAGAATCATAAGGAAGACCCATGCCCTTTAGTTTGAAATTGTATTGAATAAGGAAAAAAGAACTGCGGAAGGGAGTATTTTCCACTCGAGTGAATTGCAACAAAAGAGGAGAGAGTTATCCTTTTGGGCTATAAAGAACTTGATTTGGTGGTGAGAATCCAGGGGAAGAGAGTCATTCCCTTTGGAACTGTGAACATTTTCCACCTGTAACTTTTTTTGGAGTTATACCTTTTGTTGAACTTGACCATTTGTGCACTTTCTAAGTCAATGGCAATACTCTTAACACCTTAGATTTTGTGTAAAAATGCGAGGGCTACGATAGGATTTCGGACATATTACACTTTTGTGTTGGAAATCTTGACACTTCAGAGACCTTTATTTTTGGTTGAGGTAGGGAAACACCTCCTAGATTAGGAACAGTGAGGCATTTTCCAACCCCTATATTCTTTAATAAATGTCAATACCAATCATCTTGAGTCCTCTGTGTCCACGTATCATTCCTGGTTCCTCACACAGCCCACACCTTCAAATGAGGCCACTAAACACTGTCTTTTGATCTGCTCTTCCCACCATCCAATGTTGACCCATCACTGGGGCTTCCTCTTCACCATCATCATCATCACTGTGTTATGGAATGATGATATTCTGGGGCATTAGCACATGACACTGTCAGCTATGATTATGTGACCAACCTTGTTGGGGGCATACATCAGTGCTCCACCAGTAGGCAATATAACTTGGCTTTCAGTAGTCCGGACAGCAATTCCACGATACAGCGTGTTAGGATGCATGCTGTATTATTGCGCCTCTCTGCAGGCCTCTGGGAGTTTCGGTATGTGGTCATTAGTCATGGCAGGAGTGTAGCCAGTCTCACCTGTATTGATGTGGGTGAGACATTACAATGCATGCATTTTGTTTGTGTAACCAGTCTAATATAGGCATTATTGTGAATGCATGACTGGATCCCTGGAGCATGCGTTTGGGATGTGGGAGATGGTGTTGTTGTAGATTTGTGGCTGTGCATGGCTGCTTTAGTCTCTCCATGAACACAACACCCCTTTGGACTGGGACATGAGAACTGTATTGCGCTTACCTAGGGCCATGTCCGTTGTCCCATGTTTGTGACCATGTACTTAGACAGGGTACCTGCTAAACTGTTCAATCACATCATGTATAGAGCCAGCACACCTTGCACAGCAGTGTATGATGGTCATGTCGGCATCACATGTCATTTGCACAGTTTATGTATGCTACTTGTTCCTGTACCCTTGCTCTGCTGAATGGGAGCACATAAGTGGCACATGTGTGCAGTCTGAGGCACCAATCATATTTGGAAATTGAGCATAATAGAAGTGTCATTTCAGGGCTACTATGCCCACCTGGGTTGTTGAGAGGGAAATATGTGCTACTACATGGTGTAGCCATGAGGCCAACACCTACATCAGTATTCTTTCAAATCTGGGCTGGGCCATTCTATGCACCATGCCGACAGTGCGATGATAGCTACCATTAGGAAGAACATAGAGCGCTGCCACTAACTTTGGTAGAGAGGGGATGGCAGTTCATATGCCAATTTTTGGCTCTCAAGGTCATTCTGAATGAAATAGAGTTCATGGATTCTGGTTGACCTGTCCAGCTGATGAGTCTTCAGAATTTATATTTCTGGAGGTATCCATGGAGTTGTTCTGATTGTCAGCACTGGGTGCCTCTGACACATCCTTTGTCGTGGTTGGCCCATCTGCTGCATGATTGCTGCATTCCACTGGCAATCATATAACAAGTACAGCTCCCCTAGGTATATTAGCTGTCTCCAGAGTGATCTGTTTAAGGCTTCTTATCTTGAGAATGGGTGGTTATGTGCACCTGTGATTGATTTGCCCTTCATTTTGACCGGCTATTCCATGCCAGTAATTTCTTATGGTGTTTCATGTGCTATTTTTCTCTGTAATGTCAGTCTGAATTATGTGGTAAATACCAGAATCAGTAATGGTTGCTCTCTGCATCCTGTATTGTGCGGGTGTAGTAAGGCATGGTTACCACACCAGCTATTTTCAGTTTTCCTGAAAAATGCTGGCCATTCTACGGTGCCAGTATTACTGTTTATGGCAGACCAGAATTAATAGCACATCAGAGGTCCTCGGGCGCACACACAGCCCCTTGCCAGAAACTGTAATTCCAGCACCATGGAATTACCAGCATCGACTGAAAAGGGCTGGTGTTTGGGAACAGCAATACTGGCACCATAACTGCTGGAATAACTGGCACTGGTAATTCAGGTACCGGAATTACCAGCGCCAGTGATTACAGGTCCGGAAATAGCGTCATTGTAGGAGCGGGAGCTTACCGGTGCCCATTTTGAATCACTTTAAATCCCCCACTTCCTGCTCCCATCTACCCCCATCTGAGAGTGCAGACATGCCAGGAAGTGGGAAATCTTGAGTCCCGGAGATCCAGCTATGCAAGCCATGGTTCATGGAGCCAGATCTGACTGCCGTTACTGACAATGTGGTGGTGAATGCAGAAATGCGCCAATCACACACACACACACACACCAGTACTTGCGTGCAGATATAGCCTTGCACAAGCTAAGTAGTCAAAATGCACTGCCCCAGATATGGACACACAATGAGTGTCCATGTGTGCCAAAGGGAGAACAGTACAGGAATCATAGGCCCATTGCACACAATAAGCCATCTGGGCAGACCAATAGCCAATGTGCAATCACACCACTCACATGTAGACGCACACATCAGAGCAAACAGACCAAACAAAAAACATGACAAGAGCAGGGCACACAATGTAGCATGAATGTAATGCAAACCCACAGATGTGACTGCCAGAAAACTAACAGCATGCTCATCTCATCCCAACAGCCAAATCCTCTGATGATGACAACAACGTCACTGAACCATCATCAGGCTCAGCACGTGCGGCCAAACCCTGCAAGGTCGCACCACCACCACCTCCGCAACCAGCACAGCCACTTTCTGAGCCAGCACCACCTCTTCCTTTACCACCTCCTTCTCCTCCTGCACCAGCTCCACCTCTGCCTGTGCCAGCACAACCTCCTCCTGCACCAGCACCACCTCCGCCTGTGCCACCACCACCAGCTGTGCCACCACCTGCTGCTGCAAAAACCAAACCTTACTCAGTGGCCCTACCATCCTTCTGGTGCCTTCCACACCACCATGGGCACGCTGGCCACCAGGCCAACGTGGCCGGTACAGCACATCAGAGGAGGGGGAGGAGACCAACACCCCCTTCCCAACCCAATTGTTCAGCCTAGCATTATTGCACAGCCCCCCTCATGCACCCATGCCAAACATCCAGGATATAGATGTGCAGCTCTGTGCAATGGAGGACCAGCACGGGGCACTGACAGAACTGGCCCAGTAGCAGGTCAATGAGCTGCAGCTGCTGTGGGAGTGGGAACATGTATCTGCCACCGGAAAACAGGCTCACTGGCTACCCATGATATGATATGATAATTTTATTTATAGAACCTATGCACAATGTGTTATAAAGTGCTTCAAGGCAAGGGAGGGAACAAGGGAAAATAGCAACATTCTTACAGGCCATGAACAGTAAAGATGTGCAATTAACTATCTTACTCAGCCTGACGACATTTCAGATAGTGAAAGAGGTAAGATATAGATAAGGAAGGGAGGGGGGAGTGGGAAGGAAATGGAAACAGACAGGCAACTACCATACTAGGCCTGACGACATTTCTGGTAGAGCTGGAGAAAACCAAAAGGTGAGGTAGATGGGTGCAAAAAGGCAGCAGAGGAAAAAAACAAGCGACTATCATACTAGGCCTGATGACATTTCAGATAGTGCTGGAGGGGACAAGTAAAGGGATGTTGAAGGAGGCAGACGAGGTTGCTATCATGCTAGGTCCACGGACAATTCTGATAAGTGCATAGAAGAAAGTAAGGGGAGGAGGGGAGGAGATCAAAGAGCACTTACCCAGAAATGTGTCAACCAAACAGCCCCCTTCTACCTGTCCCAAAGAATTCACAGAGCTGCATCATCCAGACCAACGAGAACACCCTACTCTAACATGCTCAACGTATCCAAAATCAAGGGAGTCAGTGCAGGAGGCGCCAGCTTCCCCTACTTAGCTGCCGTACAAATGAATGCTCTTCCACCGCCCCTAAGAGCGGAAACCTCCCACATAGCCTTCTGCAAAGCTGTCAAAACTCTACTCTTCACCTAATGCTGACTAGGTGATAACTAACTTTTTATAACAATATCAATATGCATGCCTGCCTGTAATATATGCAATGTATGTATTAAGTTTGCTATCTTTGATATCTTTATACAACAATATCAGTATGCCTGCCTGTAATATATACAATGTATGTATTAAGTTTGCATTGATTCCAAAGGCCATGCACAGGCCTCATGTAACTAAGCCCATCACATTTAACAGTGGCTCGATGCCTAAGGGCTGTCTGTGCGGTCTATACATTTAAATAAATGAATACAAATAAATAAGTGTATACATGGCGACTGCCACAGGAGCACATGGGCATAGGGACATACCACGGCTGCCCTGTCATGCTGGCCCAAAGGGTCCGCGAAGGGAATAAGGATATGTCGACCATGGTTGAGTCCCTCTCCCACACCCTGCATGTCACATAGAGCACGTGGAAGCCCAGGGGTTTGACCCACCCTCAAACATTACCACCTCTGGGAGCTTGAAGCAGGGCAGCCCAAGACACTGCTCTCAGCGGATTTCCTCTACACCTGAGCCATCGAAGGGCCCCATGACAAAGAGGCAGAGAAAATTACTCTTGGCATTACACTATATTGTTTTTCCTTTGTGACTTTGGGGTGTTTGGGGTGTGTGGGGAGGGTAGCATGGGGACAGGGTGTGTGGGAGGGAAAGGGGGCACAGGGTGTTGTATTAAAATATTATTTCAATACATGACTGTTTACACTTGAAGCAATGAGGGAACATTCCTTATTTTGGTGCAAGTATTTATTGTGTGTGCAGCATATGCAGTAAGCTACAAGGAAGTGCAGAGTGAAAAAGGTACCAAGCAAAAAAGGTATCTATGGGCTCTTGATGGGCCATGCACCCATCCCGGGCCTCCATGCACACGTGCATGGGTCCGGCTGATGTTGCATCCTCATCATCCTCTGGAGGAGGAATGTCCAAATTTGGGGGCAGGTGTATGTTGAGTCTGATGCAGATATTATCCAACATTGCACAGGCCAGGAATATCTGCCACACCTTCTCTGGCCTGTACATGAGCGCACCGCTAGACCGGTGTAGGCATCTGAAATGTGCCTTCAAGAGCCCAAAGTCTATTCAATGGTCATCCTCCTCCTCACGTACACCCTGTTGTATGCCATTTCCGCCTGCATCTGTGGATCTTTCAGAGGGGTCATCAGCTATGGAAGCAACGAGTTTCCTGAGTCACCTGCAAGGTGTAAGGACACAAGGTTAGCCTTATCTCGCATGTAGCCGAACTGTGTAAATTAGCCATATTTTACACTTTGTATGTGTTGGTTAGCCACATTATGCATCTGGTCAATTAGTACAGCTAAGCCTTACGCTCCCTGCTGAGTCCTGATACAGGCACTGTGTAACATTTGTATTATGCTGTGTTCTGCTCCCTGGGATGGACGGTTGGGGGAAAGAAATATATCACATCTAGGTGGTTTGTTTCGGGGTGGGAATTGTGTGACACTTGAATGGATTGTTGGAGTTCGGATGTATTGCCACTAAATAACCATAATACAACCTCAGTTTCTGCATACGCACCCTCAAACTACAATCTAAACACAACCCTGCCTCTACCGGACCACTAACCACACGCACCTGAAAACACCTGATATGAACACACCCCATTCACAAATCATGTATCAACATCACATGATGGCTACCAACCCCAATGCACAGTGACCTGTTTCTCAGAACAGAAGCTGCTGACAGGACATCAAAGCTCTCTTGCTCTTCTCCATCTCAATCCCACAAACAATCCATCCCAACACTACCTCCATTGCAGACCCGCCAGAGCACCAATTGACTAAGCAAGTGGCAACCATGCACGGTACAAGACCCATTAATATTAACATTGACATCAACATGTATGAGTAATGATGCACAGTGGAATCTCAACAGTACATCTGTGTATGCATGCCCCATGTCTCACCAGGACATACATATCATGGCTCTTGGTGGCCTAGTCTACTGATTCACTGCCATTGGATTCAGTGGGGGGTTTCATTCTGGTCCTTGTTGTCCATTACATGAGGATCTCCATTTGAGTTTGAAATGGCCTGGTCAGTGACTCCTACATCTCCATTCATGTGGTTCTGCTGTGTGTTGGGGCCTGTCAACTGAGGTGTGCAATGGTTGGTCCTGCATGTGCACAGTGCTTGCTGGCATGCATTTAGGACACATTTCCCTCTGCTTTGCCCATCACCCATGCTGCAATATGGGTGTAAACGTACATGTACTCACCCAACATCCAGGTCCTTTCCTCTGTGACATTCCTTGTAAACCTGCAGAGTGCTGTTCCGAAGGACCATGGAGTCGTGGGTAGATCGTGGGAAGCAGACACAGCAGTGCATGATGGTCAGGTCTGGGTCACAGGTCACCTGGACATTAAGGGAATGGAACTGCATCTGGTTCCTGTAGACCTCCTCTGAGGCATGGGGGCAGGGGGGCACCAGCTCTACGCGTGTGCAGTCCAATGCTGCCAACTCATTGGGCATGCATGCAATCACATTGAATCAGACTTTGGTGGCATTTATCTGTGCCTGGGTGGTTGGGAGGGCGATGCGCTGACCCACATAGTGAAGGAGGGCCTCTGGTATCTGCACCAGCACTCTGGAGAAGGAAGGCTGCCAAATGCCATGCAGCTGGCTCACTGAGTGCTATAATGTGCCAGTGGCCAGGACGTGCAGGACCAACATCAGCTTCAACACCGGTGGTGTGGCTATCCTGATGACGATCCTGCTCCCGATGTCATCCCAGATTAGAATCAGGAGGTCATGAATGGTCTCCCTGTTTTGGCAATACAGGGTTCGGACCTTGTGGAGGGATCATGGCACGCCTCTGCCTCACCAGCTGAATTACCTGTATCCCCCTCCTCCTCCTATCCAAAGCCTCCTGTGACCACTGCTGCTGCTCCAGTACCATCAACTGCACATCAGTATGCAGCAACGCCAGGTCCATGGTAGCGACAATGAGTGGCAGCATGGTAGTATTGGGAAGTGTTCTTGTGGTGGGTGTTGCCCTTTAGTACTGTTCCATTGTGCATTGGGTGCACCTGGGTGGATTGGGTGCACCTGTGGCCTTATTTCTTTCACCTGGGTCCATTTACCAGCAGCTCTGAGGTGGTGGAATCTTTGTCTTGGTTCTGCCAGTAATACTGGCAAAAATCTGCCGATATTACTGGCAAATCCATGCTCATAATGTGCCGGTGATACCAGTGTGCTGTTATTACTGGAACTGGTTTTCGGCGTTGCCGGTATTTCCATTGCCTGTGATACCAGCACCAGTAATTCTGGGTGAGGTGTTATCAGCGCCAGTAATTCTGGCAAATTAGTTGTGTGACACCCATACTTTGCCAGACAGGTACCGTCCCTTTTACCGGAGTCTGGCAAACTCACAATTACCCCCTTTGTGTCGGTATTTTTGCATGCCATAACTGACTCGTACTTGTAGGGGGTGGTCAATCATCCAGAACCTGTCAATTCTGCATGTTTTACCATCACTGCCATACTCATAATCAAGCCCTAAATTGGAGTTTAAATAGAGTTTAGAGTTCAGAGTTGAGAGGTAGTGTTTCGATTTAAGAAATAAGATAAAAGATAAATGAGACAGATTTCACAATTGACGTTCTACCATTACTGCTTCCTTTTGCTTCTGCTGCAGGCCTGGGTTTCACAGCCTCCTGTACCCGCATGCTCAAGCTCGTAAGTAGGCCAGTCCCCAACTTCAGCACTAATGCTGTGCCTGCATGGGGTGATTGATGACAGCTCCCCCCCCTTTATCTTGGAGACCACCTTGTAGAGTGGTATTAAGCCTGTCACCTCCACCTCACCGAATATTGTGCTCCTAGGTGCTATCCCCCAAACCACACACACCTAGTAACCTAGTAACAGTTACCAAGAGACCGTAGCAGCTAGGCTGATCTCACAGACATGTGTGGGTTGTGCCCAGGCGAACCTACGCCTCTGCGTATGTCATGCGCCCTATGAATAAACATCTGCAAATTAAGCAACGCGTCCTTCTCTTCCCACTAAATGTACGGTTCGCAAGTGATAATGTTCACAAGTGTGTTCATGCAGGTTATGTTCCACTCAGTGAACTTGAACATGCTAACAACTTTGCAAAACTGGTGATGCGTCTATGTTATTCAGCACAACTGTATTGCTGAGAACTACTTCAGGCACACATGTATTAGCCGCAGACAGAATTCGCAAGAAATGTCATCTGCTAAATGAATGCTGCAGGCATAAAACAATTGCCATCAGCACATGTGCAAACAATCCAGCAAGCTTTGCAGCTTAAAGCATCAGGGAAATAGGTAATCTACACAATCACACAGGTGGAAGAACACTTTACACACCCGTAGTTCATTCCCAGTGACAAACATGGGGCCGCCTTCTGTGATTTTAGCTGAATTTCTGGGAGAAAAAAAAAACAAATCAGAGAAGGAATGCTGGGTCCAGCCCATAGCACCACTCCTTAGGTAGGATTTACAAGCATCCTTTCAAGTTCTCAATACAGATGGAATTATCCTTTACACTACCTTACAGATTTCTATTTTGGAAAGTGTGGGCTATGTTAAAAAATACCATTGCCGATAGCTATGAGAGGTCTGCTTGTTATCTGACAAATCCCCTCGACAGATGCTCAGTAGAATTCACCATTTCCTTTTGAAGTGGCCAGGAACGTCCACATTGGAGGAGCTGGAGATCTACTTATTCTGTAACAATTCAGACATTTGCAACCCCATTATTTGCAATGGCCAGTTCACAGCTCCACCAACCCACCTTGGTGATAGTCATCCAAAAGGGACATCAACATGCTCATTAAGAGTGGTCTGCAGGGCCCAGGATGACCACCAAGAAACCACCTGCCACGGTCCAAAGGCGAGGACCTAACTGGGGTCTGGGCACTTCCTGACAACCACATTTTGCTTAAGACAAACACCCACCAGAGCCCCTTTGTTCAGACTGTCCGCGCCTTGAACTACTTGTGTATAGGCGCGTTATAAATGCCATATCATATCATATCACTGTACTCCTGCTGGAGGCTCAGCAAATCAGCCCTCCTCTACTGGACCAACTAAGCTCCAATTAAATGTTATGCATGGCGATCTTTGGGCTATAGTGACAGGAACCAAATGAGCAACTCTGTCCCAGAACCGATGGACAAAGTCTACTGTCTACCACGGAACCTTTAACAAGAAGTAGAGTATTTGGGGCTCGGGCCTCGGTGTGCTTAGATACCTAAGGAAAAGGGGATGCTCACCAAAGGAAGAGGGGCAGGGGAATACTGCTTCCCAATGGAACTGGAGCGTCAGGTGATGGCTCTTGGTCAGAGACAAGATGCCCGTGAGCACGTTGCTCATGGGTAACATGCCAATGGTCATTCCACCTGTAGTCAGATTGCCAGTGAGCACATTGCTGATGGGCACCCATCCAATGAGAAACGTACACACTGGCAGATTGGCCGTGTGCACACAAAAACAAACATTTGGAGGACAATCGAATACACTTCACTGTATTTTATGTTGTGCACATGTGATTGCCAAATATATTGCTTACATGTGCTATTTTTTGTAAATCAATCCGAGGAATTCCATGTTTCTCCAATGTTTAACGTTTGCAAGTATATTTTTGTGTTTTTTCTAGCTTTCTATAAATGACATTATAATGAAAATCAGTAAAGGAAATCAGAAAGGCAGAGAACTGAAAGCATTGGAAAATGATAGGAAACCAAGAATGGCAATCCCACAGACTATAGGATGGGCAATCTGGCAGACAGACTCAATAAGACATGAGCATAAACATCTTATGTTGTGTTAGTTTATGTGGGATTTACAAATCACAGCCCTGCCAACTGCATAACCTTGTGGTACGGGTGAATGACTCGTGTGATTGCTAATGTATTAGACTGTGGGATGGCTGTCATATTGCATAGATGTGTAGGGCAGGTGAGATGAAATATCCTGGCAGGTACCCAAAGCCTTTCCCCACGTCAGTCTTTTTTATGTGTGGTTTAGTGCGTTTCTCTCTATGTCACCTGTTCAGTATTGTCATGCGGTGGCGCCCCATCTCTTATCAGTAGTAATGTACTCTGTCGGGTTTATGAGGGGAGTGGTGCTAGTGGGAGGGACAGCTAGCTATGGGTTATTTTCGTCTCCTGTCTGCCTGACTGGGTTTGTTGAGGAGATATTCTGTAGTGCTGTTTCAGTGCTGTGCCAGTCAGTGCGGTTTGGTTACCTAGATGACCTCTCCCCATCTATGACCTACAGTGTCATGGTGTAGGTCTGTGGGGCAGTGTAGGGGTTCTTCTAGCAAGAGGTTTAGGAAAGTGTAGGTCTTCCTTAATTATGCATCGACTTAATGCTCATTGCTCGGTGCTGTTAGTCCTGGGACAGAGCTGCCCTACCCTTTAACTAGGGATGACATGGTACAGGCCAATAGGGATCAATAATGTGAGCATTTCTGGAATAAGGTGGGTACCTCTATGTCCTTCCCATCTCCTACCTGCCTCTGTTTGTTGAGATGATGCATAGGAGTCTAGTCAGGTATGTCTAGAACCTTCTTATGTCCATCCTATAAAAATGTTATGCGATAGGGATATGTGATTGCTGTGTGGGGATGGGGTGGATGTTGATGGAGAATGGTGTAGTGTTCTATATGAGAGATACAAGGCCTGTGACTTTGTTGTGTGCATGCTCGGGAATGTACAGTAGCAGGTTAAGCTCATGCTGGAGTAAGTGGTTTGGTGTGGGCTGACGTGGGAGATGTAGTGATGTGAAGAGGAGCGTGTGCTAAACTGGGGTTAAATAGAAGTATGTTGTGTTAATTAGATGCAACACATGCGATAGGGCAGCATGGTGTGGAGCGCTTCATGCACTGGGTCATAGCATAATTTGGTGAGATGGGGTTTGATGTGATGGGGTAGGCTGTGAACTAAATGGGTAACACATAGTGTGGTGTCATGCAGTGTGATGGGGTGGCCTGTGATGTTATGAGGTGTGGCGTGATGAGCGTGGGCAAATCAATTAGGGCATGATGTGAAGGGAGAAGTGTGATGGAGTGTGCTCTTATGGGTCTTGGTGTGAGGGTTATGGCTGGGGATGGTTTGGGGTGTAGTGGGGTTGGGGTGAGGTGGAGTTGGGGATTGAGGGCTACTGCTCAAGTATGTGGTCAGGTGTGGGTTAGCTTTTGTTGGGAGACAGTGAGAAAAGATTAGATGCATTGACTGGTGTCAGAAGGGTGAGGTCACGGGGTAGGTGGGGGTTGAAGAGTATGGAGTGTTTTAGGTGCACGTGGGATTGCAGATGAGGTTACGAGAGAATCAGAGATTGAAGGGTTGGTGGAGAAGGTAGTGAAGGCAATGGTGTAGTGGATGAGGTTTTGCATTGTTTGCAGAGCTGTGAGGGGAGCTGTGATTTATTGTTATTATTATTATTATTATTATTATTATTATTATTATTATTATTATTATTATTATTATTTGATTTACTGCACGAGGACCTAGCTCTGAGAAGCAATGGAGCGCTTTACAGAGTTATACAACAATACAGATAAACACCAGAGCTCTTTACAGAGGTATACAACAGTATAGATGCATAACGGAGTGCTTTTCAGAGGTAACAATAGAACAGGTACACAGCTAGGTTAGGATACAGAGGGAACTATAAAGTTCTACACGCATCCATTACTGCGCCACCAAAAAAATATTGTTCAAAAGCAGTTATGTTTGTTCATTTTCAGCCTTGTTTATTTTTAGTTGCAGCCCATATTGATGACACGTGTTTCGGCACTCTAACTTTGCCTTTCTCAAATCTGGGCAATTATTCTTATACAAATTACTATCCAAACGATCTTTTGTTGTTCATGGTTTCTCTGATCTGCGAGGGACAGTGCAGACTGGAGAAGCAGCCCGAGCAGGAGCAGGCCAGTTACTACAGGACGTACCTCGTCCACGAGTCTGACGGGACTCTCTCCATTTGTATCACCCACGTCATTTAGAGAAACCATGAACAACAAAAGATCGTTTGGATAGTAATTTGTATAAGAATAATTGCCCAGATTTGAGAAAGGCAAAGTTAGAGTGCCGAAACACGTGTCATCAATATGGGCTGCAACTAAAAATAAACAAGGCTGAAAATGAACAAACATAACTGCTTTTGAACAATATTTTTTTGGTGGCGCAGTAATGGATGTGTGTAGAACTTTATAGTTTCATTTTTGACAAGCGAAGTGGGGGAACTCTGTGTCTTCGCTCTCTACACACATCATTGGGACACGATTGAGTTATTACTTTTGTATTAAGTCGCGGAGGTTTAAGAGTGCAGCTAGAAAAGTTCCCCAAATTTGCATAGGATACAGAGGGGCATTGGGGAGGGTAACAGCTGTATAGGGGTGGTGGGGAGGAGAAGGGTGGACGTGTCTAGCGAGTCAGCTGGCACAGCGTTGACGTGATGCCCTAGGTGTTGATGAGAAGAGACTCCTTGAAGAGGTGGGTCTTGAGTTCTTTTCAGAATTGTAGGAGCCTGGGGGCGAGTCTGATGCGACGAGGAGGAGGTGCTAAGTGTGTAGGCATAGAAGGCTTGTTTTCTGGGCCTTTCCTTTTTGCAGTCGCGGTTTTCAAGTATGCATGTGTCCTGGCTTTTGGTGGAGCACTGTCCACCAGAGATGCTGAGCTTCACTGTGAGGTACGTGGGTGACTTGTGGGTAACTGCCTTATAGATGATGCAACAAGACTTGAAGGTGATTTGTGGTGTGCAGTGGGAGCCAGTGAAGGTCGATGAGGGCCAGGGTGATGTGGTCATATGATAAGGCATGCGGCCGCATGTAGAACACTTCTTATGGCTATAAGGGAGGACACCGATAGGCCTTTGAGGAGGGCATTACCCCCAGGCAGGAGGGATACAACCAGTGCTTAACCGGTGAATCTAAAGCTGTCCATAGGGAGGAAGGTTTTGACTTTCCGCAGGAGGGAGAGTTGATACCAAGCTTCCAGAGTTTTCTTAGCTATGTGTTTTCTTGAAAGAGAGGTGTTTGCCGATGTGGAACCTGAGGGACTTGTTGCAGGATGTGTGCTCAGGGGTGAAGCCCTCAGATTTCATGGTTGATAGTCCGGTTGGTTGGTCTGGGTGTTCGGTGTTGTTGATGACGAGTAGGAATTCGGTCTTGGAGGGTTGAGCTTCATGTATGCTCTGGAAATCCAAGATTGGATTTGTGAGAGGCAGGTTTTGAGACTGTTAATGTCCTTGATGGAGATGATTTTGAGGTGTAGCTTTATGTTGTGAGCGTATTGGTAGAATTGGATGTTGTGTGTGGTTAGGAGGGTTCCCTAGTGGGTTTCCCAGTGACTCCATGTATAGCCTGAAGATCACTGGGGAGAGGATAGAACCCTGCAGGACTCCAAATGTGTTAGATAGCATTGGTGATCTAGAGGAGTCCATCCGGACAAAATGCTGATGGTTAGCGAGGTAGGACAAGATCGCTGATCCCCATGCGCCGATGTATGGTGTCTGCGAGTGCCTGGTGATCTACTATGTCGAAAGCAGCCGGAAGGTCGAGTAGAACCAGGTGGCAGTGGTGGACATTGTCTAAGATGAGGGTGTCATCAACCACCTGCATGATTGCCATCTCCTTGCTGCATCTTGGTCTGAACCTGTATTGGTAGGTTTGAATGAGATTGTTGGTGTCGATGTGTTGCTGCAGTTGCAAGGCCTGATGATTTGTGACTGTTGAGTTTGGTGCATCAAGTAGCAGGGAGCAAGCTACTGATCTTGTGGTTTATGCTAGTGATTGCGATTGTGGCAAAATGGATGAAGATAATAGTGGCAGTGATATTGTGGTTAACAATGATTGTGGTGTAGATGACATTGGTTATTGTACAATGTTGTGAACTATGCTAGTTACGTGGTTAGCAGGTGGACTGTGAATATGCAAATGATGATGGTGGTGCAGATGTTGATATGGATTTGTGTGATGTGTCTGCAGTGGGATTTTGGATTTTGGACACAGAGGGTCATGTTGTATAGGCCAATCCAGCCAACTGGTCATAACTTCCCTGTCACAACAATGCTGCATTATATCCTCATCCTAAACCTCTTTCAAAACTCTTCTCCTGGAGAATAGATGCACTTCCCCCATTGTTCATCACTTCTCCACCAACCTACCTACCACATACCTATTTTTTCAATCTCGTCTACATCACACTCTGGTCACTCTAATAGCACTCCCTTCAATCTCACCTACCCACTCTCATTTACCCTCTAAATCAGAGGTCTTCAATCTGTGGGGAACGGCCACCATGAGTTGCGCGGCCACATTCCTGGGGGGCGTGCAATGCAGGATGGCAAACAGAGAAATATATTGTTGTTCTCATCCTGCACTGAACTGAGAATGTGCAATGGGCAGTCACTGGCCCCCCATGCACATGCTCAGTGCAAAGTGATGGGGTGTGGCCATTAAACAGGAAATAAATGCAGCCTGGATGCGTGCTTCCCTGCAATTGGATTTGCGCGTGCAGGTTGTGTAATGTGGTTTCCTGTTGCTTCTGCCCACATTTTCTCTACTAAGGTAAGTGATGATGGTCCCCCTGCACCCCTCTCCCAATTCACCACCACATTTCAGGGCATGGAGAGAGGAGGTGAGAGCGGGCCGAAATTCAAATTGCCGATGATGTACGATATCCGGCTCCCCGCCATCATATTGCCGAGGTGAAGCCAGATATCATACAACACCGGTCCCCCTGCTTTGGCTGCCCCTCAACCTCCTCACCCCTCTTCCCCAGCACTGGTGAATGGCTCCACTCTTTCCAGGTCCTACGATCCGGCATCAGATGCCTGGCTGGAACTCTGGACCTGGTCTGCCTCAGCCCTGACCAGTCTTCACCAAGCCCCCAGCTTCGCTGAGGGAAGCTAGGAGCTTGGTGATTTAATCTCTGTCAAGACTAGCTTGAAAAAAAAATATCGGGGGGGGTTAAAAGGGAGGCCTGTTTATGGTGTGCTAACCTGACCCTTAGACACCTATTAAGCACCACATTTATAGTATGATATGATATGGCATTTATGACACGCTTGGACACAAATGTTTCTAGGCGCGACAAGACAAGGAGGGGAAACAAAGGGAGGACAAAACCTGTATTTCTATGGTTCCATACTTTCATTACTTACCTCAAAAACAATTTGACCTGTTGTTCAACCTTTATCTTCCAGTCATTTCTATTATTCTATCTCACTGTATCACTGTACTGAAACAAGCATGATTATGGAAAGTTTTACTTTAATAACAATCGCTGGCATTGCTGTGAGCAACCTTATATTCCACCTTTTTCAACCCATTTCTGCTGCAACAGAAGGGGAACCACCATCTCCCTGCATTGCACTCAAATGCAAATACAATATACATATGATTTGTGTACAATATCTGTAGATACTAGAATGTCAGTCAGTGTTGACCCATGTTGTTTCTCTTATCTTCACTTCCTGCATTTGCCACGCATGTGGTCTGCATTTCTCACCCTGGCTTTGCTGCAGTGTTTTCTCTGCTGTAACGCCTTCTGTCTCTTCCCGCCCAGACTCCTCCACCCTGCAGTTTCAGAACGTGCACCAGTACCTTTGATGGGTCTTTCCAGCCGTTCATCCGATCTTCATATTTCCCAGGTGGGTGCCAGTGCCGATCGAGTCCGCTGTGCCCTGACCACCACTGATCTCCAGCACCACGCCCATGTCAAAATGTGCCTATTTTTACGGAGTAAAAGTGACTGATGCACCCCTTATCTGTGGGCCGAAATGTTCTTGGTTCTATTTAAATATTAATTGTGAACTAGTCGTATGCAACCCAGCAGTTTGATGCATAGTATAGCTAAGCATTTCAGGATTTCAGGAACTGAAGAATTCTCTTTAAGGACCACCTGCCCAGCCATGCATAATGGACATTCACCCTTATCCCTGACTAGACATATTTTATTCTCCCCTCTCACCCAAAAGTGGTGGTGCTCCTCTGACAGGTTTGTGCTATAGTTATACATTGCAAGATACTAGCCAGGCAAAAGGTGCTCAACGGAGCTTAATGCTGTGGGGAACAACGACTCTAAAATACTGATTGTAAGATGCATTTTCATTTACTGAGTTCCTTTCAATCTTGATATTAAAGGTGTAAAACAGTGTATGGATTTGGCAAGGGCAAGAGGCAGGAGGCCAGGTGTGGGGTGATTTGTATTGGAGATAGTGGGTAGGAAGGGGGTCTTGGGACAGGGGTGTTGGTGACATGGGGGGAGAGGAGGTGAATCAGGGATTTCAAACCTATTCCTGGGGTTGTTCCTTTCTCTGATGCCTATCATCCAAGAGCTGGTTTTAGCTCCTGCTCATCTAATCTTAATTTTGAAGCCTCAGGTAGACCCATGTATCCTAGACAAACTGTTTGTTTTTATTACAGCAGCATCACTCCAAGTGGCAGTCTATCAACCTAAACATCTGTGTCCCAGCAAGAAAAATCCAGTCAAGCACTTGCCCCAGTCAAGAAAGGCAAGGATTTATTTTCCTATGCGCCATTGGATGAGTAGAGGTTCTGAAGTTTTACATCAGCCCTGTGCAATGTGCATCCAGGTGTGGTTTGCTCCTGCGACCTAGCCCGGGACCCAACTTCAAAAAGAAATTTGAGCTAGGATTTCACGATCTGAACAGGGAGCTTCAGAGACTTGTATCAATGTGTTGTTTTAAATCAACCAGTGTTTGATCCATTTTTCCATGGGGCTTCTCACCCCGCAAGCTTTTCAAATTGTTACTTTTTAATTTTTTCTATTTTTAAAATCTATTGGGGACTTTTCTTTTCACCCAGTATTTCTGACCCATTTTTGCACGGGGTTCCCCCCCAACCTTTTCACATGATTCATTTTAACTCTTTGCATGCAGTGTTTGCCATATTAACTGTTTTTTGGTGATGCATTTTTAATTTTTTTAAACAGTTTGCAATGTTGTCACAGATTCAGGCTCCTTTTTTAGATGGATCATTTCCAAGTGCCCAAAGATGGTAGGGATCTCAAATGGGAAGCAGAAGGAGAGGTGTAAACAGACAAAAGAAATGCAAAAGTACAGAAATATGAAGACTCATATTAGGACTTTCGGTTCACATGCATCGCAGTTGCTGGGGAAGTTAAGCCGCAGTGTGCGGTTTGTGGCGCTACATTAGCAAATGACAGCCTGAAGCCATCAAAATTAAGGCAGCATTTGGAAACAAAACATGATGATTTAGCCAAAAAAGACAGGAATTTCTTTGTAAGGCAGCTGCAAGGCATAAAAAAGCAAAAATATACTTTTAAAAATGTAACCTCGATACCTGCAAATGCTTTGAAAAGAGTCTTACCACATTCCGTACTTTCTGGGCAAAAACAACAGATGCTGAGAAAATGATTCTCCCAACAATTCTTGCTGTCAACCGGGTAATGCTTGGTGACAGTGCAGCAGAGAAATGCAAAAGTATTCCTATGTCTGATGCAATAATTTGCCGTCGCATTGCTGACCTGTCCCCTGATATCAGTAAAGAATTGATATTGTGCTTGAAACGCAGCCAGTTTGCCCTACAGTTGGATGAGTCCACTGACATTTCAACAGAAGCTAATTTGATTTCTTATGTAAGGTACTGCCATGGAAAAGAAATGCTGGAGGATTTCCTATTTTGTAAACCAATTCAGGACAGAGCAACTGCACCTGAATTCTTTGCAATTGTTAACACCTTCCTAAGTTCCCACTGCCTAAAGTGGGGGGCGTGTGTTGGTATTTGCACGGATGGTGCTCCTTCAATGTGTGGTGCTGGAGCTGGGT
Source organism: Ambystoma mexicanum (assembly GCF_040938575.1). NCBI lineage: Eukaryota > Metazoa > Chordata > Amphibia > Caudata > Ambystomatidae > Ambystoma > Ambystoma mexicanum. The sequence continues at coordinate 288,407,024 of NC_090922.1, forward strand.
TAAAAGCAAAAGTGATGGCAGTAGCTCCACATATTGTGTGGACACACTGCATGATACACAGGGAAGCTTTGGCTGTGCGCAATATGGTGCATGAACTCCCAGAGGTGCTGACTTCTGTTGTAAAGATTGTGCATTTTATTAATATGCACCCCACAAGACCAATTTGTTTGCCACATTATATGCAGAAATAGCAGCTGAACATGATGCTTTGTTGTTTCAAGCAGAGGTCAGGGTGCTATCCAGGGGGAAGGTTTTAAATTGCATTTATGAACTCAGGAAGGAAGTGAGACACTTTCTCCTGGGTTTAGACCAGACGAAAGCAGAGGCTCTGTGTGATTTACGCTGACTTGTACTGTTAGCTTACCTTGGCGACATCTTCGAAAAGCTACATTTTCTAACCCTCTCCCTGCAAGGCACAGAAACCACATCATTTTCTATGAATGCAAAAATATCAGCATCCAAGAAGAAGCTGGAGCTTTGGCGGAGGAGGATCGATGTCTGCATTATCAATGCATTTCCTTTATTAGCAGATGCTCTTGAGGAGACTCAGTATGATCTTTCATATGTTGCTAAACTAATAGCAAGTCATTTAAATGCTCTCAGAACCAGTCTGGAAAAGTATTTTACAGAGGACAATAGTAACCTGAATGACTGGGTGGTTCATCCTTTTCTAGCAGACATAGGGGCCCACCTCCCAATACAACTCCAGGAGGAACTAATGGAGCTTTAAAGTGACCACATACTGGAGAGACAATTTTGAAAATTGTCTTTGGGTGGATTTTGGCAAAATGTGTCTGCACAGTTTCCAACTTTATTCAAATGTGAAGTCAATGTACTGTTACCTTTCAGCACCTCGTACCTTTGCAAGATTGATTTCTCAGCACTTGCAGCCCTAAAGACTAAATATCGGTCAAAGTTGGAGGTGGAAGAAAACCTGTGGTTGGCTATTGCAAAAATCAAACCCAATATTGACAGGCTGGCTGCTGAAAGACAGACCCACCCTTCACACTAGTTCTCCAATATAACCTTCACACTAGCTCTCCAATATGCCACTGTCCAATTTGCAAGCGACATCATTGATAGTAAACTCAAAGTTGTTCTAATTAAGAAACACAATGTTACATCAATTGCATGGCAAATGTTACAGTAGGACAGCAATATTGGCTATTTTCTTTTGTGGGAAATAAATATCCAACACTTTTTTTTGTTGAGTCATCTGTAGTCTAGCAAAAAAATATGAATCCTGTGTTCACAAATATTTGTCCACTAATCTAATTTGAGTTATTGCAAGCAATAATTTTGAAAGAATTTAGTGTTTGGCACCAAAACCTCCCTTAGGAGTACCATTCTACACCAGTGCGCTATAACCATTCACAACCGATTAACATTTTGGAGTCCATTTGTATAGGGGGGCCCAAGCCAGGTAAATTTTTCTTTGGGGGGGCTCAGGGTCAAAAAGTTTGAAGACCACTGCTCTAAAAGCACACACCCCTCAGCCATCTCTTAATTTGAAACCACTGATTTAAGTTGGCCCACAGCATGCCCAATCTCTCTTTAATAAATACTTCCTTCTCCCTAGGTACTTTGAGTCTTAAGAACCTTTTCTTTTTTTTAAACAAAACAAAACATGATTTGCAATTAGCTTCATACATTTCAGTACATCAGATAAATCAGTGATCAGGAGACATTTCAAATCCTCACATCAGGTGCCCTGCATAGGAGATAACATGTTACCAAGCATGGTTAAGACACGTTACTGGAACCAGACTTGGAGGGAAAGAAGCCCCAATTTAAATCGTAAAGAGGGCATGGGTGTTGACGAGGGGAGATTAAGGGTTCATAGAGACAACTGTTGGCAGAGTAAGTCAAATGTCCACAGCGCTTGTACAGAACAGAGATAAGGTAGCAAAGGGCTGCAGGTGTCTGGGGGGTGTGGCTATACTGCCAATGTAATACCACTAGGAAGGTACAAATAGAGCAAGAGAAGGTACCAGTCACACTGTGCCTAGAATTTTGCAGAATATATATTCAAGTCTGGAGTTTATTTGAAAACAGACAGCCTGACACGTGTTTCGAGCTTTAACTAGTTCTTCCTCTGAGGCTTGACTTGAGGATTCAAAAGGTCCAATTAGGAAATGGAAATGAGTTGCCAAGTGGAAGTATGGCTCTGACGCTTCGCAAATGCGGAAATATCTGAGCAAGAACAAAATGACAACAAAATGTCAGCGATTAAAGGTTCTCTTCCATATTCTACCCTCCAATCTTTCCCATGCTGCCTCATTACAAATTGGCTCCACTTCAAAAGCAGACAAAAGTATTGGAACAACCTTACCTATATAAAATATTATGAACAGTTTTAAAGAGGAATCCTTTTCATCTGATATATCAACTTTTTTTCGCCAATCCTTCCAAAATAATTCTGGCCCTAGAATTGGCCAAGATTGGCAAACCAAGATAAATTACCTTGTTTACTAGAGGGTTCTGGATGTTGTCTATATACCACCATTTATTTTGTTGCACTTGGAGAGATGCATAACACTTGACTTTTTTGATTTATTATTAATTTATTACTATTGGCATACACCCACAAACAAGTGATCAGTCTTTTTAGACCAATGGGCCTCCGATCTATCAGTACTATGTCGTCGGCATGAGCCAACCAATAGATGCTTGTGTTTGCCCAATTTGGAACTAATAAAACCAACCTTTTCCAGTGCCTCGCCCAGATCGCCAAGATATATATTAAAAAGACAGGGAGCCAAAATGCATCCCTGTCATAAAACCCCATGTCACCTTTATCTCATCGGTCAAGTGGCCATCCTCATCAAGGCAATTTTGTAAAAGAGTATCATTGTGGATAAACTCAAGAATAGACAAGAGCGTTGGTGGAATTCCCAAAGCCTTAACTTAATTTGGACCATACATTGTCACGGTTTAGTGTGTCAAAAGCCTTGGAAAAATCCACCAATGCTATATAAAGTGAATCGCTCTTCATCTTCTAAACTTTCTCCCTCAAAATGGTTAAAACAATCCCATTGAGATTAGTACCCATTCCTTTCCTGAAACCAGTTTTTATTTTTTGTAAATATGGTTCTCTACAATCCAGGCTTCCAATTTCTCCAAAAGAAAAGCTGACAAGGCCTTAATATCTGCATCGAGAAGGGCAATCAGTCGGTAGTTAGTAATGGAGAACTACCAAGTAGCAGGCATTGTTTTAGTTAGAAGAATATCATCAAAGAGGAAAAAGAGTAGGGTGGACCACAATTCCTTATTTGATTCCAAAATGGTATTGGTAAGACCGTTGGGACCTGTCCTCTCAGAATTAGATGCCTTCATAATTAGACGCTCAATGTCCTCTCTCCCAAAAGAGACAACCCATGGGCCCAAATAGTCAGGGGCCAGATCCCCATTAGTATTAGCATTTATTTTTTGCCATTGAGCTCACCATGAATGTTCTGTCACTGCATTCAGCTGATACTTAATATGTGGAACATTATCCTTGTTTGCCAGTGTGATGCTGGAAATGCATCGGAGGGACATGGCCTCCGTATCCTTGTCCTTTACTGCTTTTTATCGTGTGTTCTGTTGTGTTTTCCGTGCAGGAGTTCATGTGGGACTCCTGGCGGTGCAGCTCTCTCTTTTGGTTAGGTGAACCCAAGGGATACCGTTAGGGCACCCAGGGGTGGGGGTACAACCCTTTGCCCCTAGTGTATGTCTTCTGGGCACCTGTGGGTGGCCCACAGAGCTAGGTATGGGCTGATGGCAGCTCCATGCTGAATTTGACAGGTGCTCTGAGTATCCTCTATTTTTGGATACCCCGGACCTGCCATTGGAATCAGTTGATTCCTGATAGGAAACCAGATGGCCCCTGTGGCCTCTTGCTCTCTATTGCCTGTTACCTTGTTTTCCCAAAGTCCTGGGAAGCCCTGGCTCTGTCCCTTCCCCCTGACCGGCTGTTGGGTGGAAGTTCCATATATGGTGTTGTTGTGAAGTCCAGTCCAGACTGCCTGGAGTCTTCCCAGTGACTGTATGTTGTGGGTACACCCTGTGGGTGGGACCTGGGTGAATGGAGTGTGTGACGAATCTGCATTCTGTGTTGTGGGTGTCTAGTATCTGGTATTTGACACAATGACTGAGACAGCCCTGCCCGAAACTGGTATGAATGCAGTGTGGAGTGTTGAATGGCTGGGTACTTTTCCCAATACACATAACTTGTTGTGAGTGTCTGGAGAGGAGTGAATGGCCTGAATGCACTATGCACCTGATTGGATGCCTGCCTGCATGAATGCCCTTCTGACCGTTTGGTTGCCTGAGTGTGACCCAGCAGAATGAATGGGAGATCAACTAGTATATCTGGGGGCCTCTCACTGCAAGAATTCGTGTTCAGAAGCTGAAGTCCACTACGATGAGTAACTGGAGTGAAGCCTGACCTTGAAGCCCTGCTGGATGAGAAGAATTGCTGTTGCTCTCCTTCACAATCTGAAAGATGCTGTGTCTCCAAGGACTGACCCATAGAGGACCTGGTAAGGTGCCCTCTTCCTGAGCTATGAGGGACCATCTGATCTTTGCCAAAGCTCCCTGGTAGACAGACCTTCGAAAGGCTGCCGACCCGAGATGGGGACTGCTGCGGAATCCCAAGGAGAAGCGCCCGGATTGTTGTACACCACTTTCAACGACCGCCGTCGCCGAGCGGAGCCGCCGTGCTCCCCTTTGCCTAAGAACTTAATTTGAGCCAAGGACGCTCTCGTGTGCATCACCGCCCGCTTTATCCCGCTGGAGAAGGCCCGACCATCGACGCGCCGAGGAGCATCTGCCAGTGGGTTTCCCACCACCTAAAGACCACAGAGACGCCGACGACTCGACGCCCTTGCTGGGCCACAGTTCTTCATCATCTCTTTGTGGTCCAGAACTATCGACCTTGAGGTGCCCCGCACACCTCCTCCTTGCAGGACGTCTACACTCCATTGCCGACGAGCACCACTAGGAACGAAGCTGCCACTTCACTGCCGTAGTTCACCCTGTTCTCCATCGGACGCTTGACGACCTGTGACTCCTGCCTTAAAGGGAGGGCACTCAAGAAGGGCTGTTGAGTCCCCGATGACGAACTCTACAATTCCAGGAACATTGTAGAAATATTGTAGAGGGAAATAAGACTCGTAGAACAATATATGGACTGGGCTTGTGATACATCTTTACTTTACAGGTTGCCCAGGTGGGGGGATCTCCACACAGAGCTGTGTTTAATGGTAGCGACCAGTATTCCGCCAATTGTTCAACCGTCTTGCTTCCCTTCCTCTCTCTACTGCTGGTTTCTTCTTTATTGAGCTGAGCCGTGTGACATTTTGACAATATAGTTGATGCACTTTAATGAGATCTGATAATATTTGTGGTACCATTTTCTGAGCACAAAGTGAGTTATTGTGATAGTGTACATAACCTTGAATATTGATTATATAAAGACTGTGTTTTAACCGATACAGTGTGTAGACATTCCTTTGTGGGTGCTCAGGGACTACACTGTACTTAAGAACCAGCCTGCATCACCTCCTGAGAAGCTAGGCCTTGATTGCTCGACCACGTAACAATAATAGAGAATCTTGGCTGGGGTCCTCTGTGCCTCTCCTCTACCATATATAGAACGGAAGTACAGACACCCCCCTCCAGTCTTTACACTGGTGGCAGGGGTAGAATGCTTATGGTTCTAAGAATCAGTGTATATCCATGCCACTTACAAAATATCTGCACTTTATTAAATTTAGGTTTAGTTGTGTACAAGATAACTGCATTACAAGCAGTGGAGTCTTTTGCAAATGGTAAATTGACAAGGATGAGCTTAGAGGCTCTCCAGAGTGCTTGTGAAGCCAGGGAGTTCGACTTTGTGGATACGTCGAGGGCTGAGCTGATAGCTGCCCTGGTGGACTACCAGAATGATTGTGAAACTCTTGCAGGGGGAGATGCAACCAATGAGGACTCTGCCCCTGGGGTTTTTGCTGAATCTGTTTCTGGGAATGCCACCATTCCTGCTGCCTCTGTTCCAAACCCCAGCAATTCCTTGGAGCTTGAGTTATTAAGGATGAAATTGGCCTTTGAATACCGCAAGTTGGAAATAGATGCTGAGCTTAAGAACGAGGAGCTGGCACAGCAAGTGGAACTCAAGAATAGGGATCTTGAACTCAAAGACAAGGAGACTGAATGTCAGAGAATCCAGCTAGAGAAAGCTTGAGTGGAGACTTCAGCTTAACCAGTTGAGAGTGTCAGGTCCCCAGCAACCAAGTTTATGAAGGATTTGGTTGGTGTGTATGCGGAGGGTTCTGATATCCTCCAATGGATTGATGCATTTGAGATGGCTTGTGCAATTCATGATGTTGATAAGATAGATTGGGCTAAGTGTTTGTTAAGCAGAGTGCCTCAGACTGGATATGAATATACTGTATTCTGAAACTCAGGGTGGACGAAAGGGGTCAGTATGAGTGCATAAAGTCTGCTTTAATTGCATAATTGAATTACAGTTTTCCCAGGCCCAATATTTTCCATCTGTGAAAATATATCACGATTTCCAGAGAAATTATCAGTTTGTATGGTTTTAGAGAGTCTTTTAGAGGCAGCTTTTCCCGATATAGGAGAGTTATCTGTCGGCACTGTAGAGAACATTGTTTCTGGATCATGAGTGGCAGAGGTTACTGACACACTTTTCATTTTTGGAGTTAGTATCTGTTGCACTATATTTTCAGCAGCCCACCTGATCGATTATTTCAGCAGTAAGTGGCTGATTAACCAGCATGTAATGCTCGGGGGACTCTAACAAAATCAGTGATGCTCACCGGATCTAATTGTAAACTGGTTAGTAGCTTCACCAATGACCTCATCCAGTTACCAACAGACTTGTGAAGGCTGTGCTTCATCTAGTTTGGAACACAGGTGCCTAATACATTTTCTAGAGCCGTGCGTCCTGATTTTTGTTTTTCGGCCTTGTTTGGTGTTAGCTATCAATTCTTCCAAATGTGTCTTTATACACCTTCACATTCATTCCGTACACCACTCACACATACATTTCCCATTTTCTGACTGGTGTCAGCCATAGTTTCTGATGGTAGTTATTTGTGAGATGCCATCCCGACACATTTGTCAAGCAGTTTCTGTCTAAACCTTCCACAGTTAAAAGTCCAACTGCTTAAAATATCAATTTTAACATTAAGCTCACTCAGAATGAGTGTGTGAGGTTCCACCTCATCCCGAAAGTCATCATAAAGTGCAACTGATGCACTCAGGATGGAGTTCAAGGCTGATATTGAGGGAGACACTAGTTTCATTAGCTCTTCTGCCGCTTTCATTGTGTGGTGTAATGGACACGATTTAATTGCCTCCATATCCATATCTTGAGCATAAGTATTATGGAAAGTATTAGCAGATAATGTAAACAGTTGTGATGGAGATCCATATGAGGCCAGTGAGTATGCACATTCCATCGCAGAAATAGGGACATCTAATACAGAAGCATCTGGGTTTCTGACAGTAATCAGATCTACATTGGTATCATTTATTTTCGGCTGCTCGGCCTCGGCCTCAGTTGCTAAACAATTCCCTATACCTTCCAAGATGCTGCTACCAGTCGCATCCTCGTCCCACACACATAGATTTTCCTTTTGATGCTGCGGTCTTCTAATTTCAGTACTGGTCCCCACTCGCGGGTAACAAATCTATTATCTTCGGCCCAAAGATCGGGGTGGTATTTACAATCGCACTTTGCTTCCTTGCCATGAACAAATAAGTATTAGTACTTCTTTCCGAACTTGCAAATAGTGCAACATGGGAATTAATGAGACGTGAACATCTTGTGAGGTTGCAGGGTCGGCGCAGATAATCTGCACCTATCCTTCCTCTTCTTGGTGATGTGTAGGTGATTTTTCTGCTAGAGTACTTTCATTGGACCCTGTAGGTCCGTCTTCCAAGCCAGACCTGTTATGGTCAATATTCACTTGTGATGGCATCGCTATATTATCTCCTAGCATGCTATGCATTTTAGGTTGCATAGGCGGCCTGGGCTTTGGACCAATGTTCTTATTTTGATCAACGGTTGAGCATGAAGCCGTGCTCAGCATTGCGTAACTTTGCAGTTTATCAAGATAGGTAACTCGCAACTTTTTTCTTTTTAGTTTAGTTTCTTGGTTAGTTAAGCGACAGACGGGCTCAAGAAAGTCAGAGTCAAACGACTGAAACTCCTGAGTAGATTTCAGGTAGGGTTCAGACAGGACTTGGGAACATCCCTTAATACAACCATTATGGCCCACCTAAGGCATAATATCCATCATGCGCAAATATGGGAAGTATACTTGGTGTCTTTGGATATGTCTAGCACTTTCGACTGTGTGATTAGATCCAGGATGTGGTCCAAACTTCTGTGCATGAACGTGGCCAGAAAGCTAGTACAACTACTTGCTCTTCTTCACACAGACACTACACTGCAAATACGCTTCACTAAAGAGGGGTCCATGTTGAGGATTGTAAAATCGTACGTATGCCTAAAAAAACAGGGATAAACCCTAGCACAATAGTTTTCAACCTGTATGTAAGTGATGTGGAGGGTCCATGGCAGGGGCCCTCCATCATACCGGCTCAACTGGGCTGCATCAAGTTGGACTGGCTAGCCTTTACCAATGACTTCATGGTCTTTGACAGAAAATCTAGGGGTCTCCAATGTACGATGAAGCTCCTTTTGGATACGCATTGGCTAACAACTTGTCTCCTAATGCATCTAAATGCAAGGTGTTGGTTTTTTCAAAGGGCACCAAAATGAAAGTTAGGCACTGGGCGATGGGTCCAGAAAAGGTGGAACAGGTACTTTCAGTGACCTATTTGGGTTATTGGCTCACTAATAAGGTTACTGTGGAAGCATGGAAAACCAACCTCTATGCTAAGGTGAGAAAATTGCCCCGATCCCCAAATGAAATGTCTACTGTCTAAACTGTGAAGATTTTCCATTCTGCCAAGACACTGTTTCTATTTAGCAAAGATAGAACCAGTGATTGTCTATGGCCTAGATATGTGTCTTTGTGACATGGGGAATTTGTTAAACATCATACAAGGAAAGCTGTGGAAGGAGGTTCTAAGTCTTTCTTTAGCTATACCAAATGCAGTTATTAGAAACAAACTATGTCTATCCTCTATGAAGGCCCGTTGTGTGTGGAAACAACTATCGCCATTCAAGAACATTCTCGATCCTCTTCAGAATTCACTTTATGAGGACATAAACAAAGTCATGAAGGATGTATCTATCACCTCATTAAATTCCAACAGATTCAGGATGCATGACAAATTATGTTCAATTGGGGTGTCCGAGCTAGACCTAATAAAGTGACCAGGAGTCTTTAATAGGTATTTGATTAGGTTGCACTGGGCTGAGACTATCATCAGTATAACAACCTACGCTAAAAATAGGGATTACTCATACTTCCCACTCTGAACTCCATTTTCTGTGGCTGACTACTGTCCACCAGAACATGTAAAGTTTCCATTGACTTTATTAGTCTTTTTAAAATTCACAGACCCAGTACAAACTATCTTACATAGAGTACTGGAAAGGGTTAATAGTTATCCCTTTTTGTCTGTCTCTAATGGAACATTATTTTGTTTCCCTTTCTTTAAGATTTGGCTGGTGGCAGTGGTATCTACCCTTTTTTCCCTACCACTTTCTATGAAAATAGCCTTGGTACTGTTTTAGGCTACGTTAGTAGGCTCAAACTTAAATCCGCTGGACCCCTTTTATTTTACTTTGGTTCCAACTGGGTTTGTTCGCCATTTAATTTTGTAAAGGTCTTTCTCTTGTTTTACTTGGCACGCCAAACCAGGTTTGGTTCCTTTGTTCACTGTCCTTTGGCGGGCTTCTGCACAGAAGCCCTCCTTAGGTGCCTGAATGTCTGAGGGGGACAGGATGTGAGGGAGGGGTTTGAGACTCCCTGCACAGGGTCTCCTTGGAGACCCATGTCCCACTCTGTATGATTGGCTGTGGTGACTGTCCCACCAGGACAGCCACCCTGCTGTGTGATTGACAGCCAGGCTGTGTGAATGGGGTAAACTGCATAAAAAGCAGGTCTGTGGAACTTGGAAGGCAGAGTCGTCACTGGATTAAGAGAACCGAAGAGAAGCTGAAAGAAGAGGACCACTACCACGACTGAACCTCCCGGTGAAGCCCTGCTGCGGGTCCGAATCTCCAAACTTCGATGACAGAGAAGATCTGCAAGGAATCTCCTTCCCTTGAGCTGGTGGGACCAACCAGTTCACCAAACTCCAAGCCAGGCCTCCCTCCTCTGGTCGAATTTGCTGTACACAGCTACAATTAACTGGATAGCAAGGAGGACCAGACCCTGCTTGGGTTTTAAGGAGCACACCTTTCATTTGTCGCTTTACTTCGCTGCTGGTTTCTTCCCTGGGCAGTGCAGGACCCTCCAGTCTTCCTCCTTCATGTCAGTCCGACAGTCGCTTCAGGAAACGTGAGCCTGCAGGATCTGCCAGGAACGTCTGCCTCAGCTACAGTATTCTTCTGCTTTAAAGGTACTGTGCAAACCCGGTTGTTCATTCCATCCCACCGCAGTGAAAGTGTTTGAAATCTTTCGCCAATCCGAGGGCTTGTCCTTCTCTACTATTTTAAGTAACGTTTCTTCCGACCTACTTCATTTCAAACTCTTGGCAAAGACTTAACCGCAAACTACTCTAAACTGTCTGATCCTCTGCAAAGACTCTGAACCATAGACATTGGGTCAGGCCTATTGAATTGAATCCTCATTGTAGCAAGCCTTTTCTAGATTGCCCTGCCTACTTACTTGTTAGTGCTGCTTAATTGTGAATAACCTTGTTGTTCCCTCCCTTTTAAATTGCTGGAGTGCCATTTTGCTCACACTTCACATTTGAGCTTAACTTTTCCAGAATGTATTGGGTGTTGTGTAGTATATTAAGATTGTGATTTTCTGCTGCTTTACTTTAGTGACCTGTTTTACAAATGATGTGTAAATAAATGTATATTCTTTTACTCAGAAACCTTGAGTCAGTGTGTGCTTGAACTATAGTTATTGATGTCCTTTGTGTAACTTCTGATACTGCTCACATCACTCTTGAGATAAGTCTGGCTGCTCAGCCATCGCTACCACTTTACTGTGTAGTAAAGGCTTGTACCAAAGGTGATTTTGTACTGTCAATTGTAGTCTTAATTGTGTGTGGTGTTCCCAAAGGGTACTGCAAATGATTCTGCCTAAAACTAACTATATGTGCTTTAGGTTAAACCAGTTCCATTCTAGGGAAAGGTCTAAGCACTGGAAAGATTCCCCTCAATGTGGCCATTGTCCTTTACATGGTACCTTTTGTGGTAACATAGATACAGCAGAAACATTGAAACATTGGGTCACTGCAAGTCTTCATTTTGCCACTACTAGGATGTCCTGTTTTAAGGACAAAAGTGGTGACAATTCTGAAATATCCATTCATTTATTTTGGTGTATGCTCATATGGGGGACAAAGGTTTCTTTAATTTGAGCTATTTTAGATGAACTGAAAACCAATGTATGATTTTATGTTTAACTGTTATGAACTGTATGTAATTCTTTCTTTTTATACATATATGTTGTTTTGTGTTGTTTTAGGTTACCTGTAAAGCATAAATGCAACAATAAAAAAAAAGTCAAACTGTAACAATTGTGATTACCTGAGTTGGTGCGAGTAGAGGCAAGTTCAGTGATACTGGACCAGGCCAAACCAATGGATTTTCTCACTCGCTCAGAATCAGTGACTTGTCCACCCTGACTCACCATGGACCACCGCAGACCACTCAGTACCGACCACTCCGCGTGGCGCCCCGCGTTTCAAGTGGATTAAAATAGCCAGAGGGCAAGGACATCTTCGCTGCAGCTCCTCCTCTTTGCAATAGAAACAGTAAAAACACTCTGCAATACTTTCAAGCAAGAAAAACAGACCACTCGGTCCATGCAACTACACACCTTATCTATTCCATATGGCCACTACCAAAACCTGGATCAGCCTCCTGAAATGGCTATATTTGTAGCCTTGCACACTGACTTTGCAACCTTCTCCCACTGCCTTTGCTTGACTAAAGGTCGTGTTGGAATAGGAAACCTGCTTGGCAGGGGCTGCCCACCTGTCCCTCTTGCCTTAGACGTTCACCCCTTTTACATTCAACATATTGGTGTTCACCCACTTGCACCTAACCCTCTCAAGATCATACATATCTCTGCACCCCATAGAGCTCTAAACGGCTCCTTCCCTGATCTGAACAGATGGTTCAAACCCATTCCCTTCCCTTTGATGCCTCTTCTGTGCTCATGGGAGACAGAAGTCCTCCTCGCATAACCAACCATTACTGACTCTAGTTCAACTCTACTCTTTCTGATCACTTTTTGATCAGCCTTCACAATAACCTTACACAGAACTATGGCAACTTTGCACACTATTCTTCTTCAATAATATTGCCTGCAGAACAGATCTCTCTTCTTTTGACTGCTCTATTTTTCTTTTCTTTTCCTTGCCCTCCATTCTCTCTACCTCCTTCCCTATCATGAAACCTAACTCCAAATGTGATTCGAGGGCATCACATCTTAGCCAATTTAGGTCTTCCCTTCAAGTTCTTGCTCCACTTCTTGCTTGCTTTATTGAACAATACTCAATCAACTCAGAATTTGTTGTGCCCTTTGATTATTACTATTTTGGTTGCCCTTTCACCAACTCTTCCCATCCAAAACCTGAATCTACCAACTATCTGACAGGTTAGGAATACCACCACCTCCATTTACATATATGTATAAAGCCTGCTTCCTTCAATGAACCAATAATCAATTCTGGCAACTACTTCTACTACATAAATGTTTCCTCTTCTTTCCACTCCCATCCCTGGAAGCTATTGCAAATCCTCCAACCTGTGCCTATGCCCGCTCATCAGCGCTCTTTCGCTTATTCATGCTCAGCTGATGCCCTTGCCCCTAATTCACTCATTTGATGTTGTGATGAGTTGATAGACCTCTATGATGCCAATGTTAGATGTACTGCACACCAACCCTGATAATAAAAGAAGTTCAATGATTTTTTATGGATTTTGTGGAACCACAGGTCCTCACCGCCTGGGAGGAAAAGTGCAGCACAGTGCTGGATTTGGAAAAAATCGCAAGAGTTGGAGGTGTGAAGGTGGGTGCCAGCAGCCAGGAGGCAGGAGGTGAATCAACCCCCCACCACAAGTGCATGCACAAATGACAGTTTAGCATAAGGTGCCCAGTGGACAGGGACACATGTCAGCAGTCCCAGTAGCTGGGCATGCCACAGGGTGGAGTGGGGGGGGGGTGGCACATCAGTCACCCTCCACAGCAGCCACGGGAAGAGGTCACCAAGAGCACCCCCTGTGTATTGCAGAAGTGTGAAGGGGTGGTAAGTAACCTATCCAAGCTCCATGAACACCACACCCCTGCTGGTGCACCCTGTGCCAGCGGGACCGTGCTGCATAAGCAACCAAGACACTGTGCAGCAGTCAAACCAGGATGTCACGGCCACAGTTGGCCAGCTCCATGTTGAAAGGGGATGTGGGGACATGAAGGGCCACAAAAATGCAGGCCAAACATCAGCTGCCCCAGCCTGGTCACCCACCCCCCCAGCCCCACAGTCCAAAGACCAACTGGCCATGTGTCACAAAGTCATTACTGCAACCATTCCCATGATGCTGGACACAAATGCAATCTCCCCTGACCAACCATGCCCATCTGTCCAGATGTGTGCGGTCCCACCTTGGACCATAGCAAATGTGTATTGCATGCCAACAGACATGGGGTGCCATACCTGACAACATGTCTTATGTCCCCTACAGGCACTTGCACATAGACAGAGGCATCCAAGGAAGACGAGGGGCCCGGCCCATCAGGTAGTGGCACATCCAGGCCCTCAAGGTCCACCGCCACCCAGCAAAGGCACAGTCAGCCGATGGCAAGGTGGATGTGCCACTGTGAGACCCTGCAACCCAGCAGGACCAGGCCAACATCCATCCCACAGTTCACTGGAACCACTGCAAGGCCCACTGCACCCACTCCTGCAGCTGGATGGTCTGACATGGAGGCCACACCTCCAGGCCAGGTGACTGTGGAAACACAGGGAGACACCAGCCCAGTGTCGCCACATGCAGAAGGGCCACAGACCCATGGGTGCCCTGACCACCAGCAGCATAGCCCAATACCTAAAAGCCCTCATCGTTGCCAGCCTGCTCACACCTGAGCCAGACGTAGACACCTCAGCCTATGCTGTGCATCATGGCCACTCAGTGCTGGAGGTGTCAGTTGCAAGGGGTTGTAGAACAGACACTAGCTTCAGCAGCAGGGGCACAACTGTTGGAATGTTGATCCTACTCCCTGTGTCGTCCTGTATTGTGGCGAGCAGCTCTGTTATGGTCTCCCTTTTCAGGCGGTACAGAGTGACCAACTGGCTGTCGGTGAGGGTCCAGGGTGAGGGCCTAGCCCTGGAGATCAGTGCACACCTTGCCTGGGCTCTCCTCCTCCTCCTCCCAACAGCCCCATGCAGCCCCTGTACCTTGGCCTGGTTGTCCTGCGTCTCTACCTCAAGGTGCAGCATGAGCAGATGCCTTTTCCAGCTCACAGTGGCTAGTGGCAGCATGGTTTTAAAAATAGTCTTTGTGGTAGGGCTGTGTCTTATGTAGCTGTCTGAGGTGGATTGGGATCACCTGTGGCTTCATTTCAGGCCCCTGTGTTCATATACCTTCACCTTGAAGCTGGAGGTAACAGCGCTGTGTTTTCGATGGTATTAGTGCCAGTTTTCAGCACTAATACCACCGGACGCGGGCTTGTAATGTGACTGTGTTTGCGCCTCATGTGGCCAGCTGCAATAGCGCCGGCTGTAATAGCGCTTGCTGTAATTGCGCCAGCTGTAATAGCATCAGCTGATTTTACAGTCGATGGTATTTGCACCGTCTCATGATCCAGCTCAGCGTTATTGGCAACGCTAATTCTGTAACCACCACTTTTAAGGTTTACCGCCAGACTTGTGATGAAAACCCAAATACTTTGTCAAAAGTAGTACACATTTTTAGAGATATGACTAAATCTCACAACAACACCCCAGTGTATGTCACTCTGCATAAAATACCTGTGTATTACTAATATCCCTTTCACAAAAAATATGGTTCCAACCTCCCTGCAAAAGAAGATAAGGGGAATCAATAATCTTAGGTGAACAATTCTGCTATTCTGCTATCAATTAAATATATATTGTATTTAATATCTCCTTCCAGTGAAGAAAAGAACATTACCACTGGCCTCACATTCCTGGATGTAGATGTTACCTACACTTATGTTTCAGAATGCTTCAGCAAAAAAAACCTACTACAACCCAACCGATAGGAATTGCAAATGGAGAGCCGATAGCTTTCATCCTGACTTGGAGTCATGTACATCGTTTCAGATGAAGGTGAGTTGGCTAAACAAATAGATTTCATGAATAACAGGTTTGCGGAGCAAGGGTATGACAAAACATGGCTTACACAAGCTAAAGATAAACCATTTATAAAGACAAACACGATGCAATGATATATACAAGTCCTAAACCATCACCAGACTTGATTTAAGTAACATGTATTCAAAGCAAAGTGGGCTACTTCAGAAAACAGTTAAGAAGATAGGTTGCGTGGACTGTGATTACCAACATATTATTGACTTCTTTTGTATATTTTCCCAAAAATGATTAAGTCAAACTAAAAACAATATTATTTTGTGAAGTTGAGGGTTCCTATCCTATGGTGTGAAAGTGGCGAACCACAAGTGATATCGATGTTCCAGTCACTAAATGGTGTGCCTCTTAAAGGGGGAATGGATCAGGATCAGCTGCTCATCACCCTCACAGAGATGCTGTTCTTCTTTGACCGAGTTAGACCAGAAAAGATAAACCCGAACTGCAAGTCCAAGCATGCATCAATAAAAAAAAATGTAATAACCCTGATTTAAGCAATTATAAGGGCTTTTATCTATAAGAGACCCTTTCAGCAAATAACTTGCCAAAAACTATTAGTATCCAGCGAGGCCTCCCAGCCAATGAGGAGGCTCTGACAGGGTGTTTATCACCCATGCACCTATCTCCTCCTTCCTCCACCCCCAACCCCAAATTTGCTATTGTAATTCAAAACTAAAACCAGGAACCTCAACGTAATCAGAAGATACAAAACTAAAAAAGCAATCTCAGTGAGGCTCACAAACCCTAACCTGGATGAGAAGTATTAAAAAGGTGGGAAAACATCAAAGGGGAGCAAAGTTCAAGGAAATGCAAATGTTTTTTTTTAAATATCCCTGGAAACATGGGGTAAAACACTACCTGGGAAGAGGTAGTTAAGATACTGGAGGCTGAAAAGAGGATCAATTGCTTGCAAAATATTAAGGATCTTACCACTGGGCAAAGTGCTTGTTGTATCCTGTGTCTTCCAGCCTGGCTGAGAGAAGCAGAAATGCATATGGAATAGTGGTTATATTACCAGCGTGTAGGTTATATGAGCAGCAGTGGGATCGGTCAGAGCAGGAGAGATGTAACGAGATGGATGACCAGTATCTGCACTCTTCTGTACTCCACTGCAAAACTCTGTACCACATGTGCTGTACCATGCACTAACTGAATCGCATGAATGAGCAGCCCTACAATGAAACTGCCTCTGTGAATCATCAATGCGCTCAACCTTAATATATAACTACTCTGCTTTGGGCAAAGTACCTTGAAAAAGGTTCTGGAAAGCAGAGTACAGTCTATGGGAAGGCCTGGGGATTATATAATTTCTTATAGAACCACAGTAGGAGTACGCCTGGAAGTAAACTAAGAACATGTTTTCTACCTGACAATGACCTTGAATAAGGGGGTTAGAAATACCAATTTGACCTGAACTAAAGGTCTAGGAGGAACCTGATGCAAATGTTGAGATACCCAAGGAACGGAGACACCTGATGTGAATGCTGAGAAACCTGAGGTCTGGAGAAGAATCTTGAGAAAATAAAGTTGTGAACCGTAACACCTGGGAGAGCTCTTTGTGACAGCAGAGTGCGGAGGGTCCAGACTGTGAGCACCTCCTGGAAGAGTCTTCATAGAGGACCATTTTCTCTTTTACTGTGTTATACTAGTGATGGACATTTATAGGGTTTGTGAATATTTTTATTGGCCACGACTATGAAGATTTGTGTTATAGCTTATGGGAGCCGAGAGTCTAAGGAGTTATACAGACTAGGATTTGGGAGCTTCTGTGTTGGCCACTACACTGAACAGGGTGTTCCTGGAGGGACAATGACTCTTCAGACTAGGTTAGTATTTCATTATATAGATCATCTACTCTGCAGGTGTGAGACAACTAAAGAAAAGCCCAATTTTGCACTGCCATATTCCTTATATTGGGTTTTGCTGGGACATCATTATTATCTCTAGCTACACCATTAGTTTCGATAGGTAACACAAACAAGCACTTCCCTGAGCTAATACAGACTACAAGTATCTTGTTGAACTACAACTTGAAAGTGCCACCCTGTTGCACTCTTACCGTTGCGCTCTTAACTAAGATTGTTAAAACATTCCTGGAAACCAGGTTGCCCCCATGGATAATCCCAGGCTCTGTTGGATTAGACCTATATAGTATAGAAGAAAAGTTAATTCTATTGGCAGGTAGGGTGAGTATAAACACTGGCCTAGAAAGCTAGCTTCCCACTGGAACCTATTGGAGAATAGCGCCAAAATCCAGCTAGGCTCTTATTACATCCAGTGGATTTTAAAGCTGCTGTGATTAATGTTGATTACAGAAGAGAGGTACAAGAAATACATGCAAATTATGATTATTATAACTATTTCATCCAGGTTGGGATGCCATGGCACATTTAATTTCAGATGTCTTTGTTATGCACAGCTGAAGGCGGTGACCGTTTGAACTTACTATACCTTTTTTTATTATTATAATTAGAAATTTGTTTTAGTTGAAATATTTCAACTTTTTCAATAAATTGTTACATTACATTGTTGGTAACCAGACAGTTTTCCATATGTTCTTGGAGTTAAGAGCGTTACTATACATTATTGACAATGAGACAGTTTTCCACATATTCTTACAGTTGAGAATATTAGGTTACAGAAAACATGTAATAAAATTAGATAAGACCAGTTAAAAGAGAGAAGTTTGTATATAAAGAAAATCAGGTTCTATAAAGTATATATGAATGATCTGTGAGTGACAACCAGACAGTTTTCCACATGTTCTTAAAGTTCAGAGTGTTAAATTTCAATAAAACACATAGTTATAAAATTTGATAAAACCAGATAAAAGGGAGAAGTTCATATAAGATCAGGTTCTATACAAATAAAATATATACGAATGATAAAACAGCCACTTCTATCCTTGAAGTTATGTAAATAATTACATGGAGCAAATAAGACTGTGACACAACGAGGTGAAAGGCATTCCAGAAAGAGATGAGGAGAGGTGAGCGTGCACAACCTAATTTTCAATCTTTAATTATCCATAATGGTTTCTTAATGTGTCTGCATGGGGTGTGTTGGGTATTTTGTGTAGATTTGGGGCCTGGCGGTATTTTCTTACCGTCGAAAAATAATTTAGCAACAATCACTCCTTGTATTCAGATTGGGTTATGTATAATAATAATACAGTGGATATGCATTATTTCAGTACACAGACCTGCATGGTCGGTTTGCGTGGTTGGTTGGTATGGTGGTGAGCATAATTCCTTTGGTTTATTTGTGGCCCCAATATCCAGAACCCCTTGTTTTTGTTTAGATTTTTCGTGTAATCACTAGAGAGACCTCAGGCTTGCATTTCAGGAACACCACATTTTCATTTTTAGTGTGCCACCATGGGCAATTTCTCGCTGTCTTATCTACGGCAGCGAGCTATCATGTGGTATCTATCACCAACTTATTTACGTCTGGTGAGCTATGTCCAGGGTCTCCCTTTCTGCCGACTCATAGATCTCCGGCAGACTACAACACACACAGTTATTTATAATTGCTCATACTGAATGACATGCACACAGCTGCAGCTAAATCTTATTTTTAGCTACCTTAAAAATGACAATTGCACTGTCTAAACATCTCCCCACATCATCAGCACTGTATTGGTAAATATAAAACACACCACCCGTCTGCTTTCAGATATTTTTGTGTATTATAAAAGTTGCATTTAAACACGATCTCACTCTTTTACAGAAATAAATGAAATAGCACAGTAACAGCATTATTTGTGATACACTGAGAAGAGAGTGGCGGGGAACAAGATTTCAATTTGCAACATTAAACACGTGGGTAAAGCACAGGAATCTCCTTTCCTACACTGACTGAATATTTTCGCACACTCAGCCCCCACACTTCAGCGAGATAATTACCAGGCTTATTCAGCATGTAACTGCTTTGGCTGGTCGCCTTCTGGAGGGGTTCACCCAGCAAGGACAAGCATTTGCTGTCACTCAAACTGGGACTTGTTGACTGGAAATCCCAGTCTCTGCAACCAATTTGAATCTGCTTTAGGAATCAGGCATCCCCAGCTATCAATCCAGTCCTTCTCCGAGCTGTGTCAAGATGTCTCTCTCTAGCTTCTTCCTCGAGATTATACAAGAAAACTCTGGTTACCTCCTATCAAAGGATCCTAACCAATAAAATTCTATCATGCCCTAACCACCTCTGCACACAATGGCTTGGCTTATACAGTTGCAACTGTAACCAAACTGATTTCCTGCTTATTCGAGGTCTTTGCTTCCTGCAGTTACTGTGGACAGAACAGCAGAGCAAAAAGAAAAAAAAACTGAATGTGCATTTAAGTAATGACTTTCAGAGCCTGTCATTTTCCATTCATGTTGCACTGGGGACCACATTATTATTAGTGGGTTATGATCAGGTTAGTTGTTAATGAGGTTAGTTTATTAATTTTCAAATGCGTCTCTTGCAACATAGGCATTTCAGGTGAAAAATAGTGCGCATTTTGAATGTACAAATGTGTGCTTTTAACTGTGAAAAAAAATGATTTGCATTTTATATGTAAATATCGTTTTTGACTGAATAACCTGCCCTCACTTATATGTTCATGTTACACTGGCAACACATAGCTTGGAACAATTGCATCATAGCAATGCACCAAACCCATGCAGTGGTACTGCAACAAAAAAAAAAAAAACATGCAACACATTGATCCTGTGCAGTAGTGCTGTACTCTGTGTTGTAACACGCTAAATAACCTTACAGGTGCAAACCCACTGGTAAGGTGCTTTTGTGAAATGGCACTGTAAACTAGAACAAAAACGAGACCTTGGCCGTGAAGCCAGCGGTGTGGGCTGCACTCCCAGATACCACTTCTGTGTGGTGTATGTTCTCAATGTTATATTCAAAATACGATGTGATACCAGTAACAGTGTTTGAAAGAAAAGTATATATTTGTTAAACTCGTGTTTTATAATTAGAATCCAATGGTTGCAGATGCATCAGAGTAATGGCCTATGCATTTCAGACACTCACGTCCTTTGTCAGGGCCAGAAGTTGGTATGTCACTCATCTATCAACGTGCGCTGAAAATCTATGCGCAAGCAGGCGCAAGCGCGAAAAAACAGGCGCACGCGCACACGTGCGATTCATGGAAGTCCCTGCGCGTGTTTTCCTCGGGATGTGCGCCAAACCCGTGCATGGCGCACACGTCACTGAAACATCCCGAACGGCGTGCGCGACGGGCACAGTGAAAGCGCACAACCTCGGTGCACACACCAAAAAGGGGGCGGAACGTGGGATCTACAAGCCCTGCCAGGGAAATGCCCGTGCGCGAAACGTCACTGACGCGCTTACACGCTAAGGGCCTTTGGTCCAATGAAATCGCGTATGGTGCTGACGCGCTTATGCGCTAAGGGCCTTTGGTCCAATGAAATCGCGTATGCGTGCTGACGCGCTTACGCGCTAAGGGCCTTTCCTCGAATTACACGGAGACGTGCAAGATTTTCACGTGCCAAATCACTCCGTATCAAGCTGGCCACGCATAAGCACACGGAAGACCACACTCCTGCCCAAAAGGCCGAATTACTGCCCCCCAGAGCCCCGAGCAGCCTCCCACGAGTCATCTGCTGCTGCCTGCCTGCCTGCTGCCACCGTGCCCTGCCATTTGGTGCCTGCACATCAGCCATCTGCAGGGGTCCATTTGCTGTGTCAACCCCTGCTGGAACAGAAGACTCCCGACTGGGATGCCATCGCTCCACAGCACAGCCCCAGGACCCAGTTGCCCACCCACTCGTGCCTCTGGGGTTGCCATGTCGGGCACTGCAACATCTGGCACCACTGGCAACCCCCGGCCAGAGAGGCAGAGGGGCACTAGCTTCACTGCCTCCGAAGTTGGTGTCCTGGTGGAGCAAGTCCTGATGCCCTCTTCGGAAGTAAGCGCGCCAACAAGGAAGGACGGACTCGGATCTGGACGGACATCGTGACTGCCATCAACGTGGAGGGGGTGGCAGTCCGCGACTACCAACATGTCAAGAAGCGCTGGGATGACTGCAGGTCCAGGACCCTCTTGAAGGCCCAGCGCCTCGTGGAGGGGGGCCGGGGCCGCATGAGTACAATCCAGATGAGGGTCCTGGAACGCATAGGCCCAGTGCTCCACGCCCAGATCCTTGAGAGGCAGAGCCGTCTGGAGTTGAGCGGTAAGTGGCCAAGCATTGTTGTGTGAGACAGGGCATGTCGCAGTGTGCTGGTTGTCTGATACTTGCCTGTATGTCTGACATAGGCCATGTATGCCTGTGTGTGTGCACGGACGTCATGCATGTGAGACCAGTAATGTGTGAACCACACGGTTGGTGCATGTGTTCAAATGCAACATGGGTTGCCCTATGCGGAATGGCCACATGAAAGCTTGCCAGTCTCTGTTCCTGGACATGGGTGGGGGTGAGGGATGGGTGCTGATGCCATGTACATGTATGCTGTCCATGTCTGTGTGTCTGACCTGCGTGTCTGTGACTTGTGAATGCCAGGGATGCATGACACATGTCTGTCGCAATGTTCAGGTTCACTGATGCAGCCTAGTCATCCTTGTATCCACTGTGTCTGTGGTGTACGAGGCCAGATGGATGAAACTGGGGTGAAGTGTGTGCATGTGATAGGCATGGCCCATGATGCATGTGAGTTCCAAAACAACATTGTATGTTTCAAGAATCCCTTGGACATGTATGCTAATGTCCATAGCATGTGTCATGCCTGTTACTGCATGTGTTTTACCTGCACTGACCCATGTGTTGTGGAGGGACATGATGGAAGTGATCTTTGACAGTGCCACTCATCTGCTATTGCTTCCTGTCTAGGGGACCATTGTACAGTACCCTGATGCTTGTGTTCTATGTCTCCCTCTACACAGCGCCACATGAAGAAGAGGGCGGAGACGGCGCTGTGGAGCAAAGTGGCGGGGATGCCCCCACAGCTGCAGCGGAAGGGGTGGGTGAGCCCCCACAGGGGCTTGCAATGGCGGAAGACGGGGTGGAGCCATCCAGGTTGGTGGTTTCCACAGAGGAGGAGGAGGCCGCTACTGAGGCGCACATGGGGCCTGGTGGGGGCATCCCTGCTGGTGCAAGTGTTGCAGTCCAGGGGCAGGGGCAGGAGGCAGCACAGGTCGCCGTGGAGGGGCCTGTGCATGTCACTGTCCCTGACACTGTGACTGCACCACCATGCACCAGCAGGGATGCCCCATCCCAGGCCCGTCCGCAGGTAGGGGGGATGTCCATGTCATCTGACTCCCCTCCACCTGCGGACGAGGGGACCCCTGGCCGTATGGAGAAGGTCCTGATTGGTGTCGCGTTGTGCACAGGTGCAATTTGTGATGAGATGCGTGCTTCCCGGGAGGAGCATGCACGTCATCACGGAGAGCACTGGGCCGACGTGGCCCAGTTGGGATCGGCCATGGTTCCTACATGTGTCGGCCAATCTGGCGACCCTCTCCTGCTCTGTGGAGACTACGCACCAGTCGTTCTCCATGCCGTCTTCCGGCCCAGATGCCACCAGGGCCCCCTGTGGACCTGCCCTGACCAATGCAGCCAGCTTGGTGGGGATCCCATCCCTGCCACAGTCGGGAGTCGGAGGTCCAGCAGGGGTGGACACACCAGCAACTGGACCCCAGCAAATGGGGGATATGACGGCATCATCGGGCAGGGCACGTGCACAACGCCGTCGGTGGATTCCATCAGCCTGGATGCCGTCATGCTGGCACAGGCAGTTGCGTCAGAGGCAGCGGCAGGCTCGACATGGGAGGCATCATGGCTCGGGGCCATCAACATCAGGGGTGCAGGCATCGGCTGGGGGGCAGGAGAACCCTGGAATGGGAGTGGCTTCCGTGTGGGAGTGGTTGGGCCAGCAGATAGGTGCGGAGCGGCAGCGGGCAGAGGAGGAACGGCTCACAATGGTCAGGGCGGAGAACTCCATGCGGAGGGCGCTGAGGCGGGCTGAGTGTCTCGAGGGTCTTCGCAGGGAGTTGGAGCTGGACACTGCTTTATCCTTGCAAGACCTCGGGGCCAGGGAACATGCCCGCCTCCAAGCCATTGAACAGGAGTTCGATGATGCCCTGGCCCATGACAACATCCAGTGAGCCATTGGACTAGCCCGCTGCCCTTGTAAATAGTTATGTAGTTAGTGCTAGGTTTCCTTTGTTTTTGCATTTTTTTTGGACCTTTTGGACAATGGGCCACATTTTTGTATATACTTTTTTTTTATTAGGTAGTGTTGTTAGATAGGTTTCATTTCTTTTGTTGGGATCATGGACCCTGGCTTGTTCATCTGTACATAGTTCACTGTTGGATTTTCTTTTAATTTTACAATTTACCCATGGAGCGATGGCTTTCAATTATAATTTCCCATTGGATTTTCTTTTGTGGACTGTGACTTTGGACACAATTCCTTTGGATTATGATTTTTGGTTTTGCATTTTTTCACGGACATGCTTCTTTTTATTTTTTTACATTCCGATTTCTGTTTGTTTATTTTTGATTCAATTCATGTTTCCTTTAATACATATTTTTTGATCAAACTTCAATGTGTAGTATCATCTCATTGGTTTCATGCATATCATGATATGGGTTTTGAGATTCACTGACACCCATTGGGTGTATGTGAGGGACATGTGTTCGTTTCCAAACTTGCAATTGGTGTTCTATCATATTATTGCCATTTCTAAGTGGGTGGATGCAATACTGGGTGGGTGTTTTGCATTCGGAGGCTGACCATAGGGACCAGGGATCTAGATTGTGATGACATGTTGGCTGGGGAACATGAGTTGGGGCCTGGTGGAGGGTGCACCACAGTGCTGGTGGGTGGGGGTGCAGGGGAACATGAGTTGGGGCCTGGTGGAGGGTGCACCACAGTGCTGGGGGGTGGGGGTGCAGGGGAACATGAGTTGGGGCCTGGTGGAGGGTGCACCACAGTGCTGGCGGGTGGGGGTGCAGGGGAACATGAGTTGGGGCCTGGTGGAGGGTGCACCACATTGCTGGGGGGTGGGGGTGCAGGGGAACATGAGTTGGGGCCTGGTGGAGGGTGCACCACAGTGCTGGGGGGTGGGGGTGCAGGGGAACATGAGTTGGACATGAGTGGGGGCCTGGTGGAGGGTGCACCACAGTGCTGGGGGGTGGGGGTGCAGGGGAACATGAGTGGGGCCTGGTGAAGGGTGCACCACAGTGCTGGGGGGTGGGGGTGCAGGGGAACATGAGTTGGACATGAGTGGGGGCCTGGTGGAGGGTGCACCACAGTGCTGGGGGGTGGGGGTGCAGGGGAACATGAGTTGGGGCCTGGTGGAGGGTGCACCACAGTGCTGGGGGGTGGGGGTGCAGGGGAACATGAGTTGGACATGAGTGGGGGCCTGGTGGAGGGTGCACCACAGTGCTGGGAGGTGGGGGTGCAGGGGAACATGAGTTCGGGCCTGGTGGAGGGTGCACCACAGTGCTGGGGGTGCAGGGGAACATGAGTTGGACATGAGTGGGGGCCTGGTGGAGGGTGCACCACAGTGCTGGGGGGTGGGGGTGCAGGGGAACATGAGTGGGGCCTGGTGAAGGGTGCACCACAGTGCTGGGGGATGGGGGTGCAGGGGAACATGAGTTGGACATGAGTGGGGGCCTGGTGGAGGGTGCACCACAGTGCTGGGGGGTGGGGGTGCAGGGGAACATGAGTTGGGGCCTGGTGGAGGGTGCACCACAGTGCTGGGGGGTGGGGGTGCAGGGGAACATGAGTTGGACATGAGTGGGGGCCTGGTGGAGGGTGCACCACAGTGCTGGGGGGTGGGGGTGCAGGGGAACATGAGTTGGGGCCTGGTGGAGGGTGCACCACAGTGCTGGGGGTGCAGGGGAACATGAGTTGGGGCCTTGTGGAGGGTGCACCACAGTGCTGGGGGGTGGGGGTGCAGGGGAACATGAGTTGGGGCCTGGTGGAGGGTGCACCACAGTGCTGGGGGGTAGGGGTCCAGGGGGACGAGTGGGGGTGCAGGCTAGTCCCCCGTGGTGTGGGCTGCCTGCAGGGGCCGTGGAGGTTGTGGAGCGAACACCTGGGAGGACCCACATGGCCAATTCATGTGTAGTACTCCACGGAACCCCTGAAATACAAGTACCCTGCTGATATCGCGTGTGAAACTTCCCGCGCACCCCGAAATACACGTAGCCAGGACATTCGCATGTGGAACTTCCCGCGCACCCCTGATGTACACGTACCCAGGACATTCGCGTGTGAAACTTCCCGCACACCCCGAAATACATGTAGCCAGGACATTCATGTGTGGAACTTCCAGCGCACCCCTGGAATACACGTACCCTGCTGATATCGCGTGTGAAACTTCCTGCGCACCCTGAAATACACGTACCCAGGACATTCGCGTGTGGAACTTCCCGCGCACCCCTGATATACACCTACCCTGCTGATATCGCGTGTGAAACTTCCCGCGCACCCCGAAATACACGTACCCAGGACATTTGCGTGTGGAACTTCCCGCGCACCCCTGATATACACATACCCTGCTGATATCGTGTGTGAAACTTCCACCGCACCCCGAAATACACGTAGCCAGGACATTCGCATGTGGAACTTCCAGCGCACCCCTGGAATACACGTACCCTGCTGATATCGCGTGTGAAACTTCCCACGCACCCCGAAATACACGTACCCAGGACATTCGCATGTGGAACTTCCCGCACCCCTGATATACACGTACCCTGCTGATATCGCGTGTGAAACTTCCCGCGCACCCCGAAATACACGTACCCAGGACATTCGCGTGTGGAACTTCCCGCGCACCCCGAAATACACGTACCCAGGACATTCGCGTGTGGAACTTCCCGCGCACCCCTGATATTCACGTACCCTGCTGATATCGCGTGTGAAACTTCCCGCGCACCCCGAAATACACGTACCCAGGACATTCGAGTGTGGAACTTCCCGCGCACCCCAAAATACACGTAGCCACGACATTCGCGTGTGGAACTTCCCGCGCACCCCTGATGTACACTTACCCAGGACATTCGCGTGTGAAACTTCCCGCGCAGCCCGAAATACACGTAGCCAGGACATTCGCGTGTGGAACTTCCCGCGCACCCCTGATGTACACTTACCCAGGACATTCGCGTGTGAAACTTCCCGCGCACCCCGAAATACACGTAGCCAGGACATTCGCATGTGGAACTTCCAGCGCACCCCTGGAATACACGTACCCTGCTGATATTGCGTGTGAAACTTCCCGCGCACCCTGAAATACACGTACCCAGGACATTCGCGTGTGGAACTTCCCGCGCACCCCTGATATACACGTACCCTGCTGATGTCGCGCGTGAAACTTCCCGCGCACCCCTGAAATACACGTACCCAGCTGAAATGACGTGAGGTACTTCCCGCGCACCCCAGTGATACACGTAGCCCGCTTGCCGTGCTGGTACAGGGTTAGCGCAGCCCTTTGCGCTGGATTGGGAATTTTGATGGCTTTTCCCTGAGAGGCATTCTTGGGGGCGTAACTGGCGCTGCTGCAGGGTCGCTGCGCCACTGTGCGCCACAGTGAAGTGGGAAAATGGAAAAACAGACTCCGCTCTTTCCCCTCTCGCGCCTGGCCTAAAGGTTCACGGCCCAAGCACCCGCCACGAGAAGAGTTTGCCCATCTACCAGACGACCAGATACCCTGGTACAGGAACATAAGGATGTGTCCACCTGCCTGCCCCACATCCCGCCCTGCCCATGCCGATGCCTGCGGCATGGATCAACTAGACTAAAACCTATACGTTGTTAGAGATGCCATGACGACCTAGCCAACGGATAGCACACCTGTGCCAACATACACACTGGACACTCCCGCACCAATCTACATGAAGAATATACTCAGTGCTATGACGTAGGCGACAGACATACTCACGGACGTGCATCTTTATTATTTTTCACCTAGGCTCTCAAAATGCAGAAACGCAAGACGCACCATGAACTCATCTAAAGAGCTTGCTTACGCTTCTTCTAAACCTACCATAATGAGAATTATAACGAAGACACGATACTGGTCATAAGACAATATGAGACTATAACCTAAAGCGCCTGTGCACAAGACAGTTCCACCTATATACTAGGCCTGAGTAGGCCGCAAGCAAGAGCTCCCGTGGACGTTAACAGAACAAGAGTCAGGTTGCTGATCCTGCAGAATGAGCCTGGGGAAAGCAGACAGCCAAGGTCGTAATGTTGCAAACCCACATTCCAAAAGCAGACCATCAAGGGCACGATGTTGCAACTCGGCACGCTGTGCACCAACATTAAAGTTGCACCTGCAATTAAACCAGGCACACAGTGGAAAAACAATATTAATTGTGCAGAATTCTGCCTCAAACACGGTCTCATCCCACGTGACCAAGCCGAACCTGACGAGATGCCAAGCCCAGGAGGAAGGAGGCGTCCGGATCCCTTGTTACAAGACCCAGGCAGATACACTTGAAAGGATCAATCTGCAACGATGGGAGTAGTCGGCCGTCTAGCTCACGAATAAGTCTTCACATTGTCTGCATGTACCAATAGTGAAACATTGTTGCAAATTGCAGGTACACCGAGAGCTGGGAACAGCGATGGTCCCAGGCTGGGAAGCTCACGGGCGCACCAATCAGAACATGGGGCTCTTATCACTGACGCCATTAACATCAACCAATCATTAGGAGTCTTCATGTAACAAATCTCATGTATCTAATTGTAGGGACAACCCAGATATATCACCTGACTAACCCCCAGCCACTCATATTATTCTCTATACGTGTGCTATACTAACCCTACCACTCGAGCAACCAATTAAGAGTGGCGATAGGTTTTTTGTTAATCTTCTAGAGTGACGCAGGTAGCGCGTCATACTACAGTAAAAAGGGCCTGCGAGCCCCACGATTGTGTGTGTGTCAGGTCAGACACGTATGATCCTTGACCCATCCCTGCCGTTTGTGTTTAATAAACAGCAGAGTCACATTGCTTCTTGTGCGTGTCTCATACTCTATCTCCTTTGGGATTTACGGGAGGAGTTGGGGCCTCCCTGCCCGGAGGTCTGCGGACGGCCCAGCCGACCCCGGCAGAATTTCCCCCCGACAAGTTGGAGGCACTGCTGAGATCTGTTTAAGATCGGCATTTTTACTTTTACTTTTTCCAGGCACTCCAGTTGCGAGAAGGCCCGGCGGGGCGGCCCCCTCTGCCGTTGCCCCCTTCTGAGGACTACAGGACCGTCGCGGAACTGCGAGAAGACCGGACAGCGCAATCCGAATATTGGCCCTCGGGAGCCAGTTGAGAAGTATCCCGCCCGCGGTTGGCGAGTGTCCAGACGTGGTCCAGACGAGGGGAGGTGGCAAGCCGCTTGGAGGGGTGCACGCAGTCGAGCGGCCCCGCATCAGGAGAACTTGGTGAACATGCCACGCGCAACAAACAATGTGAAATTGTGAGGGAGGGGGGGAAGAATTAAATACGGGAGGCGGGAGGTATTGCACAGGTGAACGGCGAAGGGTTGATAGTTTAGTGTTAGAAATAGAATGAATGATAGTTGAACGAGCGCGCGAGCAGTTGGCAACGTAACGCGAGAGAAGGGGGCGGAGCGCGAGAACATCACGTGCGGCCGCTCGTAAACACTGATTGGCCTAGGCCGCGACTACGTGTAAGGGTGTGTGTGTATGGTTTCCTACGATTTGGCATTTATTGATCAATGAGTAGATGAGGATCCCTATTGTTCGAGCAAGACACTCGATAGGTAGATGACGTTTCCCTGTAGGCGGTAGCTAGTTAGTTGCCTAAATACGGAAGATAATTGGCTGGTTAAGCCCTCCTGTTGAGGGGCGTATCACACGCGAGGCGACGCAGCGTGCGCAGTCCGATTATAGTGTTGATTTGGTTACCTTGTTCCAGGAGTGACAGGAAGACAGCTGTGGGGTTAACGGGGGTAGATTGCAGGGGTATTCTGGATTTAAAGAGTATATGAAGAACTTACCAGTAGCTCTACGTGATCGGTGACGTCACCAATAGGGTTTTCATAGGATATCGCAAACACGAGGCATCCTCGTTGTGAGAGTGTTGAGGAAGAGAACGGTGGTAAGGGAGTGGAAACGGAGATAAACGGTAAAACGAGTTGATCGAGAAAAGGCGAAACGGGGAACGTGGCTGCGCACGGAGAACGCCGGCCACGGCAAGTGTAGAAGGGGAGGAGCACGCGAAGACAGAACGACTGTATAAGAACGTAATAAGGGGTACGCAGCCGCAGGGGGCTGCGTACGCTTCGGCCGCAAGGGGGCCGTAAAGGTGTTGTATAAAGGAAGGGCAGAGGAAAATGTACAAATGTAACATACAATATTTTTATAATTCCCCTTAAGCGGACTATCGTAAGTCCCCAATCTTACGGGGCCAGGTAACGATATAAGGTTGTATATTGTAAACTACTAGTGGGATAAACTGACACCAGATTAAGGGAGGGTAGCGAGTGGAGCGCTACTATGTCATACGGAACAGGATCAGGAGGGTGGGGGAACACCCTCACTACGCCACTACAATACATATGCACAACACTGCCACCCCATAGGGAGAAACTGATTAAGTATAGCATAGAATGGACCCAGGGGACGGATAACAAAATGTTAACACCGTGGCCGCCTAACGGTAGCTTTGATCCGTATGCTCAACATTCACTATTAAATTATCTGCACAATACATATAAAGGGAAGAAGTTGGCAAACCACATGGAGGTGTTTAACTTATGGAGGATGTTCCAGGGGTCCCGACCAGGACCAAATGGAATGTTCACTATGGGCGAAATACCAAAAGAAACAGAGATTAAGGAGGAAGGAGAGGATGGGAAACAGGGGTATGAAGACCCAAAGAACACGGGGAACAGAGGTGAGGGAGGAGAAAAGAATAATAAAGCAGATGAAATAAAAAAGGAACCGAGCAATGATATACCCATAGTAGCGGGAGTAAAAACAGAGGGAGGGGGGTTGTACCCTTTAAGAGAATTGGGAAAAATAGAAAGAGGACAGTTAAGGGCGGCTGAGGGATACTCGAACCCGGCATACAGCCCTCCACCATATGTGGCTCATAGGAAAATGCCAGCATGCCAAGGGAGGACTGGAGAAGACCAGACTGTGGAGATAGGAAATGATGAATGGGTAGCTGCACAGATATTATTAAAATTACGAGGTTCATTAACAGGAGAAGAGAGGGAGGTAGTGAAGAAAACAGACAAGGATAATACCAGGGAGAGTGAATTGAGGGGGGAAGAGCTGTTAAGACAAAAGGAAGAGATTTTGGAGGAGCGATTAGCAAAACTAAGGGATGAACAGAATTAATTGACCAGGCAGCTTGAAAGGGAAGAGAGAGGGCGAGGAAAAGGAAAGAAGGTAAGAACGAATTGGAAAGAATAAGGGAACGAACTGAGGAGCAAAGGAGAGAAGCTGACAGGGTAAAAGCAGCAGCAGAAAGGGTATCAAGAGTAGTACTGCGGCAAAAGAAAAGGGAAGAAGAAGGAAAAGAAAAAGAAATGGCAATATGGAGGAGGAGGTTACTATCAGAGTCAACTAAGAAATACGAAGAAGAGAGGGTGATGGAGAGTATACTAGGAAAAGAAAGGGTGAAATGGGAGAGGGAGAAAGAGGATGAGAGAATATTAGAACAGATGAGAAGCGAAGTGATGGAGGAATTGAAAAGGAAGAGGGAGGAAAATAATAAGGAAATGGAGGAAAGGTATGAAGGAGAAAGAGGAGATAGGGGAAGAGAGAGTGGAAGATGGGGGAATATATACCATGACACAGAAGTAGCAACAACATCAGCACAAAGGGGAGCGGTTGACAAAAGAGAAGGAGGAGAACTGGACCTAATAGATTTACAAACAGTAACGATCGGGGGGAAAAAGACCGAGTGGGGGGTGCCGTTTATAAATAGCTTTTGTAGTGAGGAAGAGAGAGTGGAAAGTGAAGGGAGGAAGAGTGAAAGGGAAAGCTTAGATAAACTATACATCACCCGGACCAACATGGACTCACCATGGATCAGTAGGAGAAAGGATGAGATGGAGAGAAGTGAGGGGGGAACGACAGGAGTAGAGGAAAGATGGCCAAATGAGGACGCAACATCCCCATCCCCATCATCCCCATCGCGGCCTCCCCTATCGCACCCTACATGCTCAACCACCTCACGTTCGCTACGCAAAATAAAACTAGCGCCCTTCACCGACGAACGGATTCCCTATACATGGCGGCTTAGAGACCTCCCTAGTCGCAGGAAGGTAGGAGATATACATATGCCCACATTGAATACAGACAAAGATGGAGAAGAAGGAGGTATCAGCAGGGGAAATAAAAACGAAAGTGAAAATGTGGAAGAAAGGGAAGAAGAGGAAGGGTGTGAGGATTCAATAATATGGAATACAAAGGGTGAAACAAGACATAATTTAATGCCACTTTTGGAGAGAGGTGGGGTTAGACCACAGTATGTTCCTTGGAAGCATACCGATAAAGAAAATATAAAATGTAGGCTCCCATCATTAAGTGGAGGTGCGGGTAAATGGATATATGAAATGGAAAAACACACCGCAGGACAGAAGCTAGCAGTAGGAGATGTAAAGGGCCTTTTAATATCAATATTAGGAGATAGAGCGGATGACATATGGAAAAGAGCGGGATTTCATGGGGTAACAATATCAAATACATCGCACGATGGGGCACCGTTCGCAAACTGCAGACATGCACTATGGCAGGCATTGAGGGTACAGTACCCTGACACCTCAAATATAGGAGCAATTACATCCCGCAAAATGCATGAGAACGAAGATCCTGTTGATTATATCCAGGAAATACAAGAGAAGTGGCGCATGGAAACTAGAGAACAATGGGATAAGACACCAGCAATATTTTACCATATACTGGTACAAGGGCTCCCGGAAGGAGTCCAGAAACAACTAAAGAAAGTAGTGGGAATGGAAGCAAAACCATGGCCCGAAATACAACTGACTATAGTGCATCATTGTAGGACATGGCAAGGAAAAATGAAACAAAAGAAGAGGACAGGAAAACGGAAGAGGCTAACCTAGTACAGAAAAAGCTTACTAAGTACACAATGGAAGGAGCACTAATAACTACACCTACAACAATGACCCAAAGCCCCACACAAGTAGTGGCTGCACAAGATTCCTCACAAATACCACCTTCACAGATTACAACACAACAGGTGCCGCCACTCCAACCATACACGCCCAACATGGGAGGAGGATACCCAATGCAAGGAGCTGGATATTACAATTATAACAGGGGGAGAGGAGGACTTATGAGAGGGAGAGGGTACGGGTATGGTACCCAACCGCAGGTGGGAGGATTTAGAAATTCCTATCCCACAGGGCAACCAGTATACCAGGACAACACAGGGAGCTTTCCATGGCAGAATAGGGAACCCCCGGTGTGTTGGAGCTGTGGACTATTGGGGCACATGTCACGCACATGTAGAGTTAGGCCCGGAACACCATCATGGAATAGTGAGGGACAACCACGGCCCGCACAAGTACAGCAAGGCATACCACAACAGCAAATGTTGCCACAAGGAAATGAACAACAACAACAATTAACACAACAACAGCCCCAAACATTGCCACAACAACAGGTAGCGATCACACAACAACCACAAATACCACAAACGCAATTGGGTAGGGTGACGGTTTTGGGACACAACCCTTATACCGGGCATGGCCAGTCGTTGTACCCCCAATAGGACAGCCCACAGACGGCCTTGGTGTGTCCCATCCTGTCAGTAACACCTAATAGTGCGGAGGAACCACGCATAGAGGTAACGATAGGTGACAAAAAATTATCATTCCTTGTTGACACCGGGGCGACCCGGTCTTGCATAAGGGAAGGTACATTTAAGATGTCAGGTGAGACCATGAACACCCAAGGATTCTCTGGGGCTAGAGGGTTGGTTCCCTTTACTGTCAGTTCCTCTTTTGTATTATAGTGCTTCACCAGTAAATATACTGGGGAGAGATATAATGAACAGGTTGAATATGACGATCTCCTTTACTGAGGACGGCATAATTTGCTCTACTCCAGGGATTAACATGCTCACAGCATGGCAAATTATGCAGGTATACTGTGGACAGACAGCGATTAGGGCGGAACCAATAGATGGTGAACTGTTCCAGTATGGAACGGACATGGCAATTGCATGGATGCCAGGGATAGAAGGGAAAATATGGAGAAGGCCAGCAGCCTATCTGTTCAGACCAGAAACACCTGTTAATGAACCAGAAGGGAAGGTGGTTTCAATGGATATTGAGAGCATTATTGCAACAGCTGATTATATTGCTATACATGCCCAAGACAGAGAAGGAAGAGCATGGAGGGCAGCGATAGCATTATCAGAAGGATGTAGGCTCACCCAGGTGTCAGATGAAGAGCTGTTTTCAGATGAAATGGAGGAAGGTGAAATGGTGTTTATGATGAGTGTGGAAATATGGCTAAGAGTGGCCTACAAACAAGTAGCACAGAAAATTGCAATGGCACTTGAGGCACCCGCATGCACCCCGGTCCCTTTCTTTAAGGACGACATGTCAAAGGTACCAAAATCATTGTGGACTACTGGCCCCTATGACGTGGGCTGCATAAAAAGTATAGGGGGGGTAAAAATAAAATTGAAAAAAGGTGCAATACTCCCCAGAGTAAAACAGTACCCACTATCAAAAGAGGCAGATGAGGGCATATATGAAACTATAACGGCCCTTATAAATAATGGTATATTGGTCCCCTCAGAATCACCATGTAATACGGCTGTGTACCCAGTGCGCAAGGCTAAAGGAGGGTCTTGGCGCTTTATACAGGACCTCAGGCCCTTGAACAACATAGTAGAAGCGGAATATCCCGTAGCTGCAAACCCGGACACAATATTGTGTGGCATTCCAGCAGAAGCATCACGATTTACAGTGATCGACCTTAAAAATGCTTTTTTCTCAATACCATTACACCCAGACTCCCAAGATCTGACGAGCTTCACTTACAGAAACGCTAAGTGGAAGCACACCAGATTACCACAAGGGTATTGTGAATCACCTTTAATTTTCAACAGAGTGATACAGATGGATTTGGGTAACATTGAAGTAGAAAGCACGGTGTTGCAGTATGTGGATGACATAATAATTTGCAGTACAAACGAAAAAACATGCAGAGAGGACTCATTAAAGATGTTGACAATATTGGCTGACAAAGGTTACAAGGTAGACATGGAAAAGATACAGTACTGTCAGGAACAGGTACTTTACATTGGTCAGCTTATATCCCAACATGGAAGAAAGATCGCACCACAAAGAGCACAAGCTATTTCGGCCACTCCAATGCCACAAACTGTAAGGGAACTGCAGCAGTTCCTGGGGCTCTGCAACTACTGTAGAGCTTGGCTATTTGATTACAGTTCATATATAGGACCCCTGCTTGAGGCGTTACAGGAAGCTAATAAAGTGGAGAACAAATTGGGGTGGACGAGGGAAATGAAAGAAGCTTTTGAGGAATTAAAAGATGCGATATCACTGCTCCGGTGCTGACATCCCCAGACTATGAGCGGCGATTTTTTATATTCTCACATTGCGACTCAGCAGTAATGAAAGCAGTGTTGGCTCAAAAAACAAGCATGGGCTACAAATCCGTAGCATTTTACAGTGGCCACTTAGATCCTGTAATGTTAGGCCACTTCCCCTGCGAACAAGGTCTCGCCGCAGCTGCTTTTGCGGTGGAGAAAGCATCAACAATAACCATGGGGTGCCCGACTACACTATTTGTGGAACATGCACTTTTTGCAATATTGAATAAACCTAAATCCACCCTAACCACACAAAGAGCATCAGGTTATGAGATCATTCTATCCAGAGCTGAACTATCAATTGTTAGATGTAGCACGGTCAACCCTGCAAGGTTCCTAGCAGAAGTAATTGAGGAGGGAGACTATGCCCATGACTGTACTGAAACAACTGAAATGTACTCATGTACTAGAAAAGTTGAGGAAAACGCACTAGAGGGGGGTGAGCTGTTATTTATTGATGGGTCATCAACCATCGATCAAGGGGATGGTGTGAGGAGGACTGGGGCAGCAGTGGTGAAAATGATGGAGGTACCGGTGTGTGTGGCAGTAGAATGTGTACAATTACCACAGCATTACTCCGCTCAAGCAGCTGAACTGGTCGCACTGATCTTGGCGTTGAAGGAAAGCTTTGACAAACGAGTGACTATATATTCCGACAGCGCATATGTTACATCAACTGTCCACTCAGGGTTGTCGAAATGGAGAGGAAGAGGGTTTAGGAGAGCTGATGGCACCCCAGTGCAACATGCTCTCTTATTGGCTGAACTGATTGAAGTAATAAATGACTCCCAGGAACTAGCCTTAGTGAAATGCACCGCACACACCAATGGTGAAGATCACGTCTCAAAAGGGAATGCAGCAGCAGACGCACATGCAAAGTATGCTGCATACTTTGGTGAGATATGGAACCCCCCAGAGTCACAGAGAGGGAGAGGGAGGGGAATAGCAAAAGAGATGTTGTTAAAAGAAGGGTATACCCATCTCCCAGCCACACAGATTATGGAGCTACAAGCGGCTGCACCAATGGCCGAAAAGGAAATATGGTTAAAAAGAGGATGTACAATGTCCCCAACTGACGCACTATGGTGCCAGGGTGGCACTGGAAAGGTTGTAATACCATTGGCACTTTTGAACACTGCCCTGAGCCAACTACATCATCCAGCCCACACAGGCAAGGAAGTAATTGCAGCACGAATTAGGGAAGACTGGTTCTGCCCCGAGTTAAATTCGCATGTGTCGAATTTTATCAGTAACTGTATCACATGTCAACAGTTTACGGCCGGCCACACTCTAAAGGTGATAAGAGGTACTATACCCCGGCCAGAGGGACCTTTCCGGCATCTCCACATTGACTATGTTGATATGATCAATATATGTCAAGGAAATAGATATATGATTGTAGTAGTATGCCCATTCTCTAGGTGGATTAAGGCAGGGCCCTGTTCACACCCAGATGCATTTAGAGCAGCCAAGTTTCTAGTGAGGGAGGCCTTCCCCAGGTGGGGAGTGTGCGAGGTGTTAAGGTCAGACAATGGCCCACATTTTGCAAACGAGATGTTTCAGCACATTACATCGCTGCTGAACATTAAACATAAATTTGCATGTGCATACCACCCACAGGCCAACGGTATATGTGAACGCCTGAATGGCCTATTAAAGGAGGCAATTGCAAAGATACAGCAAACAACCAAGAAGAGTTGGTTATATTGTCTTCCATTAGCATTATTTGAGCTGAGGAATAGGCCAGGGTCCGACCACCACCTCACTCCCCATGAGGTGGTTACCGGACGTCAAATGCGCCTTCCCCTAATGCCAACGTCAAGAGCATTTAGCGACCAGGAAAGCACTGCAAGTGTTCTGGGTGATGAAATGTACCAATATGTGTCTTCTTTGATTACTAGTGTAGTGTTTGTGTCTCAACAGCTCGAGCGCACACGGGGCGGGTCTAATAGAAGCCAACAAGAAGACGCGGATAAAGAACTAGAAAAGGAAGGACTGTGTAAGATTGCTAAAGGTGACCACGTACTACTTCGCAACTTCAATAGGAAGTGGAATGACAGACGCTTTACTGGTCCCCATCTGGTAGAGGAGGTATCAACAAGAGCAGTAAAGTTACAGGACAAACGTGCCTGGGACCACCTACACGACGTGAAGATCTACAGACAACAGACCCGCCCCAGCGCCATCAACAGGTCCATCGAGAGAAAAGCAACAACATCGACAACAGAAGAAGGAACTTCTACCACAGCCAGCGGCCCAAGTATTCCCATACCCTGTCACTCCCCAGACTCCCCAGAGACAATAACTGAAGAAGAAAGGGGTGATCCCCATCCAGCCCACCCCATGATCACACGCTCACAGAGTAAAACAACGCCCACCGGTTGAACTAAAACACCCCCGCTGCCCACCATCCACCGACCCCTGTACCCATTACAGTAGTAACTGAACTAAAGGACATTGCCTCGCACAAATACACATGTAAACACGTGAATGCTCTCTTTTCTTTTTTCTCACACATGCAGGAACCGCGTATTATTGTGTTGCTAAGAAGTAGATAACTAACAAATTCACTGCCCAGGAGTAGATGGTACCCTCAGACGATAATTACCCAGAAGAATTGTCACACCAATTTGTATATGAAATAAAAAGGCCAACGTACCTGAAAAGGAAAAGGGTACGAGTGTACTACACAGCGTTCCTTTTGGCCATAGAATATTCGATGCCCCACCTCCACCCATACTTACCTGCCCTAAGAGATAGATCGCTCAGAGTAGCGTGGGAACAGCTCTTCGCCTGGGTGCTGAATGACTATTTGATAGGGAGAGCTTAACAACTAACATTTAATAATCAGCATATTAAGAATTTTCAGGCGGGCAACTCTAACATCGCAAGAATTCGCTGCCGGACTGCAGCAAGGTAAGAGCAAGATGCCGGTGAAATTAGCATATGTAATAAAAGTAATAGGGATTTTGATAATCACCGGGTTCGTAGCTGCCTCTGTATGGCAGTACAGCTATGCTACAAATATTATTGCTGTACCCAAACCTAACACACCCCCATCCCCAGCTGCAACAGGTGTTACGTCAGGTGATATTAGCAAAATTGCGCACAAGCAGAATAGAGTACAACGCAGCACATACTCAGATAATAAAGGTATTGATAATTATATACAAGATTCCGCACACGTCTCAAACAACATATGGTATCAACACATGACCCGCATTGGTAAGCAGACAACAGAAGACAGCTGCTACGTTTGCTCATTAATACCATACGCCATGAGCGCTTCTCGAACATTTGTTGCCACAGAAATAGACGAAAAAACAGCACGGTGCATAATATACCTGGCAATGTTCCAAACGAAAGGAAGATTTCAAGGAACAGTGGTGCATATGACGTGGAAAACACGAGACTCATACCCATACGAAACCAACTTCCTTAAGACTTATTTGAGTTACCACAAGAGCAGTTTACATGCTGAAGCATTTAGATACATAACAAGTGGTCCTGCAAAAGGAGAAACAAAGAAAGTAACCCTGCAGTACTTATCATGTGATTGGTACGCCACCGAATTTCCTGGTAAATTAGGATGCTGGGAGAGGCCACTGGTGACAATAACGGGGAAAGTATACTTGGACAACAAATGGGAGATAGGAGTGGTTGGCAGCAACATGGTAACAAAAGAAACTATTTCAACTATTGATGCGCACAATCACAGATGTTGGACAACTTGGATCAAATACGTGCCTATGCTCACATGGATAGAAACGGATGAAGATCCAATAACAATACTGCCGTTGACTGCGCCTAAAGTATGCTACCAACATAAAGGAGAGGTGGACGTAGGATATAACACCAATTGTGGAAGCGTGATGGAGTTACCTGAAGGGGGAGCAGGAACAGCAGTGATAATGGACCATTACTGGGCCTGTGGAGAAAAGGCATACCACACATTGCCCCCTCTGTGGAATGGTGTATGCACGATGGTGCACGTCAATGTACCATCGCTAGTGGTACCCCAGAAGTATGTGAATGTGGCAAACTTTCCTAAAATGGATGAAGGGGACAAGAGAAATAAGAGATCTGCACCGTCTCAGGGGGAGCCAGAGAACAGGACCAATGGCAATGATACTGTCCTAAACAGACGGAAAAGACAAGGGGAACCTCTGACAGGAAATTACCTATGGGGAAGGTTGGAAACGGCACTCACTTCGATTCCGCCAGAACACAGGCTATTCAGCAGAGCAGCAATGTTCTTCTCCTCGATAATACATCCAGGACTGCAGGCTTACGCAAACGCAAAATGGCTCCAGATAACTAGATGGGAACTCATGATGACCATCAATTCTACAGTAAACGGATTTAATGCTATAAAAGAAGAGCTGCGAGCAATAAGGATGGTAGCACTACAGAACAGATATGTATTGGACCTCCTCACTGCCATGGAAGGAGGAGTTTGCGCAAAGATAGGACAATCATGCTGCACATTCATTCCTGCCAATGATGCTGACAACGGTACATTGACAGAAGCAGTTTCACAACTGGCCCAGTTACACTCCAAAATGGTGGATGAAAGCAAGGGTGTGAAAAAGGATGAGAGCTGGTTTTCGCTATTATGGTCATGGATGCCATCTTGGCTGTCAGATGGACTGAAAATTATAGTTGGTTGTATTATTTTGGCTGGAGCTACACTGATCATAATAAGATTTTGGAAAGCCCGGAAGGCACGCACCACTGACGAGTTGCTTGAAATGGTCGGTATGCACCCACTGATGCCAGCAGATGACGGCCAACACACAGGCATAATAATACAAGAGAGAGAGAAATTGCGCAACCAAATCATCACCAATCATCTGGACCCACCATCGGTGAAGGTCGAGAACCCAAGAAACCCCAGGAGTTACATAGGGAAATGGGTATACTGTACTCCTGGAGGAGCCTGTGAATATATGTATTGGTCATTTGAAGATCATGTTAACCATTATGGACATCTAGGAGGAATAACTAAAGTGTGGAGAGTAAGAGGAGATAACGAAAAGGATATGTTTGTGGTCGACAAGTCGACCAGAGGGGGGACTAAAGTGGGAAAATGGAAAAACAGACTCCCCTCTTTCCCCTCTCGCGCCTGGCCTAAAGGTTCACGGCCCAAGCACCCGCCACGAGAAGAGTTTGCCCATCTACCAGACGACCAGATACCCTGGTACAGGAACATAAGGATGTGTCCACCTGCCTGCCCCACATCCCGCCCTGCCCATGCCGATGCCTGCGGCATGAATCAACTAGACTAAAACCTATACGTCGTTAGAGATGCCATGACGACCTAGCCAACGGATAGCACACCTGTGCCAACATACACACTGGACACTCCCGCACCAATCTACATGAAGAATATACTCAGTGCTATGACGTAGGCGACAGACATACTCACGGACGTGCATCTTTATTATTTTTCACCTAGGCTCTCAAAATGCAGAAACGCAAGACGCACCATGAACTCATCTAAAGAGCTTGCTTACGCTTCTTCTAAACATACCATAATGAGAATTATAACGAAGACACGATACTGGTCATAAGACAATATGAGACTATAACCTAAAGCGCCTGTGCACAAGACGGTTCCACCTATATACTAGGCCTGAGTAGGCCGCAAGCAAGAGCTCCCGTGGACGTTAACAGAACAAGAGTCAGGTTGCTGATCCTGCAGAATGAGCCTGGGGAAAGCAGACAGCCAAGGTCGTAATGTTGCAAACCCACATTCCAAAAGCAGACCATCAAGGGCACGATGTTGCAACTCCGCACGCTGTGCACCAACATTAAAGTCGCACCTGCAATTAAACCAGGCACACAGTGGAAAAACAATATTAATTGTGCAGAATTCTACCTCAAACACCGTCTCATCCCACGTGACCAAGCCGAACCTGACGAGATGCCAAGCCCAGGAGGAAGGAGGCGTCTGGATCCCTCGTTACAAGACCCAGGCAGATACACTTGAAAGGATCAATGGACATCTGCAACGATGGGAGTAGTCGGCCGTCTAGCTAACGAATAAGTCTTCACATTGTCTGCATGTACCAATAGTGAAACATTGTTGCAAATTGCAGGTACACCGAGAGCTGGGAACACCGATGGTCCCAGGCTGGGAAGCTCACGGGCGCACCAATCAGAACATGGGGCTCTTATCACTGACGCCATTAACATCAACCAATCATTAGGAGTCTTCATGTAACAATTCTCATGTATCTAATTGTAGAGACAACCCAGATATATCACCTGACTAACCCCCAGCCACTCATATTATTCTCTATACGTATGCTATACTAACCCTACCACTCGAGCAACCAATTAAGAGTGGCGATAGGTTTTTTGTTAATCTTCTAGAGTGACGCAGGTAGCGCGTCATACTACAGTAAAAAGGGCCTGCGAGCCCCACGATTGTGTGTGTGTCAGGTCAGACGCGTATGATCCTTGACCCATCCCTGCCGTTTGTGTTTAATAAACAGCAGAGTCACATTGCTTCTTGTGCGTGTCTCATACTCTATCTCCTTTGGGATATACGGGAGGAGTTGGGGCCTCCCTGCCCGGAGGTCTGCGGACGGCCCAGCCGACCCCGGCAGAATTTCCCCCCGACAACGGCTGGTTTTGGTAGCTGGAATCCATGAATTCGCTGTGCGCGGAAATGGATTTTAGCGCACGCGGCTGGCGCAGGGATTTGCACGCGCACACTGTGCGCCAGCCGCGTGCGCCACTTGTGCGCTAAATTCTATGAATTACCCCCTTAGTTTTGGTCTACTGAAAGAGTTGTTAAATAACCCAATAATCTTGAGTATTGCCATCCCAATTACATAAGGTATGTCAAAACACAAAAACTCAAAAGTTTCCGATGGTCCCCAATATATCAAGACAAAGAAAATGCTCCTAAAACGGAAATCGGCCAGGAAAAAGTTCATCATCAAACTTATAAGTCGCTCATCAGGGATCTTAAACAAACACATTGATCACTAATCCTTTTGCCCCAATTTTATAGAGAGCAACTCAAATCCAACTCCTCATTGATTGCACCTGGTGTCAAAGAGTCCAATCTCTCTATCCAGAAGGCTTCTTGTTGTGCTCTCAATTTTTTAATGTCTCTGTTGTAGCCTTTAGTCTGTACCACTTCCAGTACCAGAAAACATAGCTATGTAATTGAATGTCCATTATCTTTGAAATGTCTTGCCACAGCTGATGCCTGATAGTTGTTTCTAATGCATGATTTATGTTAATTAATGCATACTCGTACTTTCCGTGACATTTTGCCCACGTAGTAATTCCCACGGGCACTTGATTGCGTAAATCACATTTTCAGATAGGCATGTTGCATGGTGCTTGAATTTTATTTTCTCTCCTGTCCCAGGGTGTGATACATTGTTGTCTTTCATGACATTATTGTGTTTGATTAAGATCCCTGATGAGTGACTTATAAGTCTGATTATGATTTTTTTCCTCAGCAATTTTCTTTTTAGGAGCATTACCTTTGAGTTTCCCTACATTTCAAGCTACATTTCCACTTACTACCAATGGGTAATAATCTAGACCTTTGATTTTACTCCTGAAACTCACATTTGTTCTCTGGTTAATAGTTTAAATTCTTTAAGATGGTTATAGAAGGCTAGTTTTTGTGGTTCTACAGGGAAGAGCATTCTACTATGAGATCCTGAATGGTTTCTTGGTGTTGTTTCATTTTACAAAACCTGCACAAGGTGTCCATCGTTGGATTCTTGGAATATGTTGCTAATATCATTTTCGTTGGCCATAGATTCAAATGAAAGAAGTGCACTGGTATATGCCCAATCTGGAAATTTGAGAACATATGATGGTAGTTGGTGCATTGCTTTAAGATAGAAAGCTCTCGACTTAAAGTTAGCATACATATTGCAAGCTTCCCATGTGAGCCTCGAGACCCTTAGCCAGAGCTTTCATTTTGCTTTATCAGGTGATTCTAATAAGAGCTTGGAGGTAATGTCAGCATCCTCCAGGGGGGATTGACATTGTTGTTTCCATGCTTAGAGGGAGCCGGTTGATGCAGACAAAATAACTGATAGAGATATAATTCCTAATTCATATCTAATAACAGGGATTTGGATGCTCAGAGGCATGGATAAGATGGTCTTCCAGTACGCTGCTTCCAGCATATCCCGTCTGTGCAAATTAGTCAGGAGTTTACATTGTGCTCCATAAGTAATTATTGCCACCACTTTATGCTTGTAAAAGGTTATGACTGGCATCTATGAGAATTTACCATATTTCCGCTGGAGTGCTTTCCCTTGAGTTGTAAGGAGTTTCATTTTGTTTTTAAGTTCTATTTTATACATTTGATCAGAGGGATGAGTGTTCAAGTTTACAACAAGATGTTTGCATTGCGATATTTGAGTTACTGAGGCATTGCACAGTGTCCAATTAAATCTATAGCCACATTTAGGCAAGTGATGATGAAAAATCTGAACATTAGATTTAGAAGTATTAATAATTAAGTGATTGGTATTTGCGTAGTTACCTAGAGCAGCTAGTTTCCTGTGAAGGCCTATTGTTGTTCTGTCAAGAATAACTAAGTCATCAGCATAGGGAAGCCACGCTAACTCTGCTGGACCCAGTTTTGGAGAAAAGGAGCGTATAGACTGAAAGGCTGAATTGAGGTCATTAATATAAATTGAATAAAATGGATGCAAATATACAGCCTTGTTTCAATCCCGTATTGGTCGGAATGGCTGTTGATAAAAGGCCATCAGTTGTTAGCTTGAACTTAATAGACGTGTGTGAGTAAAATTGGTGAATCAAATAATTAGATAAATAATGTGTGGAGGACATTTCACATTTACAAGTTTCACCCATAAAAGTTCACGCAGTCAAACGCTTGTTTAAAACCAATCAGAGCTATAAAAGCAGGTTGTGTAGAAGCAATGGCTTGGTTTTTGATTGCCGAGAGGATCTTTCAGTTTAAAACAGTTCCTACCACTTTAATACAACTTGATTGATGGGTGTCTAGGAGATTATTATCATCCAGCCTATTTGTTAAATCACGCAAAATGAGTCTAGCAAAGATTTTACAAGGCACATCTAGGAGGGTTATGGGTCTGTAATTGCTTGGATTGTTCCTGTCTCCTTTTTTATAAATCGGAATGATGTTAGATTCTTGCCAGGAAAAGGCACGCCGGCCTGATCGGATGATTTCATTAAATATTATTTCTAATATAGTTGCCCATTCAGGCGGGTGAGCTTTTAGGGTCAAATTAGTCAGACTGTGGGGGCCTTGCGCTCTTGATGAGCTTAGTTTCTTAATCAGGAGAACAATATCTAGTTTGTCGAACATGATCTTTGTAAGATCAGGTGGATGTGTGTAAAGAGTTGGTGCGTCTGGAAAAGGTTTGTTCAGTAGTTCATTAAAATAAGTAGTCCAACATTGTTCATCTATAGTATTTAATGCTAAAGATTGATTAGCATTTGTGGTGGTATCATTAATTAGATTCCAAATCGCTGTAGGAGATTTCATCATTATTGCTTTGAGCATTTTCTCAGCATCTGACTGCTTTCTGTTTACTAAGATTTGTTTAATTTTATTGCTGTA
This sequence comes from Ambystoma mexicanum, assembly GCF_040938575.1. NCBI lineage: Eukaryota > Metazoa > Chordata > Amphibia > Caudata > Ambystomatidae > Ambystoma > Ambystoma mexicanum. The sequence goes on from NC_090922.1 coordinate 288,451,716, forward strand.
TTTAGTTTTCAATTTAGTTCTCTGTTCTGCACAAATAATGTGGTAGAGAGCTCTCAAAGGTTGGCAGATTTTTTTTTAAGATCTTCTATTTTGGGAGATAAGTATATTTATATTTGAATGAAGGACGACTCCAATTCTGGGCTGACTGTGTAATTACTTGTAAATAGTCAGTATAATTGATGCCCTTAGTTGATTCCTTATTCATCAGGGCTTGATTCAGGTGCTGTGTTAGGGATGCTATTTGGGACGTTCGCCACAGGAGGTGATTTCTACCATGATTAAGTATAACAGGCTGTGTAGAAAGGGTAGACGCCGGGACGATATGAGGAGTCCAATGTGCTTCTAAGATTAGATGAATTCAGAGTTACTTTGAAAAAGGCAATCTGCTTGTTCGCATTGGAAGATATAAAAATGTAGTCAAGAATGGAGAAACTTTCTTTAATTATTTTATTGTTGTATTCTGGTTTACAAAAGTATAACCTTTACAATTATTTATTTTGATCTCGGCATCATTAAAACATATACATAGTAAAAAAATGGAGAAACATGTGCCTCTCGACCATGTCTGTGTCGGTGTATTGTCTTCAATCGATGAACCATTCAACATAGTCAACATTCTAATTTTCATGAGGGAAGTCCATTCGGTCGGTCGGGATTTGCTTTGCATAGAATTTGATGTAAGGGAATTCATGATGAAATCTCCCGTAATAATGGTAGTGTGAATCTTGGAGTCTAGCAGAACCAGATCAAGCATAGATTAAATTTTAGTTTAAAAAAAGGCAGGTTTGTCAGTAGTTAGGGGATTCCAGTAGATGTTTAATATAGCTGTTTTAGGGTAAAGTGGATGGGCAGTAATTAAGGATGTTCATTTGGTTAACTGAATGCCAGGGTGAGGAGATTGCCACTTCTCTAGTTGAATTTGCTAATTTATTTTGACCGCAATGAGAAGCCCAGTGACATGTCACCCTCTCTGGCCTTTTATCGCTGGAACCCAACCTACATAATGATCTGGCCAAAAAGATTCAGACGTAAGCCAAGTTTCTTGTAGCATGACAATGTCATAGAGGTTAAGACACTTGGCTTTAGATGAGAGCAGGTGAGATAAGCCTCTTGTTTTTTATACTGCTAGCTATGCAGGCTACATAATGATCTGGCCAAAAAGATTCAGATGTAAGCCAAGTTTATTGTAGCATGACAATGTCATGGAGGTTAAGACACTTGGCTTTAGGTCTTTAGATGAGAGGAAGTGAGATAAGCCTCTTGTTTTTTATACTGCTAGGGAACAGGAGTGGAATTTGAATGGGATATTACACTAGTGTAGAGGGGTCCTCATGGCTGCTTGGGTAGCTTCTGATATCCACGTCCACCTAGAATTGGGTTGGGATGGAGGCAGATACTTATCATCGTGTGAAGCAAGGGGTGCTTCTAAGGTGGTTGCAGCGCTTGTCTGGTATCAAAGGGCAGTGGTCATTGGGGCCATGTTTGTTGATTCTCTACTTGGTTTGAAGGTGGTAGTTGTTTCCGAATTTCAATCAGAAGACAATTTTGTTTTAAAGCATCTCTGGTCTGCCACACTATATTTTTCTCAATTTTAGAGCGGATATTCAATTCTAATGTGTTAAAGTTAGAGTGGTCAAGATATCTGATTGTTTCAATGTCATCTGATCCAATTTGCTCAAGATCTGTAATGGAATGGAAAATTGTTAATAGAGTAGTTCTTTTGGGATATGGATCGGAACGCAGCCTATCCATCATTGTTTTAATTAGGGTATCAGTATCTAGCACAAATGGATTCATAGCAAGAGATGTAGGGGTATTTGTGGTTGGCTCCTCGAGCATGACCTGTTTCATGCTCATGGTAGGCTGCGAAGGTAAGGTATCAGAGAGCATACGATGATCTGTATGGGATGTTGCATTATCAGAAATGAAGGGCACTCCAAATGAGACTGCACATTTCTGTTCCAGGGTCTTAAAACGGGGGAGGTCAACATCTAGGTTGACGCAGAAGACTTGTTTAGGTTTATTCATAGAGGCTCTGTGGAACAATGTCTACCACTACGATGGGAAGCGAATGTGTTGAATAGACAGAAAGGTTCATAAGTTCAGTGTTGATAGAAGCTGAGTCAGAATAATTTTGACTTGTAGTCATTACTGGTATTCACAATTATAACACAATCATCGACATTACCTTGAGACAGAGCCATGTGACACAGAGGAGGGAGAGCAGTAGGACACAGTTGGGGATGCTTGCCAATTTCAATGTCTTCAATAGCAGGTTTAAATGTAGGAGGAGAGTGTTTTTTCTTTGTAGTCATTAAATTGTCTATGAATGTCTTTGTTTTTTGGTTGGCATTCTTTGTGGTTGAGGCAGGGAGATTTTTTGTCATTTTATTGCTCACGTTTACAGACAAGGAATTGTGTTTCTTAATTATTTTTATTTTTTTTCCTTGTTGATTTGATTGAAATACATCAAATAAAGGGATCTCAGGATTAGAAATTTCTATGATCTCTAGCGAAGTGGTGTGCAAATTAGATGAGTTGGGGGAGGAAATCGGAGGAGAGATAGATGAATTGATGGATTGAGGTGAGGGGGTTTTGAGAATTGTGTGGTTCTCTGTCCTGGTCACTGGCATAGCCAAGGTAGGTAAGACATATCTCTGAGTTGAGCATCTGTACTAGGGTCTAAAAGAGGGCCCCTAAGTTCAGCGATCATTTTCCAGACAATCCAGTCATTCTTAGCTTCCAAGGTTTAAAGAAGGGTAGTATGTAGGACAGCCTTTTGGTTTAAAGAATCATAGAGTTTTACCAGTGAATAAATGCTTGCATTTACAGCGGTGGGTGCCATGTCAATAGCAAGCGCAGACATCCAGGGGAATTCAAAAGATGGTCTTGGTGTAGGTTTTGAAAAGGAAGCAACTAAAGATGGCTCTGAGGCCGACAGAGAACTGTTGCCAGCAATTTCTTTGTTGGTGTAAAGGTTTGGTGAAGTCAAGAGTCTAGTTACTTATACACTGTTACTTTGGTGTGGGCAGATTACATGAGTTGGCTGGCCGTTGATGCAGGGAATTTGAGTGGAGTGGTCTTGGGGGTATGATGTTTCAAGTATTGCAGTCCCTTTAACTAACTGAGAGTAGAGAGGTTGGATTAGCAATGAATCTGCCATATGGATATTAGCACGCGTTTAAGGACTCAGTGCAGAGTCAATAATAGTGTTGGGCATGAGATAAAGACCATTATCTTGATCAAGTTCAATTGGTGTTATACAGGCTTGCATCGTGCAGTCTGATAGAGTGGAGATGATATTAGTAGAGTGAGCGGAGCAGAGGTGTAGGGTAAAGATGACCCAATGTTTCGAGGAGATCAGAGTGTTGATAGCTGACGCAGCGGACATCCACACTCTACAGGGCACTCAACAGGTGCGCACGCGTTGGTGCGTGCGCTTGCCTCAATTTTAGGAAATCACGTGATGGGTGGGCGTGACTACAGAGGGAGATAAAATTAAGCAGAATATTAGTGTTTTAGTCAAGAATAAGGAATCAAAATCTATTCAAGGTGGATATACTAAGTACCCTAAAGGTGTTTCAAGATATTTGTAAAGTTTGAATGAAAATGATTGATCCACAAGTGAAATGTAAATCCAAGGTGTGGCGAAGAGCAGGACCAGCAGGACAGCAGTCAGCACTCTACAGGGCACAGCAGTCAGCACTGTAAAGAGCACTATATCAAGTAGAGGTGAGTTTGTCTCCAATGCAACCCTCCCTCCCATCCCTGAAGTGAACTCAGGACATGCCATCCCAGAGATAGAGCTAAACATATTTGATACTACCCTGTCTCCGATATGCGTGAGCTCAACCAAATTACCCTCCTCTGAGAGATGCCTACATGCAAGCCATTTCGAGGTCAGGGGTCAGAAGAGGCAGAAGTACAAAGACCATGCTTCATGGAGAAATATGGTCTCTGTTACTGAGTCCAGAAAGATCTGAAAAGTGATTTGAAACCATGTTGTCAATTCATTGTTCCAACCACTGTTCAGAAAGAAGTTATGTTGATAGCCCTTGCCCATCTTACAGCTGGACATGGAATTGCCAAAAAGCAAGAACATATGCTCTCCACAGCTATCCATTATATGTCAAAAATCCTCTCACCAGCCAGTTGCAAGGGCACCCTTAGAACAACTATCTACTATAAAAATCCCATTTTCACACATTGCAATAGATAAAGGTGGGCCATTGAACTGTCCAAGAAAGAGAACAAATATATACATGTCATCCTAGATTCCTGTACAGTTCCCTCTCATGTCATAAATCTTGGGAGCCAGCAAGAAGAAGATCTTTGGGATCTAATTGACCAGTTGCTGGATGCTTTTCTGTGAGCCGTGGATGAGTAGAAGGGTGTTTTAACCTTATATACACTCCCCCAGAACAGCCAGTATGGTTACATTCTTATTAAGCACCAGAGGCTTAAAATGAGATCCAAGGGGAAGTTCAGAGAATGTTAAAGCTATAAGTGATCAAATCATATCAGAGACAGCTGGGTGATAGTTGGCAAATGTGTGTGGACTTTTTTTAGAGCAGGGCCATTTTAGCCTTTGATTCCTATGCCATTCCCCAGACTAATGATCTTATAGGGAGATTGTCAAATGGCAAATATATATATATATATATATATATATATATATATATCCAACTTAGACCTTAGTAACATTTTTTGGCAATTCCCTTAGCCGCAGGTGACAAAAAAAAGACTGCATTCTCTATGCCCAAATGGGTTATATCAGTCCACAGTTATACTCATCTGATTTCATGGTACCATGGCAACCTATCAACAATTAAGGGACATTATTAGGCCTGATTTTGAGTTTTGAGGTCTCCCACTGGTAAATCCGGTGGGATACCATCAAACAGAATTACCGTTACCAGGACTCAGTCTGTTGGAATAACCGGCAGATTCAGAGTACCGCTAGGGGTAGGTTAATCCCAATTCCGTGGGGTCACGTAGGACTCCATAGAGAGATTGCCGGTATTACCGGTACTGGTAATACCGGCTGTTTTTTGCCGATGGGGTGCCTGACTTACCTCCAGCTTTTTGCTGAAGGTAAATCAGGCCACCCCACAGGCAAAACTGTAGTTTTCCGGTCCGAAAACGTGCCCGTAAACATTACTGGCACGTTCATTCCAGACGAGCAAACTTGGGATGACCCCCATTGCTCTTAAACCATATAATTTATTTGTGAAAGCCTACCATGACGATATTATTATACACAGTTCTATCTGAGACAATCAAATGCACCAATGGTATGTGATAACTCGTGTGCTAAGAGCCTCTGGCCTAACAGTAAATCAAGCACATTTCTATCTAGTTAAAAAAAAATGTCAAATAACCTGGCTTCTTTGTCAGCAGTGGTCTTACTTGACTTCAGGAGAAAAATGTAGAAGCTTCTAAGAACACCCCAGACTCCACTACAAAAAATGAGCTAAAAGCATTCCTGCGTTTGATAGGCTACTATTCTTAAGTCATATAATCTTTTATAAACCATGATGGCACCGTTCATTGTAAAACTAAAGTTCCTCTTTCCCAATAATATCCCATGTGTAAGTGAAGAATATCTAGTATTTGACCAGCTAAGGAACCAATACAAACTATTAAGTAACAGAGAAAGAAATCAGTGTTTCATGTATAAAATGTGCACTAGAGTCAACCCTGGTACACAAACAAGGGAAATGGTTCTACTGCATTGTCTTCCTAGTGTGAAAACCAACTGGACGGAAACTAATAATTCTATTACTGAGCCTGCAATTTAAAATTGACACTCAATGATCAATTGTTCAGTTGAAACTGCCAGTGGTCCGTCTGGGTGAGCTATGGAATCTAACCTCCCCAATTAGCAGTACTACACAACAGTAATCAGTTATGGGAGCATCAGGAGCTAACTAATTCCATGCACATAAAGGAAGGAGTAGATGAGAGTTGTTTTTGGCCCCTTTTCTGTTCTATTTATATAGCAATGCCCTGTAGCAGCCCTTTCTGAGGAAGGAGCAGGTGTGAAAAACATGTGGGTCCTGGGGCACGCAGATCTTGGTGATTGTGGATGATGTTGCCCTTATTTCTAATCGTAATGACCCCCACAAAATGCTAGCACACTAGGAGGACCTCAGCCATGTTAGACATTTAGTTCTTAATGGGTCACAATTGAGCATCCTCTGAGCAGGGCCAAGAGCTAGCAAGGAAGGTAAGTAGTCATTGGGTGCGGAGTGACCTTTTGGATTTAACTTCATGGGAAGATAGAGCATTCAAGAGCTCAAGGCAGCTGAGGAAGTGGCTCCTCAGATTTGTAAAAAGGTTGGGGGGTCCTATCCCAAGGAAGACTGAGGAAATGTACAATGCTAGAGTAGCATCTGTAGGGCTATATGGGGCCGAGCTGTGGGGGTTTTTGGGAAGCAACCGAGGTAACAAAGAAAGGGAATGCCTTTTTTGGCCATTATTAAGAGTTCCAACAGGTTTTCTGGTTATGGACAGAGATGGGGATACGGGGGATCTGGATCAAACCATGAGCCTCTTTACTTAGTGATTCTACCAATGATGATAGAAATGTGGAGGCAAGTCATTAAACAAAATCGCTTGGACACATAAGGACAGCGATGGTTAGGCTACATTCGGAGAGTCTGTGGGTGAACCCAGATACTCTCCAAAAATCTAGAAAACTTCAAACATGTGTGAATGATCTTGAGGACAGTGTGTTTGTGGCAATGAAGTCAAACCCACCTTTGATTTACAACAATAATTATATGCTACGGTTTACCCATGCCTGAAGGTAGCAATTGATGCTTGGAGCCAAGGCAGGAGAATTGGGGGCTTGGAAGAACCAGATTGCTCCAGCCAGTGTTGGTCTGGTGAAACTGAGATGCTCACCCATTTCATATATTTGTGTTCCAGTTATTTGCACCATAGGTCATCTAGTTTGACACAGGTCCTAAGGAACACTGGGGAGAGTTGGATATCTGAAGCACTGTTCGTCTTGTTTGCCACTTAACAATATATTTGCTTTTTGTTCTTCCTCCCTGCCAGAGGCTCTCTTTCATCTATTCCTCTGCCTATCTGCCTATCCAGTTCCCACCTAACGCTCTCCCCTACTCTTCTTCAGCTAGAAACCTGTGTGTCATTTATGACCCTTCTCACACCTTCTCTACTTTCATCTCCACAACCGCAGCAGCAGCTCACCTCAACCTCCTAAATATTTGGAAATTCAGGCACTGTCTTCCTTTAAAGAGCACCAAGCATCTCTTACACACTGTTGTCTTCTCTAAACTGGACTGCAGTGCCAGCATCCTCTTTGGTCTCCCCAACTATCCTTTCTGTCCTCTCAACAAGAGCATTTGTTTCACTAACAGGACTCTTTTTGAACTCCCTACTTCACATTTACTTTCTTGTAACGTCACCAGGCTGGATGGTTGACAACGCAAAATTGGGCCAGATTTAAATGTCTTCTCCTGGTTCAAAAATATGACCATTGTGAGGCACCACAGTATCTATCCTCCTCTATCCAACTCTACAAGCCTTCTCATAATCTATGCACTGCCTCCTCAATTACCCATGTGGCTCCTCGCCCTCCGTGTACTTCCTCTCACTTCAGCTCGTTCTCTCTTCTTGCTCCACTTACATGGAACCCCCATTGTAAGAAGCTCACTGCTTCCCGTCAAATCGTTTTCTTATCTATTGTACGTTCTTTTGTGATCAAAGAACATTGTTCCTCCTGTATATACATAAATAAATAAATAAACAAACATATAAATATGTATAAACAGAGCCCGTCAACCAAGGAAATAAAGGATGCCTAAGTTTAGAATGTAATTGATTGCAGAATTAAGTAAGAGATGGTGGTGGGCACCGCTCTTTGTATCTGTAGGCTGCTGTTTAAGAGTATTGTGTTATGCTTTATTGACCCCTAGTGGGCTAGGATGTGGAAATGATCGTTTGACCTCTAGGTTTTCTGCAATTATTTATATTATTTATTATTTATTGTTATTGATGTAATTATATGGATAGGATTGCTGCATTATTCAGCTCAAAGTTCCTGATAATAAAGATGTGAATCAAGTAGGATACTTCAAATAGGGTGGTGGCAGAAATAGACCTGTAGGACACCTGCTTCCATATTCCTTTTCTTCAGACTCTGCACATTTCTCTGGTTAATTTCTGCCGGAGTGGATTTCCGATACATAGTTTTGCCATATGATTTAAAAACACCCCAGGTATTCACCCAAGTGGTGGACCCAAAAGTGAGCAGAGCACACAAGAAGGGGATAATGCTACTGCTCATCTGAATGACTGGCTCATACATGTCAAAACAATGTAGCCCCATGCTACAGATCTCTCAAATTACTAGTCAACATGGAGAAACCACACCGTGCCCTGTTCATGCACCTTGAATTCGTGAGCAGCGATTAGAACCGAAGTTGTTCCTCATAGCAGTGAGCTCAATCTACCAGGAAAGCTTGCCAAACTACTTCACAAGCAAGAAGCAGAAACATGGGAATGAATGGTCGTACAAGGGCATATGCCAGCTACCATATTACTTGGCTAGTCTCATACACAGCATTCCAAAACCCAAGTCAGGCAAGTTCTGTTACAGAAAAATACTTCTCCAGGAAAACTATGACCAATGAATTCCTTTCATGCAAGAGGTACAGTGCAACCCACAGTGGCAGATGCACCTGGCCAAACTTCTTCAGGGTTATCCCTGAAAACCTTGGTGCCTCTCATAATCACTAGGGATGCCAGTGCATTTTGGTGGGTAGCAATGCTCTAACAGAAATTGGTTGTAATGAAATTGTAACTGTCAGGTAGCCAGAAGATATTCCAACATGAAGGAACTGAGAACATTGCTCAAATTCCCTACTGGTTTACTTGGATCTGGTTATGGACAAATGGATTGTGGTCAGGAACGATCATTCCTCAAACAAAGTGTATGCAAACTATCAAGGAAGCAACATAGTTGCATCTCTGGTAGTTATGGCACAGTAGATCCTAGAATTAGCAACATTACATCTCAGTGCTCCAAACAGCTACAGGCATTTGTGAAATGCACAACGACAGGGCTGGCCAGCTCGGTAGAGCAGTTCCCTTGTCTCTGGGATACTGCTTATCTCAGGTTAGCTTCCAATTGATTTATAGACAGTGTGGGTCTCCCAGAATCCACATGTTTGTCCCACATTTCAACTACTTCCTCTACTTTGTTCACAGATCCAGGATCTTCGCTCCTAGGAAACACACAGGTCATCTGTTTGCTGCTTCCTTCTGCCTCGCAGACCCAGGGTCCCGCAATAGCAGAAAGTGCAGTGATGCTATTTGAGGCACCCCACTGGACAAGAAGAACATGATTTCCTCTCCTGATGAAGCTAAACTAAAATAACCCACTTACACATCCTCTTTAGTTGCAGCCTCTCAAGTAATCCGTGCTGTGTACTCAGTCTCTTTGCTGATTAAATGTGATGGTCTGGTGGTTGAACAGAGAGGGCGGGGCTCCCAGGGTTATCACACAATATAGCCCAGGCCATGCAAGAGTCAAGAAGGTCTGCTACTATGGTTTCTTACACACACCACTGGTCATTTTACCAGTGATAGCGCATGGTCAAGGGCATTCATTATTTATCTTGTGATGTGTCAAGTATTAAGGATTGCCTGATATCGGGGCTCCAGAAGTGGCCAGCTGTTTGAAATAAAAAATGGTGTGGACAGCTGCAACGTCATTCAGACAGCCATAGGAGCACTTCAGTAATACTGACCATCTAGTTTTCACGTTATTTAAGGAATTTATCTTACTCAACCTTCCAAGAAAATCGTGTTTGCCCCCCAGGGACTTGACCCCAATTCTGGGGCAATTTCAGGGAGTGCCTTTGAACCTATCAGTGTGGTAGCATATTTCCTGTATTTTTCACAAATCTTTATTTTTGGCTGCCATTACCTTGCTAGGAGGTTTGGGAGATTTTGGAGGCTTGATATGGAGGGCACCTGACTGAAAAGTTGTACCTGAGGATATAATTCTCCGGCCTGACCCTGGATTTTTACCAAAAATCTATTCAACTCTTCATCTTGAACCTAAAGAAGTCCTGACGGTCATTGAGGAAAGCGGTGAGAAGGGCAGCTCGGAGGTGGAATGCCAGGATGTTAAGCACTCAATAGTCGCTGAACTCGGCGGACTCGGTCAGGTAGTTTGTCGATCTGCTTGTGACGTTTGGAAACGCAAATCAATATACCAGCCCTGCCATTGCTACCCTGACTAGCTTAGTCATCATACAGTTTATGAACAGTTGGACATGCATTTCCCGCCAATAATTCTGGGTCAATCAGATTGTGTGCATTTTCAGAAGAGGCTCTAGCAGTCCCGATGATTAATATATGAAGAGCGGCCACCTGGGCGGTTCTCTCTGCATTTACTTGCCAATCATTTTTGCAGGTGGGTATTGACAGATACAGCAATATGGTAGCTGTTTTGGGGACAACTACTAGTCACTGACACTACACTATACTTATTCATTTATATGAAACATAGTGTGTGAGAAGTGTGATGCATGTTTCACCACTTTTTGCTATGCGCTCAGCAGGTGTTTTGGTATTTCCTTATTTAGTGGGGACTGTGATAAGGGGATACAGACAACGGCGCCATCTCTAAATTACGAAGGGTAATTCTCATTACAGTTTCCCTTGTTGCAGTACTCAAGTCTGGCTAAACCCATCCAATAGCGGCCAATAGATACGGTGCTGCTATGGGACTAGGGAGGAGTGACTGCATCTTGAAGGAGTGGCAGGAGGTAGAGACTGGAAGGAGTATCCCTGTACCCCCTGAAAAAACACAAGCTTTCAAAAGGATTCTGAAACCTGCATCAGAGAACCTCATTTGGTGACTACTGTGAGGAGAGATATCGGTCTCAGTGTAATTAGGGAGCTCTGATGGCTGAGACAGTCTATTACAATTAGACAACATGTGGGCACTGCAGAAGCAGATGTTCCTGAAGCTAAATTGTGGACAGGTATGTTATATATATTTTCCTCTTGATCATGGAGTTCCTCAAGTGTCTGTTCTTTGTCCTTACCTTTTTTCTTTATATACCTCGTTTTTTGCCCGTTATTTCTTCTGTTGGTGTGTGACATCACCTTTAGGCAGACAACACCCAGCTCTTTCTTTCTTTTTCGTCCTTCACACCCGACATCCATGCCACTCTCTCCTCCTGTCTTAAGGCTATCGAGTCATGGATGACATCTCATTTTCTCACTTTAAATACCGGAAAAACAGAAGTTCTTTCTTTCCTGCTACTACTCTTCCTCCTCCTCCTCCTCCTTTCATTCTTTTTCCGCCCTCGTCCTTGTTGCTTTCTCCTACTGCCCGAAATCTTGGTCCTGATCTTGACTCTAACTTCTCCTTTAGTCATCACATCTCACTTACATCTCTCGCTTGTCATTATCACCTTTTTAATATTCGTAAAATTCGGCCCTTTCTCACGTTTCATGCTAGTAAGCTCTTGGTCTCCTCTCTAATTTTCTCTCAGCTCTTTTACTGTTCTGTTCTACTTTTTGGCCTCCCTCGTTCTCGACTAGCACCACTCAAATCAATCTGTCATTCCTCTATCTGTTTGGTTTGCTCATTATCCTATAATGACTCTATTTCCTCTTCTCTTGACTCCCTTGGATCACTTTCCTTTCACTCTCAGTTGAAATTCTATTTTCTTTCTCTAGTATTCAAATCTTTATGCGGTCTTTCCCCTGATTATCTTGCCTCTCTTCTTTCAGTCTACTCCGTCTCGTCCTCTCTGTTCCGCTGGACTCTTTTTACTTACTGTTTCACGTGCCCCCTGCACACAATCACAATTTCCGATCTTTTCAGCTCCTGGCCCCTCTTGACTGCAACCTTCTTCCATTATCCCTCTGATCCATCACTGCTTATTCACTGTTTCGCACCTCCTTAAAATCTTATCAGTCTCCTGTCTGGCTCCTATTGTCTAGGTGAACACAATTGATTATACTGATTTGTACTTTTGATGTTCCCTTTGTGCAGCACTTTGGTAAAAAAGCACTATATAAATATCAATAAAATACAAATACAAATATTTGTGTAGACAGATGTACCTGGCAGAAAGTTGCAGGTAGGTTATTATGTAGGAAATGTACAGGTGGATGATCCCAGTGGGAAAAGTGTAGACAGACCACCATGTTTAATAAGCTCATCCCAGTTGCGAATGTGCAGATAGAATATACTGGGGGCTGGCGGGGTAATGTGCCGAGAGGGGCGCTTGTTTCAATATGTGCAAGCACATGACCCCAAAGGATAATATGCAGACAGAGGATCGCAGTGGGAAATATGGAGAAAGACGATCCTTGTGATAAATGTGCAGATGGGTGACACAGTTAAAACTGTGTGAAACCATAGGACAGTTGGACATGTGATCTGTTGGGACATCTGCAGACATGTGATCCCAATGAAAACTCGACAGGGAGCCGATGCTGTGGATGCATCGGCGGAGCTATTATGCCATTTCTATCAATGTTTGTATATTTGCATGCATATGTGGAAATGAGAAATAATGTCGCCCCAAGGGGGCATGGGTCACAGCTGTGGATGTAGAATATTGGATAGCAGATATCCTCCATGATGAGGTTATCCACTACTGCACCTGCTGCTGATGAGGAGTTCCCAGAGGAGCTCGCAGCTCGATAGCCGCAATGCCACTGGCATTAATATGGGCCAGGCAGCCAGCGGAGGAGTGCTAATGAGCTCAACAAGGCAGTGATGGAAAGCAAACAGAAAACCCTTGACCCTCCAAGCATATTCAATTTGTACACAGCAAGTAGTTACCTGGGAAATGCTATTCTTTGTAAAAGCAACACATTAATTGCATTATTATTGAAAGGCAGTGCACCAACAAAAGTGTTTTAGTGTCAATGAAATCAGAATATGCAACTTTATGTCCATTCAGTTGACCTTGCTTTATTTTGCAAAATAAATGGTCTTCATTATGGCTGAGAGAATTTCTAGGCAAGAAACAAATAGGCTCTCATTATAGGTTTGGTGGTATCTCAGCAGTAAATACATCGAGATACCGTCAAATGGAATTACGGTTACTGTCACTTGTTCCGGTGGTGTTACCGCCGTATTACAAGTGGCGGTAGTGATATTAGTGCCCATTTATTGGAAGTCCATAGGACTCCATGAGGGATTTCGGTGAAATTGCTGCTGCGCTGATTCCGCAGCAGTAATTCCACCCAAATTTATCAGAAAGGCCGCGAATTTACCTCCAGCTCATAGCTGCAGTGAATCAACCAGCTTGACACCAAACTCATAGTTCGGCAGGGCCACGGCATTCCAGGTTACCTATTTGTAGGCCTGGATGAACTTATTCGGTAGAACATCGAATCACCCACATTTTTGGTGATTTGACACTGTTGATGTTTTAAGAAATTTGACCAAGTGGGGCCTCATGGGATATAAAGGGGCACTCTTGGTTGGAGTTTGCACCCAGTTTTAGGCAGCTTGCAGAGAGGCAGGAGCTTGTTACTGGAGGCAGGCTTAGGACTTTTAGGAACGGTTAATACACTAGTGTAGACTATGAGTAGTTGAGTAGGGGGAAGGGTTAGGAGAAGGAGTTATATTTAGGTTACTTATTTTAACATTGTGTGACACCTTCCGTGATTTGAAGTGGGCGAGCAACACAAGTGTCGTCTGTTGATTCCAGAGAGTGGATATCCCTGAGAGTGGAGGCATCTAGTGTGAACGTGAGACACAGAGACGAGACTTGTGATTTTGAGTGAGATCTGTAGAAGACTGGAGAAAATAACAGTCATTGTTGGAGCCTGAACTATATATCAGGTGTTCTGTGGCTTCACTGGAAGAAACAAGTGTGTCACAAGAAGAAAGAAAACGTGTGCACCTTGTGCTTCACAGGAAAGTTTGAAGGAAAAAAAGGATTCCAGAGGATAGTGTAACACTCACAGCCAATTCATTTTTGTGAGGTAAAATGTCAGTCAGAGAGGAGCGAGATGCCAACCAGTGTCTGTCTCTTTAAGTGAGTGAACAGGTCACGTTCATCGGGTGACACCTGGGTGGGAGAGCATGGAGTCTCTCAGGGCGGCTTGTATGATATTCACACTTGAATGATTTTTGTGGGCGGATGTAGCAGAGATTCCAGGGGGTTTAGGGGAATGCCATTCCGTGTTCTTCTCTTGAAGTGAGGGAACAACACACAGGGCGTCAGGTGACACTTCTGAGGAAGGGCAAGAGGAGCAGAGCATCCCTGAAGGTTGCATGTTTGAAGGTCATAATTTGTGTGGGTCAAATCAGCAGAGATTCAAGGTGGTGTTGTTAATTCAAAATGAAAAAGTGTGGCTATTCTATACACAGAATAAACAGCACCTTATTTTGGTGGCTTCCGAAAACACTGAATGCAAAAATGCGATTTTGATGCGAATTGCGCATTATGTGGGGTGTGGGTTAGGGTATTCAGTTATGTGAGGGGAGTATCAGGGGAGCTGCAGGGGGGGGTCAACCCCGCATATAATTGCACAAAAACACAAATAATTTAGACATTTTCGCATGAGGTATTTTGAATTTGCAGTAATCACACAGGTCAAATTTGGGCACGGGCACCTCCTGCGGGAAAAACATCAGTGCCAAGGAAAGGTGCATTATTTGTGGTCCCATACGCTGCGCCACCACCTGCTCACATGCCAAGAAGGGAAAAGATATGAAGTGAGACCCTCTCCCTACCATCAGACAAGCAGGACACCACCACCGTCTGCACAATTCCCCTAATGATACTGCTGCTGTGCCATTTCTGGGAACATCAAACTCTGCCCCAAGTACGCCAGGGACGCATAGCAGGGACCAAATAGCCTCAGGCCAGTCTTTTGGAAGTGAAGGGGTGCAAAACATTCTCACAAGTTACATGTGGAACAGCAGCTGGTCAAAGCAAACCTGGCTGTAATGCTGGCAATAGCCCTCCGGTCCTAATATATTGTGAGAAACACTGGATTCTGGCACCTTGTGGAAAAAGGAAGTGCCCTGCAAGGTGTAATAGGAATTGTTTAAGGTTATGGCTATGCTGGGGTGGATACTGCATGTGTCTGTGAATCAATACAACGACTACCTCACGGGCATGTGGAACAGTAGCCAGTGCCTTGACTACGTGGCTATCACAGCCCACTGTGTGCCATTCCCTTCCTCCACAAGCCTAGCGGGGTCTAGAGTAATGCAAAGGGCCAGCAAATGGAAAGAGTTTGGCAACAGGAAACATGGTGCATGCAAGGATTTCAGAAGAGAAGCCACAGAGGATTTGAGATCTCTGAGAATGTCGAGGGGCAGTGTCAAAGGCCTCTCAATTTGCATTTGCGCTTTGTTGCAGCAGACAATAGATCAAATATCCTTGCTGCTTTCTTAAGTGGAACAATGTATGTCCCCTGCTTTGAGTATATCCTCCATCGTGCAGTAACACTTTATCAGCAATTTGTCAACCTTTGAAGGAAATTGTCACCATGGCCCAGACAATCAGTTCACATTTCAGCCAGGCTTCACCAGGGCAAAAATGGAGGTGCACCACATGTTGCCAATGAAGACCTCCATGTCCACCCTTTGGAAATCTACTTAACACATGTTGCATAGACTACGGTAGATGTGCAGTGCTACCACAAATTAGGTCTACATGGGACAGTGTTTCAGCGGTAACTGGTAACTAATATCTTCACTACTGTATGACACTTTGAGCGGACTACCACGTGAGTGGGACGTCACAATATTTCCATCATGAGTTTCTCCCTCTGGTGCACCTATCTGAGCTGGACCTGTCCGACATGGTGAGAGTCCATGCATTGGCAGGTGATGCAGAGGTGTAACAGTAATTGGGCTGACTTACAATCTTGTGCGGTGATCCCTGGGTAGTTGTATATTAAAGTAAATGTAGTCACTTTTCATCCATATTTGTCAGTGTCAGGGGAGCAGGCCTAGCAGCAAACATCATAACAAGGTGGCACTTTGCAAATATGCAAGAATGCTTTGCTGCAGCACTTGCAACATCCATTGGATTAAATAAGGCATGCATGGTGCAGAAAGAACAGTGACCTGCCCAAATGTTCCTAACTACGTGGGGACTGTCAAGCTCAAGAGTGATGGCACCAACCGGCAGTAGATTACTGACACCTGGTGAAACCTTTGTGGGATGTGCGGGTATAACCTACAGGGAGGAAATGCCGCGCGTCACCCTTTTCAGTGACTCAGCTTCCTGGATACTGAAGTTTCATCGGCAGGAAGAGACAGCAGACCATCAGCTGCATGGCAGTTTGATGTGTATTTACTGAACATTTCATCTGTGTGAAAGGATGGTGACCTAATGCAGTATTGGTTCAGCAAGCAGTGTGTCTGACCAACAGCACGTGTATGAGTTGCTTTTGAGTCGCTAAGCTCCCCCTGAAAGTGTGCAGCCGGAAAGAGTTTTAAGTGTGGTCAGTAATATTGTATCTAACCACAGGAGAAGCCTGTGAATGTTCCATGCTGAACAATTGATATTTAAAACAATAAAACTCACTTCATTGAGGAACAATTTGGAACGTCATCTGTTCTTAGCCAACACACCTGCTTGGATGATGATGACGTGTTACCTGATGCATGTAAGTGGACTATTGCCACCTAGGCTGAATCACGTCAAAAAGAGTTGAGGACCCTTTTGGAGGCATTTGAGGAGGTTAATTCAGGCTTATGATACAATAATTTTTAACTTTGAAAGAATGATTCTTTGGCATTATAAAAATATCAAATAGAATCCATAACTAACACAGCTATAAAGAAAATGCTAAAAGCCCTTAAAAGTTGAAAACAAAAGGGTAATTGGTAGAAGCACCCAATTGTGTCCAAGCACAATCATCCTGCCAAGACTTGAAATATTTGTGCAAGCACGAACAAAGTGCACATAGTCATATCTTCTTACACACTTTGTTACAGAATGTCACAGCACTAGTGGCACAGTACCAGCTGGTTGTAAGTAGATATGGTGTTATTGGCAAAAAGGGATGTTATGGGCAATGGAGCCAATTTCCGAGAAAATGTAACAATGCCGGGTTCCAATTGTTTCATATTGTAATCTGCAGAAAGATCAAGAATGGCTCGTTATACGTCTGGCTAGAAAGAGATCAAGCTCTATGACCAAGTTCTTTGAGTGGTACTAGGGGGGCCTTGTTCCTACTTTTTTCTGTGGAGCAGAGAGTGGTTGTCATTGGCCATTATAACAAGGGTCAGACCCTTCCCTTTAATCGTTTTTCAAATCTTTTGGGTATGGATAAAGGTATGGTTTTATAGAGTGTGGTTTAAACGATTTATATATTGGCATTGTGCCATCAGCTAGCATGAATAAATCAGACATTGGTGGTGAAAAAAAGAACGTCTTTACAGCCTACAACATGGCTGATCATTTGTAATGGATTTGATCAGAAAATGGAGATAACTCCACAACCATGATGTGCACACAGAGAATGACGGGCAACCTTTACCTTTAAAATGAAAACGAGGAAACCTCAGAACTCTAGATCGAGAGGAAGGGTGATGGGTGGGATGGTACAGGATCAATATCAATAAAGAAAGGACCTGTATTGTAGATAGCGTTATTCACTAGGCTTGAGAACATTGAAATGAATGTTATGCCTGGCAGGTAGCAGCGATTCTGCTTGCCGACAAGTGTAAGAAAAACATAGCAGACATTTCAATCATGCTGCAGCATTCTGCAGGTGCTGATGTCTTTGCAGAGGGTATTCAGGGAGGATAGAATACAATTAATTACCTTAATCCATAGGTAGCAAAGGTCCTGATAGCAACGCCTATAGATTATCCAGTAGTAGAGGCAAGATATGACAAAGAGTTTTCAAATCAAAAAGAAGCAAGAATATAATTATAAGAGGTCTTTTATAACGCGCTTAATACCCAGAGGTTTCTAAGCGTCGTGTCGTCTTGCCTCCAAGGTGAACACGTTGCCCCTGAGCTATCCTCCTGAGACACTATGTCGATGTGAGGGGTAAATTACTGATCAGAATACAGAGAAATTCAACTCTGTGAAAGGTAGACACCTTTAAAGTTGAATACAGCACATGTCCATGGGATACAAATCAGTACCGCACAAGCTGAGGTGGTTTCCTATCTGATTGATCTCAACATTACAATAGTTGAATTTGTGCCAATGTGCAGCCCTATGGCATCTGATGTTGCTAATGCATTCTATAAAATGGACGCTCCATTCAGACCCATTTCCAAATGGAGCAGGATCTGGGTGTGAAAAACCGCTCAAGGAAAAAAGCAGGCAGGCGAAGGACAAATCATATTGAATTAAAGAGGGGACCAAGTTGAACCGTATTCAATCGACTCTATGATAAAGTGTATTTTGGTTTACAATACTATTTTACACTAAATTTTCGATTACGACAATCACATATAAATAAAATACACAATAAAAAAACACAATAAATATTCAAACCATAAACCAACTGATGGATAGCCCAATTCAATCACACACACATTTCACATCCATTTCCCCATCAATTGCAAGGTTTTCAGTCATGTTCCCTATTTCAAGACAAATATGATAGGCTGCAGCTGTCAAAATCACAACGTCAGCAGAAGAAGTAATGCCCAGAATTGGTCAGATTGAAATTGCTCAAGCTTACAGACTTATTTAGAGTAACCTTTATGATCTTTCTCATTCAACCTTGTAGAAGAGGTTAAAACCTGTCAAGACATTTCAATCTCTAATTCACAGCCTTGACATTA
Source organism: Ambystoma mexicanum (assembly GCF_040938575.1). Taxonomy (NCBI): domain Eukaryota; kingdom Metazoa; phylum Chordata; class Amphibia; order Caudata; family Ambystomatidae; genus Ambystoma; species Ambystoma mexicanum. The sequence continues at coordinate 288,470,506 of NC_090922.1, forward strand.
CCTATAAGCATAAGGTACTTTATACCACACCCCAGTACGAGCATAAACTGGGAGAAGATTAAAGTGCAACAAGGTATTGAAACCTTTTATCTGGAGATTTTTTACTTTTAGAATCTGATCCAAAGGTTTCCGAGTAGGAAAACCCTGTTTTACATACTCAACAAAAGTGTGTTTGGTAGACAATGTATTCACATTGGTGCTCCTATCCTAATATCTGGCTTTACACTTCCTTTTGTTGAGCAGCAATCCCAAATTAAAAGGGGTTTCTAAGTGAAACCAACATCATTATGAAACAATTACACAGATGTAACGAATTCCTTAAATACAGGAGAGGTGGGGAATGTGTGACGGATGAGTTCTTTAAATAAACTTAAAAGATAGTTTAATTCTCTTTGTTTGCTAAAATGTTTAAATATAAAGTGCTGCATGCAATCTTCCGGGAAGTAAACAGAGAAATGAGACCTAATTCAGAATATATTGTTTCGAGCAGGGTGGATTTAGACAAACCAAGACAAGACCTCCACAGCTTACCTTCTAAAGTACATAACCAAGTGACATGCTTCTCCGGAAAAGCCTCAAGCCCATACAAGGCCCCCAGAACAATGCTGGATTTATTTTAATAAGGTCGTCTACGGAAAAACCTCCATTAGTAGCAATAAAAGCTCTTACAGCATGACATTTTCTGGGTAATAATTCTCTCCGAATAACAAAGGCTGGGAGAGCAATGGGTGGGAGCTCCAAATAAGTGTATTCTTTAATAACTTATATAGGAATGTATTACAGTTTCCAGATGAAATTATTATCATTCTTTCCACTAGTTTGAATTATCATTATTTTGGTTTTCTTCGGATTTAGTTGTGACATGAAAGAATACATGAAAGAATAACGGGGTTGGGTGATGATGTCAAAGGATAAAAAGAATCAGATTGCACACATCTGTCTAGGTAGGACTCAAACCGTGTCAATGCCTTAGCTTTAAGCCAACTTCTGTTGTCCTTTCCATTAGAACGCAGGGAACAATAACGTAGAACACTGATGACAGATTTAGCAGATAGAATCAGGGTGATGGCACTGCTATTATCATAGACTTGTAGGGGGGTTGGTAGAAGGTCGACAGAAGAACACACTCAGAAATTCATGATGACTGGAATGGGGCTTGAAAGGTTCAAGAATATCCTTGATCACTAGAAGGGCATGCAGGGGTGTTTAAAAGAGGAACATGACAACAGTTGGATAACATTACAGTCTCCAAGTCAGCTAAAATAATGAGACCAATAAAGCATGCTTCCAAAGGATGGTAACAATCCCCAATGACTGGGAGCAAATACTTTAGTTGGTAAGGGGAAGGAAATAGAACATCAGAAACGTTTTTTAGGTACAAGATGGGGCAGGGTGCAAAGGGCACACTTTGAACTAACGGTTGGACCTTTTGTTCAGTTAGAATAGTATAGAAGGTCACTGAAATAAGGTCACTCAATACCATATGGAAGATAAATAATGGTTACATTTGAGTAGAGGGATTCACCCAATGGCTCTCTCACAGCACAACAACAAATGCCTGTTAGAGCCATTCCTGTCAAGCATCTTTCTTCCAGCATTCCATGTTCCACCCTCCTTACAGCTCAGTCAAAGGTGATACATGGAACATGCAACACTAGTGTCATTCAACAATTAAATACTACACACCTCCCTTCTCTATACAAATTTACAAACCAATTTAAAATTAACTAAAACTTGAAATTGTAAGAAACAATGGAAATACAAAGAAATGTCTGTGAAAAGTAAAAATGTGCCTAAAATTAAAATCACACAAATTGAAATTGGTAGAACAAAGAAACTGAAACTGTGAAAAATACACTTGTGTATAAAATAATAAAAGTGGGGTTATTACTTACTCTGAAGTATGGTTCTGGATGTTACTGCCGGCAAGGTTTAACTCACATAATCCTTCAAATATGAGGGCTTTCCACAAACACATTTGGTGTGAGTGACAACCTTCTCTTCCAGGAATTTTCCTTTCTCAGGTTTATTATTATTCTCATAACCTTTATCCCTCTTAACTGCATTGGTATTCGTAGATAAGTGTTTAAAACTCTTGCACACCCTGTTCACGTTCCACACTCTACCATCTGAGACTTTTACAGCTCCATGGATTTGTTCTAGAACTTGTATGGGTTCCGACCACTTGACAAATCCACCTGCAGTTAATTGTGGAAGTTTAATTCTAACCCAAACACCCACTTTCACACCTCATTATTTCACAGATTTTCTCGCATCAAAACATACTTTATTACTTAGTTGCCTATGAGATAATTTTCTTTCAACATACTTAAAATCAATGTTCCTTTTGCAAGCTCTTCCTAACCACGAGGGACGAACTCTAGCATTGGGTTATCTACCTCTCAGCATTTCAAAGGGAGATATACCGGTGGTGGTGTGTGGTTTAAACCTATGTGCAACTACAGTTTCCTCAACAGCCTTTTTCCAATCACCATTTCTCGCCAATGCACCTCTGATGCTATTCTTTATGGTATTGTTACATATCTCAACAATTCCATTTGTTTGGGGATGATAGATTGAACTGGTTTTATGCTCAACTCCATTGTTTTTGAGAAATGTTTTCATTTCTTCTGATACCAGCTGTACACCATTATCAGGAACAATGGTTGTGGGATAACCTTCCCTTTTGAAAATGACATCCAAAAATTAAATTACATCTTTGGAACATATTTTCTGCACCCATTCAATTTCCACCCATCTAGACAACATGTCAATGAATACTATACAGAATCTCAAAGTACCTTGACTTCTCACCAGACCAACAATGTCTAGACCCACGCATTCCCAAGGTATAGTGGATATGGACATGACAGTCATAGGTTCTTGCCTTGTGATGTACCCTTTGGGGTAATCTTCACAATGACAACATTCTCTAATAAGTCTCTCCGCTTCTAGGTACATCCCGGCCACCAATAATCTTGTGTGACACGCTGTTTAGTCTTTGTCATACCTTGGTGTCCTTCATGTGCAAGCTGTAATATTTTCTTTCTTACTCCTAAAGGTGAATACAATTTGTCACCCCTCAAAACCAAACTCTTATTTACCTGTAGTTCATCAAATACATGTCTGACGGATTCCGATTGATCACCTTTTCTAATCTCACTTTCTTTTAAACTACTCACAAGGCGCTCTTTCACACTCTTTAGCACTTCATCAGATATCATGGCTTGTGTCCATTCCTCTTCTGATACTACTTCTTGAGTTACATTTAGTATTTGTTCCTCATCATTCTCATCATCATCAACACTATCAATAACATTGGTTAACCTTCATAAACAGTCAGCAGATTTGTTTTTGACACCAGGAACAAATTCTACCTCCCAATTATATTCTTGCAAACCTGCTACCCATTTTCAAATTCTTGACTAAACTTTATCTAATCCCTTAGTGGTCAAAATCTCCTTGAGTGGTTTGTGATCTGATCTTACCACAAACTTTGTTCCCCAAATGAATGCGCAAACTTTCTCAATGGACCATTTAACAGCTAACAGTGCATTCACAATGGTGGAATAAGTGTATTCTGCCTCCCTCAAAACTCTTGAGGCAAATGCGATGGGAAATTCTACTCCATCTTCTATTTTGGATAACACAGCCCCTACACCATGATTGCTGGCATCTGTGGTGAGGATACTTTTTTGTTGGGATTGAAAGTTTGTAAAGTGGGTGCACTGTTTAAATCCATCTTTACCTTGCAAAATTCACATTCACACTGGTCATTCCAGCCACATTTCAGATTTTTCTTTACTAGCTTCCTCAATGGAATGTCTTGCTCGCTAAATCTGTGATGAACTGGGCATAATATTCAGCCATACCCAAAAACTAGATTACTTTATCTTTACTAGTGGGACTGGGAAAATTAATAATTGTATTCACTAATTCTTCTTTGGGTCTGATACCTTTATCAGAAATCTTATGCCCAAGATATTGTATATTGGATCTGTTGAATTTGTTTGCTTTGCTAAGTGTAAGACCAGCTTCCTTAAAAATATGTAACACTTTATGAATCCTACTGTCATGCTCTTCTTGGTTCTTTCCGTAAACTAAAACATCATCTTGGAAACATAGTACCACTTGCATGTGATTAAATAATTGATACATTATATGCAGAAATACAGCCGTGGCAGAAATGAGCCCAACCAGCATCCTCTTACATTGGAATAAACCCTCAATGGTAATGAAAGCTGTGACATTCCTGGAAAGAGGATGCAACATGATCTGATGGTATGCAGATTTCAGTTCTAATGTACTCATTACCTTGGCATCTTTAATTGTGCCCAACATTTCTGCTATGTTGGGCAACGGATGCTTATCTGGAATCACACACTTGTTTACACATCTGAGATCTATACACAACCTAAGTTTTCCATTTGGTTTGTGTACTATTACTAAAGGCAAAACCCATTCAGACGATTCCACTCTTTCCATCACACCCTGTGCTTCCTTTCTCTCAAGTTTTTCTTTCACAGCAGCTTTGATTGCTAAATGGACTGGTCTCACTTTTTGTACTACAGGAATGGCATCACTTCTCATTCAGATTTTGTGTCTGAAATTCTTTAAAATGCGAAGTTCCTCTTGAAACACAGAATGTTGTTCGAGCAATCCAGATGATGTTTCTTGATCCACAGCATATTCTAGTTCCTCAGCATTAGGATCCAGTTTTATTTTCAGTCTCCTCTGATGGGACCAGCTCAAAAGTGGTTGCATCCCTTTTTAGAGACATATATTTTTCCTTTTGTTATTCTGTCCTTAAATTTCATAGTGGACCAGAATCACCCTTCCAATTTAATATGTTTACCGCCACAGGTGACAAGTTTAACATCCACTTCCTTCAATGTGGTACTTCTTTTGAAGTTTGTCTCGAAAAGAACCTTGTACAATAAAGTGTACTTTGCACCAGAGTCAATTACCATGCTAAGTTTTAAGTCACTTATTTCTATTGTTGCCATGGGTTTTTCGATATCCGCATCTTCATCCTCAATCATGTCGTTTTCTGAGTCTTCTATTAAAAAGGTACACTCGTCTACATCCTCACATAGTTCATCAATTTTGTTCTACAACAGTTTGTAAAATGTCCCTTTTTATTGCATCTCTTGCACACTTCTTTAATTCCAAGACATTTTTCACTAATGGCTATCTGATGTATAATATCACATTGATAACATCTTCGTCTGTCATTGGTTTCTTTTCTCTCTTTGAACCTTGTTCCTTTCTTTTTCACATGCACTGGATCTTTTTTGACACATTGTTTCATTTTGGTTGTGTTCCTTTTTTGGAACACCAAAACTTTGGTTATTTGAGACATTTCTTCTTTCTTACTTTCACTTTCTATTCTTCTTTCGAGTTCTTTCACACATTTGTTTATATGTTCCACTTCATTTGCAACTCTAAGAACTTCTATGGATGGATTTCCTTTGGAACATAATGCTTCCCTCACTTTGCCGTTATTGCATTCTAGCATAAACTGGTCACGTAGTCGCTCATCCAAATTGTTCCCAAACTCACATGAGGTTGCTAATCCTTGTAAAGCAGTAATACATTGTTTTACTGTCTCACCGGTTTCTTGTTTCCGTTTACCAAAATGATATCTTTCAAAAATAATGCTTACAGATTTTTCATAATGTTGATCCAACATTTTAACACACTTCTCATATTCTGTGAATCCAAATGACTCTTCCTCTGACAGGGGTGGAAGATTCGCAAATAGTTCTTGCCCATAGTTCCCTAAACAGTGTATGAGTATGAGTAGATATTTTTTCCGTTCACATGCGAAATTTAGGCCATGGGCTGCAAAAACATAATGCTCAAAATGTTTCTTCCATCTTTTCCAAGGCAGTGCAGGTTCGCTCTTTGTGTCTAAAATAGTTTGTATGCGTTATCCCTTGCATGTTTAGACATTGCATCTGTTATGGTTATTCCTTATGTGGATGGTATGTTAGGTTTGGCAACTTCAAATTATGAGCTTGGTTTATTGGCGCTATGTGTGGTTTGAATATATTTGTTTTGATAACCTCTCTTTTGTGTCATATTCATTAGTAGTATAAGAAAAAAACATTTAATATTTCATCAATGTTTTCCAAATAAATATTACTTTGTCTCCCTTTATTTATTTTCAATTGTACACTGGTTTCTTCATTTTCAAAGGAATACACTTGAATGTGCACACTGTTGTTAATTGTTTCTTTGCTTTCAATGGAGTACACCTGCGTATGATTTGTATGGTGCGGGATGTTTCTAGTGATAGGCTTGCATTCAATTCAAGTTCAGTTGTTTAGGATTTATACTTAAGTCTCCCGCGGTGGATTAGTAACGCCAGTGTAATTGTGTATCTTTGTAATCTTTATGTGATCAATACCATATAATGCATTTGGCACAAAATATTTCCTTTCAATGTAATTGTTGTACATAACGAATGTTTTATTGATAGTCGTTTTGCATTGCTGTTTTTGTGCAAAACTTCGGCTTGCTATAGAAACAAATGGTGACATGTAGTATGATGCAAGAAGGTCCTTTCCTCTTGCTTTTAGATGCACGGTGTGCTGTGATGCTTGTACACAGTTAAAGCACGCCAAATTCGAAAGATGCCGGACACCGTTGACGCTTTCTCGCACTCTCAATTGCAATTAAATCACGAGTAGGAATAAGGTAAATCTTTTTAAAAGTCGCAGTGGAGTCAAAGGCCTTCTTTAAGGATAATTACATCCAATTCAGTCAGCGGAGCACACGTAAACTTACTTTTACATCCCATAATGTTAAGATGTACCTTTCACTTGCTCCTTGTTTTGGATGAGTCATTTGTTTGAGTGAATGAGATGCAACTCACGTTTTCCGATGTCGCTCACAACTTCATACATGTCTGCTTCTTTATGTTTCAGTTCCCATTTTGTCTGCTTCCGCATCTTTTTGGAAACGTCCTTTAAGTGACCCTTTGGATATTTGTAGTAACTCACTCCACTTTAGATATATCGCTGGGATGAACAGGCTACTCAGTGGGCTGCCATTCCTGTTCAAATCCCATCCTCGTTGCCACTGAAATAAGGTCACTCAATGCCATATGGAAGATAAATAATGGTTTTATTTGCTAGAGGGATTAGCCCACTGGCTCTCACACAGCACAACAACAAATGCCTGTTAGAACCATTCCTGTTAAGCATCTTTCTTCCAGCTTCCAAGTTCCATGGTCCAGCCTCCTCACAGCTCAGTCAAAGGTGATACATGGAACATGCAACACTAGAGTCATTCAACAATGAAATACTACAGACACGTTATGACGAACGCTCCCAGGAGTAGAAACAGGTCCAATCACCTTCGGGTTACCAATCTTTGAGACTATAATTAGTGTTGTGCAGTCTAACTTTTGAGATTTGAGCTGTGAAAAAAGCAGGGATGTCGTCAGATAAGGTCTCTGATTGATTATATAGTACATGATGTAGCTCAGCAGATGAAAGTTTTGAAATAACTGAACAAAGGTTTTTTAGACACATCAAAGGTTGGTGCTATTTGAGAACAATAAATAAGATTTTTGCCACTTCCAAAAGCCAATGATATTTACACAATTGAGAGATTTGCATTTCTTTGTCAGATAATAGCGTGAGCGCCATTTGTGCTCTAAATGATTGGTGGACTTTCAGCATTCACTAAGCTCTGTGGGAAAGAAGCGTGCTGATGGCACATAATGAGGATGTTTGCACTCTTTTTATCATCATTCTTTATTCGTCTGGCACCATCAAAGAGGCATAATATTAAACAAATACACACAAAGGGCCCAATTCATGGAATAGTTTCCCAGTTCAAAGTGAATTTGCACTGCTGAAAAATGACTTTGCGCTGCCGACACAAACCCTGATTCATGGAACCGTGCAAAGTGAATTTTTGCAGTAGAAAGCCCTGGGAAACTGCAAAAATACACTTTGCACGATTGAATGAATCAGGGTTTGTGTCGGTAGCACAAAGTCACTTTTCAGCAGTGCAAATTCACTTTGAACCGGGCACATATTCCATGAATCGGGACCTTTTAAAATGTACAAAACAGTGCTTGCATGCAATTTGATTCAGGCAACAATGAGTACATACATTGCTAAACATGAGAACTAGCTCACAGATGCCCCAACAAAGAGATTTAAGAAGAGTCATGCATAAAGAAGCCAGTGCATGATTTTGCTTCGCCTCTTTCAATCCAAATGAATTGCATCATGAGGCTCAGATCAACATTGACATAAAGTTTAGTTCAGTTAGCAATATGTACATACATTACAGAACCTAAACAGTGACCAATAATATACTAGATACAAATGTAAAATTGGGCATTCATAAAAACTCTTTTTCCTAATAACCATGTCCTAAATATAAATTTAGTCACAGCATATACTATAAATGAATCACTCATCTGATAGCAACAATCCAGTGCCTCTCTGCACATTCTGATGTCATACTTGATGAATATTGGTTTCAAGTGTGACTTCCTAATGTTTGAATATGATCCACTGGATAAAAGAAAATGTAAAGCATTCTCAGTTGCTGTATTATCACAATGAGATGAGTTTGTAATGTTGGGATCCCAACGACATTTCAATACAGCCGGGGGTAACGTTCACAAACTGAATTTTAAAGTGCATGTGTCGGTCTTAAAACATCCAAATACCACTCAGCACCCCCTTTTTAATTCCCTGCTCCAGCATAAACTAAATGTCTGTGAGCTATTTAACCTGGCAGTTTATACTTCCTTGTTATTATCCCATTAGTGGTGGTGTCCCTAGTTTCAAGTGTGTACTATAGATCTTCACAGCGGATATCACTAAGTGCAGTTGTCATGTTATTACACCATCTGCCTGTCTGTCCACCTTCCTGAGATAGGTAATCCTTCAGCGTCTCCCTCAATACTGGTAAAGGTGTGGAACTCCAAGTGTTTGTCCAATATAGGAGTGGGTTCAGTTTTATTAAATATTCTATGGTCTGCAGTCCCATTTCTTTGTGTAGAGGGACTGTGAGTGTGGATAGTGGCAGTCCCAAAACACTCTTTAAAATCCTATTTTCAATGGGTAGCAATCTAGTGCACTTTACACTTCCCCAACATTCTGACCCATATAAGACAGCCTGTCGCACGTGTGTCCTGTATACTTCTGTCATTATACTTCATCGCCCCCCCCCCAGTATTTTTCCTCTCAAATCCCGAGATGTTGTTACTATAGCTTGTCATTACAGTGGCTGCCTGCTCAATTTAGGTCCCCAATTCTCTTTTTCAGTCAATCGCAGTCCCAGATAATCGTTTGATTTAACTTGCTCGATAGGCTAACTAATGTGGCCGATCTGCAACCTCAGGACCTTCCTTCTCTTGCCTCCAAAAACCATAGTCTTTGTCTTTTTGTTATTTATCTTTAACCCAGTTTACCCACAAAGTGAATCAGAGAACATAAATTGCGTATTTAAACCCTTCAGAGCTAAAGATATCAATTCTGTGTCACCCTCAATCAATAAGATAGGATATTATCCCTCTCCCCCCATTCTTGGGGTATCCATATGGGTAGCCCAGATGTTGTTTAGTACTCCATTGATAAATATCTAGAATAGTTTTGGGACCAAGACACAACATTGTCTAATTGGATTGGAAATGGTCTAGATATCTCTCCATTTGAATTCCACCTTATAGTAGCTTGGTTGTTGAAATACAATATGAGCAGTACCGAATGTAATGGCCCAGGTATCCCTAGATCTTTATGGGTATTCCATAAAATAGCACAGGGAATGCTATAGAAAGCAGTCTGAAAATCAACAAACATGATGTACAGGTATCATTTCCTGAGGCCTACATATGTGTCGACAAGCATTAGGAGACAAAAGCACTAATCCATCATGCTAATCCCTGTTTTGAAAACCTGCCTGTATATGGTTCATTTGGACCATTTCCCGGATGAACACTTCTAAGTTGCTTTATAGCGCTCTTGTGTATATCTTTTCTCCGGCCTCAAGTGAAGACAATTGGCGATAATTTGAGAGATCCTCCCAGCCCCTTTTTTATAAATGGGTACAATTTCCACATTTGTCCATGTTGCAGCATTAAATAGTCTGGTCGGATACGGTGCCCAAATTGAAGGTTCTGCTTTGTACAGGTCTAACAGAATAAGCCTGTGGCTTTGTGACTCTTCTGAGCCGTTAGGGCCAACTCAGCCTCCCTCAATGTGAACAAACTCCAGATAAGTTCTAGATACACCTTCGAATGACTCCCCTTCCCCAGCCCCTTGTTCTATCAATTTTGCTTCTTCATATAAACCTGTGAAGCACTCATACCAAACAGGCTCCGGTATGCTACAATGAATGAGTGTTAGATCATCCTCTCGCTCCTTACTTGCTATTTTCCAAAACTGGATGCTCGCATTCTTTTTTGTTGCTTTGATTGAACCACAGAGTCCTTTTAATAGTTCTCTTATTAATGGTTACTCCTGATTTGTGAAAAAGGTACCATTTACAATGCCATTCTTCATATAGAGTTTAACCAATATTAAATTGTCTGTGGCATTTTCACATAGGAGGGTTCCTAATAATGGCTGTATGCCTTTGTATAAATTCAGGATGGCCTCATCTTTAGCCAGAGCATCCCATTTAACCACAAGCCTACTCTGCCCTGTTACCTCAATGGGAATATTTCCCTGTTCACTTGGGTTGGGGCATTTGTCCAAGATGTCAAATTCTAATGACAAGTGGAGTTGCCAATGATTGCTCATATATTTCTGAATAACTGTGAACGTTTTCAGCAGCTCCCACATCTCTAGATTCATGAAAACATAGTCAATAGGACTTTGGGATCCCCTGCTGAAATAAGTTGTTTACATTTTTAACAATAGCTTATGTTTCCGCTTTCTCTCTCAGACAGGCATGGTACATATAAAGAAGGTCTACAGGCTCTGTAGATATGTTGTGTTATGTCATGTTGATTTATACCATGCACCGCTACCACCCAGGGGCAGACTCCAGCCACTCACGTGCTCTGCAAAAAAGAGAATGGGGATGGTTAGTGAGGGTAGAGTGATATGATAGTTCCAGAACCCAGAGAACTGGTGGCTGTGTGTGTTGGCTTGCCTATTGTTGATTGTGTGCACTGGCTTGTCGTATCCATATGGGTGAGGCCCAATGCCTGATTTGTTTTTCTGTGTGAATGTTTGTTCTATTAGGGGGTTGTCTGTGTGTTCTATGTGTAAATTGGCTGCTATTTAAGGTTGTAGTTGTGCGCACTGACTTTTTGTATTCTTATGGGTAAGGTCCTGTGTCTGAGATTGTTTGTTGTATGTAAGTCTTATTTATGTTGGATGTGTGTTTGTGTATAATTTGGCTAGCCCACGGGGAGCGTATAGTACTTGGGTGGTGTGTTGGAGAGGAGCAGAACTAGTGTAGGCCAATATACTGACTGAATAAGTCATCTGGCTGGCTTTTTCCCTTGATGCCAGTAAAGATTGCCATACCTCAGAAATAGCATATAACCAGAATGACTGTGTCGATGCAGGCCATTTTAGCCATGTAATAACAGTCATTATGCTGCCTTTAGCTTTGATACCAGTAAACAAAATGCCATGCCACACTTCAAAAATATATAACTAGATTGCCTGCTCATTTGTAGGCCAATCTAGCCATTTAATAACACTTATCATGCCTGCCTGACCCTTGATGCCAGTAGAAAATGCTATGTCACAAGAGGTTCATGCCACTAGACTGGCTTTGCCAATGTAGGCCAGTCTAGCCATGTAACACTACTTATCATTTTTGCTTTACCATTGATACCCAGTAAAAAATGTCAAAAAAACACAAGATTCTCTGGAACATAAAGCTAAGTGTGTGATTAAGAATATAGTTTCGAAGTACACCTATTATAGTGTGTGTGCCAACATGCATCGTTGGGTGTGTCCCCTGCAGTGTGTGATGCAGGGGACACACCCAAAAACACATTGAGAGGGACAACATCCCGCGGAGTAACCCACATAACCTAATAAATCCAATTTTTTCGAAATGTAAAAAATGGAGATGTATTACAGTATTCAAATTTATTTAAAATGACTGGGAATACACGGAATAGAAACAACAAACATGTTGCATTACATACAATAATAAGAACATTTCAAAATGATGTGTAAAAATAGAAATCTCAATTAGACAAAATAATGACAACTGGTAACAATATTAGTGAAAATCACCTGAAACCATTGGTCCACATCAAAAGTGCTTTCAACACAATTAGGCGAACAAATACCAGGCTTGCCTATAACTACTGGCCCACTGCATATTGTGGACACAAAGACTGCAGCCAACTAGATGCCTCGAAATTGCACAATAGTGTGCCAAACTTGAAGTAGGCCTATTATAATATAAGGTCCACCAGGCCAAAGTAGCCAAAATTCTCTCCTAGTTTTGACTTCCACCGAAACAGTTTTCCTCAGGGCCAGGCATGAAAGACAAAGTCTTCGATCAGTAACAAGACACCCTCCAACCTTACATTTAGTTGTACGCCAGGTACAATAGCTGCAAAAAAAACAAAATCAAAATAAACTACTAACCCACACACATATGCTGCACCCACCAATGTGGCTATTACCATACTACTTGGAAAAATACAAAGTAGTTGACACCAACCGTCATCACCCACTGAGAGGTCTATGGTGTCCCTTGCACCATAATCACAAAACTAATTCTCACAAAGCTCAATTGTAAAGCAATCATTCTGGACCCACACTGGTCCTGGCTAACCAATCGCTACCTGAATGGTATTGAATATAAATCAGCAACAGGTGAACAATCTTTCCGTTTTAATTGCTGGAGACTCAATCTTTCCCAATCACTTTTACAGGATGTTCAAAACCTATAGACATCAAACAGAAAATTCAGAAAAAAACTGAACAATTCAAACTCAAACTGCCATGGAGACCTGGGTGTTATATTCATCCTCTCCATACATGTCAGTATTCACTCTTATTTGGCAAATTTTGAGAAAACGGGCTTTTCTTCTTTGGTAACTGTTATGTACCATGGTTTTGGGCAGTGCATTTTCAGTTTGCATTTTTCTGAATTTAGAAGATTAGGAGCCGGTTCCTAATAAGAGTTTAGTAGAAATGCTCACTGTAATGGCTTTTGTCTGAATTAAGGAAACAAACAGAACACGTGGGTATAACTTTAATTATTAGTTTGTGATGGCCGCTTAATTCAATGTCTGGAGTAGTGAGCAGAGGACGTCTGCTACAAAGTAAACACATGACACCCAGGTTCTCATCACGCTGTCAGGGTGCTATGATGTATATTTGGAGATCCAGACTGAGCTCTTGATCATCGAATCCCGAATACGCTTAAACAAATTAGACCCACGTTACACATCCGTCAACATTGATGGAAACTTGATTAAAGTTGCCAAGGAAATCTAAACTCTGGGGGTCTACATAGACTCCACCCTCTCACTCAAGAAGCAAGTGAATGCCACTGCCTCCACTACTGCCTACACTAACAAGCTAATTGACGCATGCAAATCATTTTTGGCACCTAACGGCTGCATTACATTAGTGAGGGCCCTAGTACTGTCCAAAAATTGACTATTGCAACATCCTCTTTCTAGGCACTTCTGAATGGAACCTCAACAGACTCGAGGTCTTACAAAATAATGCCCTGAGATATGCATTGAACATCCCTAGATTCATCCATATCACCAGCCACAGACAGGATGCCCACTGGCTCCCGGTACGTGATAGAATATCCCTCCGTATACTAGTCATGACCCACACATGTCTGATAAACTCTGCCCCTAAGTGCCTATCAGACAAATTTAACAAACACCAATCAACCAGACCCACTAGAGCTCTGTATTCACACTGCTTTACTATCCCCAGGTTCAATCTAAAAAGAGCTGGAGGAGCCAGCTTCCCGGTACTAGCCACCAAACATTGGAATGCCCTCTCCCTCACCATCAGATCAGAACCCTCTTTCTGGACCTTCAGAGCTAAAGTAAAGAATTGGCCCTTCAATAAGAAACACTAACCATCGGCTAACTTGCATTTCAAAACGTATGTGCCTGCTCAAACACTCTGTATGTCTACTTGTTAAACTGCCAGCCTAGTACTGGTCCCTCAACTGAAACTCCCAGCAACTCGCCCTCTGGCATACTTGTATTCTTGCACGTATTATATCAACCTTTTCACCAGCATGTAACCACCTGTCGACCTGCACTTATTGTTTGTTGTAATTTTCCTTATTTGCCTGTAGAAATTGCCTAAGTTCTGGTGCCCAGTTACCTCCGGGTTCGGTGTGGGTTACAAATAAATCTAATTAACTAAACTAAACATGGATGGGGGTAATGCACTCCTTGAAGGCCTACCGTCTTCCTCACTTGTGCCCCTGAGAAGTGTTTTATACGCAGCTGCATGCCTCATCAAGGATCTATGCAGATACAACCACATCACATGGCCTTCATCGACCTTCATTGGCTCCCACTTCATGCACGAATCACCTATAAGAGAGTAGCCCAAAGGTCACCCAGCTACCTCACGGAGAAACTCTGCATCTTCAGCGGACAATGCACCACCAGAAGCCAGGACAGAGCATACTTGAAATCCACCGCTGCAAAAAGGAAAGGACCAGAAAACAAGCCGTCTCTGCCTACACCCCAAGACTATGAAATCTCTTCCCTGTCAGCATCAGACTCGCCCCCATATAATAATAATAATTAAGCATTTATATAGCACTACAAAACCTCAAGTATCTGAGCGCTGCTTATTATTATCGACTGTGTGTGGTGCTCATTTATCAACCTTGGAGGGATGAAAGGCTGAGTTTGGCCCTGCTGGGATTCGAACCTGCGTAAGCAGGCTCTGCACAGATGTCAAAGTGAGCACTCTACTCGCTGTGCTATCAGACCGGCTCCTACAATTCAGAAAATAACTCAAGACCCACCTCTTTAAGGAGTCTCGCCTACTCAACACCTAGGTCATCACGTTTCCCTTCACCCCACCTGACTGACTAGACGCCACCCCACCTCTGCTCCCCGCCGCCCCGTACAGCTGTACCCCTTCTCTGTCCCCCTCTGCATCCTACTCCCTGCTGTATATCTGTTCAGTTGTTACCACTGAAAAGCACTCCGTTTTGCATCTGATATATTGTACACCTCTGAAATACTCTTATGTATCTGTATTGGTGTATACCTCTGTAAAGCACTGTGTTGCTTCTTGAGGCTAGGTTTGTGCTCAATAAATATAATAATAATAATAATAATAATAATAATAATAATAATAATAATAATAATAATAATAATAATAATAATAATAATAATAATATTGTGAAAAAGACTGCAAACACAGATGTGGCCCAGCTTCTGATGTCATCACATCACTCAAACATCATGATGTGCATGTTATTGAAGCTGCAAGATCGTAAGTTTGTGGTAAGGACATTCGAGCATTGTTTTGTTCCTACTTTTTTTTCCTTTTTTTGTTCTCAAGGTGATTATTACGCTCACCTGATATCTATGGGGACGCCCCTCAGCCCCGGCTGGAAGATTAGCACTCTCAAACCCTCTCCCTTGATAGTGTGTTGGACGTGGATAGCGCCTGTAATACAGGAGAACTGGATATAAGGCTTAAATGTCTCTCTTGGATTGATTCCCACCTCACTAAGCCTCGAATTCCTCCCTTAAGTCTAATCTCTCTCCTCACCTTAATACTAGGCATGGTGTGCTCTCCGTCCTGCATCTCTGTGCAGGGGCGTGTTGGAGGTATGGGCATTCTGCGACCTAGTTGCTTCACTGGTGCGTTGCCCCGTGTTCGGGTCCAGGCCTGCTGTGACTCTGATTTGCTTGTAGAGGTAGGTACTACTGTTTTACAGTCTTTTATCTTGCCCTTTTCCTCTTTTGCCTTTTTGTTGTTATTAATGTCTCTAGTTTCTTTCCCTCAGATGAGCTGGAGAGTTTTGGCATTGCCATGCTGTATAAGATGAGAATCCCAGCAAGGTAAGTGAATGCGCGGTGCGCAGCGCTTTCTTGCGTTTTCTTTTTGCTGAGCTGTGACTGTGCCACTTCCTTTGCAGGTCGTTATGGTGTTCCGGGCCGCTGTGATGTTCCAAGATCAAGGAGAGAATACACCTGCTAATTGGTTTTCATTGTCCTTTCGTGGCCGTGAGCGAGCACTCACTAATAATGTCTCTTTTTGTCTTTTTCAGGTTGCTACAGCGTTCCCAAGATGGATGCAGCGTTGTGATGAAGAATCCCCGGATCGCGTGTATTCAGATGAGCAGCTGGTGGTAGTTTGAAGATGGAAGATTCAAGACCAAAGCCAAGCTGCTTCTTACAAGAAAGTGCTGAATAATGGTGTTCTTCTTTTTCCAGATACAGGATTCAGCACGTGACAGGATGCAAGAAACATTGGAGATCAGAACTGGACACAGTGAGCGTTACGCTGCTAACTGCGGAATAACGCGAAGCATGTGCTGCTGTTTGGGTGTGGCTTATATAGCCCAAGTAAAGTAGTTCCAGGTAAAGTAGTCCCAGGCCCAGCCACACCGGAAACACTAGACCGCATAGCTCAGTTCTTTGGAACTGAGCTATGTGAGTGCCTCCATGTTAACTGAAGTCCCAATCCAAATGTTGTCCTTCACATAACAGTATGAGCCTGGTGCCAAAGGCGCCAGGACTGGCTTCAAGAGAGTCCCTGATGGTGTTTTGTGGCCCTTGAGGCCACAATGGAAGCCTGTAATCTGGCCCCAACAGAAAGGCTGGTTTGGCTGGATCTTGTTTAGAAGAGGAGTATACTAAAATGTCATCAATATAAACCAAAGTGCACAAGTCGATTAGTTCCCGTAAGACATCATTCATAAAATACTGGAATGCAGTGGGTACAATGCAAAGTCCAAAGGGCATTACCTGATATTCATAAAGGCCATACTTGGTACGAAAGGCAGTTTTCCATTTGTCTCCTTCCTTAACACGAACGAGATGGTATGCTCCCCTAAGGTCCATTTAGTGTAGATCTGGGCATCTGTCATGATCTCTGCTTCCAAAAGGTCAGGGTTTTCCCAACTCCCTAGGAAGCAGATCCATAACCCAGGTTCCGAGTGCCAACCAGTCCCAATTGGGACCTTTTGGACCCAGTCCTGGCGCCAGTGGCACCAGGCTCATAAATATGCCCAGTCCCAGCGCTGGAAGCGCCGGGCTCATAATGCTTGGGTGGACTTACCTGCAGCAGACCATGCTGCTTACTTGCCTGCCAGTTGAGCCTCTGATCCTCTTCTGTTTGGAACTACTTTTCCTGTTGGGTGGGGCTGGAGCCACTCCCTAGATTTAGAACACTGGAACTCTTCTGGAAGGCAGGAACTCTTTTCTTACCAGGAACTCTTTTCTTACTTAGGCGTGGCTGTGGAAGGAGACACCTAAGCACTACAGGAGGCTATTTAAACCACACCCGGTGGATGAATCTTGCTTTGCGTTATTCTGCACCCTCTGCAGCAGGACGCTCATCGTGTCTTCTGCATCCAGTCCTGGACCTAAGGAAAAAGGCTTACCATCCTGAATCCAGTCTTCAGCAACACCTATAAAGACAAGAAAGAACAGGTTAGCATTCCGGCATCGGAAAGGCAAAGGCTTACCTACTCTTCGTGCGCTCCGGGGGTCTTCATACTGCATTCCGGCATCTGAAAGACAAAAGCTTACCAACTCTTCGCACGCTCCGGAGGCCTTCGGCGCTGCATCCGCATCTGAAAGACAAAACAAGGTGCGTTTAAAGACATTGGGGAACTTTAATACTCACGTGCCATTACTCCTTTCCACATCTAATCCAGTGGGTATTCCGGCACCCTGCAGCCGCTCCGAACTCGTACCTGCAAAATAAAAAGACAGTTAGAGCGCATCGTGAAGCAGGCAACAAGCGCTTACTCACGTGCTTCCAGGCGCTTCTATTCATCACACAGGCTCCATCGTCAACTCACTTCAGCCCGTCATCCGCCATCGCCGGAACCCTGCAAAACAAGAGACATCATTACTAAAGACTTTAAAAAGACATTTGAATGACTCGAAACTTACCGTTCGTGCAGTAAACGACGGACAGCAGTCCTCTGAAGTCAAGAGGCCTGCGCTACCTATCCAGTGAAGAAACTGGCTACAGCACCCTGCCCCGAGGCAGATGGAGAGCTCGGCATTCACTTACCTAAGGTGAGAGCGTTAACCTTTGGGGTCTACAGGAGAGGAGAAGAGGAAAGAGATAGGGACACCCCAATAACCCCAGTTCATTAACCCCATATTTTCTATCTGCAGACATCTTACTCTACACGTCAGGCATACAGTGCACAGAGGTCCAGCCCAAAGAGCCAACCGGGTGCTACACATCACCTTTGAAGATACGGTAGTCGCCCAGTCAAGACCGGCGCCTCTGCGAGAATCAGGTGAGCGTTACAGAACGCAAAGCCTACCGCAAATCTCTCGCCCAGGCGCTATGGGAACCTCGGATACTGACCCCCTAGCCCGGTTACTTGGGGAACTAAGGGCAGAAGTGCATGCAACTCGTCAGTTAACGAATGCTCTAAGAAGGGAACTAATTATTTCCAAGGAGAGAACAGACAATCTTGCTAGACAAGTGCTACAGTCACAAGCCGGACAGACCCCGTTACCCGCATCAGGGGCAAATCTTCCTTCAACATCCTCTATGAATCCAGTGCAGATCAACCTACCTGGGAATGTACCTCTGGCTCCGCCCGAGCGATTTTCTGGTGACCCAAAGAGGTTTGCAGTATTTATCAATCAGTGCCGGTTGCACTTCTTATGCCGGCCAGCAGCCTTTCCAACTGATCAAGCTAAAGTAGCTTTTGTACTTTCGCACCTTAGTGGCAATGCGGCAGACTGGTCGATCCCTCTAGTTCATCAAGATGATCCGGTTCTCCATGATTTTCAAGCCTTTCAGCTTAGTATGGAAAAACTGTTTGCAAGACATTCACAGGGACAGGCCTTGGACAATGAGCTTCTTTCGTTGCGACAGGGTAATCAAGACCTTTTGGCTTATATTGCATCTTTCAATAGACTAATAGTGGAAACTCAATGGCCTGAGGACAAAAGGATTACGCTGTTTTATAGAGGTCTACGTGGAGAGCTCAAAGACCTTTTAGCCCAAGTAGTGAATCCCCCACAAGACTGTTCGGATTACATAGACTTGGTCGTTCAAATAGATCACAGGCTGCAGAACAGGAAGGCCGATCGTTCCAAGTTTGATGCTCGAGTATTTTCCAAACCGCCAACTCCTTCCAAAGGAGTAGACTCCGGGGAATCCATGCAAATAGGGGGTCTGAAAGGTCCTCTAACACAACGGGAGCGGGAAAGGAGGAAACAGTTGCAATTATGCCTATATTGCGGAAACTCAGGGCACTTTCTTCGAGACTGTCCGGTGAAACCTGCCAAGAAGGCAGTAGGAGCTGCAGTTACCAAAGTTACAAACTCTGAGCAGGGAAACGACCTCGCCCGACAAGAATAGAGGTCCTCTTGCCGAGCGTAAAAACCAGTTCCGTGACCTCCCATTTCGTGATACCTATGGTCCTCATTAGCCCTGATAATCCGGATCGATTACATGCAATTGAAGCTTACGTCGACAGCGGTGCCATCGGCAATTATGTGGATCATGAAATGGTTTTGAGGATGAATCTAACTCTTTGTCCCAAGGCTGTAAAGGACGTCATTACTACGGTGGATGGTACGGAGATAGCCTCCGGGCCAGTAACACATACCACTCAAGAAGTGACGCTAGTAAGTCAAGATGGACACCATGAGAAGATCGTGTTCGATGTGATCAAGGCCCCTCAGTTTCAGATTATTCTAGGAATACCTTGGTTAGAGAAACACAATCCTCTGATCGATTGGCGAGCAAGAACGGTCCAGTTTCCAGAATGTGTCTCTACTTGTCACCCTCCACCTGGTGTTGCACTGGCCGCAATTTCTTCAGAGACTCCCCAGTTACCTCCCGAATACCTAGAATACCAAGATGTTTTCCGGAAGGATCAGGCTAACTCTCTACCTCCTCATAGGTCTTATGACTGCCAGATAGACCTGATACCTGGATCTACTCCTCCTTGTAGTAGAATTTATGCCCTCACCGAGCCTGAGAACCTTCACCTTCGACAATACCTGGATCAATACCTGGCAAATGGGTTTATTCGTCCTTCCAAGTCCCCTGCTTCTTCAGCTTTGTTCTTCGTTCCAAAAAAGGAAGGAGACCTTAGAACTTGTATCGATTATCGCTCCCTGAACCAGATCACCGTTAAGAATAGATATCCGTTACCTTTGATCCCTGAACTCCTGGACCAAGTCAGAAAAGCATGCATATATACAAAGCTGGATCTTAGAGGAGCTTACCACTTGGTACGAGTAAAAGAGGGCGATGAATGGAAGACGGCCTTCCGCACCAAGTATGGGCTATTTGAATATCAGGTCATGCCCTTCGGACTTTGCAATGCCCCGGCCGCCTTTCAATATTTTATGAACGATGTCCTCAGAGAGCTCATAGATGTATGTGTTGTTGTTTACATTGACGACATCCTCGTTTATTCTTCATCGGAATCTGAACATCGGAAACACGTGAAAATGGTCCTCGAAAGATTGCGTCAACACAAACTTTTCGCTAAGTTGGAAAAATGTGTTTTCAACGTGACTGAAGTTGAATTCTTGGGATTCATATTATCACCTGGCGGGGTGCGTATGGATTCAAAGAAGGTCGATGCAGTTCTCAAATGGCCATCACCATCCTCCGTAAAAGGTGTGCAAAGCATGTTAGGCTTCGCTAACTTTTACCGCAGGTTTATCCCCGAGTTCTCTCGAATAGTCCAGCCCATCACTGCCTTGTTAAAGAAAAACAAACGTTTTGAATGGTCTACCGAGGCGGAACAAGCTTTCCAGGATTTGAAGACTAAATTTATCTCTGCACCAATCTTAAAACACCCTCGCCCCGAACTCCCCTACATCGTGGAAACTGATGCTTCAAGCCTTGCCATGGGGGCAGTTCTATCACAAAAGGACCCGGTAACCAATCAGTTGCATCCCGTGGCATTTTGGTCCCGCAAATTCTCGCCTCCTGAAGTCAATTACACGATTACTGACAAGGAACTTCTGGCTATCAAGTCTGCCTTTAAGGCTTGGCGGCATTATCTGCTGGGGGCCCGACACACCGTTACTGTGATTACGGATCACCGAAACCTGCAATATTTGAAAACCGCAAAAGCCCAATCCTCTAGACAACTCCGTTGGGCATTATTCTTTGCCGAGTTTGACTTCATAATTACCTATCGACCAGGTACAAAGAACGGTAAAGCCGATGCCCTTTCTCGGATTGGAGTGGAAGAACACTTGATCAACCCTAAACCTGTACCAATCATTCCCGAACAAAGAATTCTGGGTGTAATCGCCACAGAATCCATAGAGGAAGTTAAGGATAAAGCCAGGCAACTTGTAACTCCAGCAGATATACAGAATTGGCATCTGCAGGGAAAGGACTTTGCAGTAAACGACAACTTATTGTATTTCCAAGAACGATTATACCTACCCAGCACAGATTTACAGAAAAAAGTAATCTCTTGTTATCACGACTCTTTAATGGAAGGTCATCCCGGTATAGCCAAGACCTCAGAAAAGATCAAGCGCTACTTCTGGTGGCCGTCTTGGAAAAAAGATATCAGAGACTTTATAATGTCCTGTGGAGTATGCGCCCAAAACAAGAGTCAAAAGGAAAGACCAGCAGGCCTCTTACGCCCTATTGACATCCCACCTCGCCCTTGGCATACGCTTTCTATGGACTTCATCACCGATCTACCTCCATGCTCCGGATACAATACGATTCTAGTAATCGTGGACTTATTCTCCAAATTGGCGCATTTCATTCCGCTCAAAGGCTTGCCAACAGCAGCAACTCTGGCCCGAGAATTTCTCGAAAACATCGTCCGACTGCACGGTTTTCCTTCGGTTCTAATTTCGGATCGAGGTAGTCAATTTATTTCTCATTTTTGGCGAAGTTGCTGTCGGTCGGCTCAAATTGATGTGAGACTATCGACCAGTCACCACCCTCAGACCGACGGACAAACCGAGAGGACCAATCAAACTCTGGAACAGTATTTACGCTGCATGCTGCAACAAACTGAAAAAACTTGGAAAGATATCCTTTGGATAGCCGAGTATGCCTACAATAACTCTGTCCACTCGGGAACTGGGAAAACCCCGTTTTTTCTTTTGTACGGCAGTCACCCTCGAACCTCGGAGTTGGATCCCCTCCAAGATCTTGAAACACCAGCAGTAAACTACCTGCATTCTACAATCACCCAAGCCTTTAAGGAAGCTGTTTCTCACCTTCAAAGGGCTAAAGAACAATACAAGAAAGGAGCAGATCAACATCGGAAGGAAGCCCCTCACTATCAAGTAGGGGATCAAGTCTGGTTATCCACCAAATATCTATCTCTAAAAGGGCCACGCACATTCAACCCAAGATACCTTGGTCCCTATTCCATCACTACCATAGTAAACCCAGTAGCGGTCAAGTTGGACTTGCCCCCGCACATGAAGATACATCCGGTCTTCCACGTCTCTCTATTAAAACCCGTGCAACCTCAAACCCGACTAACCAAATCTCCAAAACCTATCCTAGTGGATGGAGAACTCGAGTTTGAAGTCAAAAGCATTCTGGACTCCAAGATCTCCAAATCTAAACTATTCTACCTAATTGACTGGAAAGGCTACGGCCCCCAAGAGAGATCCTGGGAACCTGCTGAATATGTCCATGCTCCTCGCCTGATCAAAAGATTTCACCGAACATTTCCTGACAAGCCAAAACCCCCGGAGAAGCCCGGTTTGGGAGGGGCCTTGAGGGGGGGTACTGTCATGATCTCTGCTTCCAAAAGGTCAGGGTTTTCCCAACTCCCTAGGAAGCAGATCCATAACCCAGGTTCCGAGTGCCAACCAGTCCCAATTGGGACCTTTTGGACCCAGTCCTGGCGCCAGTGGCACCAGGCTCATAAATATGCCCAGTCCCAGCGCTGGAAGCGCCGGGCTCATAATGCTTGGGTGGACTTACCTGCAGCAGACCATGCTGCTTACTTGCCTGCCAGTTGAGCCTCTGATCCTCTTCTGTTTGGAACTACTTTTCCTGTTGGGTGGGGCTGGAGCCACTCCCTAGATTTAGAACACTGGAACTCTTCTGGAAGGCAGGAACTCTTTTCTTACCAGGAACTCTTTTCTTACTTAGGCGTGGCTGTGGAAGGAGACACCTAAGCACTACAGGAGGCTATTTAAACCACACCCGGTGGATGAATCTTGCTTTGCGTTATTCTGCACCCTCTGCAGCAGGACGCTCATCGTGTCTTCTGCATCCAGTCCTGGGCCTAAGGAAAAAGGCTTACCATCCTGAATCCAGTCTTCAGCAACACCTATAAAGACAAGAAAGAACAGGTTAGCATTCCGGCATCGGAAAGGCAAAGGCTTACCTACTCTTCGTGCGCTCCGGAGGTCTTCATACTGCATTCCGGCATCTGAAAGACAAAAGCTTACCAACTCTTCGCACGCTCCGGAGGCCTTCGGCGCTGCATCCGCATCTGAAAGACAAAACAAGGTGCGTTTAAAGACATTGGGGAACTTTAATACTCACGTGCCATTACTCCTTTCCACATCTAATCCAGTGGGTATTCCGGCACCCTGCAGCCGCTCCGAACTCGTACCTGCAAAATAAAAAGACAGTTAGAGCGCATCGTGAAGCAGGCAACAAGCGCTTACTCACGTGCTTCCAGGCGCTTCTATTCATCACACGGGCTCCATCTTCAACTCACTTCAGCCCGTCATCCGCCATCGCCGGAACCCTGCAAAACAAGAGACATCATTACTAAAGACTTTAAAAAGACATTTGAATGACTCGAAACTTACCGTTCGTGCAGTAAACGACGGACAGCAGTCCTCTGAAGTCAAGAGGCCTGCGCTACCTATCCAGTGAAGAAACTGGCTACAGCACCCTGCCCCGAGGCAGATGGAGAGCTCGGCATTCACTTACCTAAGGTGAGAGCGTTAACCTTTGGGGTCTACAGGAGAGGAGAAGAGGAAAGAGATAGGGACACCCCAATAACCCCAGTTCATTAACCCCATATTTTCTATCTGCAGACATCTTACTCTACACGTCAGGCATACAGTGCACAGAGGTCCAGCCCAAAGAGCCAACCGGGTGCTACACATCACCTTTGAAGATACGGTAGTCGCCCAGTCAAGCCCGGCGCCTCTGCGAGAATCAGGTGAGCGTTACAGCATCTTAACTTGATCTAGCAGTTCCAGAATTTGAGGTAGTGGATAGCCATTTTTTAAGGTGATTTGGTTCAGTGCGCGATAGTCGATGCAAGTTCTCTAGTGCCCTTCCTTCTTTGGTACGAAGAATAAGGGACTGGCTGCCGGTGATTTAGATGGACGGATAAACCCATTAGCCAGGTACTGATCTAGATAAGATTTCAAATGGAGGTTTTCTGGTTCTGTGAGTGCATAGATTCGACCACAATAGACTTGTGCACCGGGTATGAGATCGATCTGACAATCATAAAACCAATGTGGCGGCAGGGTATTGGCTTGTTCTTTCTGAAAAACGTCTTAAAAATCTTGGTATTCGCTTGGTAGAGTAGCTGTAACCCCCAGTACTACTGTTGCTATTCCCCGAACAGCTGTCTTTGAATCCGTTTTCTGCTTTTCTCTGTGGTAGCAAGTGAGAGCACAGTTGTCGGAAAAGGCCAACTTCTTTGCACGACAGTCTATTTGAGGATTGTGAGCTACTAACCATGGCATCCCTAAAATCAACCGGGGAGCCTTGATGAGGTCAAATGCAATAGATTCCCGTGTCCATCCTGGCACAGAAGGGTTAATACTGCTGTACATTGGGTTACTGGACCAGAAGCTATTTCAGTACCATCAACAGTGGTGACCTTTTCAGTAGTCGGCTTTTTGCATAGGGGAAACCCTATCTCTGCTGCCAGATCTTGGTCTATGTAGTTTCCAACTGCCCCGCTGTCTATGTATGCTTCTACAGCATGCATCCGCGATGGTTGTTGGTGATGTATCAAACTCACAGGTAATGCAAAGTGTGAGGTCTGTGGCTCATTCTCCTCGCTCGACAAACTGACCTATATGCTTGTCAGGCTTGGTAGTTTTCCATCTTCTTGTTGTTGTCTTCCTGTTCTGTAGCTCCAACAGTTCTCCTCGGAGGCTTTATTGGACATTCTTTGAGGAAATGGCCTGACTTTCCACAGTATAGACATAATAGCTGTTGCCTCCTTTTGTCTCTTTCAGCCTTAGTTAAGGGAGCCCATACCCATCCGATTTGCATGGGTTCTACAGGGTTCTCCGCTGAACATGAGACATTGTCCTTTGACTGGACATACATGCCCACTCAGATATCATAAAACAAAGGCAACCTGTGACTGGTCCTTAGGAAAAGCCCTGGGTCTACAAAGGAAATTAACACTATATTGGTTCATGAACGTTGTGTACTTCTTTGAATCCCCCGCAAACCGTTCTGGTGGAGCTAAAGGAATTGTCCCAGGAAGAATTATTTGTACCAGACTGGCTGGTGTTGTCACTGGCAGAACGCTTCCAGGTAAGGAGGCTTGTCCTGCCTGTGATTGGATTAATTTTCTGCTCAATTCCTCAGTACGATCTTTAGTAACTATCACTTCTCTCCTAAGGGTGTTGGTTTCTTGCCTGGCTGAATGTACTTCGGCACATAGCTGCCCCAATAACTGGGCTAAATGGTCCATTCCTGATGTTTCCATTACATCCAGGTGGTTAGTTATATAAGTCTTCGCATTCTGTTACGCTGACCTGATATCCATGGGGACGCCACTCACCCCTGGCTGGCTGATTAGCACTCTCAAACCCTCTCCCTTGATAGTGTGTTGGATGTGGATAGCACCTGCAATATGGGAGAATTGGAGATAAGACTTAAATGTCTCTCTTGGATTGATTCCCACCTCCCTCAGCCTCGAATTCCTCCAATAAGTCTAATCTCTCTCCTCACCTTAATATTCGGTATGGTGTGCTCTCCGTTCTGCACCTCTGTGCAGGGGCGCGTTGGAGGTGTAGGCGTTCTGCGACCTAGTTGCTTCACTAGTGTGTTGCCCCGTGCTGTGACTCCGATTTGCTTGATGAGGTAGGTACTACTCTTTGTTAGGAAAGATTTCATAATTGTATGTAATTTTCCCTCCATGTGGCAACCCCAAAACTTTTTGCTGTTGTTCTACACCCTGATCTAGACTTTGCCAAAGAAGCGCAGCCTTCCGCCGCACTCCTCTGGGCTTTCTCTCAATTCTTATGGGGAAACTGACATGCCCTTAAAACAGTCAGTATTGGGAGACTTTGTTTCCCTTAGTCCTTTCCTCATGTCGCAGCTTTTGTGCAACATGAAACAAGAGTGCACCGTAACTTACATTACCGCGCTCTTGGGTCTCTAGTCATTCCAAAGGCCCTAGAAACTCTCGCTGGACTTATTATGAACTGTGCAAGTGTGTAACGGACGGGACTGGTGGCAGCTATCGTTTCTCTTTTTCTCGTATCGTTTTTTCCATGTATCTGCGCTTACCGCGTTTGGCACGAATAGGTGGCCTGGCTCCCAAAATGGCCATGCCACGAGGTTCTTTGTCCTGTCCGCTGACCGTCTTGCCCCTTCACCTTCCCCCAGGTCGAGCCGACCCGGGGCAGTCCTTATTTGGTCATGCACTTCCCACGAAACACAACGCTTTCACAGGCTTCTGCATGCCTGTGTGTGCCTCCGGGATGTGGGCTGGGATGTCTGTTCCCAATACACATCCTGGGTGCCAGAGAGTCTAGAGTGTCCTGAATGCCTGGGACCACTGTAGTCCGTGATAGGTCCACCTATGGTGTGAGTGTTTGTGAGCAGATCTCCCATTGGGCCCTCTCGGTTTTGGCGCAATGGGAACTTTGGATAAGAGGAGGCTGGAAACACCACTACCATGTCGATTTCCTGAGTTCACACCGAACAAGGGATAAGGAGCCAAGTATCCTGCAACAAGAAGCTGAGTCGAGGAACCGCTGGTGACCCGCTGACGGTTTGGCACCCTGAACTGCTCTCGTCCTGCGAAACCCCTCTGCATCTGATCATCCTAGAAGGTCTGCAAAGGCGCTTTGACCCATTGGAATAGTGGGATCAACTATTCCCAGCACCTTCATCAAACCCTGCAAGTAAGCCTCTTCGGAAGTGTCCCTGGGCCAACCAGTGGGCTGACCAGCTTACGCAGGACGCTTTGCTCTGTCACCACTGCCGTTTCGGGGAAGCCCTCGAAACTTGGTCTACTGCTTGCTCTGCATCCACGGCACCCTCACACCAAATTTGTACACTTGGCATTCCCAGGTCTGAAGTGAGACGAGTGCACCCGGACCAGAGTAAACACAGTTGCCGTGTTGCCCTGCTGTGGTAACAACCTGTGAACGTCCGTTGCATTTGGGACACCCTCGACCCTGCATCCTGCTACACAGAATCTACATGGTGTCAAGATGTCTTGATCATCGCAGCTAAACCTGCCAGCAACGTGAACTGAACTGGAGAAGTCTAGGTCTGCCTGCATCAGGGACCGGTGAGTAGTCCATACCCCAACCGGTGGCCTCTCGTGCAGGAGCCCGTTTCTTTTCTACCGCTGTTGCGAAATAGCAACTCTATTCCGCACTATCACCCTGCATCTGCCCACAAGTGGAGGCCTTGCTTGAGTAGTGGGGACTTTTTCTGCATCGCTTCATTCACCTTCCTGAACTTCCTGATATCCTTGAAGAGGCCCTCTTTTGTCCAGTGGCACCAGCGTATGCAGGTACTTTTGAGCATAAGGCTCCTCTCTTCGTAGGGCTCGGACTTCCTCCTAGTTAGCTGTATTTCGGATGTCGAACTGGGTCTAATGATTACTTGCACTGCCTGTTTTCCTCTCCATCTAGGTAGTCTACATATTACGTGCTCCTAACTCCTTAGACCCCGCGGTCTTGTATATATATCGTATTGATTGTGATGTGTTGGATTACTTTAGTATTATTGTGTTTCTTTGCTATGGTCGATGTTACAAAGGCCTTGTAATAAATGTGTCTATATTTTTAATTTAACACCTGTCTGGAGTAATTTGTAGGTGTCCTTGCTTTGTGTGCACATTGAGGTCTTTCCGTCACCCTCACCCCTCCTGAGACTTAGTCTTGACCGCTGCCATCGCTACCCTGATTGGTCTGGCTTGTCCAGAGGTCACCCTGTTCCAAGAAACTAGGCTGCCTTCTGAACCTCTGCCCCTCCAGGTCCAAGTTCAGAAATCCATCTTAACACTGTTTTACAGTCTTTTATCTTGCCTTTTTCCTCTTTTGCCTTTTTGTTGTTATTAATGTCTCTACTTTCTTTCCCTCAGATGAGTTGGAGAGTTTTGGCGTTGCCGTGCTATATAAGATGAGAATCCCAGCAAGGTAAGTGAATGCACGGAGCACAGCGCTTTCTTGCCTTTTCTTTTTGCTGAGCAGTGCCTGTGCCGCTTCCTTTGCAGGTCGGTATGATGTTCCGGGCCGCTGTGATGTTTCGAGATCAAGGAGAGACTACACCTGGTAAGTGGTTTTCGTTGTCCTTGTGTGGCCGTGAGCGAGGCTCACTGATAATGTCTCTTTTTGTCTTTTTCAGGTTGCTGCAGCATTCCCAAGATGGATGCAGCGTTGTGATGAAGAATCCCCGGATCACATGTAATCAGGTGAACAGCTGATGGTAGTTTGAAGATGGAATTTTGAAGACCAAAGCCAAGCTGCTACTTACAGGTAAGCGCTGAATAATAGTGTTTTTTGTCTTCCAGATACAGGATTCAGCACGTGGCAGGATGCAAGAAACACTGGAGATCAGAACTGGACACGGTGAGCGTTACGCTGCTAACTGCAGAATAACACGAAGCATGTGCTGCTGTTTGGGTGTGGCTTATATAGCCCAAGTAAAGTAGTTCCAGGTAAAGTAGTCCCAGGCCCAGCCACACCCAAACCACTAGACCGCATAGCTCAGTTCTTCGGAACTGAGCTTTGTGAGTGCCTCCATGTTAACTGAAGTCCCAATCCAAATGTTGTCCTACACATAACAGTATGAGCCTGGCACCAGAGGCGCCACGACTGGCTCCAAAAGAGTCCCTGATGGTGTTTTGTGCCCCTTGAGGCCACAATGGAAGCCTGTAACCTGGCCCCAACCGAAAGGCTGGTTTGGCCATGATGACCAGGGGCATGAATCGTGACAGTGATATTATTTTATTACACCATGGATTGAAAGAGAGAGTGCACTATTTTTAGTTTTATATCCCTAATATACACACCTCTTTACACTTTGTAACATCAAGAGTGTTTTCATATATTCAGTCAGAAATTCAAAAGAGCTCATTCCAAGTATACTGGTCCGGAAACAACTGTGCGGGTAAGCTTACTTCTACCATTGTTTCCATATAAATATAATGGTAATGTTAACTCAGCCTGATTTTGTTTTGGAATATTTAGCTTGGGTTGCAAAAATGTTTACAGTGAAGGTGATGTCATTTTATTTATTTATGTTATAGTCATGGTTAGTTGTTATGCTCACCTGGTCTCTGCAGGGATGTTGGGGCATGGTTGGAGCCCTCCCTGGACTTGGCTCCCTTGGATCAGCCTTTTTCCCCAGCTGCTGTAGTGTGGACTGCTCTGAGTGCTGGCACTGCCCCTGAGAGAATACGAGAGGCAGTGAGAATGCTTCGGTTGGATTGTGATTCCCCTCAAACCCTTTGTTCCAGAACAAGGTGAGGATGCGTTTACCCATATAATCTCACCTGTTTTCTTGTGAGGATGAGCTCTACGTCCTTCTTCTCATCAGCAGAGGTGCCGTTGATTGACCTAGTTGCTTCACTGGTCCGTGTGCGTGGCGGCTCAGACAGGCTGTGAACAAACCACTTTGAAGGTAAGTGTTCGTAACAATGATTATTGTCCGTATCCTTTTGCAATGCCTTTTTCTAATGATTATTGTCCGTTACCCTTGTAATGTCTTTTCCAATTCTTATTTTCCGTAACCCTTGTAGTGTCTTTTCTCCCCTCAATAGGTGTGAAGATGGCCACGCGGAGTCGTAATGGTGCCAGAGCGGATTGCAAGGTTCCCACTTAGTGGTAAGTAGGATTTCAAGGTTGTACGCAAGGTTTATGTGTTGCATGACCAAGCGTAAAATATGTAATGCAGTCTCTAACCTTGTGTGTTCCTGGCGCCGTCAGATGGAGAGCGGCTTATCCGAAGACCTGCCGGCGATCGCTGGATGGATGGATCCGTGAGGCTGCTGGGCGAGAAGAAGACTCCCGCGTAGCTAGACATCCGGAACAAGTCAGGATGCGGCCCGACTCCGATGACAATGGGAATCAGGTAAGATTTGATGCTCTGCAGGTGATGGGATTGCAGAGACAGGTAAGATGCGCATCCGGCGATGGAGCTGCTGGGGTCAGGTAAGCAGCGCGTCGAGCGATGGTGTTGCTGAAGGCAGGTAAAATGCGCGCTGAAAATGCAGTGTTGGAATCAGGTAAACGGTGCTTCAAGCAATGGTGTGGCTGGAGTCAGGTAGGTGCGTGCTGCAGAAGAGGTTCTGGAACTTGATGAGTTGTGTGCAGAGATGACGAGCTGGAAACAGGTAAGAGCGCTTCAGGCGGCGGTAAGCGTTACGCTGCAGGAAGCCGACTAACATGAAGTGCTTGCATTCAGGTGGGGCTGGCTTACATAGCCTGGCCCCAGCCACTCCCATTAGCCCCGCCTTGTGGCTTCACCTTACTCCTCCAAGAGACTTGTGCACGTGCCCTCCAATGTTTCTTAATGGCCACGCCCGGTCTGGATGCATGTGCCCTAGACTCCAAGTGTGCAGAGCACACTTTCTTATGAGCCTGGCACCAAAGGTGCCAGGACAGGGTCCATTTGGACCCTTTGGATGATAAAGGTAGTGGCCCTTGACCAGTGGCCATGACAGCACTCCCCCTCAAGGCCCCTCTCACAGGCATTCCTCTCCCTGGTCCTGGTTTGGTCGTATTGTCACGATGGAACTGTCTAATTAGTCGTGGAGCATGGACAAATTTAACGGGTTCCCATGTCCGATCTTGAGGTCCATAACCCTCCCAGTCGATCAAATAGTACAGTTTTGATTGCACTATCTTGGAATCCAGAATGCCTTTGACTTCATATTCTGGTTCTCCTTCAATGATCTCTGGCTCAGGTGGTGTTGGGATCCGAGTATCGGGTTTCATTGGTTTTAGGAGGGAAGCATGGAACACCGGATGGATTTGCATATTGGCTGGTAAATCCAATTTCATGGCAGCAGGGTTAATGATGGCTTTGATGAGATAGGGTCAGAGGTATCTTGGACGGAAGGCCCGAGGTCCCTTCAATGAGATATTCTTGGATGGCAACCATACTTTATCTCCGAAATTGTAACGCGTGGCCTCTCTTCTATGTCTGCCTGCAAACTTATTCTGATGTTCCTTGGCTTTGATCAAGTTCTCTGTAGCTTCTTTAAGGGATTGAGTAATGGTCTTATGTAAGGGGGTAATTGCTGGCATTTCCAATTCGTCAATCGGATCAAAGGAGGATGTCCGAGGATGCCAACCGTTCATTATGCAGAATGGGATCTGTCCAGTGCTAGTGTGGATAGCGTTATTGTAGGCAAATTCGGTTAACCAGAGAATGCTTTTCCAGGGCCCTTCCATCTGCTGTAACATACACCTCAGGTATTGCTCCAGAGTCTGATTGGTCCTTTCCATTTGACCATTGGTTTGGGGATGGTGACTCATGGACAAACGAAGGTCGATTTGGGCTATCTTGCAACACCTCCTTCAGAGAGCTGAGACAAATTGAGTTCCATGGTCAGAAATCAATATAGACGGGAAACTGTGTAATTTGACAATTTGCTCCAAAAATACTGTGGCCAGAGCAGCTGCAGTGGGAAGCCCCTTTAGCGGAATAAAATGTGACATCTTGGAGAATAGGTCTACCACAACCAGGATTGTATTAAACCCATCGCAGGGTAGTAGATCGGTAATAATGTCCATAGACAGTGTATGCCATGGTGCTGGTGGTACCGTTAATAGACACAACAATCCTGCAGGGCTTGACTTCTGGGATTTGTGTTGCGCGCAAACACTGCAGGTTGCAATAAACTGGGCAACGTCTTCTCGCCAGGTAGGCCACCAATAGTTCTTTTGGATTTTGGCTCGAGTCTTAGCAATTCTTAGCAATTATTAGCAATTCCAGGATGTCCTTCCACTAACGACTCATTTGTTTTGTACTTCTTTGGCCCGGTGTCATGGCCACTGGTAAAGGACCATTCACTTTATCTCTTGCAGGGTCCCAATGGACCCAGTCTTGGTGCCTCTGGCAAAGTGTGCTCTACACACAGTATGCTCACGGCACATGCATCTAGGCCGGGCGGGGCCATACAAATGCATGGAAGGCACGTGCAGAAGACAGGGGGAGTGGGAAGGTGGGGCCACAAGGTGGGCTTAAAGGGAGTGGCTGGGGCCAGGCTATACAATCCAGCTCCACCCGCATGCTGGCACTTTGTGTTAGTCTGCTAGTGCAGCGTAATGCTTACCGCCGTCTACAGATCCTTACCTGTTCAGCCAAGCATCTTCAGTCTACGGAACCCATCCAACATCTTACCAGGAATCAGCCACGCCATCGCTGAAACTCTGTCTACTTCCCACTCTGCAGCTGCCATGCGCATCTTACCTGAGGTCAGCCACGCCATCGCTGGAAGCTCTGCTACACGCTTCCGACTCTGCAGCTACCACGCGCCTCTTACCTGAGGTCAGCCATGCCATTGCTGGAAGCTCTACTACTGTTACGCTCACCTGGCTCCCACTGGGGCGTCGGTCGAACCCGGACAGCTGCGGTCTCCACCCACGTGATGCGTAGTGCAGCGATGACTGACTGGATCTGCCCTCCTAATCTTGTCTGCTTAACCCGTAGAAATATTCTCCTGAAAGCGGAGAGATGGATTTAGCCACTTGTGGATTCAAGTAATGGCACCCCCACAGTCCTCCCCAACTAATCACCTCCGAAATGCCCTCACAGCAATCTCACCTTATATTCTTGAAAGATGAGCTCTCCATCCTGCGTGGATTTGCAGGGGCGCGTCAAGTCCAGTTACATCACTGATTTGAAGGCTCGGGAGAGTTTCGGAGAGTATTGACCCTGAGGTTCCTGGTGAGGACCAGTAAGTATTACGTTCATAGAGTTCAATATGTCCGATGTTCACTCTTGTTCCCCCCTTCCTTTCTTGTCTTGCAGCTGGCTCGTGAAAAGATGATCTTGTGGCAGCTGGTGGCACTCAGGTAAGAGTCTGTATTACCCGGCGCTGTACGGTAAATGTTGCACGAGGAAAATGTTTTGTTTTGTCTCTCTGTACAGATGCGGCACGTGAAAATATGGAGAGTCACAAAAGGATGCCTCTGGTGGTAAATCAGGTAAGTCTATGGTGGTAAGAATTATATTTGTTGGTTCCCTCGGCTCATTTTATGGTTTTCTTTTGTCTCCTAGGTGCCGAAGTTCGGCGAAGAAATGATGGAGGCAGCGCCGACCCGAAGGATGCTGTGAAGACTTGTGAGTATGGCACAGCACTGCAGCTGGAGGTGCGGCGCGTGCAGAAATGATGTTCTTTACAGGTCCGGAGACAAGATGGATCCAGAATCAGGTGTGGAATAGAAATAAGTTTGTTTTCTAACGTTGTCCCTTTCTTTCCTCTTTGTTTTAGGAGCTCCGGATTCGAGGCGGGCGTGGCAGAAGACTGGATGCAGGGTGCAGGCACGGTGAGTGTTACGCTGCTGGATGCAGAATAACGCGAAACGTGTGTTGCTGGTCGGGCGTGGTTTAAATAGCCTCAAAAGTAGTCCCAGGTAAGAAGTCCCTAGAACCACACCCGAGTAAAAAATAGTCCCTGTAGAAAAATAGTCCCTTTCAGGCTTCATGTTGGATTGGAGTCATTTGCAGCATGGTCTGCCTGAGGTAAGTAATGACTATGAGCCTGGCGCCTTAGGCGCCAGGACTGATTCCTACTATGAGCCTGGCGCCTAAGACGCCAGGACTGAACCCAGATAGCCCCTAGCCGGGGCTGCTGAGGTTTTATTTAAAGGCATGGTCTAGTAAAAAATGTTATTGTCCCTACGGGTCGGCCATGTTTTTTTAAGCCTAAGTGGCTCGATTTTAGAAAACTTTCCTATGGACCTTACCCGAGTTTTCGTCCATTAAACGCATGCGAAAACAAGCACCAGGGAGCCGCCATTTTCTGATAATCCTATCTTTTCCCCCATCGCCCTGGCTGACCTGCTTTTGCGGCACTAAATCAATTCCCCCGCCCTTGAGCCTGACATTATCAAAACATTCATATTCCCCGCCTCTCTCCGTGACATTACTGTGCTGCGTAGGCAAATGCGCCCAGTCGTCTTCTGCGCGACTCCACACAGAACCCGGAAACCAACACAGATCAACTCACAACAAAGCGCGCCACAATTCGGAACATGAAACTGTACTTTAAAATGAAACAGCAACACGGTACATTTGGTAAAGTACATTTATTTGACATTCAATGTTTAGAGAATATTCAGCAATTGCCATATAAACTCCGGAAGCCATTTATTTTCTTTTTTCTGTATCCGCAATAACTGTTCCATTTCATCTTGAGTCACGCGCTGTTCCTTTATGGTACACAGGGTGTTCATTTTCGTAAAAAGAATCACTTTGGAAGCACAGTGAACTGCAAGGCTGTTCCTTCAACTAGGCACTAGTCCAGCCTAAAGGTTGATATGTTGCTTCTAGCCACTAGTACAGAGTAAGGGCATGTGGGCCCTTGGCGATCGTCCCATAATATGGTGATCGTGCTCCAGTTGTTGACACAAAGCTGCAGGTGTCTGCTGAAGAATCCATCCGCCGGTGTCTCAAACAGATGGCAGTGGCAGAATGGGATCAAATACCTGTTATGAAAACAAAAAAATTATAATTAGTCTCGCTAGCCGAACTTCATTAATATTACTCATTTAATTTATTACGGCCGATCAGAAACTATTTGCTTGCAAGGATAGTTCAATGGAGTATGTTCGTCTCTAAAATCAATGCGAAAAGTAACGAGATAAATCGAGGCAAACACACAATGATAAACGACAGTTATTCTACATGCGTGAGGAATGATATGATATATAATATGGCATTTGTAACGCGCCTATACTCAAGTGTTTCTAGGCGTGACGAGGCAGGTGGGGAACAAGGGCAGACAGACAACGATCCTACTAGGCCAGGTGTCTTTCTGATCGCGCATGGGGAAGGGCTGTACATGGTTAGTTGAATACAAATTAAATAATAGGGCCAGCTGGTGGCAAGTGCAAGGTAAATGCCGGGAGAAGGGGCTGAAGGATACAGAGACAGTCCCATAGTGCAGGTAGGCAGTGCAGGGAAAAGTGGCTGGGCCAAGGACCGAGATCGGTGAGACCAGTGGACCTGCATGCCCATGTGCCCACTACGAACACGTTTTACTTGCTTTTCCTAGCTCTTCATTCCTTCATTTATTCATGCATCCATTCATTAAATCTTCATTCCGGTATAAAAGCGTGTAAAGATTTACTTACATTATATTTGAAATTTCCATTGTGTCTCTTCGTAATGCAGTCTGTAAAACGGACCGTGCTCTTGACAACGATTTTTCGTATACTGAACTAAAATGAAACTCGATCTAGTTTCTGAATTTTCTGCCTTATCGTCTCTAACGTTATTGCGCACTCCCTTCAAATGTAGTTCTTTCGGCATGGTCCCTGTCTCAAGGTCAAAAAACAATAGACCCTTATACTTCCAGTGCGACTTGTGGGCCTCATCTGGGCGCTGTCCTTCGCATTCTTTATTTGCAACATCACGTAGTATAGGCATCTGTGAGAACTTGAAGTTTAGAATCCGTCTATGTAGTGCGCCTCAATGTGCAAATGCGAACTGGCTTCTCTTCCAAATGCCACGGCCCGCTTGGCTGGCACGTTCTAAGTGCCCCAATTTTGTCCCCGTTGTCTGCGAGCTTTGCAGCCTAAATTGAGACATTTAATTTTTTGCGGAAGGTCAGGGAAAGTATAAAGTACCACAGGAGTTGAGTTACAAGTGAGATTTATTGTTTGTTTGTTTGTTTTATTATTTGCAATACGCAAGCCTCCCCTCCGTTAACAGTGAGCAGCATTTACATTTACATGAGATGAGACATGAGAAAAATATATACATACACATATGTGAGGTGAATAGAGAGAATTCAAAGATGACACCCAGCTTGTTCGCCACCCATGATGGTGAAGGTAGGAGTTAGGTTTACAGGTACACTGTACAATAACATTTATTTACAAAAAGACAATCATATTGCAATTATTTAAACCGGGATTTGTACTTCACAATCAGCTGTGCTTCGGGTGGGCATGGCACAGTCGCAATGTTCGGTGGCAATGGATCACTGCTCTGCACAGAAACGTCCAAAATTCCATATCTGTGCTTCTCTAACACAGCAACAATAAGGCCTTTCACAAAGTCGAACTGCATTTCATCATGGACTGGTTTGATCACCCATTGATTACTTCGTTTTGAAAACACCTTAGTGTAGCGAGGCATCCTTACTTTACCCCTAGTCCTAGATTGTTCACGTCCGACATTGCTGTTATGGGCCAAGACCGCTAGTAGAGTGCGATGTTTCA
The DNA here is from genome assembly GCF_040938575.1 of Ambystoma mexicanum. Taxonomy (NCBI): domain Eukaryota; kingdom Metazoa; phylum Chordata; class Amphibia; order Caudata; family Ambystomatidae; genus Ambystoma; species Ambystoma mexicanum. Next base: position 288,507,266 of record NC_090922.1, read on the forward strand.
TGCCCCGAAAGCTAAAATGCAAGCACTTTGGCCTGTACTTTAGGCACATATTGTGGAACACCTCCAAATCTCCTGTGTGACAGAATTCTGTCAGTCCTCTCAAATCTCTTGATAGAGTTTTGTCGAAAACAATCTTCTCAATGGCTTTGTGTGTCGGTGAAGATGGAATCAACCACTTCTTCTTCCGTGCCTCCTCTGGGGACAAAGGGCCATGTTCACATTGGTGGAAATGTTCATTTGCTGTCCAGCGGTGAACGTTGGTACAGTGGTGCATCAGTGACCGCCATTTTTCAAGTAGTATTTTCACTGACCACTCACAAGTTTTTGAGCTCCACCAAAGATGGTTGGTGATAGAATGTGACCACTGCAAAATACTTTCAAAACCTTTTTTTTTTCCCTGCAGCCGAGATTTTCTTATTGATTGATTTAGCAAGATGCCATACGTCAAATTGATGTTTAATATGTGGGAACTGCTCTCTCATTGTCTTGGCAATTGAAACGTGTCTATCCGTGGCTATGAGGTCGATGTGCATTCTCCTTGATTGTAGATATTCCACTGATTTTATAAATCCTAGTTTCTCCATGGCCACTGACGATGTACATTGTGTTACCTGCACGACCACCGAACTCACAATTTTCTTACTATCCATGTCCTGAAAGTGGTAGGTGCAGTACTTGGCAGAAAATCCAGGGCTGTCGCACTGTCCATCGCCGGCTAGCCTGAATCGTTTGCCTTCGAATGTACTTGCTAGAGACAATTGTTCAATTTTCCAAGCATCACTAATGGCCGGAAACAGATAATCACGTTGGTATATGTAGTACAGCGCTCTAGAAATGAAATGGAGTCCCACAAACTGAAAGAAAGCCTCTAACTTTCTAAAACTGGAGCCACTAAAAAGTGATGCAGCTGCACACAGTAGATTGCCTGCTGGCAGTTTCCCCAGCATCGGTTGTGCAGACCATGAGAACCTATGATTTAATCTGCAGGCGGCATTTATTTTGACGTTACTGCCTTTTATTTGACGAGTCACATTAATCAATGGCTTCCCACATACTTTACCTCTAATGGAATGCACACATTTCAGCATACTTAAAATCTCCATCAAACAACTGTCGAATACAATGTATTTGCTCTCTTTCATTAGACTGTCATCCTGCGTCAACGTTGTTTCGGCCTGTGACGTTGTGGAGATTTCAACACAATGGAAAGTAATATTGCTGATATCAAGTTCTGATGCGTATATGGATGCTGCGGCTGGTTCATTCTCTGTCATTTCGACATCTATTACTTCAACATTGATGGGAGAACACAACAATGTCGTTAGGTTTTTTGGTGGCAAATTTTTGGCGGGTGTAGATTGTGTAAATTGATCTGCAACTACTTCAGAGCTATCTTCAATACATTCAATAACATCTTCTTGTGGTGGTGCGGTCGCACTGTAGCTATGGTCCAATACAACTTTGCTGTAGTCTCCAAACACAGTTAATTCATGTTCTGGCCATTGGACATGAGCATCTCGAGCCTGAACACGCCTCGCCTCAATTAATAGTTCATCCATAGTGTACACGGTCTGGCAAGCCACATCTCTCATTCGCTTCACTGTCTGTGTGTTTATAGTTCTGACACCCACGGGTAACTGGAGGAGAGATTAGAAAAGGGATGTTCAGTTTAAACACAAGATGGAGTGTAGTAGAATTGACTGGAAAATAACATAAAATAGTCCCCAGCACAAACATTTTTTTTAAAGTTATGAACTGTTTGTAACTAACCTTTTTTTGGTTTTTTTTCTTTGCAACTTTTTTGACTCGACCTTCAACATCTGCACGCTGTAGCTCTGATTCGTTTCCGCATGTCCTCCCTTCCTCTTGCGCTGCAACGACTATATTTTCTGTATCCGCATAGACAGCACGGAATGAGGCTCCATCGTCTCCCTGAAACATAGTACTTTCATTACTATGTATCAAAATATTGTTAGCATAAAACACACGTGAGGACGACCACACAGGTACATCTCAATAGCCAAACACGATTTAAACATTGTGTGCAACAATCAAACGACAAGTATTCGACCAGTGATGATCTATTTCGATGGAACTGTCAGTATCCATACCTCTGGCTCTGCATGGACTGCCATGAATGGTTGTATTGGAGAGGAGGCATCCGCATCTCCCTGAAACACAGTACTTGCATTAGTATGCTTTTCAATATTGGAAACACAACACACACTTGGGGTCGACGGCACAGGTACATATAAAGAGATAACCACAAATGATGCATTGTCCAAAAGAATCAAGGAAAATCCAAATATGATCACATTTCATCGACTTATTTCAACGATTCCTTTACATCTGCATCATCTAAATGAGATGTTGTGATTGTGGTGGAAGCTCCGTCGTCTCCCTGAAACACAGTACTTGGATTAGTATGGTTTTCAATATTGGAAACATAACACACACTTGGGGTCGAACGCACAGGTACATATAAAGAGATAACCGCAAATGATGCATTGTCCAAAAGAATCAAGGAAAATCTAAATATGATCACATTTCATCGACTTATTTCTCCGATGTATTTACATCTGCATCATCTAAATTGGATGTTGTGATTGTAGTGGAAGCTTCGTCGTCTCCCTGAAACACAGCACTTGCGTTAATAGGGAAGAAAGTATAGCAAATGGAATCACATTATATGATCACACATGATGGAGCTGTCATTATCCATACCTCGTGCTGCTGAAGAATATCTATGGATGTTGCAAATGTAGTGCGCACTTCCGAAAGCTGTTGCGCCGATTCGTATACGCATGGTCCCGCTTCCACTTCCCCTGGAATTACTTGAATGTCAGGCTCTGCATCAAGTGCAGGGGTTGACGCTCCATCAACTGCCTGAAACATAGTACTTGCATTAGTGAGGATTACAATAGTGAAAACATAGCACACACCTGGGGTCGACAGCACAGGTACATATCAACGGCTAACCACGAATGAAACATTGTGTAGAACAATCAAACGACAAGAATTCCAGCTCTGATGATGACGCTCGATGGAGCTGTCAGTATCCATACCTCCTGCTGTTGAAGAACATCTAGAAATGTTGTAGATGTGGTGGACGCTTCAGCATCTCCCTGAAAGACAGTACTTGCATTAGTATGGATAACACTAATTATAACCGAAAACAAACACCAGTGGACGATAACTAAGGTGTATATCAATTGGAAAGCACTAACCAAACATTCGGTAAAATGATTACACGATAAAATAAAAATATTACTTGACATGCATAAAACAGGTCTGTAGCGGATTAGCCTAGTAAGATTACCTGATACGCGCTAGAAGTGGTTGATAACTGCAACCACGTCAAGGTTGTAGAATGTTCTTGCTTCAGATTCAAGGGATAGTCAAGAAGTTGTAAAGGTAAATTAATGATTGATAATGAAATGCCAATATTAAAAATAGCCATGTAAGGCGACAGAATACTTGTAAAATGCTCAATACAGCACAGTTCCCTGTTCCCATATATATACATTGCGTTTGTGGGTTATGAAATCGAAAAAGAATATATTGGTAAATGTCATTATTCAAAAAACTATACAATCATATCAATATCGAAATTATTACAAGGGATAGAACACCTACAATATCAATTAATCCGTTCGGATACCTACACACTACCGCAAGGCCTAAAGCTAAATCCGGACTCTTGACTCACCGGTGGCGGAATGTGGACGAATAGAGTGGGAATAGCGTTTTCGAGCAATTTCGGTGTCGTTCGCCGTTTATTCTTCTTTGTTACCCAAGATGTTGTGTACATGTCCAAGGAAAAGTGCCGGCTGCAGATGCGGTATCGATCACCCCTCTTGTCCTGTAAGACTTGTTGGACTCTACTTTCCAGCTCATCCAGTGGATATCCGCAATGTCTGACCCATTCTCTTATTCGATCAACAGTTTTCGGGAAAACATGCATTGTAGTGCCTTCAGATTTCACATGGGTCTTCGAAGGGCAACCGCTAATCGAACAGGCAGGCATTGTTGATAAATCTGAAAAGTAAATATCGACATTATTATACAATCTTCAAGAATAAAGATTTGATACAAAAGTAAATGAATCATACAATGATCAATGCAAGGTTTGTTTTGGTCGCAGGAACTATACCAGTTAATTATGTGCGGCTTAGTATTTGCATAAGTTGCAGAAATGTATAAATGATGTGACTAAAAACTGAACATGTGACTCATCCCTTGGATGTTCTGTATTGCACGAGAAGGAAACATGCTTACATCATAGACTGGACCCCCGAAGGATGCAATTCGATGACAATTGACACAGATGAAAATAAATAGATCTATTGTTAGCATAGCAATGGAAATTCAAGTCAATAGCAATGAGACCAATGAACATAGCACTATTGGGTACTCTATTCGCAAATAGATAGAAATTTAAAAATCTGCAAAATATGACCAGGATACATGGCCTTACCTTGACCAACAAACAGTTGGATTCAGCAAGCAGAGCAGTATGTTGCGGGAGAAAAGGTGGATGGCCACAGGTAGCGCACTGATGGGTATGCTCGAAGCGGTCACAGATGTTCACGGATAGCACGACAACGAGCAGATTAGCATAGATCTCAGTGGTTCCCAGGTAGCACGTTGAGGAGTTGACTTGCAAAGCACAAAGATGTTCTCATGAGACATATCGAGTGGTTTTTAAAGTATTAGAAACTGGGGTGTGTTTGTGAATGAATGACGTATGTATGTCGTGGCATTAGGGGGGCGGCCTGCTTCAAGGGGTGGCCTGGCTGGAGACACAGGGTCTGAGGAGGCCATGTGACCGATGGCCCCTTGGCGTGGGACACCTTTTGAAGTGTACATGCTGTTTGGCACCTTGGCCGTTTGCGCCCGTGACAGCCCCCCATGCCAGCGCTCATCCCCGGGTGCGAACCGCCTTTGATAGAGGGGGTGGGATGGATGGGCCTGGTGCGTGCAGATAAGGCACAGGAAGACTGCTGAATGGAGACACACTTATGTGGATTGCAAGGGGGTGGCCTGCTTCAAGGGGAGGCCTGGCTGGAGACACGGGGTCTGAGGAGGCCATGTGACACATGGCCCCTTGGCGTGGGACACCTTTTGAAGTGTACATGTAGTTTGGCACCTTGGCCTTTCGCGCCCCTGACAGCCCCCCATGCCAGCGCGCATCCACCGGCGCGAAACGCCTTTGATACAGGGGGGTGGGATGGATGGGCCTGGGGCGTGCAGATAAGGCACAGGAAGACTGCTGAATGGAGACACACTTATGTGGTTTGCAGGGGGGCGGCCTGCTTCAAGGGGAGGCCTGGCTAGAGACACTGGGTCTGAGGAGGCCATGTGACCGATGGCCCCTTGGCGTGGGACACCTTTTGAAGTGTACATGTAGTTTGGCACCTTGGCCTTTTCGCGCCCCTGACAGCCCCCCATGCCAGCGCGCATCCACCGGCGCGAACCGCCTTTATATCAATATATAGTATATCGCCTTTATATCAATGATAGTATATCGTTGCTTATCAATAACAAATGCCACATACCGGAGATTCTTGTGAGCACAGACCCACACTTCAACCGGTGTATTATAGTGGTCAAGACCCTAAGGCCTGTATAATCCAATGGTAATTGTTAGTATAGATATATGTGTGACTTTTATAGAGACATAACCTACTGAAAGACTTTGAACAAGTGTTATTTAGTGCATGCATTATCGAGAATATGTTATGTTAGCTTAGATAGATAGTGACCACCCTGCTTCACAGCGACCAGACCTTCACCCATTCGGAGCACAGATGTCTGACGTCCATCCTTGAATGGAGGCACACTTGATTCATTTAAAAAATCGAAACAAACGTTGTTAAAATATATGTGGTGTTTTATTTTGTATCTTATTTTCATGACACAAAAATCCAAGACTTTAAAGATTATACAGGTCAGGTTGCAGCACAGCGAGAGAAAATCCCCTGTACTGACCGCTGTCACTCAGGAACGTTTCTCTAATGGCACGAACGGCACAGGCGGGTATCACTCTTCGAACGCGGTGTCCAAGCCTCCCGTGGAGCTACCATGTAAAGGAACGATAGGCCACCAGCCTGTACCACCTGTGAAAAGGAATGAAACAAACTGTTTTTAAATGACCAAGATAAGTTTAATAAACGTTTGTTGTCAATGACAATTCTTGTAACTAATGGCATTCTGCACGGACAAATGCTATCTAGACAATGCACACTATTGAACGACTTACATGCGTTACAATGATATGTAGATGTAATTTTGGATACAGTAGAAGATCATGAAATAGGAGTGGCATGACATGCAGAGTATACTTACTCGTTACTCGGATTACGAGGACTAACAGTTGCGCGAAGTTCGTGCATAAGCACCATCATTATTCTCAACACGGCCCGTGTGAGGCAGGCTGCCCTGAAGTCTGGCAGCTCGGTGATGCATTGCGGTCGTGGCTCGCCTTCCGAAATGTAGGCCAGGCATCCCGAGTTTTCTCGGCAGCAGCAGTTCTCGTCCTCAGTTTGCATTAGCTCGCACCGATTGCATGTGCACCAGGTGGAGACGCCGTCCATTCGACTAGGCCCATGCTCTTCATCTGTTCATTCGTCCTGCCAACTGCCGTCCGAATCCCCATTGTTTTCGCGTGCTTCCCTTCCCAGTAGTTCCTCCTCGGTATACTCAGGCTCGTACATGTAGGGCATTATTGTAGCCATTGTGTGGTAAACAGAGTAAAATAATTTACCGAGATGGTACAGGTGTTCACACGGGCTACAAGCGGCAAAGGTAGCTGACCAGAGCACTGAAACGAGTCACAGAATACTCAAAGTAACACAGAGAGAGGAATGGAATCGAAAATCTGCTGCTGTGTGTTGTGAAACGGTCTGTTTATACTTATTGAGCAAAGAGGCGTCCTGCCATTTCCATGGCGACACGTCCTTAGCTGAAGCGCAGCGAATGTTGACACGAGACATGCTTTGGCGTTGGGAAATGGGCGGTACGAGTCTGCTGATGACAGGCTCAGGGGCGGGGGAATTGATTTAGTGCCGCAAAAGCAGGTCAGCCAGGGCGATGGGGGAAAAGATATGATTATCAGAAAATGGCGGCTCCCTGGTGCTTGTTTTCGCGTGCGTTTAATGGACGAAAACTCGGGTAAGGTCCATAGGAAAGTTTTCTAAAATCGAGCCACTTAGGCTTAAAAAAACATGGCCGACCCGAAGGGACAATAAAAAATTTTACTAGACCATGCCTTTAATGTCTAGATGCCTGCTCCCGGGGCTGATGGGCTTGATCCGGATGTCTGGTGGTAGGCATCATGACAGCACTCCCCCCCCAAGGCCCCTCCTCAAGTTGTTCTTCCCCTGGGCCCTGGTTTGTCTGGGAAGTTCCGATGGAATCTTTTCAACAACCGAGGTGCATGGACGTGGTCACTAGGTTCCCATGACCTTTCTTGTGGTCCGTAGCCCTTCCAATCGATTAAAAAAAAAAGTTTTGATTTAACCATCTTGGAGTCCAGGATATTATTTACCTCAAATTCAGGTCCTTCATCTATCAAGATGGGGTTGGGTGGTTTCGTTAATCTTGTTCCTGGTTGAACTGGTTTTAAAAGTGAAACATGAAAGAGAGGATGAATGTGCATATTAGAGGATCATTCCAAATTGACGGCTACCGGGTTGATAATGGCCTTAATAGTGTAAGGTCCCAAATATCTAGGGTTAAAAATCCAAGTTCCCTTCAGAGGTATGGGTTTTGTAGCCAGCCAAACTTGATCCCCAATCTGGTATTGTGGAGTTTCATTTCTATGTTTATCAGCATTTTTCTTATATTTCTCTTTTGCTTGTTTCAAATGTTCTGTTGCCTCTTTAAAGGCTTGTGTAATAGTAGAATGCAAATGACTAACTGCAGGCATTTCTAAATACTGAGGCGAATCTAGTTCTGAGGTTCGAGGGTGATGTCCATATGAGGTATAAAAGGGGCTTTGTCCGGTTCCTGAATATACAGAGTTATTGTAGGCATACTCGGAAATCCATAAAATATCTTTCCAATTACTTTCGGTCTGGTGTAGCATGCAACGTAGGTACTGTTCAAGGGTCTGGTTGGTCCTCTCCGTCTGACCATCGGTCTGGGGGTGGTGACTGGTTGATAACCTCACGTCGATTTGCGCCAGTTGACAACATTTCTTCCAAAAATGTGAAATGAATTGACTACCTCGGTCAGAGACCAATACGGAAGGAAATCCGTGTATTCCGACAATGTTTTCGAGGAAATCCTTGGCCAGAATTGAAGCAGAAGGTAATCCCTTTAGAGGAATAAAGTGGGCCATCTTGGAAAAAAGATCCACAATAACTAGAATGGTGTTAAATCCATTACATGGAGGTAGATCTGTAATAAAGTCTAACAATAAGGTGTGCCATGGTGTAGGTGGAATATCCAAAGGTTGTAAGAGGCCAGCTGGTTTTTTCTTCTGACTTGTTTTGGGCGCAAATGCCACAAGACATTACAAATTACTTTACCTCTTTTCGCCAGGTGGGCCACCAAAATTGTCTCTTAATTTTAGCTTCCGTTTTTGCGATACCTGGGTGTCCTTCCATCAGGGTGGCATGATAAGGGGAGATGACTAGTTCTTGTAGTTCCTTGTGTGGTAGAAATTGTCATGATGCCTACTCCCGGGAAGCCAGTTCAGGGCCAGCGTCCTCGAAAGCAGACATCATGTCCCCAGGGAGGGACCCAGCAACCCCTTATAGGGGCTCTTTGGACATTGTCCTGGCGCCTTTGGCGCCAGGCTCATAGAAGGCATCAGTCCTGGCACCATAGGCGCCAGGCTCATTATGAGAGTGCTTGGATGGACTTACCTGATGCAGACCATGCTGCCGGATCCAGACCTCCTTGAGGTCTGAAAGGGACTATTTTACCTATGGGACTATTTTACAACTCGGGCGTGGCTGAGGAAGAATACTTACCTGGAACTACTTTGGAGCTATTTAAACCACGCCCACACAGCAGCTCACGCTTCGCGCTGTTCTGCATCTAGCAGCTGGACACTCACTGTGTCTGCTCCTGCATCCTGGTCCAGCCACGCCCGCCTGCAACCTGGAACACCTGAAAAGGAAGGAAAGGAGAGAAAGGTGAATAATTGAACTTTACCTACCTCCATCCGGAGTCCGGAACCATCACTCCGACGATCCTGAGAAAAGACATTATTTTTAGAAGCGCATCGCTCGCTGCAGCGCCGCGTTCCACTCACCTTCACGAGGCGCCCTCGGGCTCTTCAGCCACCATTGGCACCATCCGTCGCCTTTCAGCGCCTAAGGAGAAAAAGAGACAAAACAAAGGTGAGCGAAGGAACAGATTGAGGAAGGCCTGATTCTTCCACCTTAAGACTTACCTGATTATTGTTGGGACAATCTTTCCTCACCTCGGGTCGGCGCCGCTTCTTTGGCACTTCCGTACCCCGGCCCCTAAGGGGAAAAAGACACACACATAAGTGGGTGAAAGCAAGATCACTAAGGGAACCATCCATCAAAAAGACTCACCAGAGTTACCTTCAGCGAATCCATTCCTCTACGCGGGTTCTTCATCCTACATCTGAAATAGAGAAAAGGACAACGGACAATTAAGGCTTGAACTTTTGCAACTGAATACTTACGGCCTCATATCGGAAAAGTCAAGCGGAGTTGAATACTCACCAAACCCGAGATCCAGTGAAGTAACTGGAAATCAACGCGCCCCTGCATCGGAAGCAGGATGGAGAGCTTGTCCTTTCAGACTCTAAGGTGAGACTCTACGGGGAATCACGGAGGGGGTTCGAGGAGTGTGAGAGGGGGAAGAGGGGGAATCCGACGCATTATCCAGCAGACAGTTAATCCCCTTTTCCATCTACAGAAGGATTCTTCTACGGGCCAGAGAGGCGAGGTTTGGGGGTCCGGTCCAGTCCGTCTTCCGAGTCCTGCGCATCACCTTAGAAGAGGTCATAGCAGTCCAGAACAGATCGGCGCCTCCGTGTGAATCAGGTGAGCGTTACAGAAATAGTCGCCCTTGATAATAAGGTAGGTCATTGATGACTGAGTAGTCCGGGCCTTTCTTCACCCAGTCCTGCAGGGCTGTTGGATCGAAGAGTTGTTGGATCTTTACTTGAATATCCTCTTGTGTCCGTAGAGTGGTTATGCCAAGAATTCTTTGTTCTGAAATTATAGGCACCCGTTCCGGGTTCGCATATGCTTCTCCCATCCCTATTCGGGATAAGGCATCTGCCTTGCCATTTTTACAACCTGGTCGATAAGTGATCATGAAATCGAACTCGGCAAAGAACAATGCCCATCGAAGTTGACGCGACGATTGGGCCTTGGCTGTTTTTAAATACTGCAAGTTCCGGTGATCAGTGATTACCGTAATGGTATGCCTGGCACCGAGAAGATAATGCCGCCAAGCCTTGTAGGTGGATTTGATGGCTAATAATTCTTTATCGGTAACTGCATAGTTTAACTCGGGTGCCGAGAACTTTCTGGACCAAAATGCTACTGGGTGAAGTTGACCAGTTTCAGGATCCTTCTGGGAGAGGACAGCTCCCATGGCTAAACTGGATGCATCAGTTTCAACTATTTATGGAAGTTCGGGGCGTGGATGCTTTAAGACAGGTGCAGACGTGAATTTCTCTTTCAGCTCTGGGAAGGCCTTTTCAGCTTCTTCGGTCCACAAGAAGCGTTTGTTTTTTCGCAAAAGTGCTGTGATAGGGTGTACAACATGTGAGAAATCCGGAATGAATCGGCGGTAGAAATCAGCAAATCTGAGCATTCTTTGTACCCCTTTAACTAAACTGGGTGATGGCCACTTGAGGATTGCGTCCACCTTTCGAGAGTCCATTCAAACTCCTTTTGGAGCTAGGATAAATCCAAGGAATTCAACTTCCGTAGCATGAAAAATGCATTTTTCCAATTTTGCATATAACTTGTGGCGGCATAGTTTCTCAAGGACTGCACAAATATGCTTCACATGGTCTGAATCTGAAGAGGAGTACACTAGAATATCGTCTATGTATACAACAACACACGCGTCAATGAGTTCACGAAGGACATCGTTCATAAAATACTGGAAGGCTGCTGGTGCATTGCACAATCCGAGGGGCATCACCTGGTATTCGAATAACCCGTACTTAGTGCGAAAAGCAGTCTTCCATTCGTTGCCTTTCTTTACACGTACCAGATGATATGCCGCTCGGAGATCTAATTTAGTGTAGATGCAAGCGTCCTTTACTTGGTCTAGTAATTCGGGGATCAGAGACAATGGGTATCGGTTCTTAACCGTGATCTGATTTAATGTGCGGTAGTCTATGCACGTTCTGAGGTCACCTTCCTTTTTAGGCATGAAGAACAAAGCTGAAGATGCAGGGGACTTGGATGGACGAATGAAGCCATTAGCAAGGTATTGGTCCAAGTATTGTCGTAGGTGAAGGTTTTCGGGTTCCGTAAGGGCGTAGATCCTACTACATGGAGGTTGTGCACCGGGTATGAGATCGATTTGACAATCGTATGATCTGTGAGTTGGTAGGGTGTTTGCCTGTTCCTTTTGGAAAACCTCCTGGAATTCTTGATATTCCTGAGGTAACTGCACGACTGGAGTAGCGACTGTAGCCAGGCCTTGGTTCAAGGGTTTTTTTGGGTAACAAGTATGTGCACAATCTGGGCGTGGCTAGGCGGCCATGCGGTGAGGAGCACGAAAGGGAAGCTCCCGTACGATCCTGATTTAATCCGCTTTTAAAACTAACTTACTCGGCTGGAAAGTTTACCGACGGGTGTAGGAAGATCCACCGACCACCCGATCCAAGCCCTGAGGAGAACCGGACTGGGGAACGAGGCGAAAAACGGCAGCAAACACGCGGAGCACCGAAAAGCAAGATGGCGGCCCCCTAACACACGGCCAACGGCCCAGAGACCCAGAGCGGGAGGCTACGAAAAGCTGTAGTTCGGCGCTGCGAACCCGGGAAGGAAGGAAGAGAGGCCACGGCGGAGCAGGATACGCTCTTCGGGCAGCGGAACGACAATAGCGAGATCCTGGCGAGAGGAGAACAGCGGCAACAGGGCGCGGTCGCGGCCGCGAGAAGGCGGCGCCGAGCGAAAGCAGAAAGCTCCGTAAGCCGAGGGAGATCCGCGCCGAGGACAGCGTCACCCCCAGCCCCTGCCGGCCTCGCTAGCACGAGAACAGGGGACCCGAGGGAGAACAGAGGGGCGAGACGGCTCTCCGCAGATCCAACGGCTGGCAGGGGAGGAGAGCGCCTGCAGGCCCGCAAGGCACCCGGGGAGGCGTGTGGAAACACCCGACGACACAGGGAACCCCTGGCGGGAGGAGAATAGCGCAACGGGCTGTCCCCATCCAACTAGAACCGGACCCCACACGGACTCGGGGTACAAGCCACAGATAGCGGACAAGAAGCAGTGCCCGAGGCCCGCACGGCGAGTATGCCCAACAAGAAGGTGGAGGGGAAAACGAAACAAGTTAGCATGGATCACTTTGCCAAAGCACCAGACAATAGGCAGCCGAATTCATCGGAGACAGCATTGGCGGAGGCCAACACCCCACACCCACCAGGTAAAGAGGGGCAAATCCTAGAGGCAATCGCCACCCTACAGGCGACGCTCGAGAAGAAAATGGACACGGCCATAGGGGCCCTGAAGGCATCTTTGGAACAAAAATTGGACACAGTCATGGTGGACGTAGGCCTCCTTCGCCAGGACGCGAGAAACCTGGCGGACAGAGTGACAACAGCGGAGCAGCAGGTACAGCAGAACACAGCGGACTCCGCCACCACGAGGACCCAGTTGACGGAGGTGCTCCAGAGAGTCAAGATCTTGGAAAGGAGAGCAGAAAACGCAGAAGGGAGGGCAAGGAGAAATAATATCCGCATAATCGGGGTTCCGGAAGGGGAGGAAGGGAACGACCCCACGGAATATATCGAAAATATGCTCCTACAGGAGGTCGGTGCTGGAACCCTGTCCCAAGGCTTTGTGGTGGAACGGGCACACAGAGCGCTGATGCGAAGACCCCAGCCGGGGGCCCCTCCCAGAGCCATGATCGCTAAAATCATGAACTTTAAGGATAGAGAAAAGATACTGGAGTTCTCGAGGGGGGGAGGAGAGAGTATCAGAAATGCATCCAAGATTGCCATATATCCGGACTACACAATGACAGTCCAAAAACAAAGGGCACAGTTCGGCCCCACAAAGGAACGCCTCAGAAAAGCAGAGATACGATACATGCTCCTGTTTCCGGCCAAACTGAAGGCGATACACAAGGGGAAGACACACTTCTTCGAGTCCACGGAAGAGGCAAATGCGTGGATGGATACCCAAGGAATCCCCCAACTGGAGCAGCGAAACGCTAACAGAGGCAGAGCCCAGCCCGGGCGTGAAATCCGCAGATAATTAGAATCAAGGGTGCAGAGCACCAATCGGACGAGAAGTTAGGAACAGGACGATAAATATGAAGGGAGCAACTAACCCTAACAAACCGCACTAGCCTAGTACGACGCACCCCCAAGAAGTGCGACCGAGAGTTCAGATGCCAGTTTTAAGGCATCACGCTGCAGCAAGCCGGCCTCACCCAGAGGAGCAAGGCAGGAGAAGCGGCGAGGCCCGAGCAGGGGGAGGGTGGCTTGGCGTTTGTTGTTGTTGTTTAGTTACAGTTCAGGTTATTGATAGACAGGAAGAATCGGAAGAAGGCATTGGCGTTGAAGGAATGGTTAAAGACTATGATGGGGAGATGCCAGCACACCGTGACTGGAGCGAACCACAACAGGGACCCAGGAGACGGGGCCTACAAGAGGAGAAGAGACTGAGCCCCACGCGGGAGACCCCGGCCAACAGCAGTGAACATGGAAGCAGGGAAATGGACAAACAAATAGGGCCATGGGACGACGAGGCCAGGACTGCAAACACCCATGAGCCGGGATGAGCTAACGATAGCGACATGGAACGTGAGAGGCCTTAACGCGTACGTCAAGAGACTGCGAGTTTACGCCTGGCTGAATAAAATGAAGGTCAAAATAGCAATGCTCCAAGAAACGCACCTGACAAGAGAAAAGCAGTCCAAGATCGACAAAAAATGGGGAGGGCAGGTGTTTAGTGCTACATATTCCAACTATGCAAGAGGGGCAATGATTTGGATCGCCCCGGGAGTACCATTCCAACTCATTAAAAAGGAGATCGACCAAGAAGGAAGAACGGTGATAGTGCACGGCATGGTGGAGAATAGGGAAGTGTGCCTAGTGAACACTTATGCTCCAAATCACGACACGAGAGAGTACCTCAGAAAACTAACACCCAAATTAGCCCAGTACAGAGACACAATGTTCATCTGGGCCGGGGATTTCAACTGCGCCCTGAACCCGCTCCTGGATCGATCGGATGACAAGCTCAGGAGGCCAGCACCACCAGCCAAGGAACTACAGAGGGCACTAGATCACCTGAAGCTGGCGGACGTCTGGAGACAGGTACACGGGACAAGGAGAGGGTACACACACTACAGTGCACCCCACGGAACATTTACACGGATAGATTACATACTCACGGGTACTGAATCACTACACGAATTCACAGGTATTAGCATTAAAGCCCGAACGCTCTCAGACCACGCTCCAATACTGACATCATGGGCACACACACAAGGGAGAGCCCCGATACCTACGTGGCGACTCCGGGCAGAAGCTCTGGACGAGGGCGAATTCCAAGAACACCTACAGGGGGCAATAGATGATTACTTTGAACACAACACAGGGAGTGTGGAGTGTAATGCCACGCTTTGGGAAGCGTTCAAGGTGGTATTAAGGGGGGCAGCGATCGGTAAAATAGGCGGATTAAAGGGAGCGGCCATAGCAGAACTCAACGACCTAGAAAAGCGGATAGAAATAGAGGAACTGAGGGCGCAGGCAGCGGGGGAGGAGTCAGAGGAACTGATGGAGCTGAGAGTGGGGTGCATAGGACTCTGGGAGAAGCTGGGACGGTTGAATTATGGGAGGTATTTACAAAGGTTACATGCGGAAGGGGACAAACCCAGTAGGCTCCTGGCCTGGCTCACTAAGCAAGAAAATAAGAGGGAACCCATAACGGTGATAGAAGACGAGACAGGGGAGGAGGTGAGGGGCCAAGTGCACATCAATCAGTTATTCGCGGAGTTCTACGAGGAATTATATGCCCCCAACCCGGAGGTAGACCCTGAGGACATAACCGATGCATTGGCAGAAATAAGGTTGCCAAAGCTAACAGAAGAGCAGGCCCAAATGCTTGATGCCCCACTCACAGAGGAAGAGATAGCGGGTATAATAGCAGAGCTTCCTACAGGCAAGTCCCCGGGCCCGGACGGACTCCCAGGAGAGTTCTATAAAAATTTCAAAGACACTATCACCCCAAGGTTACTGGAGACATATCTAGATGCATACGAAAGTGCACGATTACCCGCTAGTATGTCGGAGACAATCATCGTCCCGATCCTTAAGCCAGGGAAGCTGCCCACAAGGTGCACGGCATACAGGCCAATTTCCCTTATAAACCAGGACGTTAAGATACTAACGGCGGCTTTAGCCAACCGTCTGAAGCAGATGATCCCCACATTGATACACCCTGATCAAACAGGGTACGTTCCTGGGCGGAACACATCATGGAACCTCCGTAGACTACACCACGTGATAGATGGAATGAACCAGGGACGGGGAGAACGTGCGATAGTGTCTCTTGATGCTGTCAAAGCATTCGATTCGGTGAATTGGGGGTGGATGGTGAGGGTCCTCCCCCACTTCGGCATTGGCGAAGGGTTCCTCAGGTGGATCAGACTACTGTATAGTGAGCCCAGAGCCAGGGTTAAGACAGGGAGATATATTTCAAAGGAATGGAGGATCTATAGAGGAACGAAACAAGGGTGCCCACTATCGCCAATGTTGTATATCCTGGCCCTGGAGCCACTGGCGGTCTTCCTTAGAGCAGAATATGGAGACACGGGGATTGAGGTGGACGGGGTGCTCCATCAAGTCTCGCTGTACGCGGACGACATGTTATTGTTTGTGGAAAACCCCCGCATTAACCTGCCCTGCCTCTTGGAAGCAATAGGAGCATACACCAGACTCTCAGGCATAGCAATAAATAAAGAGAAGTCCCTGATCTTCCCCCTGGCAGATCTGAGATGGGCCCCCCCGGAGGGACTCCCAGAAGTGGACCTAACATGGGCGCCACAGTCCTTCAAATATTTGGGGATAGAGGTCCATCATGACATTGCAGACACTCACCGACACAACACGCAAGCAGCCCTGGACACAACACGAAAATGCATGGCCTTCTGGAGAACACTCCCACTGGGGATGATAGGTAGGGCCGCCCTCCTGAAAATGGTAGTACTCCCACGCATGTTGTACTTTTTCACCAACATCCCATATAACATTCCCAGGACATTCTTCACGAACCTAAACACAATAGCAAGAAACTACCTATGGGCAGGGGGGAGAAACAGGGTTGCAATGAGCACTCTACAGAGAGACTATGAGGGAGGAGGCATTCGTTTGCCGGACTTTGAAAAGTATTATCTGGCTGGACAGTTACAATTTGTGGTCAAATGGTTAGGGGAGGATGAAACGATGGACAAAACCAACTTCCAGCCCGCACTGAAAACACATTACCTGAGGGAAATACTGTGGCTGGACAAACCCCTGCTCAGGACTTTACCGTACATGCTAAATCTCGCAGTGAGATTGTGGTGGAGAGCATGGAAGCTGCAAGGGACGAAGGACCCCTACTCAGCGCAAATACCCCTGGCGGGCCTGGTGGGCACAGACATGAGCTTGTTGGCAGCGTTCCGAACACAATGGGAGGCCAAGGGGGTAGCGCAAATCGGAGACATGAGAAGAGAGGGGAGATGGGCAGACTTCCAGGAGATGAGGGAAGAATACAAAATACATGAGGGCCAATTCATCCTGTATAATAGACTGATCCTCAGAATCAAGGATAGATGGCCAGAAGGGGAAGACCAAGAAGAACCGGCAGGAGCATTAGACATGTGGTACGACATTTCAGAGGGGACACACACGACCTCCAGACTATACGAGCAGATGCTGAGACCCCACACAGACCAAAAACTACACATAAAACAAAGTTGGGAAGAAGAACTCCAAAGGCCGCTCAGCGACCATGAATGGAACAGGGTGCTGAGATACCCCAAAACAGTGTCCAGGAACGCAAGGTTCAAACAGGCCCAATTGTACGTGACACACAGGGTGTACCTCACACCTAAGAGGATGAAAGTGATACGCGGAGGTGACCCCAGCGGGTGCCCACGGTGCTCGACAGAGGAGGCAGACATGGTGCACATGTTTTGGGAATGTCCGGTGATACAGACGTTTTGGGAAGGCATCAGGACCAAAATAGCGAAAAGTGGCCTCCAGATACAGATGGAGCACCCCGAATGGTACCTACTGGGCCTCTTCCCTCGAGGAGGCAGAGACAGGGTGCACCTAGCAAAAATGAAAGACCTGATTTGCATACTGGCTAAAAGAAGGATAGCCATGACCTGGAAATCTAGAGGAGGCCCGACCATAGAAGCATGGTGGGCAGACCTCCGAAAGTGGACACTAGCGGAGACCGCGGTGTGGATCAGAGCAGTGCAAAGAGGGGAGGGGGAAACGGCTGGGAAAATAGCGGCATGGAATTCCCTAGTGCAGAATCTATTTGGACGAGAAGAAGAGGAAACCGACGAGGAGGATCCGGAGGAGGCTGGGGGATACCAGAGCGCCCAGGACAGGGAGACACAAGGAATGGAAGAATAGACACCGGGGTATGGACACGGAGGCAGCTAGCGGAAGCAGCCACAGACTGGGCAGATAAGCTGTTGGACACTTTAAGACGATGACCCCACGGCAGAATCCGCCGAAAAAGCCAAAATGCCAGTTGAATGTTCGTATGTTTGTATGTTGTATGTATTTACGTTGTTAATTGAAAATAAAAAGAAATTTAAAAAAAAATTAAAAAAAAAAAAAAAGTATGTGCACAATCTGGGAAGGTTATTCTCTTCTCTCGCCAATCAATACAAGGATTATGTGTTTCCAACCAAAGTATTCCCAGTATTATTTGGAACTGCGGGGCTTTGATTAAATCAAACACAATAGTCTCTCGATGCCCATCCTGACCCAATAGTGTCATCTCTGCGGTGGAATGAGTTACAGGCCCAGAGGCAATTTCAGTTCCATCGACTGTGGTGATGACATCCGAAGAGGTCTTTTTGCAAAGAGATAGATTCATCCTAGAAGCCAACGCGTGGTCCACATAGTTTCCTATTGCCCCGCTATCAATGTATGCCCTCACTGCATGCATACGTGATGGCTGCCTTGGATCTAAAAGGACCATTGGTATGATGAAGTGCGAAGTCTGAGTATCCTTCTTCAAGCTCGGCAAGCGGACCTCTACGCTTGTCGGACGTGGTCGTTTCCAGAATCAGGCTCTGTTTGATTTTTATCAGCGAGTCCGACTACTTTTTTAGATGTTTTTATAGGGCAATCCCGTAGAAAATGTCCTGAGGCCCCACAGTACAGACACAATTGCATCTGCCGTCTTCTTTCTCTTTCCTTTTGAGTTAAGGGTCCCTTGACCCCCCCCCCCGATCTGCATCGGTCCTGATACATCTGTTCCTTTGAGGGTAACATTGGGTTTAACCAATACCCGATTCTCAGCCTTTCTATTCTGAAGTCGGTGGTCTAACTGGACCACTAAGTCTATATATTCTGCACAATCCTGAGGTGGGTTCACAACTTGGGCCAAAACGTCTTTGAGTTCACCCCGAAGTCCACGATGAAATAATGTAATTCGTTTTACCTCTGGCCATCCGGTTTCCACCACTAACCTATTGAAAGTGGCGATATAGGTTAGTAGATCCTGGTTACCTTGTCGTAATGATAAAAGTTTGTTATCCAGGGCCTGTCCCTGTGAATGTCTGGCAAATAGTCTTTCCATGCTCAATTGAAAACCTTGAAAATCCCGAAGAAGAGGGTCATCCTGGTTAACTAATGGAATTGACCAATCCGCTGCGCTGCCACTAAGATATGATAGTACAAAGGCTACTTTGGTTTGGTTGTTCGGAAAAGCTCCAGGTCTGCATAAAAAGTGCAAGCGGCATTGGTTCATAAACACGGCGAACTTTTTTGGGTTCCCAGCAAAACGTTCGGGTGGAGCTAAAGGAATGCTCCCTGGTAGAACCACTTGCACAGGATTGCTCGATGAAACAGGAGTTGGATTCCCCCCGAGTCCAGGTAATGGTGTTTGCACAGCTTGGTTTTGCAGTAATTGTCTAGCAAGATCATCAGTGCGCTCCTTTGACACAATCAGTTCTCTCCTGAGGGCATTAGTCTCTTGGTGCACGGAGTGCACTTCTGCCCTAAGTTCCCCTAACAATAGGGCTAGTTGGTTGGTTTCTGAGGTTTCTATAACACCCGGGTGGGGATTTGTAGATAGGCTTCGCGTTCTGTTACGCTCACCTGGCTCCCACAGGGGCATCGGTCGGACCCGGACAGCTGCAGTCTCCACCCACGTGATGCGTAGTGCAGCGATGACTGACTGGATCTGCCCTCCTAATCTAATCTGCTTAAACCGTAGAAATATTCTCCTGCAAGTGGAGAGATGGATTTAGCCACTTGTGGATTCAAGTGATGGCACCCCCACAGTCCTCCCCAACTAATGATCTCCGAAATGCCCTCACAGCAATCTCACCTTATATTCTTGAAAGATGAGCTCTCCATCCTGCGTGGATTTGCAGGGGCGCGTCGATTCCAGTTCCTTCACTGGTTTGAAGGCTCGGGAGAGTTCCGGAGAGTATTGACTCTGAGGTTCCTGGTGAGGACCAGTAAGTATTAAATTCATAGAGTTCAATATGTCCGATGTTCACTCTTGTTCCCCCCTTCCTTTCTTGTCTTGCAGCTGGCTCGTGAAAAGATGTTCTTGTGGCAGCTGATGGCGCTCAGGTAAGAGTCTGTATTAGCCGGCGCTGTCTGGTAAATGTTGCACAAGGAA
The DNA here is from genome assembly GCF_040938575.1 of Ambystoma mexicanum. Taxonomy (NCBI): domain Eukaryota; kingdom Metazoa; phylum Chordata; class Amphibia; order Caudata; family Ambystomatidae; genus Ambystoma; species Ambystoma mexicanum. Next base: position 288,527,317 of record NC_090922.1, read on the forward strand.
ACGTGTTGTTTTGTCTCTCTTTACAGATGTGGTACATGAAAATATGGAGAGTCACAAAAGGATGCCTCCAGTGGTAAATCAGGTAAGTCTATGGTGGTAAGAATTATATTTGTTGGTTCCCTCGGCTCACCTTGTGGTTTTCTTTTGTCTCCTAGGTGCCGAAGTTTGGCGAAGAAATGATGGAGGCAGCGCCGACCCGAAGGATGCTGTGAAGACTGGTGAGTATGGTGCGGCACTGCAGCTGGAGGTGCGCAGCGTGCCGAAATTATGTTCTTTACAGGTCCAGGAGACAAGATGGATCCAGAATCAGGTGGCGAATAGAAGTAGGTTTGTTTTCTAACCTTGTCCCTTTCTTTCCTCTTTGTTTTAGGAGCTCCGGATTCGAGGAGGGCGTGGCAGAAGACTGGATGCAGGGTGCAGGCATGGTGAGTGTTACGCTGCTGGATGCAGAATAACGCGAAGCGTGTGTTGCTGGTCGGGCGTGGTTTAAATAGCCTCAAAAGTAGTCCCAGGTAAGAAGTCCCTAGAACCACACCCGAGTAAAAAATAGTCCCTGTAGAAAAATAGTCCCTTTCAGGCTTCATGTTGGATTGGAGTCATTTGCAGCATGGTCTGCCTGAGGTAAGTAATGACTATGAGCCTGGCGCCTTAGGCGCCAGGAGTGATTCCTACTATGAGCCTGGCACCTAAGACGCCAGGACTGAACCCAGATAGCCCCTGGCCGGGGTTGCTGAGGTTTTACTAAATGTCTAGATGCCTGCTCCCGGGGCTGATGGGCTTGGTCCGGATGCCTGGGGGTAGGCATCATGACAACTACCCACTTCCGACTCTGCAGCTACCGCGCGCATCTTACCTGTCTCCTCGAATCCACTTCGGGCGGTGCCTTGCACTTACCTGCCCCGAACTCCCAACAACATGGGCCATCTTCCGGCGCAGCATCCTCATGGATATTCTCATCTGGCAGCTTGTAGGCGTTCGGGGAACCGCTTGCCATCACCTGCAAAGGAGACAGAGAGCACAAGGTTAGCAATTGCATAAACTCTAAATGCTGGGCAGCGTAACTCGCGAACTTGGCGCATCATCCGGAAAGTCAACTTACTACTTGTAGGTTTTCTGGATTGGACTCTCTCCATCACCACGCACTCGTGGGCCATCTTCATACCTTGAGAGAGAGGAAAGAACAATATACTATTAAGGACAGTAATCATTGGAGAAAATCACCACAAAGGATACAGACAATAATCATTGTTATAAACACCTACCTCCACGGTGGAACAGGTCAGAGCCTGACCTCCACACTAAGGACCAGTGATGCAACTAGGTCCATCCACAGCACCCCTGCTGAGAGAAAGCAGGACATAGAGCTCATCCTTACATTAAAACAGGTGAGCTTGCATGGACAAACTCTTGCTGACTTCATTCTGGCACGAAAGGGTTGAGGGGGATCACGCCACCACCATGCCACTCTCACTGCCTCTCATCTTCTCTCAGGGGCAGTACCAGCATCCAGAGTCTTTGATTTTGAAGCAGCTGGGGGAGAGAGTCGATCCAAGGGAGCCAAGTCCTGGGAGGGCTCCAACCGTGCCCCAACGTCCCCGCAGTGATCAGGTGAGCATAACAGAACGCAAAGGCGCTGCGAATCTCTGCCTGGGCATTATGAATACCTCAGAGACTGACCAGTTGGCCCAATTGCTGGGGGAATTACGAGCTGAAGTGCATGCCTCCAGACAAGAGACAAATGCCTTAAGGAGGGATCTAATTGTTGCTCGTGAACGAACTGACGAACTGGCAATACAGGTGCTTCAAACTCATGCGGGGCAAGTCCCTTTACCTAGAATTGCACCAACCCCTCTGCCACCATCACCACCAGTTCAAGTAGTACTCCCGGGGGCTGTACCGTTGGCCCCACCTGAACGGTTTACCAGCGACCCCAACAAATGTGCCATATTTATGAATCAATGTCGCCTTCACTTTTTGTGCCGTCCTGGAGCTTTCTCTAACGATAGTGCCAGAGTTGCTTTCGTACTTTCATATTTAGAAGGCAGTGCAGCAGACTGGTCCATACCATTAGTTAACCAGGATTACCCAGTATTCCACAAGTTTGGGGAATTTCAACAGGAATTGGAAAAGTTGTTCGCAAGACACACCCAAGGACAGGCCCTGGATAATGAACTGTTGTCCCTAAAACAGGGAAATCATGATCTGCTAACATATATAGCCACCTTTAATCGCCTCATTGCACAAACCAACTGGCCTGAAGAAAAGAGAACCACATTATTCTATGAGGACTACATGGGGAATTAAAGGATGTACTAGCCCAAGTGGTAAACCCTCCTGAATGCTTTGCAGAATATATTAATCTGATGCTGCAACTGGATCATAGGTTACAAGACCGAAAAATGGATTGCACAAGAACTGAAGGGAGGTCGGTTTATATGTGACTCAGGAACCATCAAGTCAAGGCTCATGAAACAACCAAACTCAAGCAGATCAGGTGGTTATGGGCCCCTAAATCCAAGGCAGAAAGAGAAAAAAGGAGGCAACAACAACTTTGTCTATATTGCGGCAAGGCAGGACATTTTCTTCTGGATTGCCCAATAAAACCTCCCAAGAAATCTGTAGGTGCAACGGATAACAGCAATGACAAACAAGACCAGACCCCGGAAAACTCCAGTGCCCGACAAGTGTAGGGGTCCACTTGTCGAGCGAAATGAAGAAAGTAGTTCAGACCTCACATCTAGTAATTCCGGTACTCACAGTCCACCACCTGCAACCATCAAGGGTACATGCTTTGGAGGCATATATAGACAGTGGAGCTGTGGGTAACTATATTGATCAGGATCTAGCTGCACAAATAGGCCTCCCTCTTCGTCAGAAACTACAAGCAGAAAACGTAACGGCAGTGGATGGCTCTCAATTGTCATCTGGGCCAATAACGCGACACACCGATAAAGTTATGCTGATGTGTCGGGACGGTCATCGGGAAGACATCTCCTTTGATCTTATTGGGGCACTACAGTTCCAGATGATCCTAGGAATGCCGCGGCTAGAAACCCATAATCCCAGAATAGATTGGAAAACACGAGTACTGACCTTTCCGCAAGAATGCCCCAAAACTTGTTACCATAAGGACCTGCAAAACCACAAAATCAAGGCAAAAGTGCTTCTGGGTCTTGCTGGTTCCTTACCCCCGGAGTATTTGGACTATCAAGACGTATTCCAAAAGGAACAAGCAAACACCCTGCCTCCACATAGACCTTACGACTTCCAGATTGCCCTATTACCCAGGGTTCAAATCCTGTAGTGTCGAATATACGCTTTAACGGAGCAAGAAAATCAACATCTAAGAACCTACCTAGACCAGTACCTAGCTAACGGATTCATCCGTCCATCTAAGTCTCCTGCTTCCTCAGCGCTTTTCTTTGTACCCAAGAAGGAAGGTGACCTCAGAATGTGCATTGATTACAGGACATTGAATCAAATCACGGTTAAGAACAGCTATCCTCTGCTACTCATCCCCGAATTACTCGATCGGGTAAAGAGCGCTCAAATCAACACAAACTAGACCTCCGGGGGGCCTATCACCTCGTACATGTTAAAAGTGGCGACAAGTGGAAAACAGCATTCCGGACCAAATACGGACTTTTCGAGTATCAGGTGATGCCCTTCGGGTTATGACATGCACCAGTGGCATTCCAGTTCTTTATGAACGATGTACTCCACGAACTATTGGAAGTCTGTGTCCTCGTTTACATTGACGATATCCTGATCTATTTACAGTCTGAGGAAGATCATGTTGGACATGTACGAGAGGTGTTGTAAAAGCTTTGTCAGCACCAACTGTTTGCCAAATTAGAAAAATGCTCCTTCCACGTCACAGAGATCGGATTTTTGGCCTTCATGCTTACTCCACAAAGAGTTCAAATGGACACACATAAAGTTGAAGCTATCCTTCAGTGGCCATCCCTGACACCTACCAAAGGGGTGCAGAGTGTACTCGGATTTGCTAATTTTTAAAGCAATTTATCCCATGATTTTCACAGATCGTCCATCCAATCACATATCTTCCAAAAAAGAAAAATAAATGAATTTGGTCCGCTGAGGCTGAGAACGCCTTTCAGGAATTAAAACAAGCCTTCACCGCAACACGTATACTTCGACATCCTCGTCTGACCTACCCTATGTAGTTGAAACGGACGCCTCCAGTATTGCCATGGGAGACGTATTATCGCAAAAGGACCCAGAGACGGGGCAACTTCATCCTATAGCATTTTGGCCCTGTACGTTTTCTGCACCTGAAAAGAATTACACAATCACTGACAAAGAGCTCTTGGCAATCAAAAGTGCCTTCAATACTTGGAGACACTACCTTTTAGGGACAAGATACACGGTCACTGTTATCACAGATCACCGTAAGCTGCAATATTTAAAAACAGCTAAGGCTCAATCTTCACGTCAACTCCGTTGGGCTTTATTCTTTGCCGAGTATGATTTTGTAATAACCTACCGACCAGGAGTGCGTAACGGAAGGCAGACACCCTATCGCTTATGGGAGAGGACAAAGATGCCTTTAATCCATCCGAACCGATAGCCATCAGTCCCAAAGACAGGATTCAACATCAGATTTCTGTCACTACCTGCTGGGAAGACTTGAAGACTGATATCCGAGTGCATATTGTAAGAGGATTCAATTCAACACTACAGCTAAGTCAACGCCTAGTCTGGAATACTGAATGAAAACCCTTATTGATATATCTTTAGGTCCAGTTCATGCGTTCTGGATGACTACCCCTGTATAACACCCCTCTCTTGGAATCCCCCTGACCCCACTGAGCCAAGAAGTAGTTCTGTTTTGCAAGTTTAAAAGGTTTATTTGATAATTTAAACAATAGGTATATATATCCCACTTTATAATAAATTAATAATTGAATATCACACTTAATCTGATATGGTAAATATTAACAACGGAGAATCTGGCACTAGCACACTTCTTTAATCACTAATGAGTTGACATGAAATGGATAAGGTAGCACACTGGTAAATAGGAACAAAAGTATAATGTGGTAGAGGATGCTTTATGTAGGCTCAGGTGGATGCAATATTCAATGAATGCAGTACAGAAAATACTCAATATGATTTCAACCAAACTATGTAATCACTTTTCTCTGGCTATTCACTCCCCCCCTCTTTATGCAATGCAAGGAAGTGGGAGGAAAGCACACAGTTCTCAGAAATGCAATCAATGTAATCAGTTCAATCCAGCAAGCTTAGACAACAGAAAACAGATAGGAGTTTTGAAATCACAGGCAAATGCTTTGATAGGTGCTAGCAATGAATGAGAAATATGCTGGAAACGCTCTTAATTCCCTTTTAGAGGTTCAGGATGAGTGGTATCTAGTTAATATTAGTCCAGGCTCACACTAGCAATGATGCAGGGATAGTTAACAGGTTAAACGAATTTCTGGCGAATGGAAAGCAGGCATCAGCAGTTTTTTTTACATGTGAAGAAATTGCAAATCGCGGCAAAATTCGCGGATGCGCCGAGCGCTATTACAAAGGAACCGCAAGGACTATCTCTTTCCTTTTGGGGTCCTAGGAAAGCCTAGGATCTCAGGTTCCAAATGAAAGTTATTGCAAGTCTCTAGCCCAAACGGTTGCGGAGATATGAGTAATTTAGTAAAGGTCGTTTTTGGTTTTGTAAATTTTAAACGCACACTTTTTCAAAATGACAAATTTTACTAGAAATGACAGGTGACAGATAGGAGGCAGTTCTACTTAGGTTAAATAGATTGAATTAGATGAATTTAAACTAAGAGATGTGTTCTGAGTTTTGCTAAGTACTCACAAGAGATTTTGAACAGGAAAGCGACTTGGTCACGATCTTCAGTCTGGTCAGGTCTTTCCGGATTCTGCTCACAGCGCCTGGTCTGGTCTCGGCTAGGCACAGCACTGCTTTCTCTCTGGTCTGGTCTCTGCTAGGCACAGCACTGCTTTCTCTCTGGTCTGGTCTCTGCTCTGGATAGATTGAAGTCTCTAGTTTGGCTCTCTGGAGGTTTGATGGAGGTAAGTATGGATTTTTCCGGCAGGGCTTCCAGCGGCAGATGAAATTGAATGTCTCTATGTGTCCTGACTCTCTGCTTTTATCTGTTTCTTGAGAATGGGTGTGTGTGTTGCATCACTAGACTTGCCCCTCTCATTCGTCATTGGTCAGGCTTCCATTCCTCCGCTTGATTGGCAAACTGAACTGTGAGTCAGATTGATGTCATTTTATGATCTCTTGAAACAACCTCCCTTGTCATCTGTGCACCCAAATATATATATGATCAAAATCCATACTTCAGAGTTACACAGTTGTTTGAAATTACATATACATGGTGTGGCTGAATTTAGCCATGTCTATGTCCAAATCTGCTCATTCTAGGAGCTCGCATTCAAAGAGTGTACATAATTGACTTTTTAACTGCTTTTTCAATTTCCGACATGGACCCAACTTTACATACATGTGCGCAGGGGGTATGGACATTAATTGATGAAGTTTCAGATTTTTAACATGCACACATTTAGAGTAATATCCACTTTTCCGCTAAAACCTCCCCGAACATACCACCGGTTCCTACCACGTCTTAAACTGTGGGCAGAAAAATCACAAGAATTATGGTATCATTTATAAAATTTTCACATGTCCGCTCTATGAGTTATTCATCTTTTTAAAGTTATGTTCTGGCTCCAAAGGGGTGTGGTTTACCCTCAGCACAAGGTTGAATTTCTGGTTCTTTCCAGTTCTGCCAAGCCAGCTTGCTCTCACAGGCAGTGCTCCTCCCAGCTTCTCCAGGAGGAAGCCACTTTTTACGACGTCTGTAATAAAAACCTTTGCCTGAGTGAAGAGGGCTTTGTTCACTCTCTTGCAGAGCACAGATAATTCAATTATCAGATAGATGGCATATCCTCAGTGGGGGCAGCAAAAGGAAGGTTGGCCTGGGAACACAGTGGTGACTCAAGTTTCACTGCTGATGGGGTAGTTGCCAGGCAGAATCAAGTTCCTTAAGCCAGACTTTCAGCTACTGTCATGTTATTTGTTGCTTTTTAAATTAACTTGCAATTTTACACATGCAGCTAGAATGCTGATTCTAAGTGCAAAACTATGACATTTCAACAGTTACAAAGGCATGTGACACCAAACATAGGTCACTCATTTAATCTAAACATTTTCGATTTTAGTGTCTTTAAATCCAGTGCAACTTAAACTGCTGCAATCCACAGCTCAGCCAGTCTTGTTATAAACCTTGTCTTATGATCTTCATTTCCCAGATTCTGTAGGCACACAAAACTCCATTCTGCCAATGTCTGCTGGTGTTCAGTAAATATTTTGCACATGTTGCACTGTTAGAAATAGGCATTTTGACTTGCCTTCAGAAACACACAGCGTGGTTTTAAAACGCCGGCTTTTGGATAGTGGTGAGTACTGGTACTGCACTCATTTTTGGGATTTAAGAAATGAATTCCCCACACTTCTAGGTTGCATTTGGCAATCAGCATTGCCATTCCCAATGGTTTCAGACTACTGTGCGGGTAGTCCAATGGTGGTTTTAAAGCGCTTTGAAGCTAACCGGCGCTACTGTTTTTCCTTTGGCAACCCGGCCTTTCATTCTCGCACTGGTGGGTGGCAAGTGAGGCAACCATTTTGGTGGGCGCACAAACTGCGCAGCTTTCCTGGATTTCGGCGCACATGTGGGTTTTCCGCCATCTTGAATTTCCTAAGCCCACAGCACCAAATGTTGTAGCAGGATAGCTTAAACGTGGGTCAGGACACCCAACAAGTCCCCCCCACGCGACTGCACTTTGAATTTGAGTCGATGGGGAGTCGCGTGCACAAGGGTTTTGACCCATGCACCGGTCTGTCCGCATAATCTTCTTCCTCTTCTGTAGATGGCACAGTTCAGCATCTTCTTCTCCATCCGGTACTGATCGATCGGTTCTCCTCGCCGGTCCTGATGGGAGTATTGGGCGGTCCACTGGGCCCATTGGATCTCCGTTCCCGGTCTCCGGATCGTCCTTCTTGGTCATCCTTCATGGTTTCATCTCTCCTAGGATGATAAAGCAAAAGCGGCAATATCTACTCATAGGCGATTTTTTCCACCACTGTTGAGATAGTGGGGCAGCATATGCATTTTATCATAACGAAACATTACATTCTTATTTTAATAAAAACAGTATGACTAAGAGACAGTTTCATACAATCACAGTATGTTAGAGACTAGATGTGGTATGTTTTATGATTGGAACTGAATTAGTCTGATACAGTACCCGCTAGGATTCCAGAGGATTCCTCCAGTTGTTGCAGAGTGTGCCTGGGATGGCAACATTTCAACTGGTTTATGTGGACCCACTTGTCTTCCCCCTCTGCCGAACCACCTTTGGGGATGCGGATCTTGTAGGCCACAGGGGAGATCTTATCGACGATCTCAAAGGGTCCCTTCCATGTAGGCAAAAATTTGCGCTGCTTGGCCTGGTTCCTTTGGAAGTTGTATAGATAGACCCGGTCTCCCACCTGATATTCCTTCCTGGAAGTTTTCAGGTCATAATGGGTCTTCGTGCTATCAGTCGATCTTTCTAGATTCCGCTGAGCATAAGCAAAAGCATGTTGGAGGTGTTTCCTTAAATTCTCTACATACTCATGAGTAGTGGAGGCATTTATCAGTGTCTGCTCTTGGGTCCTGTAGAGCAAATGCTGCGGAAGCACCATCTTGCGCCCAGTCATCAACTCAAATGGTGACATTTTGGTTGCAGATGAAGGGGTAGATCTGATGGCCATTAGGACCAGAGGTAATCGGATATCCCAACTTGGCCCAGAATCTGCCACAAACTTCTTTAATATGCTCACAATTGTCCGGTTATATCTCTCTACTGCCCCAGAAGAAGCTGGTCTATAAGCAATATGCAGCTTTCTCTTGACCCCCAGTATCTCCCACATCTTTGTCATTACTTCACTGGTGAAGTGGCTACCTCTGTCTGACTCAATCCTTTGAGGTAGACCAAAACGGGAAAAGATGTGGTTAATCATCAAGGCAGCTGCAGTTTCTGCCTTGCAATTTGGGGCTGGGAGACATTCCACCCACTTGGTAAACAAGCATGTCACAGTCAACATGTACTTATTCCCCCTAGCCGAGCGAATCACAGGGCCTACAAAGTCGATTTGTAAATCTGACCATGGCAGTGTCATTCCCCTCTTTTGTAAAGGTGCCCGGTGTGTGAGGGATGTCGGCTGAAATTGTGCACACACAAGACAACCCTTCAAATATTGGTTGAGGTCCTGGCCCATATGTGGCCAGTATGCAACCTCTCTTAAGATTTCCAGTGTTGTGTGAAACCCCCTATGACCGGCGGTGGCCGCATCATGGGCGTGACTTAACATCAGGCTTCGGAATGAGGTAGGAACCACCCACTGATCGTGGCCAGCTTTGGATTTCCTTACCAGCAAACCGTCTTGGATTCTGAACATTTTTGGACATTTCATCAACACTCTTAGGTCCTCTTTCCCAGTGTAATCGGTATCCGTCAGGGGAAAGTTCTCAGGGTCCTCAAGGTGCTGGTAAAATTTACCAATTATTGGATCCCCCTTCTGAGCGGTAATCAAATCAGCATCAGGGGTCTCCTTACTCCATTGTGCAATTGAAAGTTCGTTGTGAGCATTTGTCTGGGACCTAGTGATGGCAGTGACCTGGATTTCCCCCAACAGGGACTCAATCTCAATTAGATCCCCTTGGACGGCTCCGGTTTTGGCCAGCTGATCAGCTAAGTCATTTCCAGTTTTGTCTGGTCCCTCTACTTTGGAATGACCCTTAATCTTCTTCCAATAGATGGTCATCCCATTCGATGTGACCAGATCATCAATGTTTTGGATCAACTTCCCATGTTTCAAGGGTTTGTTGTTAGCACATACCATGCCTCTGGTCTTCCAATTAACCAGGTGCTCCACGAACCCGTTCCGTACATAATCCGAATCTGTGATTATGACCAGTTCGTGGAGTTGATGCTGGACAGCAGTGAGGATGGCCTGATGCACAGCCATCAATTCTGCCACCTGACTACTTCGGGGACCAATTTTGTATCCAGCGGAGGGTTCTGGGGACTCATTCACCCATGCATTCCCTACGCCGGCCACCAATTCTTTCTCCCCGTTGTTGTCAACATGGTAAGAGCATCCATCCACATAGACAGTGGGCATTCCCTCACACTTGTCTTCTTCAAAGACTTTGTGGGGGGAATTAAGGTATGCCTCCATGTTGTCCTTTATTTTTAGACTTTCGTCCTCGAGACAGTTTTCTCTGGCACAATCATGCAAGTCAGCCAGACCTTGCGCGAGGGGACTCTTCTTGTTTTGGCCATATCGGACCTCCACAGGAAAGCCTTGCATTGACAGAATCCAGGAAGTAATTCGGGAATTACTCACATTTCCGGCCCGGATTCTGTCACTTTGGAGATATTGCAGAGGCTGGTGTGGAGTCTCCACTATGATGTGCTCCCCCTGGATAAACGGGCGGTAATTCTTCAATGCCCACACCGTCGCCAGGAGTGCCTTCTCACAATCGTTGAATTTTTCCTCCACAGAGGATAAAGTTTTGCTCGCATAGGAGATTACTTTATTGACCTTGTCATGCTTTTGATATAATACTGCCGTCAAGCACGTATTAGAGAACCCCGTCTCCAGGAAGAACTCCTTGTTTCTGACAGGGTAAGCTAGGCAAGGCGCTTGTGAGAGGCTTCTTTTGAGTTGTTTTACTGCCTCGGCTTGTTCTGGACCCCATTTCCACTTGACCCCCCCCTTCAGGAGATGAATCAGGGGTCTGGTGATCTCTGCGTAGCCCTCAATGAACTTTCTGCTGTAATTAGTCAGTCCAAGGAGGCTCCTTAGTTCCCGCAGAGTTGTGGGGTCTTTCAGTTTCTGAAGTGCTTCCACTTTCTTTTCCTGGGGACAGAGACCCTGAGGAGTAATCTCATGCCCCAAGAAATTAACACGGGTTCTACACCACTGTGCTTTCTGAAAGGAAAGTTTTGCTCCGGCGGCCCTCAACTGTGTCAGAACATAACGGATCTCCGCTATGTGTTCCTCCACAGATGAACTTTTGATGAGGACATCATCTACATAAGCCAGGTTACCCCTTGCACCCAGGTCGGGCATGGCCTTATGTAGGAAAATATTGAACTCATTGCCGGAGTTGAGGTATCCGAAGGGAGTCCGGGTCCATGTGTACTGCTGGCCCCCAAAGGTAAAAGCCAGCTTGTATTGGTCCTCCCTACTGACAGGCACGGTCCAGTATCCATTGGTCAGGTCTATTGCAGTGAATACCTGTGACCCCTGAATCTGGGCCAGCCCTTGGTCAATGTAGGGAAGAGGCCATCGGGAAGTGTGGACCTGTTTGTTGAGCTCCCTGAGGTCAGCGCAGAGTCTCCACTGGCCGTTTGGCTTCAATATTCCCAGCACCGGATTATTGAAGGTGCTGTGGACTGGACGGATTATTCCCCGGGACTCAAGGTTCTTAATTATTTCAGTAAGGGACTCCATTGATGCGAGAGGCAAGCGATATTGCTTCACAAACACTGGAGTCATGCTAGGGTCCGTGGGGATTGTTGTGGTGTGGATGTCGGTGCGACCACAGTCATATGAGTCTACCGCAAAGAGATCTTGGAAATCCAAGAAAACTTGTTTCAACTTTTGCTTTTGTTCCAGAGTCACACAGGCATCAGCCTGGTTGACTCTCTCTTCCACCATCTGCCTGAAGCCTGGAAAGACTTCTGGTTTGGCTATCTCCGCGGCCTCCTCCAGCTGGGTGGAGAAGTCCCTGGTCAGAGTGCTGATTTGGACCGGAGGCTTCAGGTGGGAAAGGCAGCCCTCATGGACCTGGAAAATCACCTCATCCCTCCTGAAGTCACAGGTCACATCTTCCTTACCATAGGGGCAGGAAGTGTACACCAGGAAGTTCCCCCCATGCCGGGTAAAAATCCTGTCTGGTGTTGCGTTGTCATCACTGTCACTGTCAAAACAGTCCTTGGGGATGGGTCCTAACAGTTCATTTACAAGATCAATGGAGAAATGTCGGTCATCAACCGCCATTCCAATAATGGTGCCTGCGGCTAGAGTAATACTCTTTAAGTCGCTGTTATCCACCTCTATTAGAATGGGGTCATGTTCTATGTTGACTAATGGAGTCGGGTTTACCCCCAACCCTTGCTGTTGGAGAGAAGCATTTAGATGTATGTAAGCATCAGGGTTTTTCAACTCTTGTCCCCTTTTAACTTTCACTTCCAGGGAGAACTGTCGGGTCCTTTCTGGGATGGTGACTTCCTCTTTAACCTGAATTTCAACTGCATAAGGTAGCGATTGAGCTGACCTAAATGCTTTTTCTGGATCATCAAAGCCCATGGGATTATCCGCTAATCGGGACCAAGCTTTGAAGTTTATTAGGTCCAAACTAATGGCAAAGCGATTGAGAATGTCACTGCCTAAGTAAAAGGCGGCAGGGACGTCTCGCACGACCCAACAATTGTGGACTATGCTCTTGTTGCCAATGGAGATTTTGAGCATACACCTGCTTGGCAGGAGATGTTTGGAATTAGGTGCTTCCAGGTCCATCTCCCATTTGTCTATCAGTTTGAAGGTGGGAATGGCTGGATCTTTTGGGAGTTGGCGGAACATGGCTTCGCTGATGAAGCTCTTACCGTTGTTCACACACACTCGAGCGAGAACAGAGTCCTTCCCATCATTTAACTGAACAGGGATGAACAACTGCTCTCCAATTTGCTGAATATCAGCCAGGCTTTGAGCTGATTTCACATCTTTCTGGACTATAGGAGTGGGGGTTTCTGATTGTGGATTAGTATAGAATTTCAGAGTGTTTCCTTCCAGCGTGGAATACCACTTTAGACTGGAAGGAAGGTTGATTTTCAGAAATAGAGAGGACCCCCCATCACCAGTCTGTTGTCCTACTGCTATTACCGTCACGTCTGGAATTTGGTTGTTCTGGAAGTGAAATTCTACTTGGTCAGATTTTTGTTCAACCATGTGGCATGTGCCGTTTAAACTAACATGGTTGACACTCTGTTTTAATTTTATGGGTCGGCTAGTCTGAGTCCAGAGGACCTTGTTTACGCAATCTATTAGGGGTGACAACCTTCTCAGGAGGTCATTCCCTAGTAAACAAGGGGTGCCCTCTGGGGTCACAACTATGACCGGGTGTTTCAACTTATGTCGCCCGATCTTAATGTCCAAGTCTGCCGTCCCCTCGACGGGAATTTCCTTCCCGTCAAAGTTCTGCAGTTGTCCAGGAAGAGAGGTGAGAGGAATTTGGTAATTCTCTCCCCTTCCTGCATTCAGTTCGTCAAAGGCCCTTCTGGACAGAAGGGTAGCTTGAGATCCAGTGTCCACCAGTGCTGAGATTGTACCCTGCCCCTGTACTTGTACCGGGGCATAATATCTTCCCTCCTTCTCCTCAAGGGGGCACAGATAATGTACATTTTTGGACAACTGGTGGGCTAATTTTCTGGTTTTGGACATCGCTAGCGAGGAGATTTGGGCAGAATTCTGTGGAGAGTCTTGGGAATCTGAAAGAAAAAATTTGCAACTGGAGATCAGAGCCATTGTGGGTTCCCCTGGCTCCGTTTCTGGGCCGCCCCCCCCTTTTTGGAGGCAGTCGCCAGGATGGGTTTGAACCAGGGGATTTTCTTGCTGTTGGTTCTGGGATGAGATGGTGGGCGGCGGTAGCTCAGTCTCCACATCTCCCCAGTCTGGATTTGCATCCCTAGGGACCCATTTTTCTTTGGGAGGAGTTCCCCCCTCTCTGAAGGAGAAGATCCTTTTCCCAGGATCCTCTGAGGATCCCTCTCCCTCAAATTGGAAGATCTGTACCTCCTCCTCAAACTGAGTCTGTTTGGGTCTTTTGTTTCTCCTACCCCCCCTCTGCTCCTTAGGAGGCAGACTTTCAGGGGCAAGAGATTTTGTTTCCGGTTCCTGGGTTTCCAGGGGCTGTTTACAAGTGAGGAAGGAAGCTTCCTCCAAGGCTTTACACCCCCCTTCCCTTTGTGCCTCCTCCCTGGGAACCGGTGAGTTATCGGGGTGCTGCCCCCGTCATTGTTCTGGAGCACCAGGTCCAGAGTTGGGTGCGTTCTGCGCCGGCATGCTGATCTGAGGGTTCTGCTGCGCCCTCAGTATATGACCCATATCCCGCGCCATGTTTTGAACCTGGCGCTCTAACTGGGAAACCCGCTCAGGCTGATACGGGGCCCTGTTTTCTCCCCTGGGCTGATCCCGGGAAGGGTAGCTGTCCCTCCTCTGGTAGTACCCCTGGTTGGGAAGATTTTGGTACCCCTCCACCCTTGGCCTCCCCTCTCCCGGATTCAGTGGTCTGGGCTCAGGGAATTGAGGAAAGAAGGATGGATGATTTTGGGGTTGGAAGTCGGGTGGATATCTGGGGAAAAAGTTCTGCCCAGGGTTTGGTAAATTTCTGCCCTCCTGTGGGAAGTTTGGAGGGAAGTTCCCTGGGTTAGGTGCTTGGCTGGATCCCCCCCCTTGGGCTGGAGGAGTCCACACATAACCCAGGATGGGTCTGTTACCTTTGTAGCGAGGACTTACATAGTCAGGAGAGCGAGGGACCCCATTTGTGGGGCTGCCTCCCTGGCTCCCTGTCTGCGACTGGCCCGAGGACCTTCTGGGCCTAGCATTATTAGGTGCAGGTAGGTTTTTAGGCCCCCCCATCTCCAAATCCAAAACGGGGGTGACCTTTACCTCTGCCACCTTGGCAGCAGCAGGGGTGCTGTTGGCTTTGGGGTTTTTCTGGGCATTGCTTTTATTTTCTATGGGCTTCTGCACCTCATAGATCCGGGTAGCCTGTTCAATGACCCAGTCTAAAGATCTTTTCTCGTGAAAATCCCTCACGAGCTGGGTCATGATATATTTGGGCAAGGCATGGAAAAACGTGTTTATAAATTCACGGCTATCCGTGCGCACCCTTCTTGTGGTCTGTGCAAAAGCCCGCTTTAACTCCTGCACAAATTCTTGTGGGGCCTGATCCTCCCCACATTGCAAATTGTAGGCTGCCTTGCGAGCCTCTTGAGGATTTCTGTGAAC
Source organism: Ambystoma mexicanum (assembly GCF_040938575.1). Classification (NCBI taxonomy): domain Eukaryota; kingdom Metazoa; phylum Chordata; class Amphibia; order Caudata; family Ambystomatidae; genus Ambystoma; species Ambystoma mexicanum. The sequence goes on from NC_090922.1 coordinate 288,542,438, forward strand.
AGAAAAATGTTTCAGGATGGCCGCCTTATATGTGGACCATCTTAAATGATTTTGGTCCTCCAGCCCCGCAAAGAAACTGGAGTATTCCGGGGAGAAGGTCCACTTTACATATTGAATACAGCTTTGGCTGTCCTTCAAATGGAAAGTCTCCATCATCTGTTCAAACAACTCTAAGTGCTCCCAAACAGAATACTTAGCGTTCTTATGGTAAGGCGTGATGACGCTCCTGATCGCCTTAATCTGCTTTAAAGGGTCCTTAAGCAAGGCCCTTTTTGCCTTATTGGCCTTTTTGGTTCGGGTAACCCTTGTCCATTCTTCCTCGGACTCAGAGGCACTGCTCCCAGAGGTTCCCGTCTGTTCTTCCAGGTTTTCCCGGATTCTGCGAGCCTGGGAATGGCTGGCAGAATGTGGGGACCTGGTCTCCTGTGTCCTGCGCAGTTCAGAGGAGTCTTCAGATTCCTCCTTGCTGCCAGGATTTGATGGGTACCCCCTCCACTGACCTAACTGGGCAGAGGTTTTCAGGATGCCCTTAATGGGCCTACTCTCCTGGGGTTCCCCATTGAACTGTACTGTACTTGGGTGCCCATACCCGGATGCCCACCCCTCCATTCCTGAGTGGTACTGGCCTATGAGCCCCATACTCTTAGCTGGATAGTAATCTGCCATCCCTGTGGCCCTGTGCTCATGTGCGCCAGGGGACATGGGGGTGGCAGAGTCCAGGGACTGAGAGGTATGAGGGCCTCTGGTACTAGGGCTCCTGAGGTTATGCTCCGGAGTTTCCATTTCCCAGCGAACCTCATCTCTATCTGCCCCTGCTCCCTGTTGCAATGCAAGAGCCTGCATTTGTGCCTTCAGTTCCTCAGTTAAGGCCTTACTCGACTCTATCAGTCTCTCCTGCATCGCTACCTGCTGTTGGAGCCTATCATTGTGCTGGCAGAGAGCTTCATTCTCTCTCTGTGTTTCCTGATTGGTCCTGGAGAACTGGGCCAGTCTTTGCTGCAGGAGGGTTACCTCCTGGGCAATGTCCCTATTGGCCTGCTCCTTTCTTGCTAGAGCATCCTCCACCCTTCTGGTGTGCTCTACCAAGTTCTGGTTTTCTTTTTGGAGGTCACCCAGCCCCTGGTGGGCCAGGTGATTTTCTTCCATTTTCCTTTTTAAATGGCAGACTTCCTGGCCTAAGGCGTCTCTTTCCTGACTAAGAGCCTGCATTTGTGCCGCCAGGTCGTCCCTCTGCCTTTGAAAGGCACCAGCTTTCTGGCGTTCTTCATCAAACTCTGCCTGGGTATCCAGGTCTTTCAAGATCAGCTTGTTGCTCTCTACCTTCACTCTATCTAGATGACTTTGCAGGGTGGCTACCTGCTCCGTGCATGCCCTGTTAAAGTCTAACTGTTGCTCCAGCTTTTTCTGGCTCTGCAGTAAGGAGTCCAAACTGTCTTGGTGCTCCTTCTGCAGGGCCAGAAATCTAGTATCCTGTTCTGACTTTTCCTTTTGCAGCACATCCATATCCTCCTTTATTTTAGTAATGTACAGTCTGCTGTCATTCTCTGACTCCTGGCTCCTCTGCAGCCTCTGCTCAGAAGAGTCCAGATCAGATTGGACCTTCTGTAATGCCATCTGTTGCCTATTTGCCAGATTTTGGCTTTCAGCACATCTATCCTGCATGTCTCCCATATATAGGTACAGGTATGCTGCTATCCTGGCGATCTTATTGTGTTCCTCTTTGGCTTTAGGAGCCATATATAGTTCACTCAGGGCCACATGTAAGGGACCCTGATCTCTATATATATCTGACCCTGTTTCAGTGACCTGTTGTGTGATGGCCTGCAACCACACATCCTGGCCCTGTTCGGTCCATTCACCTCTCACAAATAGCTTATGCAAGAGGTGCTCTCTGGCTATTTTCATGTCTACTAAGGTCGTCATTCTAGAGATTGGTCTCTGTCCTGACTTACAGAAGTTAGTAATTTATTTTTGCAGAACAGAACTTTTCTTGGAGTGTCCCTTTTGAGGAATGCTTCACAGCGTAATGCAGCGTGGTGATCCGACCGGATATATGTATCCCGTCAGTTAGCACACTGTATTAAGCTGCACAAATGGTAAATCTAACCCAACGTCCCGGACGAGCCCCCAATTTGTAAGAGGATTCAATTCAACACTACAGCTAAGTCAACGCCTAGTCTGGAATACTGAATGAAAACCCTTATTGATATATCTTTAGGTCCAGTTCATGCGTTCTGGATGACTACCCCTGTATAACACCCCTCTCTTGGAATCCCCCTGACCCCACTGAGCCAAGAAGTAGTTCTGTTTTGCAAGTTTAAAAGGTTTATTTGATAATTTAAACAATAGGTATATATATCCCACTTTATAATAAATTAATAATTGAATATCACACTTAATCTGATATGGTAAATATTAACAACGGAGAATCTGGCACTAGCACACTTCTTTAATCACTAATGAGTTGACATGAAATGGATAAGGTAGCACACTGGTAAATAGGAACAAAAGTATAATGTGGTAGAGGATGCTTTATGTAGGCTCAGGTGGATGCAATATTCAATGAATGCAGTACAGAAAATACTCAATATGATTTCAACCAAACTATGTAATCACTTTTCTCTGGCTATTCACTCCCCCCCTCTTTATGCAATGCAAGGAAGTGGGAGGAAAGCACACAGTTCTCAGAAATGCAATCAATGTAATCAGTTCAATCCAGCAAGCTTAGACAACAGAAAACAGATAGGAGTTTTGAAATCACAGGCAAATGCTTTGATAGGTGCTAGCAATGAATGAGAAATATGCTGGAAACGCTCTTAATTCCCTTTTAGAGGTTCAGGATGAGTGGTATCTAGTTAATATTAGTCCAGGCTCACACTAGCAATGATGCAGGGATAGTTAACAGGTTAAACGAATTTCTGGCGAATGGAAAGCAGGCATCAGCAGTTTTTTTTACATGTGAAGAAATTGCAAATCGCGGCAAAATTCGCGGATGCGCCGAGCGCTATTACAAAGGAACCGCAAGGACTATCTCTACCGTTTTGGGGTCCTAGGAAAGCCTAGGATCTCAGGTTCCAAATGAAAGTTATTGCAAGTCTCTAGCCCAAACGGTTGCGGAGATATGAGTAATTTAGTAAAGGTCGTTTTTGGTTTTGTAAATTTTAAACGCACACTTTTTCAAAATGACAAATTTTACTAGAAATGACAGGTGACAGATAGGAGGCAGTTCTACTTAGGTTAAATAGATTGAATTAGATGAATTTAAACTAAGAGATGTGTTCTGAGTTTTGCTAAGTACTCACAAGAGATTTTGAACAGGAAAGCGACTTGGTCACGATCTTCAGTCTGGTCAGGTCTTTCCGGATTCTGCTCACAGCGCCTGGTCTGGTCTCGGCTAGGCACAGCACTGCTTTCTCTCTGGTCTGGTCTCTGCTAGGCACAGCACTGCTTTCTCTCTGGTCTGGTCTCTGCTCTGGATAGATTGAAGTCTCTAGTTTGGCTCTCTGGAGGTTTGATGGAGGTAAGTATGGATTTTTCCGGCAGGGCTTCCAGCGGCAGATGAAATTGAATGTCTCTATGTGTCCTGACTCTCTGCTTTTATCTGTTTCTTGAGAATGGGTGTGTGTGTTGCATCACTAGACTTGCCCCTCTCATTCGTCATTGGTCAGGCTTCCATTCCTCCGCTTGATTGGCAAACTGAACTGTGAGTCAGATTGATGTCATTTTATGATCTCTTGAAACAACCTCCCTTGTCATCTGTGCACCCAAATATATATATGATCAAAATCCATACTTCAGAGTTACACAGTTGTTTGAAATTACATATACATGGTGTGGCTGAATTTAGCCATGTCTATGTCCAAATCTGCTCATTCTAGGAGCTCGCATTCAAAGAGTGTACATAATTGACTTTTTAACTGCTTTTTCAATTTCCGACATGGACCCAACTTTACATACATGTGCGCAGGGGGTATGGACATTAATTGATGAAGTTTCAGATTTTTAACATGCACACATTTAGAGTAATATCCACTTTTCCGCTAAAACCTCCCCGAACATACCACCGGTTCCTACCACGTCTTAAACTGTGGGCAGAAAAATCACAAGAATTATGGTATCATTTATAAAATTTTCACATGTCCGCTCTATGAGTTATTCATCTTTTTAAAGTTATGTTCTGGCTCCAAAGGGGTGTGGTTTACCCTCAGCACAAGGTTGAATTTCTGGTTCTTTCCAGTTCTGCCAAGCCAGCTTGCTCTCACAGGCAGTGCTCCTCCCAGCTTCTCCAGGAGGAAGCCACTTTTTACGACGTCTGTAATAAAAACCTTTGCCTGAGTGAAGAGGGCTTTGTTCACTCTCTTGCAGAGCACAGATAATTCAATTATCAGATAGATGGCATATCCTCAGTGGGGGCAGCAAAAGGAAGGTTGGCCTGGGAACACAGTGGTGACTCAAGTTTCACTGCTGATGGGGTAGTTGCCAGGCAGAATCAAGTTCCTTAAGCCAGACTTTCAGCTACTGTCATGTTATTTGTTGCTTTTTAAATTAACTTGCAATTTTACACATGCAGCTAGAATGCTGATTCTAAGTGCAAAACTATGACATTTCAACAGTTACAAAGGCATGTGACACCAAACATAGGTCACTCATTTAATCTAAACATTTTCGATTTTAGTGTCTTTAAATCCAGTGCAACTTAAACTGCTGCAATCCACAGCTCAGCCAGTCTTGTTATAAACCTTGTCTTATGATCTTCATTTCCCAGATTCTGTAGGCACACAAAACTCCATTCTGCCAATGTCTGCTGGTGTTCAGTAAATATTTTGCACATGTTGCACTGTTAGAAATAGGCATTTTGACTTGCCTTCAGAAACACACAGCGTGGTTTTAAAACGCCGGCTTTTGGATAGTGGTGAGTACTGGTACTGCACTCATTTTTGGGATTTAAGAAATGAATTCCCCACACTTCTAGGTTGCATTTGGCAATCAGCATTGCCATTCCCAATGGTTTCAGACTACTGTGCGGGTAGTCCAATGGTGGTTTTAAAGCGCTTTGAAGCTAACCGGCGCTACTGTTTTTCCTTTGGCAACCCGGCCTTTCATTCTCGCACTGGTGGGTGGCAAGTGAGGCAACCATTTTGGTGGGCGCACAAACTGCGCAGCTTTCCTGGATTTCGGCGCACATGTGGGTTTTCCGCCATCTTGAATTTCCTAAGCCCACAGCACCAAATGTTGTAGCAGGATAGCTTAAACGTGGGTCAGGACACCCAACAAGTCGGACCAAACAGCCCAAAAGGAATGGTTGAGTAAGGGGGATCAGTACTCCATCAAAGATAATCTACCATACTTTCAAGTAAGACTATATGTTCCAAACCAAGATAATAGCAAACTATCACGAGTCATTGGTGGAAGGACAACCTGGGATCGCAAAGACTAGAGATAAGATCCATAAAAACTATTGGTGGCCCTCTTGGAGAAACGATGTTGCCCAGTTTGTTACAACTTGTGGTGTCTGTGTGCAAAACAAATCCCAAAAATTAAACCCTGCAGGATTGTTGAGACCATTAGGAGTACCACCAACACCATGGCATACATTGTCTATGGACTTCATTACCGATATGCCACCCTGTGATGGGTTTAATACAATATTAGTTGTGGTAGACCTATTCTCCAAAATGGCACATTTTATTCTACTGAAGGGACTCCCCACCGCTGCTACTCTGGCCACGATATTCCTGGAACAAATCGTCCAGCTGCACGGCTTCCCATCCGTATTGGTTTCTGACTGGCAAACTCAATTTGTTTCAGCCTTCTGGCGAAGATGTTGTAAACTAGCCCAGATCGACCTTCGCCTATCCACGAGTAACCATCCCCAAACCGATGGTCAAACGGAAAGAACAAACCAGATGCTAGAACAATACCTGAGATGTATGTTGCAACAAACAGAAGGGTCAAGGAAAAATATCCTCTGGTTAAGTGAATTCGCGTACAACATCTCTATACATACCAGCACTGGACATACCCCATTTAACACAATGAATGGTCGGCACCCAAGAAAATCTTCCTTTGATCCACTTGACGAATCGGAGATGCCAGCGATCACGTCATTGCACAAAATTATTACTCAGTCTCTTAGAGAAGCTACCGAAAACTTAAATTGGGCTGAGGAACAACAAAAGACATTTGCAGACCCACATAGGAGAGAAGCCCAACAATATCATTTCGGGGATAAAGTATGGTTGGCATCCAAAAACATTCCATTAAAGGGATCTCATGCCTACCGGCCAAGGTAACTGGCACCATACCCAATTAAAGCCATTGTAAACCCTGCGGCCATGAAATTAGATTTACCAGCCAACATGCGAATCAACTCAGTTTTTCACATCTCTCTTCTAAAACCAGTGAAACCGGAAACTCGAATTTTAATGCCACCAGAACCAGAGATCCTCGCAGGTGAACTTGAGTATGAGGTGAAAAGTATCCTGGACTCCAAGAAAGTGCGCTCAAAACTTTACTATCTAATCGATTAGGAGGGCTGCGGGCCTCAGGATTGTACTTGGGAACCAGCTGAATTTGTCCATGCTCCACGACTCATCAAACAATTTCACCGGGACCAGAGGGAAGGACAACCGTGACAGTGGCCTTAAGGGGGAGTGCTTTCATGGCCACTGGTCAAGGGTCATTCACTTTATCTCCTGCAGGGTCCCAATGGACCCAGTCTTGGCGCCGCTAGCACCAAGCTCATTTCCAAGTGTGCTCTGCACACAGTATGCTCAGGGCACGTGCATCTAGGCCGGGCAGGGCCATACAAATGCATGGAAGGCACGTGCATAAGACCGGGGAAGTGGCAAGGTGGGGCCACAAGGTGGGGCCTAAAGGGAGTGGCTGGGGCAAGGCTATATAAGCCAGCCCCACCCGCATGCTGGCGCTTCGCGTTAGTCTGCTTGTGCAGTGTAATGTTTACCACTGTCTCCAGATCCTTACATGTTCAGCACTAGCATCTTCAGTCTACGGAACCGTTCCAGCATCTTACCAGGAATCAGCTATGCCATCGCTGGAAGCACCGCTGTCCGCCTCCCACTCTGCAGCTGCCACGTGCATCTTACCTGAGGTCAGCCACGCCATCGCTGGAAGCTCTGCTACCCGCTTCCAACGCTGCAGCTACCACGCTCATCTTACCTGAGGTCAGCCATGCCATCGCTGGAAGCTCTACTAACCGCTTCCAACTCTGCAGCTACTGTGCGCATCTTTCCTGAGATCAGCCTTGCCATTGCTTGGAGCACTTCTACTCGCTTCCAACACAGCAGCGGCTGCACGCCTCTTACCTATCTCCTGGAATCCACTTTGAGCGGTGCCTTGAACTTACCTGCCCCGAACTCCCAAGCAACATGGGGCTATCTTCCAGCACATCATCCTTGCGGATCTTCTCATCTGGCAGCCCGTAGGAGTTTGGGGAACCATGTGCCATCACCTGCAAAGGAGACAGAAAGCACAAGGTTAGGAATTGCATAAACTCTAAACGCTGGGCACCGCAACTCGCGAACTTGGTGCATCATCCGGAAAGTCAAGTTACCAGATTGGACTCTCTTCCATCACCACGCCAGTCTCACTGCATCTCATCTTCTTTCAGGGGCCTGAGTCTTCGATTTTGCAGCAGCTGGGGGAGGAGAGAGTCGATCCAAAGAAGGCAAGCCCTTGCAGGGCTCCAATCATGCCCCAACCTCCCCGCAGAGCCCAGGTGAGCTTAACACCCATATATATAGTCTTCCCTGAAAATAGTTTTCCTTGATGGAGTACTGGTCTCCCTTAATCAACCCTTCCTGTTGGGATGCATGGTCCATTTGAGAATGGAGATCAGTCTTCAAGTCTCCCAGCAGGCGGTGGCAGAGATCTGGTTTTGAATCCGTTCTTCGGGAATAATGGCCACTGGTTCAGATGGTGTGAAGGCGTCTTTGTCCTCTCCCATGCGTGATAGGGCATCTGCTTTTCCGTTACGCACTCCTGGTCTGTAAGTAATAATGAAATCGTATTTGGCAAAGAAAAGAGCCCAGCGAAGCTGACGAGAAGATTGGGCCTTATCCAGTGGCGTAACACAAGGTCGGAGGGCCCCCTGGCAAGCCATGCTGAGAGGGCCCCCCCAACTCGGCAACAAATCATGAGTCGCGCCACACTCTGGGCCACCCTAGATTACCACCCTTGCGCAATACGCACAAACGTGTTGCTGAAGGGGTATGCCACACACTGTACTAGGAGAAATAGATAAATATGTGTTTTAATGCAATATACAACACACTTTCTGATAAAAATTTACTAAAAAGCCACAGTGTTTGCTATTGTTGTGTAGGGTAACAGCAATCCAAAACATGCAAGTCACAAACAGTGCACATGAACATTAATGCTTTGCTATTAAAAATGCCATGCCACAATAAAAACATGTCCAACTGGCTGCACAATGTAGACCAGCGTAGACACATAATAACATTACAGTAACATTAAGACATACCTAGACTGGTTGCACCAAAATGCCAGTCGAAGCAATAAGACTCCTCAAGAAGATAGCACACATTCAAGCCTGCGTCTCTACGGCCTCTAACAACATAGCCAAACTCTTTAAAATCTGCAAGCAACTGGCCAATCCTGTTGCCATTTCTACCTCTCCTGTTCCCTCAACAGGCCCTCTGTGCGCTTTGGCCTCTTCTTCTCCGCTAAAACACAGGACATCCTGTCCACTATCTCTTCTTCCTCTCTCGGCCCCCTTTGGCCATCTCTCCCTCTCCTCCTCCTTTTTCCTCTTTCTCTCTAACACCTGACAAGGTTTCTAGACAAGTCCCATCTATGGAAGTGTCGTCGAAACAGGTGCTCGCCTGCTCCTCCAGAACCATCAAGGACCACATTGACACGATCCAGCCTTGGCCAATTTCTGTAATCATTCTTTTGCCACTGTAATTTTCCCCTCTCCCAAATTCTTGGAGAAGCTGGCCAACTGCCATCTTACTCTCCACACTGAATCTGTTGGTTGTCTCCATGACCATCAGTCTGGTTTAAGAGCTGCCAGAGGCACAGAAACTGCTCTCCTGAACACCTGTGAAGACCTGATCTCTAACCTTGATTCCAGCATTCCTTCTGTCCTCAACATCCTGGAACTTTCCTCTGCTTTCGACACAGTCAACCACACCATCCTGATCAATTGACTCCGTGAGAACCTGGGCATCATGGATCAGGCCCTGGAGTGGCTGACCTCCTTCCTCTTGGACCGCCCCTCGCAGGTCCAACTTTTGCCCTTTCACTCCGCACCTCTCTCTACATGTGGCGTTCTCGAGGGCTCTGTCCTCTCACCCTGGTTTTTCAACCTCTACTTTGCCCCTTAGACCCACCTGATCTTTACCTTCTTCTCTAACTTACAGTGTTATGCAGATGACACTCAGCTTTCCTTCAGGCTCCCTTCAGCCTACTCTCCTCTCTCGCTCATTCCTGGTGTCATCTTCAACTCCACTCTCTCTTTCTCTCCTCACATCCCGGACGTCTCCAAGAAATCCCACTACCAGCTGCACCTCCTCAAAGGGACTCTTCCATTTCTCACTTTCCCCCAGAAGCTCACTGTCTCCAGAGCTCTGGTTCTCTCTAGGCTGGACTATTGCAACACCCACTTTCTCAATCTGCCTTCCTCTACTCTCCACCCTCTGCAACTAATCCAGAACAGGACTGCGAGACTTATCCTTGGCCTCAAGCCCAGGGACTGTATCTCCCCAGCCATAAAATCTCTCCACTCGCTCTCGGTGGCTGTAAGGATCAAGTTCAAGACCCTTTTCATTGCCCACAAGGCTTTCTGGGCCTGGGATCCGCACTACATCCAACGGTATCTTCCAAAATACCTTCCTTCTCGAGCCCTAAGGGTTAGATACTTCTCCAGGCAGAGAGTGGGAGGGTAGATCCTTCTCCCCTGCAGGCGCCTCCCTCTGAAATGGTCTCCCTGACCCTCCCAAACTTGAGCCGGACTACCTGAAGTTCCAGAAGCAGCTCAAAACGTTCCAACTCTCCTCTGCTTTCTCTCTCTCCCTCCCCTCCTGACCTACCTGTCCACTGCACCAACTGGTTGCTTGGCTACCCTCTGTCTCACTGAGTCCAGGCTCTTTCTTGATCAGTCACCCTTGCCTCCAGACCTACCACGCAGATAGGGGCTGTAACTGTAACCCGACAGTCCCTTGTTCTCCTTGCACTACCCAGAGCCACGCTGCCCTGGCGGCACTTACTCAGAGCATTGCTGCCCTGTTTTACCCTCCCCTCTCCCTTGCACTTCCCCCCTCCCTTTTCCCTTGCACTTCTCCTTCTCGCACTTGCACGATCTGAATGACACAAGGCTTAGTAAGATCATGTGTCTTGTCCTCCCTCAGTTTTCCTTCTCTTGTCTTGTCGTGCCTAAAAACACTTGTGTACAGGTGCGTTATAAATGACTTATCATATCATAACATATCATTTTATCACAGATGCCCAGAAAAATATACAGTGCCGCAGTAAGAAACGGCTAGACTGGCAGAACCCAAATGCCAGTCTAGCCAGGTAATTACACGTAGCAGGACAGCTTTATCAGAAATGCCCAGTAAAAAAAGTCATACCAAACTGAGGGATGACTAGACTGGCAGCACCAAAATGCCTCTCTAGCCACCAATACCACATATTATGCCTGCTTAGCATGGACATGGACGATCATTATGATTTATTGCACAATCCCAACCCCGTACACACCCCTTCTCCCTCCCATCCCCTACCCCAACCTTCAAAATCAGCTAATTGGCCCAGAATTACCTCCACGTCACTCTTCCTTGTCCCAGTGCCTACGTGTGAGGCTCCTTGCCTCACTGGTAAGTACTGGAGGAAGAGTGGGACTAGGAGTAATGAAGATTACAGGTAGCTAAGTCAGGCATTACCTTCATGTACCTCTACCTTATCCCATTTCTTGTTCATGGGGCATAGTGCCTCATACACAAGTACTGCCTCATACACAAGTACTGGGATGAGGAAGAATAGGGCTAGATGTAAAGAAGATTACCAATAATTAATCAAGGCATTAAACACAAGTAGTGGTGCAACACCATTGAGCTGACTGCGCTTCAGCACTTCCCCTACCCCACTGAAATTGTGGGCTATGTTGACTTGACCTGGCTGACCTTCAGAGCAGTTGCCGGACAGAAAAGGACACAGATGTTAAACGGCATCTGGGTTTTGCCGTTAACAAGGGCCCGGCCCAGCAATTACTAATGTACATCATTTCACTGTTAGTACCTGCATTCAAATGCCAAATTTTTTAAGCAATTGCAATTGTGATGTGGGTTTAGTACTTGCATGCCAGGGGAGTGATTGGAAGGGTAGAGCGGAAACAGGAGACCAGTCATTCTCAGAGCAGCCCATAAGTGGGTGCTTTCAGACCTAAAGGAGAGAGTCAACTGCTTGTAACATTGAAGCTGCACTAGAATAGTCTCATTAAAATGCGTAAAGAAGTTAGGTGCCCCACACAAATAAGTTTGCTCCTCCCCACAACACGTGAAGTTAGCAACTCTCCCAACATTTGAAAAGTTAGCCCCCCTGAAATGCAGGTTTTGTTGCGCCCCTGAACACAAGCACACACACCATTCACCAAATATATACACACACACTTGCCCTATCAAAACTTCCGATCTAAGGTTGTCTTATGGTTGAACACGTAGGCCTTCAAACACATCCAGGTGTCAAGTCCTTTCATATTCCTGCCATATGTACATACTGTTCCTACATGTGTTTATCTGTATATATGTATATAATCGTGCTATTACTATTACTGTGTGTATGTATATATTGTTGTTGTAACTAAGCTTCGCATATACATGTAACTGCTGCGCCCTGTTACCTTAGGGTATGCTCACGCATTACAAATAATAAAACAAACAAACAAACAAACAAACACGCACACCCAACCATCCATATATTTAAGAGTGCTCTCTTACACCCAGGTAGCCACCCATACATTTAAGTGTGCACCCTTTCTCACCATACAGACACACCCAGGCAGCCACCCGTACATTTAAGTGTGCAACGTTTCACCACACAGGCACACACCCAGGCACCTACCCATACATTTAAGTGTGCACCCTTTCACCAACAGCCACACACAGGCAGCCACCCGTACATTTAAGTGTGCATCCTTTCACCGTACATGCACACCCAGCCACCCATGCATTTGTGTGCACCCTTTCTCCATACACTCACACAGGCAGTCACCTATACATTTAAGTGTGCACCCTTTCACCATACCCTCACACAGACAGTCACCTATACATTTAAGTGTGGACACTTTCACCATAAAGGCACACCCAGGCAGCCACCCATACATTTAAGGGTGCATCATTTCACCGTACACGCACACACGCATACCCAGCCACCCATACATTTGTGTGTACTCTTTCGCCATACACTCACACACGCACACGTCATGGGTTGAGGGGAGCCATAATACTTCAAAAATACATTGGGCCTCATTAGGTAAGGCACCGGCAACGTTCATACCGTCCCGCCGCATTACGAGTTCTGCTCGCAGGTTCCTGACAGCCCGCCAGGTGTTACCTGGCGGGCTGTGCGGCACCCGCAAGCATAACTCGTAATTGTGCCGGCACCGTTATCAACGGTGCCGGCGCAACCATGCTCCCCACCCAGAATGGGCATCGGGAGCCCAGCAATACCGCCACCCGCGAATGAGCAATTACCGGCCCATTCATCTTGTAATGTGCCGATTATTGCCAAATCGCAGGAGGCGGTGCCTGTAGCGAGCATGGCAGTAGCCGTGCCTGTCATACAGGCACGGCTACCGCCATGCTCGTAATGAGGCCCATTGTTTCTTTTTGAAGTCACTCTGACTTCATAAAGAAATTCTTTCTGTTAAGGACTGAACCATAACGGAAATAATTTCTTTATGAAGGCAGAGTGACTTCAAAAATAAACTATTTATTTTTGAAGTCATAGGGCTTCCCCACGCCATGACATGGAGGCCTCCAGCCTAGGGTCTTCATGTCATGGGTGGGGGTAGCCACAGGACTTTTTGTATTCACTTGGCCTTCATAAAGAAATTATTTCTGTTACAGAAATAATTTCTTTAGAAATGCAGAATGAATTCAAAAAGAAAATGTAAAAAAAAAAAAAATTGCAAAAAACAATGTTTTCTTTTTTTTACTCCAAGTGGTGCCCCCTTCCAGAACATGTGGTCACGGGGCCCCCCCGCACCGCGGGAGTTGCGGGGGCCCCTTTTACGCCAGTGGCCTTAGCAGTTTTCAAGTATAGCAGATTACGGTGACCTGTGATGACGGTGACCCTGTGTCTCGCCCCTAGAAGGTAGAGTCTCCAGGTTTTGAGGGCTCCTTTAATGGCTAGTAGTTCCTTGTCCTTGATTGTATAGTTAATCTCTGGTGCAGAAATAAAGAGGTGATTGGGTGGACGATCTGTGAAAATCTTGGGATAAACCATCTGTAGAAATTAGCAAATCCGAGCACACTTTGCACTCCTTTGATAGTTGTTGGGGATGGCCACTGAAGAATAGCATCCACCTTGCGTGTGTCCATGTGAACTTCTCGTGGGGTAAGCATGAAGCCCAAATATTCAACTTCTGTGACATGGAAGAGGCATTTTTCCAATTTGGCAAACAGCCGATGCTGACACAGCTTCTCCAGAACTGCTCTTACATGGCCAACATGGTCTTCCTTGAACGTTGAGCAAATAAGAATGTCATCGATGTAAACAAGGACACAGACGTCCAACAATTCGCGAGGCACATCATTCATGATGTGCCTCGAATGCTGCCGGTGCATTGCTTAACCCAAAGGGCATAACCTGATACTCAAAAAGCCCATATTTGGTTCGGAATGCTGTCTTCCACTCGTTTCCCCTTTTAACTCTCACAGGGTGATAGGCTCCTCGTAGGTCTAGTTTTGTGTAGATTCGAACGTTCTTCACCCGATCAAGCGACTCGGGGATGAGTGGCAGAGCGTATCTGTTTTTAACTGTGATTTGATTCAGTGCCGTATAATCTATACATGTTCTGAGGTCGCCCTCCTACTTGGGTACTAAGAAGAGAGCCGAGGAGGCAGGAGACTTAGACAGGCGGATTAATCCGTTAGCTAGGTACTGATCTAGGTAAGTCCTCAGGTGTTGATTTTCTTGCTCAGTTAGAGCGTAAATTTGACTGCAAGGAATTTGTGCTCCTCGAACCAGATCGATATGGCAGTCGTAAGGTCTATGTGGAGGCAGGGTGTTTGCTTGTTACTTTTGGAACACATCCTGATAGTCCAGATATTCAGGGGGTAGGGCATCAGAGAGTTCCAGGATATCTTTTGTCTTGAGCTTCAGGCTCTTCACGCCTTTGTGGTAAAACATTTTGGGGCATTCTTGAGGAAAGATCAACACTCGCGTTTGCCAGTCAATCCTGGGATTATGGGTTTCTAGCCACGGCATTCGTAGGATCATTTAGAACTGGAGGGCTCCAATATGATCGAAAGAAATGTCTTCCCGATGACCGTCCTGACACATCAGCATCACTTTGTCGATATGTTGCGTCATTCAGCCGGATGACAACTGAGAGCCATCCACTGCGGTGACGTTTATCTGATTGTAGTTTCTGCTGGAGGGGAAGGCCTATCTGTGCGGCCAGTTTCTGATGGTTCTGATCGATATAATTTCCCACTGCTCCACTAACAATATACGCTTCCAAGGCATGTACCTTTGATGGTTGTTAGTGGTGGACCAGGAGTACCGGGATGACCAGGTGTGAGATATGTACAACTTTCTTCATTTCGCTTGACAAGTGGACCCCTACACTTGTCGGGTGTTGGAGTTTTCCAGGATTTGTTCTTTCTCATCGTTGCCATTGTCCGTTGCCCCTACTATTTTCTTGGGAGGTCTTATTGGACAATCCCAGAGGAAATGTCCCGCTATGCCGCAGTATAAACAGAGTTGTTGTTGTCTCCTTTTTTCTCTCTCAGCCTTGGAGATAGGAGCCTGTAATCCAACAATCTGCATTGGTTCTATTGGCTCATGAGTTTTAACTTGGTTGTTCCAGAGTCGCATATAAACCGACCTCCCTTCAGTTCTTGTGTGGTCCATTTTTTGGTCCTGTAACCTATGGTCCAATTGCACCATCAAATTGATGTACTCCGGACAACACTCGGGGGGGGGTTGACCACTTGGGCTAGCACATCCTTTAGTTCCCCACACAATCCTCGATAAAACAGTGTGGTCCTTTTTTCTTCGGGCCAATTGGTCTGTGCTACGAGACGATTAAAGGTGGCACTATAAGTCAGCAGATCATGGTTTCCCTGTCTGAGGGACAATAGTTTGTTATCTAGGGCTTGTCCTTTGGTGCGCCTAGCAAACAACTTTTCCAATTCCCATTGGAATTCTCCAAAATTGCGAAGTAGTGGATCATCCTGATTTACTAATGGTATGGACCAATCAGCTGCGCTGCCTCCCAAGTAGGAAAGTACAAAGGCAACTCTTGCATTATCATTAGGGAAGGCCCCAGGGTGACATAAAAAGTGAAGACGACATTGGTTCATGAATATGTCATATTTGTTAGGATCGCCGGTGAAACGTTCTGGCAGGGCCAATGGCACAGCCCCCAGGAGCACCACTTGGACTGGTGGTGATGGCTGCGGCAAAGGGTTTGGTGCGATTCCGGGTAATGGAACCTCCCCTGCATTAGTCTGAAGCATCTGTCTCACCAGATCGTCCGTTCGTTCTCGGGCGACAATAAGGTCTCTTCTCAAGGCATTATTCTCTTGTCTGGAAGCACGTACTTCGGCCCGCAGTTACCCCAGCAATTGGACCAACCGGTCAGTTTCCGAGATGTTCATAACGCCCAGGCAGAGGTTTAGAGAGGCTTTGCGTTCTGTTACGCTCACCTGGTCTCTGCGGGGGCGTTGTGGCATGGTTGGAGCCCTCCCTGGACTTGGCTCCCTTGGATCAGCCTTTTTCCCCAGCTGCTGTAGTCTGGACTGCTCTGGTTGCTGGCACTGCCCCTGAGAGAATATGAGAGGCAGTGAGAATGCTGTGGTTGGATTGTGATTCCCCTCAAACCCTTCGTTCCTGTACGAGGTGAGCATGCGTTTACCCATATAGTCTCACCTGTTTTCTTGTGAGGATTAGCTCTCTGGACTGCTTCTCATCAGCAGGGGCGCCGTTGATGGACCTAGTTGCTTTACTGGTCTGTGTGCGTGGTGGCCCAGACCGGCTGCGACCGAACTACTTTGAAGGTAAGTGTTCATAACAATGATTATTGTCCGTATCCTTTTGCAATGTCTTTTTCAATGATAATTGTCCATAACCCTTGTAATGTCTTTTCCCAATGATTAGTGTCTGTAACCCTTTTAACGTCTTTTCTCTCCCCAATAGGTTTGAAGATGGCCATGCGGAGTTGCAGTGTTGAAGGCTAGTCCTAATGGTGCCAGAGGGGATTGCGAGGTTCCCACTTGGTAAGTAGGATTTCAAGGTCGTAAGCAAGGATTATGTGTTGCGCAACCAAGCGTAAAATATTTAATGCAGTCTCTAACCTTGTGCGTTCCTTTTCTCTTGCAGGGATGGCCTGGTGGCATCAGATGGCGAGCAGCTTATCCAAAGACCTGCTGGTGATCGCTGGATGGATGGATCCGTGAGGATGCTGGGCAAGAAGAAGACTCCCGCATACCTAGAAGTCCGGAACAGGTCAGGATGCAGCCCGACTCCAATGACAATGGACATCATGTAAGATGCGATGCGCTGCATGCGATGGGATTGCAGAGACAGGTAAGATGCGCATCCGGCGATGGAGTTGCTGGAGTCAGGTAAGCTGCACGTCGAGCAATGGTGTTGCTGAAGGCAGGTAAGATGCGTGCAGAAGATGCAGTGTTGGAATCAGGTAAGCAGTGCTTCAAGCGATGGTGTGGCTGGAGTCAGGTAGGTGCGCACTGAAGAAGATGTTCTGGAATCTAATGAGATGCGTGCAGAAATGACGAGCTGGAAACAGGTAAGAGCACTTCAGGCGGCGGTAAGCGTTACGCTGCGGAAATCAGACTAACGCGAAGCGCTTGCATGCGGGTGGGGCTGGCTTAAATAGCCTGGCCCCAGCCACTCCCCATTAGCCCCAACTTGTGGCTCCACCTTGCTCCTCCAAGAGACTTCTGCACATACCCTCCTATGTTTCTTAATGGCCACGCCCAGCCTGGATGCACATGCCCTAGACACCAAGTATGCAGAGCACACTTTCTTATGAGCCTGGCACCCAAGGCGCCAGGACTGGGTCCATTTGAACCCTTTCGATGATAAAGGTAGTGGCCCTTAACCAGTGGCCATGACAGCACTCCCCCTCAAGGCCCCTCTCCCAGGCATTCCTCTCCCTGGTCCTGGTTTGGTCGTATTGTCACGATGGAACTGTCTTATTAGTCGTGGAGCATGGACAAATTTAACGGGTTCCCATGTGCGATCTTGAGGTCCATAACCCTCCCAGTCGATCAAATAGTACAGTTTTGATCGCACTATCTTGGAATCCAGAATGCCTTTGACTTCATATTCTGGTTCTCCTTCAATGATCTCTGGCTCAGGTGGTGTTGGGATCCGAGTATCGGGTTTCATTGGTTTTAGGAGGGAAGCATGGAACACCGGATGGATTCGCATATTGACTGGTAAATCCAATTTCATGGCAGCAGGGTTAATGATGGCTTTGATGAGATAAGGTCAGAGGTATCTTGGACGGAAGGCCTGAGGTCCCTTCAATGAGATATTCTTGGATGCCAACCATACTTTATCTCCGACTTGGTAATGTCTGCCTGCAAACTTATTCTGATGTTCTTTGGCTTTGATCAAGTTCTCTGTAGCTTCTTTAAGGGATTGAGTAATGGTTTTATGTAAGGAGGTAATTGCTGGCATTTCCAATTTGTCAATCTGATCAAAGGAGGATGTCCGAGGATGCCAACCGTTCATTGTGCAGAATGGGATCTGTCCAGTGGACCCTTTGGATGATAAAGGTAGTGGCCCTTGACCAGTGGCCATGACATTAGTTCATTAATTAGGATATCCCAACTAAACAAGGTTGACTGGTTTCTGTGAGTCACAAAGATACTGTCCCTTTCATCAGCACCATGCTTCATTTCATTTATAGATGGACATCATTCATGTTGTGTATCGTCTCTCTGTTTCACAGGAGGTGCCAATGTATCCCGTAGCACGCATCAGCAAAGGTTACAACGTATCTCACAACTGACCACAGGACTGCGACGTACATAGAGATATGGGATACATTGGCACCTCATGCAAAACAGAGAAGAGATACAAGACATTAATGGCACCCCTCTGTGATTAACACATGAATGAACATCAAGTAATAACATATATGTTGGGATAACTGTTTCCACATGAGTGAAAAAATAGTCATTTGACCCAGTTAACTAAATGAAGTGAAGCGTGTAAAGTACCTTTGTGCGTCGCAGAAACTGGTCAACCTTGTTTAGATCAGATATAATTTGCGTTGTGAGATAGCCTAATTAATGAAATACCATGTGTTTAATAAAACAACAGACGGCAAAGACTGGAGTATCTGACTATTCATCTGTTGGTTAAATAAAATGGAGAAATCCCTAACTTGGATGCAGTTTTAGCAGTTTCCTATTTTAACTAAATAAGTACTTCTATAGCCCATGCTTTGGGCAATTCAAGATACATCTGGCATTGTCCTCTCAGCCATTAGAATTGCCATACAGTTACAAAATCAGAAAATTTAATTAGGAGACCCCATATTTACATTTAACATACACAATTGATAGCAGTAAGGCATATCCCTTTTCCTTCCCTATTAGATAGGTAGCACCACACCATTTACTAGGGCTAGTGTACATCTATAGGGATAGTAGAGAGTAGAGTTCTTCTAGAGGGACGGTGCTGTTTTTTTTCAAAATGGAAAGTTTATAAGCAAATTGAATGTGTATGAATTATTTTTAGTTGTTTATATCTTAATGCATATTAACTTTTCAAAGTTTTGTAAGTAAGTAATTGTATACATCAGCAATATAAGTGTATTTAGCATTACACATGCATGGGTATTAATAGTACAGCGTGATTCCAGTCATGTATGTAAAAATATTGCTGCAGCATTATTACAGTGTACATGTGCACAATGTTTTTATATCAAAGTGTGTGTGTTGTGTACGTTTGCTATGCACAGTATGTTGTGTACAGTACGCATGTGCTTGTAAAGTGAATTATTGTAATTGTTGTTTCGCATACTCGGCTGTATATTGTTATGAATGTATCTTTTACTGCGCATGCGCTTGTAAATGTATTTTTCCACATGCATATGTTGATTGAAAGCGCTTGGATTGTTTTTGGTGCCGTTTAGACATCAAATGGAACAACAAGTAAGTGTTGTAAAAGAGGTTGTATGTAAACATGTATGTACATGTGTGTGTAAAATATGTTAAAGGTATTACATATTGTTTTTTTAAATGAAGGAAAAACTGTGTAAGAGTTGGTGACACCTGGATTTTCTAGGTGGAACATATTATGTGAGACAAGTGCTGACTGTTTCATTATTTGGAAATATGAATCTGGAATGGCATGGCTATCGTGGTGGAATATGGAAAGACATCATGGAGGAAGTTGTGTTTTAATTATTTATTTTGATTTGGTTGAAAGCACAAGTGATACATTATCAACCTGTCAATTAATAGAAATAAACAAAAAAGAAATAAAAATGTTTACAATTAAAATATCTCAGTAAAAAATAACAATTAATATAGAATATTTCAGTGCACATTATAAATCAATGCCAAATCAGAGAAAAATAAAAACTCTAGATCCTACTGCCATCTACGAACAAAAGAAATATCAAATGATTTGTACATAAAAGAAGATCAGAAATTAATTTTCACTGATTATCTCAAGTGAGATTCAGGCATTTCAAAAATCTCACTTTGGTAATTCTTATAGCATTTCTATTAGAGGTAAACAGTTCTTTCCACATTGTTTCTTGGATTAAAGTTCTCCGACCTTTGAAATGTTTCCAAAAGTATTGCTTCCGTTTGTCCATCAGTTCCGGACATTCTGTCATCAGATGTTGAAAAGTCTCTTTTCGATCAGAATTGTTGCAAAATCTACATTCTGAGCTTGCAGTATTTTTTTACGCTGGGCCATTAGGTCTTTTGTATGAATTAGGCCAAGACGAAACCGTAATACATAGTTCTATAAAGAGGACTGGGAAATTTGATCAGGTATGACTCTGTAACACCTCGTTTTTTTAAGCTGAAAGTATTGGTTCGAAAGGGATGTATTGTCAAGGAGTTCCCCCCTTCTCACCTGAGTTCGATCTTTGCTGGATTTCTTGATCGATGCCTTCTTGCAGACGGATCGAGTCTTGAATAAGGCTGCACGAGTCTCTTCCGACTCCAGCGTGCGTTCAAAGTTCCGGGATGCAAGGATCCAGGAATCCGGGAAATTTACAGAGTGAGCTACTAGCACACGAGTCCAGGAATCAAGAAAGGAAGGAAAGGGACTAGGAATGGGGATGGGTGGAAGAAGTAAGGAAAACAATACCGCGAGCTACGGAGCACACATCTGAACACTACTTCACAATAGCATTGAGACGCGCGGAGCCGCGGGAGGCATGGTCTATAAATAGAACACGCTACGTCCAAGGTGTAGAGCGAGGAAGGTGTTTCACAGTGGACGGCCATGTTGGAAGTACAAGTGAGTGTAAGCCCTGTTGAGACAAGGACCAGGAAGTCCAAAAGGGGCGTGTTCTGTAGTTCATGACAGCATGCCTCCTCCGAAGACCCGCTCCTCCGGGTTTGCCCGGGTGTATAAGGTGAAATCTTCTGAGCAGTCGAGGGGCCTTGAGATTAGAAAGTGGTTCCCAGGTTCTTTCACTAGGAGGATATCCTTTCCATTCAACCAGGTATTGAAGCTGACCCTGTTTATACCTGGAGTCACATATTCGCGATACTTCATATTCCAATTGGTTGTCGACCAGCAGAGGAGGAGGTCGGCAGGATTTCCGGGAGGATTGGGTGTAGGGTTTTAATAAGGATGTGTGAAATACTGGGTGAATTTTCTTCCAGGAGTCTGGTAGTCTGATCCGGTATGAAACTGGATTGATAATTTCCTTGATAGGAAATGGACCATGGTACCGAGGGGCCAACTTGTTTGGCCGTAGATGTCGGGGTAGTAATTTCGAGGACAACCAGACTTGATCACCAATTGCATAAGAAGGACCTGGTCTACTTTTGGAATCCGCATACCTCTTAGTCTGTGTTCTGGCCCTCTCTAAGTTTTCTTTGGCATCCTGGTGTACGTTGATTGAGGGTTTCTATCCAGTAGTGGACAGTAGGTACTGGTGTAGGATAAGGGAGAACAGAGGGTAGAACAGATGGATGGAAACCTTGGCTACAATAAAAGGGACTGGTCTTAAGTGCTGAATGATCGGAATTGTTGTAGGCGAATTCAGCCACGGGTATCAGGAGCAACCAGTCATCCTGAACCTTGGTGGCGAAACAACGAAGACACTGCTCCAGGGTCTGATTAGCACGTTCAGTGGCCCCGTTGGTTTTGGGATGATAACCAGATGAGAGGGTGCATTGGATTCCCAAAATGCGACAGAGATATTTCCAGAATTGAGAGACGTACTGAGGTCCTCGATCAGATATGATCTTGGAAGGAAGTCCATGTAAATGGAATATGTGTTCCAGGAAGATTCCAGAAAGCTCAGACAAGGATGGTAAATTACACAGGGGTGTAAAATGAGCCATATGAGTGAACAAGTCTATGGTAACCATGATGGTTATGTATCCTCGGGAAGGTGGCAATTCCACAATGAAGTCTGTGGCAATGAATTCCCATGGCCTTGTTGGCAGTGTAGGTTGCAGTAGAAGACCCGCCGGTCTCTTGTTATCATGTTTATTTTGACTGCAGATAGTACAAGCCTTGATGTACTGCTGTACGTTGATCTTCATTCCAGGCCACGAAAACTGTCTTTGTATGAGACTGAGGGTATTGGTTATGCCACGATGTCCAGAGTGAAGGCTATCATGACAGAGGTTTATTATTCTTTGTTGTAATTTCTGTGTAGGAATGACCAGTGCATTGTCCTTGAATAAATATCCTTCCTTAACTCTTATAACTCTTAGGTTCCATGGATTCTTCCTTGAAATATCCTTCCAGAGGTCAGAGGATTGGGTTTGCACTCAAATTTCTTCCAGGAGGTTGACTGCTTGAGCAACAAAGATCGTGTGGGGAAACATCTTAGGATAGGCCCTGTCTTCAGTAGTTACATAGTCAGGACGTCGAGATAAGGCATCAGCAATCATGTTTTGTGATCCAGGAGCATGAGTGATTTGGAATTGGTACTGGGCAAAGAAGTAGGCCCAACGTGCCTGATGACTGTTCCTGCACTCCAACGACTGTAGAATTTGAAGATTCCAATGGTCCGTGTGGACCTGAACTGGATATCTAGCACCCAGAAGTAGATGTCGCCATTCAGTGAAGGCTTGGCGGATGGCTAAGAGTTCCTTTTCCAGGACGGAGTAATGTGTCTCACTGGAAGTCAGGGTTTGTGAGAGGTAAGCAATGGGGTGTTCCAGTTTATCCTGAAGTTCCTGCTTCAAGACCGCTCCTATGGCGTAGTTAAAGGCATCCGTTTCCACTAGGAATGGCGATTTATGTCAGGTTGGGCAAAGATGGGGGCTTGCGTGAACTCTGTCTTTAAACGTTGGAATGCCTTATCTTGTGTTGTAGACCAGATAAAGGGGGTGTCTTTCTTCAAGAGGGCAACGATCGGCTGAACGATCTCGGAAAAGGTAGAAATGAACTTCCGGTAGAAGTTGGCAAGTTCAGGAAGGATTGAACTTGTTTCACGGACGTGGGAGCGGGCCATGCCAGTATGGCCTTTACCTTTGAAGGGTCCATACCAATTCCTTCTGGGCTAAGGATGAATCCTAGGTAGTGAACAGAAGTAACGTGAAACAAGCATTTTTCGGGTTTGGCTAAAAGTTTGTGTTCACAGAGTCATTGTAATACTGCCTTTACATGTTCTTCATGCTTTAGAGGATCCTTGGAAAAGATCAATATGTCATCCAGATAGACAATGACGAAGAGGAATAACATGTCAGAAAACACCCTATCCATAAAATGTTGAAAAACTGCGGGGGCATTAGCTAGTCCAAAGGGCATGACTAGATATTCATAGTGACCAAAGGGTGTTCTAACGGTTGTTTTCCATTTGTCTCCTTTCCGGACACGGATCAAATGATAGGCACCCCAGAGATCCAACTTTGTGAATATTACGGCGCCTCTCACAGCTTCCAGGATATCCGAGATCAGGGGCAGTGGGTACCGATCTTTGAGGGTGCATTGATTTAAGCCACGATAGTTGAGGCAAGGTCTGAGTTCCTTGGTGCCCTTCTTGGGAACAAAGAACAACGAAGCACCCGCTGGAGATTTTGAGGGTCTTATGGTGCCGTTTTCAAGGTTGGTATCCAGGTATTCTCGGAGGGCCTTTTTCTCTGGTTCGGAAAGGATGAACATTCTGCCGAAGGGAATCACTGCTGAGGGATCTGTATCTGAGGCACAGTCTTCAGGTCTGTGAGGATGTAAGGCCTGGACTATGGCAGTTGAAAATACATCAGCATATCCCTGATAGACCTCTGGGACTTGTATGAAATTGGAAACCATGAGTGGTGTTTGCTGGTCTCTTAGTGGTTTAGGGGGTGTCGAGGAGGGATCCAGGAATAGACAGTGGGACATACAAAACTCTGAGCCTAGGAATAGTGATCCTGCTGTCCAATTGATGGTTTATGGAAAGCTGGATCTCTTTTGTCTGCAGGTTTATGGGTCCTGAAGTGAGGGATCTTCCGTCGATTGCTTCCACCGGCTGCATGGTGCTTTGTGTCTCATACGGAATATGATGACTAACAACCCAGTCTTGATCAATGAAAATTCCCATAGCTCCGCAGTCCACCAAGGCCAGAATGGGATAGGTCTTATTCTTGGAGGGCGACAGGAAGTCCTGTAGTATCACCAAATTGTTTTGTCCAGGAGAGTTCAAGGATGGCATTGATGTGGAGCAAACATCTCTCTCCTGGAGCTTTGCTCCATTTAGGATCGGGAGCTGGCCTTTCCCGAACGCTGAGGAGGGGCTAGAGGACACTCCCTGACCAAGTGTTTGTCTGAGGCACAATACATGCACAACCCTGTATGAATCCTTCTCATCCTTTCTTGCGGGGATATAGGTCCACGGAAGGCTCCTATCTGCATGGGTTCTGGTTCAGTGACTGAGCCTGGGTTTGTGTCCGTCTTGGTGGTACTCTCAAAGGACAGCTTCGGAGGATTACCTCTGGATTTCTTCTTCTCTGCCTTCCTTTCCTGGAACGGAAATCTATTTGCAGGGCAAGGTCCATTAGTGCCTGGAATGAGTTTGGGCGAGCCACTCTGGCCAACTCATCCTTAATCTCCTCATTTAGTCCTCTCCTGAAAGGGTAAAACTCGTCTCAGGGGACCAATCAGTTTCCTTGACTAATTGCTTGAATCGGGTAACATAGGTGACCATATCCTGGGATCCTTGCTGAAAGTCTAACAGGCGTTCCTGAGCACTATAGACCTGCTCTGGATGGTCAAACATGGTCTTAAGGGCTTGTATGAAGCCATCATAGTCATCTAGGAGAGTATCGCCGGAATTAACGAGGGGCGTAGCCCAGGTTAAGGCGTTTCCTGAAAGGCGGGAAATTATGAACCCCTCCTTAGCCCTGGGAGTTGAAAAGTAGTAGGGCTTAAAAGTAAAGTGGACCAAACATGAATCCAGGAATCCGCGAAGGGTTTTTGCCGACCCATCACATTTGTCCACTATGCCGCCCAGCAACACACTTTCTTTTGTGGCAGAATCACGGGATAGAACTAATTGTTTGAGAGCGGCGTTTTTCCGCCTTTAGATTCTGCACCTCGGTTGATAGCTCTTGCATGCCACGCATCAGGTCCTGGACGGCCGCTTCCATGTCCATATCGAGTTTGGTCGGGTGGCGCCTCAAACTGTCAAGGAGTTCTCCCCTTCTCACCTGAGTTCGATCTTTGCTGGATTTCTTGATCGATGCCTTCTTGTGGACGTATCGAGTCTTGAATAAGGCTGCACAAGTCTCTTCCGACTCCAGCGTGCGTTCAAAGTTCCGGGATGCAAGGATCCAGGAATCCGGGAAATTTACAGAGTGCGCTACTAGAACACGAGTCCAGGAATCAAGAAAGGAAGGAAAGGGACTAGGAATGGGGATGGCTGGAAGAAGCAAGGAAAACAATACCGCGAGCTACGGAGCACACGTCTGGTCGCTACTTTGCAATAGCATTGAGCCGCGCGGAGCCGCGGGAGGCGTGGTCTATAAATAGAACACGCTACGTCCAAGGTGTAAAGCGAGGAAGGTGTTTCACAGTGGACAGCCATGTTGGAAGTACAAGGGAGTGTAAGCCCCGTTGAGACAAGGACCAGGAAGTCCAAAAGGGGCGTGTCCTGTAGTTCATGACATGTATAAGTAAAGCATGCTTCACAAATCTCTATCCAGTCCTTCTGCCATATTTTTTGCTTGGCTCTGGTCAGATAGCAAAGCAAACGGTCTGGGGAGATATCCGCAGCTTGCAAAATGGCCAGAATTCGATTTCTCCATTTTACTAAAATCAATGCTCTGAACTGATCAGAGATGATGACAAGATTTGTAACACAGTTCTTGTTTTGGAATCAAGTAGGCACTTTCTATATAGACATACCAATTTCCAATCATACATACCATGCATGGATAATAAACCAAACTCATGCCGAATAATAACCCTTGGAAATGACTGTGGTAGTTTCAAAAGTCATTTCCAGAAGGAGCCCTCGATTTGGGACTAAATACTTTAAACCTCAGCGATTTGGTCTCCGTACCGTACAGCAACATAGGCACTTCCTTTTTTGTATGAAAGGTTACTATAGGTGAATAAGAGAATTTCCCATACCTGCTATGCATAATAAATGCCTGCGAGGTTGCAGTCTGAATTTTCTTATTAAGTTCAGAGACATATGTATGGTCATCATTATAGCTGTTTATGTTCAAACCCAAATAGCGATATTCATCTACTATCTCTAGTCTGGTGCCTCGAAGAGACCAGGTTTGTTGAGGTCTGTGTTTTGCCCGCCTCGGTACAATCTGAAGAACCTTGCTTTTTTCTGAATTAATAATAAGATGGTTCTCAATGGTATATTGCTCTAATGCACACAGCAAGTTCCTCAGGTCTTTTGGAGTCTTTGCCAGGAGGAACAAATTGTCTGCATACAGGAGCCATGGGACTGGATGCATGCCTAGCTTAAGGGAGTCAGCCACGATTATAGTACATTTTTGGCCTATGTCTGATATGAAGGTCTTTATAGGTTACGTCATGTGGGCATCCAAAGTTAGACATATGCGAACTGTAGTATCTGAAAGCAACTGAGCAATAAGCGACAATAGAGATGAAGGACAAGCAGCAGGTGAGAGTTTGTTAATGAGAAGACCTCACGATACAGAATCAAAAGCTGATTTAAAATCCACAAACACCGTATACAAAGGCTGATTAATTTCAAAGCAATGGGCCTTAATAGCGCTCATGGTAGTGAGACTGACAGTAGTCCCTAGTACACTTATAATGCCTGTCTGAAAGGGGTCTTGAAGATTTTGCCTGATCGTCGACGGGTTGAATTCTTTCACGATGAGATGGGCAAATAGCTTACTTGGAGCATCCAAGAGGGCAATCGGGAGGTAATTACATGGTTGAAGCAGATAGTTTTAAAAAATAATTAGCATAACTATTGATTTCTCCCGAAAAGGAGGTATTATTTGGGATGACATTATGTCATTAAATACACTGAACAGAATTTGAGCCCAATGTACGGGATTGGATTTGAGCATCCGATTGCTTAGTCCATCAGGAACAGGCACTCTGGATGTACTCAACTTGGCAATGTAGAGCTTGATATCATTAATGTCAAATTTGATTGAGAAAGGTTGGCTTGCATAGAAACTAAGAGGGGGCCCTGTATGAGGTGCAGGGGCATAAAGTTCTGAATAATAATCACGCCATGCTTCCTCCAAAACTGCATTAGTTTGAATAGAAAGTTGGCTAAGATGATTGGTATCATTGAGCAGTCTCCAAGTGTGGGCCGAATTTTCGGATGCCAATGTCTGAAGCATAAGTTCAGAGTCTGTCTGAAAAAGGATGGCTTTACGTGAAATCAGCCAATTTTTGTATTGTGTATTCAGGATCCTTATAGTTTGTTTCCTTAAGTCATGTGGTAGATTGAAGGTTTGTCTTTTCGCCTTTCGATGGGCGGACTTTCATTCTTGTAATTCCTCATCATAGGCATGTTTATGTCGGTGACAGGATTTAGACAAGAGAATGGCTAGTTTTTGAAAGATTTGCAAGGCAGCAACATATTCCAATTCCAATTCCAATCCTGAGACCCTTCCTATAGCATGAGATGGGATATCTCAATGCTTCTAATACCACACCCAAGACCATTCCTATACCATGAGATGTGACATCTTACTCCTTCCAATACCAAACCCCAGACCATTCCCATAGCCTGAGATGTGAAATCTCACTCCTTCAAATTCCAATCCTGAGACCCTTCCTATAGGATGGGATGTGATACGCCCATGTTCGTGATGGTGCTTCCTGTCACGACCCTCGCCCAAAACCCCCTCTGGCAAACCCATTGGCCAGGTGGAGTCAGGACTCGGGCCTCTAGTGCCTGGCATCCTCTTCAAAAGCCCTCATGGGGCCAGTCCTGGTGCCTATGGCGCCAGGCTCATACACCATGAACAACAATGTGCTTGGGAACTACTTTATTGTGTTGTCAGCCAACATGGAGGCATCCACATAGCTTGGTTCCTAAGAACCTAGCTATGCGGTCTAGTGTTTTGGGTGTGGAAGGCCTGGAACTACTTTCCCAGGTACTACTTTACCTGGGCTATATAAACCACACCCTGACTGCAGAACATGCTTCGTGTTAGTTTGCAGCTTGCAACGTGACGCTCACCATGTCCAGCTATTCCCTCGAACCTCGGAGAAGCAGAACCTACAAGGAGACAAAAGGAACATCATTAGCAGCAGCATCTTACTTGCAGTCTTCATCTTTAAACACTCGCAGCTACTGAGAACAGCTTCCTCGAATCTGCACGCCTCCCGGACAGAATGACCTGAAAGAGGAAGATAGAGGCAACATTAAAGAAAACTGTAGAGACATTTACAAATTACGAACTGCTCAAAAGGCTTACCTGGCTGGTCGCCTCTCGGCTGGCACCACTCCGGGCATTCCACTCGCGCTGAAGCACACCACGACCTACAAGGAAGGAAAACACAGATTAGCAAAGGCAAGACTTCGCAATGCTGCGCATAGCGCTTACTTACCGCATCATAGTGCTCTTAATGCGCCATCATTTACAAGCGGGGCTCAACCAAGCCAGTTCGCCGCGCTGAAGCTCTGCATACCTAAGGGAGAAAAAAGAGACATTTTAAACAAAGAAAGGCATGCGGGATAGCAACAAAACTAAAGAACAGCAATAAGACCTACCTGAACAATATCAAACGGGCTGGCGTCAGTGAAGTAGCTGGACCGCGCTCGCCCATGAAAGACAAGGCGGCCCTGCAAAGAAGGCAGGACGGAGAGCATGCCTAATTCTACCATAAGGTTAGGAGAGGGCACCAGAGG
Source organism: Ambystoma mexicanum (assembly GCF_040938575.1). Lineage (NCBI taxonomy): Eukaryota > Metazoa > Chordata > Amphibia > Caudata > Ambystomatidae > Ambystoma > Ambystoma mexicanum. The sequence continues at coordinate 288,571,176 of NC_090922.1, forward strand.
GACTGAAAGCATAGAGGAGGGAGGATACTTACCCCAGTCGGACAGTCTTGAACACAGTCCTCCTGTATTTTCAGGTAGAACCTTCCCCGCAGACCACATCAGGGCCAAGCTGAAAATCATACCAGCAGGTAACCCAGCTGGGTGGCGTCCCTGTGGATACCAGGTGAGCGTAACAGTTCCATATAAAGTCGAAGTTTGGTTTTTAATCCATGAGTATAATGACTCTAGCTTAGTATCTGTCCACTAGTAACCTCCAAATTTCCCTGAAACATTCTGGAGCAATTAGAGGAGGACAACATGCAATTCCATGACAATGTTATCAGGTTGTGGTAACTATGAGTCTGTTGGATGACCTGGAAGGTTTCTGCTGCAACAAATAGCGCAGTATTTGCAAACATGTAGTCAATGATGGCTGTCTGATCCATTCATCTCCAAGTAGGATTGTGTGGCAAATCCCCTTGAAGGGTGCCATTGACCATGAGCAATGAATGATCTTTCATAAAGTTATTCCAGCGTTTTGCTACACAGGATATCCGGGTCACAATTTTGGGGGCACAATAGATATTCAAATCACCCACAAGAAGAATGTGGGAGTCGCTTGCAACAACATCAAAAATGTGAGTCATTTCCTGGAAGAAGGTATCTTCTTCAATTGCTAGATGGTTCCACTACACATTGATGAGTGCAAGGACTTGAGTCTGAGTGGTGATTTTTACCAGTTGAATATATTGGCTCCTTTCAGCCCATCGCTCTAGGCGAAAGCCCACTGCCTGCCGAGTGGCAGTAAAAAGACCAGCCATGGGTCTACCTCTTGATTGAGTGAGAGCCGGTAAGATAAGAATGTCACAGCCGTCCCAAATGGTAGGCACAGAGAGCCAAGTTTCTTATAGCCTTACAATGACGTATTTCAGTAATTGCAGTCCAGAGGGGCCCAACAGATGCGTATGAATACAAGTGTTCCATCAAGCCAGCGAGATGCATTTGGATATGGAAATTATGGGTTGCTAAGCGGAGCAGTTGTGTTTTAAAACAGTGTTTTAAGTCTAGGGAGGATATCTTAGGGGCAACGTGCTCGCCTTGGAAGCAAGACGACACGGATCAACACAGATTTGATCCCCAGGACCGTGCTTAGAAACCTCTGGGTATTAAGCACGTTATAAATAACCTATCATATCATATCATACCGGAAGAAATTATTAGGGATACTAAAAAGGAACTGAATTAGGTTTTGAAATTAAAACTGTATTGGCACTCCTATTAGGATGCTTTAAAACATGTTGAAGTTGGAGTAAATCATTGGAACATAAATTGTGCGTATATGAATGTAAATAGATGCATATATATGTTTTCAGCTGAACATGGCCTAGATTATATTTTTCACTGTAACATAAAAAGTCAAAATGACAATATATTTCTGGGTGGATGGAGAACATTAAATAAGGATGGGAATAGTTTATTTTAGTCAATATTGTTGAAGTCCTACAATATGTACTGCGACAATGGGCTGATTTACTTTTGTTTCTGTACACAGCATGGTTGCTTTCTTTTAATACATGTTATTGCATTTCTTTGCTTTAGTGTATGTTGGCATGTGTAGACTGTGGGGGTGAGTGTGCATGTCGTGTGTGGTCATCATAATGTTGGCTGCATATTGTTGCTTAAATTATGCATTTCATTGCTTTAGTGTATGTTGTAATGTGCACGCAGCGGGGGGGTGCATATGAAGTGTGTGGTCATGATATTGCGGACTACATATTGTAGCTTGAATTATGTCCTCTTGCTTTAATGTATGTTTTCTTATGTACATAGTGGGTGTGAGTGCATAAATTGTGTGTGATTAGGATAATGTTCTCATCATGTGGTGCTTGAATTATGTATTCCTTACTTTAATGAATGTTGTAATGTGCACAGAGTGGGGGTGTGTGCATATGTTGTGCGTGAATGTTATTGCGGGCTGCATATTGTAGCTTGAATTATGGTGTTAAAATCAGATTACTGGTTTACCAAATGATATTCTCATATTGGTGCAGAACGAGAGATCAGTTCAGGAACCGGCATAGTTATTGATTCATCTATTATTCTGGGTGTTTAATAAACTCAGAGAAATCGTAAGAGCACCCTGCACAAAAATCATAATTTTTAGGATTTTGCTACATTGCCAGTCAGCTACATTGTAGTTTCCTAGGTTCAAGATTTGATCTATAAAGAAGTTGTGTGTCCATTTTCTGAGATCCCACATGCCAGAGTGATCGTCCTTGTCTCATCTTCCTTTCAAGACATTTTTCGGAGCCCATGGCATTGCAGGACTCTACATAAATAAAAATATATGTTTGTCCAAGATGCACTGACAAGATGGAGTCCATTCTGTATAGACCTCATCCCATCTCAATTCTCAACTACCCCATAATTTATGTTGGTGACTCGATCCCCTACTGCTCGCAAGAGAACCCTTTTTTCAAGAATGGGTGCGAGGGAAACAGTACATTTTTTTTAACCTTCGCCAGGATTCCCCGAGTAAAACTACAAGCACAAAATCAGGAGGCGTAGTTAGAAATAACACCATTTTCGAACTTCCAGTCATGTCATCCCTTGAGTCTATGCACAGACTTTTCATGTTTCTCAATATAATGGAGGCCCACAAGGGAAATGACATCCACTGATGATCACCAAGAATCTCATCATCGTGGGTTGAAGAATTTCAGGAACAGATGAGCTCCCTCGTAACCTTCACAGACAGCTGCTTCACTCATCACATAATCTTGTGCCAGGAAGACCTAGGTTAGTTGGTGGGAGAAGAGTGGTAGACACACTCTTCAGACTGATGCAGTGCATGGGGTAAATATCCAGGCAGATCTATCAAGAAGGACCCCTTAACACACAGTTAATGCGTGTAGATTGAACATTCAAAATCATCCTGGCCCTGTTGGAGGCTTTCCTATGGGAACATCTTTTTCTGTGTAGACTTTTGTTAGGCATTCAATTTCGTTCTACTACCCGTCCCAGGTATTCATATGTGTGGGATGGAAAAATGTGTTGACATTTAAATCCTCGCCAACCGATATACCCGGCATTGATCGGGATTTAATTTTCTCATAGGTACCGTTTGTTAGAAATACCTTAAGGTATCTTTATGCTTTTCGGGAAAGGCTCCATCAGAAAGGTGAAAAGAAACATTCACAACATTTTTTGATTATTTCTCATTTTAAAAAGGTTTCCTCATAAAGACTACACAAAACAATGTATTGTTCTTATAAAAAACGAATTCTGAACCTATAACTGTATGTGAGAACAACATGGAGATTTCTGAGCAGCATGATGGGTTAGATGATGAAGACGGTGCCTACAACTATGGAAGGTTGAAGGTGATGTGGTGGCATTCTGAGGGGTTCGAGTGGGTGGAGGAATTCTGTTGGATAGTTTACGGCTTTGTCGGCATCCACCACCGTATCGATTGAGTTGGACTCAGCAACTGTGCCTGGAAGCATATCCTGAATGTAAACCTAGGCCTGGACCTCGAGTTGTGTTCCTCACATCGGGACCAGTCCTTCTGCGACCACATTGACAGTTCACTGATTACAGGCAACCTTCTCATGTGGGAAGGTGCTGAAATCTGGGGAAAGGGGTGGGATGTGCAAATGTTATGTAATGTTGCTAGTCATATCTGGAAGGTTATAACAGGTAACTATGTCAAAATGTGATGCAGATATGTGAAAAGGGGTGGAAGTGTATAAGGAACAACGCTTCGCCAAGCCACAGGCCCACAAACAAATTTGGAATTGTGCTGAAATCAAGGGAACATGGTGGGGTGTCTAAATGTCATGTAGCCAGTAATGTCTGGAGAATCCTAACGGGTAATTATGCAAGGTTTGATTCAGATTGGTGAAATGGTGTGGAATTGTATAAGGATCAAAGGTTCAGCAAGCCACAAACCCACAAAAACCTTTGACTTGTACTGAAATCAAGGGTATAGGGTGGGTGTCCAAATGTCAGGCTGCCAATAATGTCAGGAGGGTCCTAACAGGTAACTATGATGCAACACGTGGTGCAGGTTGGTGAAACAGTTTGAAATTGTATAAGGAACAATTCTTTTCCAAGCCACAAACACACAGACGCATAAACAAATGTTGACCTTTGCTGAAATCTGGGGAAAGTGGTGGGATTTCCAAATGTCATGTAGCTAGTAATGTCCAGAGGGTCCTAACAGGTAACTATGCAAAATGTGGTACAGATTTGTGAAACAGTGTGGAACTGTATAAGGATCAATGCTTCACCAAGCCACAAACCCACAAACAAATGTTGACTTGTACTGAAATCAAGGAAACAGGGTGGTGTGTCCAAATGTCATGTAGCCAATAATGTCCGGAAAATCATAACAGGTAACTATGCAAAGTTTGATTCAGATTGGTGAAACGGTGTGGAAGTGTATAACAAACAACCCTTTGCCAAGCCACAAGCCCACACATTTTTTTTGACTTGTGCTGAAATCAAGGGTACAGGGTTGGGTGTCCAAATTTCATGAACCCACTATTGTCTGGAGAATCCTAACAGGTAACTTTGCAAAGTTTGACTCAGATTGGTGAAACAGTGTGGAATTGTATAATGATCAAAGTTTCAGCAAGCCACAAACCCACAAAATGACAAACCTACAAACAAATGCTGACTTCTGCTGAAATCAAGCGAACAGGGTAGGGTGTCCAAATGTCATGCAGCTAGTAATGTCCAGAGGGTCCCAACAGGTAACTATGCAACATTTGGTGCAGATTGGTGAAATGGTGTGGAATTGTATAAGGAACAACATTTTGCTAAGCCACAAACCCATAAACAAATGTGGACTTTTGTTGAAATCCAGGGAAAGGGGTGGGGTGTCCAAATGTCTTGTAGCTTGTAATGCCTGGAGGGTCCTAAGAGGTAACTATGCAAAATGTGGTGCAGATTGGTGAAAAATTGTGGAATTGTATAAGGAACAACGCTTCGCCAAGCCACAAACCCACAAAAAAATGTTGCGTTTTGCAGAAATCCAGGGAAAGGGGTGGGGTGTCCAAATGTCATGTAGCCAGTAATTGTCGGAGGGTTGTAACAAGCACCTATGTAAAATTTGATGCACATTGGTGAAATGGTGTGGAATTGTATAGGGAACATACATGAAGCCACTAACCCACAAACCCACACCCACATTTTCACTTTTACTGCAATCCGGGGCAGGGGGTGGGGTGTCCAGATGTCATGTAGCCAGTAATGTCTGGAGGGTCCTACCAGGTGACTGTGCAACCTTTGGTGCAGATTGGTGAAACATGTGGAATTGTATAGGAAACATATGTGAAGCAACACACCCACAATGTTCACTTTTATGCTGAAATCCGGGGCAAGAGGTGGGGTGTCCAAATAGCCAGTAAATTCCAGAGGGTCCTAATAGGTGACTGTGCAATATTTGGTGTAGACTGGTAAAATCGGTGTGAAATTGTATAGGGAACATATGTGAAGCTGCAAACCCACACATGTTCACTTTTATATATATTCAGTAAAAAAACTTTGTTAAAGGAACGTTATGGTTACGTTGTGCTACTAAAAACCTATGAAATTCAGTAAAGAAACTTTGTTAAAGGGACGTTATAGTTCAAAGTAAAACCGTAAAACCCCTGAAATTCGCTAGTTATGGTAAGGTAAGCAACCATGACTCGCGCCATCACTGTGCACTGCTAAAACTAACACCCAGGACATCAAAGATGACATCACAAATGTCATTGATGACATCACATGTGCATTTACCTTTCATGAAAAGTCTGTACAGCAGATTCTTATTGTAATGTTAATTTAAAAAGGTGTCAAGTATCATTGGAATAAATATCATGAGGTACGTAGTGCATTAAGCAATGCATTAATACAAATAGCATTGTATTATCAAGTGTTTTCCAATATGCCATGGTACACATGTAGTGACATAGGCATAGTGTGCAGCAGACATGATGGAGATGCAATATTAATAATCTTGCCATGTTAAATACTAAAATTATAAATGCTTTCTTATTCGAGTTTTGCATACTGTAAAACAGTTAATAAGTACCTAATAAAACCCACTTACTACATTATTGCATTACTGCACACAATACACAAACAGACAACAACACATACAAATATGAGCATATACAGGGAAAGTGAAGTAACCTAACTGATTATCTTCATGCACAGAAATGATTTCTCTGCTTCAAAGCTACTACTTCCCTATGTATAACTATCTCATATTGTGATTAGGCCCTAAGGAAAGTAGTGTAAATGCAATGTGTACAAATATGAGCATAACCAGGGAAAGTACAGGAATAAAAACAACAACAGAACTATAAGACAGTGTTGATAACCTTACTAATCATCTTCATACATATATATCATTGCTGTCTTCCAAGTCTGTGTTTTCCCCTTTGTATATGTTTCATATGCTGTGAGTGGACCCTAAGTGAATTACTGTAAAAACATATTTCAAGTATAAGTCTACAAATATAGTACTTTTTGAATTTTTAGTTCCTGACTGTTATTGGCCTAGATATATCAGTAAAGGAAAAAAGAGTGAGCCAGGCATCTGATGTGATCAGTGACGCCATCAATGACATTTGTGATGTCATCTTTGATGCCCTGGGTGTTAGTCTAAGCAGTGCACAGTGGTGGCGCGAGTTATGGTTGCTTACCTTACCATCACTAGCGAATTTCAGGGGTTTTTCGGTTTTACTTTGAACCATAACGTCCCTTTAACAATGTTTTTTTTACAGAATTTGATAGGTTTTTAGTAGCACAACTTAACCATAACGTCCAAAATTACTAACTGCATAGTTAAGTAACTCATCAAACTGGTCCACATTGGCCAAAGAGGTGGCCCATTTTGACTGGCCCACACTAGCATTTTACATTTTTGGTACATGCATTGCCCTATAGCCCAATCTGAGCCTGGCGGCTCATCCATTATGGAGGGGCTAAGTAGCCAGCCCAGTGAAACAGTGAGCACTCCCTCAGCTGCTTTTTCCAGCTGATGGAGTGCTCCTGGGCTGGCTGAACTGTCAAAGGGAAAACTGTTTCCCTTTGACAGTTCAGTTTAGTTCCCCAGCCGCACAAGCTCACTGAGCCATGCAAGTGCTGGGGCGTTTTGCTTCGCCAGCATTGCATAGCTCATTGAAAATGCTGGCTGGGGCACTGCATGCCTGTATGCCCGAGGAGGAGCTCCTGTGCCTCCTCGCACATACCGACATAGCAGCGTGGAGCAGGGCATTTCAGCACCCACACACAGGCCAATGCAGATGGTACGTTTATGTTCATTGTTTTTATTTAAACATGTGTATGGATGCGTGTATGCTTATGGTATGAGTGAATGTATGGTGATGGATGCTCGTGTCAATGATAGAGTGATTGCTGTATAAATGTGCAGCGCCTTGCATACACACGTAATCATTGTAAAGACTGGAGGGGTGTCTGTACTTCTGCTCTCTATATGATAGAGGAGAGGCACAGAGGACCCCAGCCAAGATTCTCTATTATTGGTACGTGGTCGAGCAATCAAGGCCTAGCTTCTCAGGAGGTGATGCAGGCTGGTTCTTAAGTACAGTGTAGTCTCCAAGCCCCCACAAAGGAATGTCCACACACTGTATTACTGAAAACACAGTCTTTATATAATTAATATTCAAAGGTATGTACACTATCACAATAACTCACTTTGTACTCAGAAATCAACAATGGTAAATATATACAATTCTAAAGTGGTACCACCAATATTATCAGATCTCATTAAAGTGCATCAACTATACTGTTAGAATGTCACACAGATCAATAACAAGGAAACCAGCAATAGAGTTAGAAGGGAAAGCAAGATGGTTGAAACACTAGGCAGAATACTGGCCTCTACAGTTAAGCACAGTTCTGTGTGGAGATCCCCCCACCTGGGCAACCTGTAAAATAAAGATATAGCACAAGCCCAGTCCACATATTGCTCAATAGTCTTATTCTCTCCTATAATGTTTTTACCCCCCCCCCAATGTACCTGGTGGAGTAGAGTTCTTCGAAGACGCGTCGAGGGAACCTTCTTGAGTGACTCCCTTTAAAGCAGGAGTCACGGATCGTCGAGAGGCATCAAATAGGGTGAACTTGGCATCGAGGGCGTCAATGAGAAGTTCGAGGGTGCCGAGACCACGGCATCGATCCAGGCGGTGCTCGTCAGCGACGCCCTGCGAGGATGAGGTGTGCGGGGCACCTCGGCGATTGATTGTTCAGGACCGCAAAGAGTTTCTGAAGAACTGTGGCCCAGCAAGGGCGTCGAGTCGTCAAAGTCTTTGTGGCCTTCAGGTGGCGGGAAACCCACCGGCGGATTCTCCTCGGCACGTCAGCGTCCTCGACTTTCTCCGGCGGGAGTAAGTGGTCGTCGGTGCGGACAAGGGAGTCCTTTCATTCAAATGTTCTTAGGCTTCTGGGGCAACACGACTTTGACGGGCCTCCAGCGGTTACACAAACCTGAGAACCCTGGTTGACGGCAATGGACTTCGAAACCTGCGAAGTCCGGGTGCTTCACTTCGTGCTCCACAGCGGTCCCATCTCGGGTTGGCAGCCTTTCGAGGGTCTGCCTTCCAGGGAGCTTCGGCGAAGGGCGCCTTACCAGGTCCTCTCTCGGATCAGTCGTTGACGAACTCGGCAGCTTTCAGATCGGGTCGAAGCAAATGCATAGCAAGTCTTCTTCTTCCAGCTGGGCATCGAGGATAAGCAGTTCCAGTTACTCTTCAAGTGTAGACACAGCTTCTGAACAATTTCCAGTGGTGAGAGGTCCCAGATATACTATTCTGCCTCTCATCCACACTGCTGGGTCACACTCTGCAGCCAATCATACAGAAGGGCATTCATGCAGTCAGTCAGCCAATCAGGCACACAGTGCATTCAGGCCATCCTCCTCCCTCTCAGACACTCACAACAAGGAATGTGGATTGAGACAAGTACCCAGCCATTCAACACTACACGCTGCATTCAGGCCAGTTCCGGGCAGGGCTGTCTCAGTCTTTGTCTCTCATACCAGAAACCAGACAGCCACAACAAGAAGTGCATATTGGTCACACACTCCATTCACCCAGGTCCCACCCACAGGGTGTACTCACAACATACAGTCACTGGGAAGGCTCCAGCCAGTCTGGCCTGGACTTCACAACAACACCATATATGGAACTTCCCCCCAACAGCCAGTCAGGGGGAAGGGACAGAGTCAGGGCTTCCCAGGACTTTGGGAAAACAAGGTAACAGGCAATAGAAAGCAAGAGGCCACAGGGGCCATCTTGTTTTCCATCAAGAATCCACTGTTTCCAATGGCAGGGCCTGGGTATCCCAAAATGGAGGATACTCAGAGCACCTGTCAATTTCAGCATGGAGTTGCCACCAGCCCATACCCTGCTCTGTGGGGGCCACCCACAGGTGCCCAAAAACATACACTAGGGGCACAGGGTTGTACCCCCACTCATGGGTGCCATAAAGGTATCCCGTGGGTCTGTACATCAAACCAAAAACAGGAAGAGCTGCACTGCCACCCTGGGCAGAAAACAATGCAGAACACAAATGAAAAAGGACTACAGGACAAGGACAGGGAGGCCCTGTCCCTCCAATGCATTTCCAGCAACACAATCATGTTGATTGTGTTAGGCCCAGTGGGTCCCAGGGGACAGGGATTGTATCTTTTTACTGGACATCTATTATAGATGCCCAGTAAAAATAAATGTCATGCCTGACTCCTGGATCCCCAGCACCAATTGCAAACTGTTTGGCTATTTACCCATTTCTTTTTTAAAAGTATGCTCTACAATGCAACATTTTCACCCATTATTTAAAAAACATTCACAGGGGGAAACCCCCTGAACTGCCCTTTATTGGTTCTGGCTCCCTCACTATGCTCAGTCGCTATTGCATTTTTGGGGGAAATAGGTATGCCTCTCCACTTAAAAAAATGACCAGCCGCCACTGGCCCTCAGACTGTGTTGGAAACGGGATGGGGGGAACCCACGTACTATGGTGGGAGCACAATGGGTGGGAACCATGGGATAGTGGTGGGAGCAGAGTGGGGAGAGCCCAGGGTGTGTGATGGGGTGCGGAGAGACCAGGGACTGGGTAGGAGTGGGATGAGGGAGCCCAGCGATTGTGTTGGGAACAGGTGACGTAGTGCAATATATACTGTCCATTTGGCATTTGTGGGGGTCCCGACCTGCCCAAATTTTGCTCAGGGGGACCATGGCCAAAGGAATTTGAAGACCACTGGCCTAAGATGAACTGCCTTGACGGCACTAAATCATATGCCCCGTCCCTGAGCCTCACATCACCAAACCTAGTGATATTGTCCGCCTTTCTCAGCGACGTTCCTGAGCAGTGTACCCAAACGCGCCCAGTCATCACTTATGTGACGCGACGCAGAACCCGAAAATCAACACACAATTCTCACAACAAAGCATGGCACAATTCAGAATACTAAACCGTACTTTAAAAAGAAACAACAAGACTGTACAATTTGTAAAATACTTTTATTTCACAATAAATGCTCCGACAACATCCGACTATTGCCATATTCAATCAAATTTGAAATTTCTTTCTTCGCTCGCAATCCAAAATGTTTATTGTGAGTCACGCGTTGTTCTTTTTGCGTATACAAGGTGTTCGTTTTGGATAAAATAAGCGCATGGGTCGCACAGTGAATTCCAGGGCTTTTGCATCAACTTGAGGCTAGACCACCGTAAAGGATGTTATGTTGCTCCTAATCGCTAGTACAGCGTAAGGGCATATCTGCTCTTGCCGATCGTCCCAAAAAACTGTCAAACACATCCAGTTGTTCACAAGTAGCTGGAGCTGGTGATTGAAAAATCTGTCATTTGGCATCTGGAATCTATGACAATCGCAAAATGGCAAAATGTACCTCTTTCGGAAACATAATAGAAATATGTCTCACTAGCCGATCTTTATTACAATTTGCTTCCGAGAACATTGCTATGAAGTATGATCAACTCTAAACGGGATACAAAAGCTGACACTACAATTCTATGTGCTCATACATGGCATTTTAATGAAATATTAGCGTTGAACCTGGGGAAACTGAGTAGTGATCTACATGCATATCAATGCTGGCCTGCCCATCTGGACAGTAAAAAGAACATTACAACAAAGGTTAAACTTGCGTTTCATTGTAATATGCCACACAGAACAAATTAGTACAATGTAACCCACATATAATGCTCAGATGATGATAAGTTGATGCTCGTTCGAGTATAAAATCATCCAAAATTAAACTTACATTACATTCACCATTTCCATTCTCTTGGCGTAACTCAGACCGTAAGGCAGACTCCGTTTGCACCAACTATTTTTCATAAACTGAATTTACATGTTCCTTAGTCCACTTTTTGAATACATAACCTTATCATATCTTACATTATAACAAACCTCCTTCATTCAATTCCTTTCGGTCCCTTTCTCTCAAGGTCAAAAAACAATTGAACCTTATACTGTGTGTCCGATGAGTGGGCTTCCTGATCTCACAAACAAAAATTCAAAGCTGGTGACCTTCACTCAGAATCAAAATACATTCTTACTTTGCAACAACTTGCCACACCGGTTAAGGTTTGTGTTGCAGACTGCAGAAGCAACAATCTCACAGGGGGCTATTGCTAGAAACACTTTGACTCTTTTTTGTGTACCCTCTAATTCAATGTTGGAGAAGGGTGCATTCTGTCATTGCAAAGTTTCCTTACCCCTTAGCAGTGGGTACTGTATCACTTCTTTGCACAGTGCTTTTAGCCTGCAACCTTCACTAATTTTCAAGTTGATTGCATTATTTCAGTGACAACACAGATGGTGAGGCAGAAACATAAATGGTGGACTTGTAAACATAGATTGTATGTCAATCACAAACATCCTAACTATTCGCACTTTCTCGACAAAAAAACACCAGTTTTTTGCTTCTTGCAGCCATATCCCATCCCATCCTCATACTGTGGAAACAGAGAAATTGACATGAGGCCGGGAAGCCCAAAAGGAAACACACCAACACAGGTTACAAAGGACATACAAAGCGCTTTATTTCAAAGTTACAAAGTTACCAAAGTCAATTGACATGCGAATAGCTATTCGGCTCTCTGACTAACACACGAACCTTCAACGTTAGGTTCGCACTGAAAGTGGGAGAGACCGATCATCGGGATGCTTGGGTTTTTTATACATTTAGTACTGCATTGGCCAGCCCTCTTACAAGTTAACCATTTCTGGAACCATGGCTAGGGTTCGTAGCCAGGTCGAACACACAATTTCCATACATTAGATCAGTTCCGCTGATACGGTTACATATTTACACATAGGTTAAACAGAGGACAGGGTCTTAGTTCATGACCCTAACAAGTAGCCTACAGACATATTATTCATTCACGTGTGCGGAGGTCACCATGGCCGAAGTCTTACTCGAAATGTCATTCGGCCTCCATTTTGTGATTCAGGGTGACTTCCACACTGCAAGAGTACCTAAAATGGCGGCTAGATCCAAGATGGCGGTTTACACGATACATTAAGGTCAAGACCTTGCCGCGGAACCTATGTACATAGTATCCTTTAGACAGCTTGGCGTAGGCCAACATACATTTAAACGATGCGATTGGGGTCATAATATTATATCGATTTCCACAGACCCTCCTTTTGGCCTATGCCAAGTGCTAAAACATTATTTCCTAATACTTTTGAAAATACTTGAAGGCATCAGCATCCAGAGGTTCCGCATCATTGTAGCCATAAAGTTGTTCATAAGAACTTCTTGCAACATGAATTCTTTAGATGCTGTCTTCGGGGTATATATTCTACGCCCTATTGCGCTCATAACTTGGGCACAACATCCCCCTATCATTCCGCATATACTCGGGAGGCATTGAAAACAGCAGCAAAGGAATAACAGAGTCCCTAAAATACCTAAAATAACAGAAAGCACCTTCCACCCCCAAGATCGTAGAGAATCCCAAAACCAAGTACTAAGGCTCCAGTCTCCTACGGGGATATGGACTTCAGAACTAAGAGTGTGTAAATTCTGAATTGCTTTGAATATTGTTGGCGAAGAATCTGGTACAAAAACACAGCAAGCGGACCCCACTAATTTACATACTCCACCTCGTTCAGCTAAAATGACATCTAATGCCATTCGATTTTGAAGTGCTACCAATCTTATCGCCTTTTGCTCTGAGGTCATATTGTAAAGTATGTCCGTGGTCCGGTTGATTGTTTTCTCCAACACCCTCGCTAATCCCCTGATGTTTTCTGAATTTGCTATTTGTCCCCAGAAGGGAACTACTGATTTGGCTATATCCCCGAACACTTGTCCAGGGGTATCTCCATCATTATCCCGTCGCGGGCGAGCCTTAGATACCTCTAAGGTACTGGCTATAAATACGCCTGGTAACAATATCCCTAAATAACAAGTCCCCTGCCAATCCTTGGGCAACCAGGGAAAAGCTAAACTACCACACACAAAATAAACCGGTCCCCCTACATACAAAGGCCTATTTTCCCCAGTCAAATTTACAATATTTATACAAGGCTCGAAATCTCCCATTGGCCTAGTGCCGTTTCTTTGTACACAGAAAGGGACAGAATCAGGACTGTGATTTACAGAATAAGAAGGAGGCATGGCATCCTTATTGCCTATCGGAGCCATCTTGAAAGAAACTAGATTTTGAAAAGGAAAAGAAAGTTTATCAGACGGCCTAATAGAAGCGATATTAGGTCTACTCCTATTTGCGAAAAGCGAGCATCCCAGGGGAGTCAATTCACGTTTTTCAAATTCATTCAAATTAGTCCCATCGAAGTTCCCTGAGATGCTATCATTCCATCGGCCAAAAAAGAGTGCTCTAAGAGAGGCATAGCAAGAGGTTGTTAAAGGTAAGGGATGTACATACCATCCCAGTCCCTTGTTCCCATGTTGTGGTAAGTGAGTGCAGACCCAACAATTACTCCTATTAAAAATTGCATGCGTAGCATTCATCACTATCATCAAAGTGTTATTATAATATTTCTGTCTATGCCGAGAGTCCCTAGGGGACAGAGTGTAAAGATGTACAGAGGGAGTCAAAACAGTTGGTACAATTTTGGTCGGTAACAGAGGCTTCAAAGGATAAATTTCTTCAAAGTACCAAAGTCCCACGGCAGCAGTTGCAAAACTAACAATAATCAAAACGAGAACACAACAGTACGTTTTCGGGACCCAGGCACATTGTCCATTGTTCGAATTGGTCACCTCCTTATCTAATAGTTCAATACGAGGAGCAGCGGTGAAGGCGGCAGGCATCATGGTTATCCCGATCGACGGCCCCAATGTTCGTTGCTGGCGGCACTTCGGCCGCGCGACTTCTTAGTCCTTCCCAACCCTGGCCAACAGAACCCCCCCTTTTCTTTGTTCCAAAAAAAGGGAAGACGATAGTATTTCAATCACTCCTTTTTCTTCCAGATGCACGATACTCGTGCTGCGATTTTATTTGCGTGGTCGAAGGTTGTACCGGATGGTACCCAAGTTTGTTGAATCCAAAAGTAAAGTATCGTCGCTCCCTGAGGGGAGCGTCGTATCAGTAGCGACGGAAGTCGCAGAGCTCGAAACAAGGTTTTCCGGAAGTGATTGATCAAGGGAGTGTGGAGACAAAATGGACGGCTCCCCGAGCTCCTCAGGCTCAGAGAACTTCTCCGACGCACTCACAACGCTGCCTGCTACTCCGAGATCAGAGAGTGTAGCACCAGCGAGGGGTTCTGTTTCTTCTGTAACGTGTGGCGTCGGGTGAGGGATCTTCTTGATATGTGTTGCATGTATCCAGTTCTTCTTTCCTGCCACCCGCACTGCCGTCCTGGTGACCAATAAAACCTGGTAGGGTCCCCGCCAGCGAGGCGCGAGACAGGAAGACCTTTCGTAGGCCTTCACCAGGACCCAGCTGCCGGGCAATATATCGTGTCCTGGGCCCGTAAACCGTACAGGTAAGGCAGCATTCACCTGGTGGTAAATGAAATACAGATTTTTAGTCAACTGATTACAATAGTCTATGAGCAATATATTCTCCACATCCCTCAGGGCTTTAGGTTTAGGGAGACCCCAAATATTAGCAGGCCTTCCCATTACTACCTCGAATGGAGAGAGCCCAGTTCTAGTCTGGGGTGTGGTGCGCATAGCTAACAACACAATAGGTAAAGCATCTGGCCATTTTAATTTAGTGTCGGCACATGTTTTTACAAGTTTGTTTTTCAAAATACCATTGTGTCTTTCTACCAACCCCGCACTTTGAGGGTGCCTAGCTGAATGAAAACGTTTCTCTATCCCTAAGGCAACACATATTTGCAACATTACGGCTGCGATGAAGTGGGGGCCGTTGTCCGACCAAATTATCCTCGGGAGCCCAAATCGAGGAAAATAGTCTTTTACCAAGATCTTTGCGGTGGTCATGGCGGTAGCATCTTTGACGGGGAAAGCCTCGACCCATTTGCTAAAAGCACAAATGATAACAAGAACATATTTCAAGTTATTACATCGCTCCATTTCAATAAAATCAAGGTGAATGGTTTCAAAGGGGACAGAGGGGGGCCCGAAACTTCCCCTTGGAGTCACTGTCCCTTTACCCACATTGTGCTGCAGGCAAATCATACAGTTCTGGATGTATTTTTTTGCAGTTTCCAAAATTTTATCATTCACCCAAACCTGCTGTAATATCTTCGCAATTTGCTGGGCACACACATGTGTTGGACCGTGTGCCATCGTAACCATTGCTAATACATAAGAATCAGGAAGCAACCATTTCCCGTCAGATGCGTCCACCCAACACCCTTCGTCATCCAATTTCCCCATGCCTTCAGCCCATTTCCTAGATTCTTCAACAGAGGCATCAGTCTGAATATCTCGCACAGACCCAATGCCTTCATCTATTATACAACCATCTCTCACTTCCCTCGAGGTGTACATGTCTGTGCTAAGGTCTGTAGCTGTTTGTCTAGCTATCAAATCTGCAAAAGCATTTCCTCTTCCCACATTGTCTATGACCTTGCGATGTGCTGCACATTTCATGATTGCTAATTGTTCAGGGAGTGAGAGCGCAAAAAGTAGTTGTACTATTAAGGGACCATGCTGAATCTTGGTCCCGTGTGAGGTCAGAAACCCTCTTTCCGACCACAGTTTTCCGAAATTGTGAGCCACCCCAAAGGCGTACTGACTATCCGTATAAATGTTAACTCTATGCCCTTGGGAGAGCTCACAAGCGCGGGTCAACGCTATAATCTCTGCGGCCTGCGCAGAGTTATGCGGAATCCTTTTAGTTTCTACGATCTTGTTCAAAGTAGTAACTGCATAAGCAGCTGTAGACGTGCCATTCGGAAGTTTAAAACAGGAGCCATCACAAAACAGCTCCCCTTCCGCATTCTCCAAAGGAGTATCTGAGAGGTCTATTCTGCCCTTTGTTTCTTGTTCGGTGGCATACAGGCAGTCATGTGATCCGTCATCGCCGCAAGCAATAGTTTGCGGGAGAGGCAAAAGTTCAGCCGGATTGAGAACACAACACCTTTTAATTTGGATATGAGGAGCAAATAGAACTAATTTGTACCTGGTCAACCGGGCAGAAGTAAGGTGTTGTGTTTGAGTTTTATTCAATAGAATATCGACAGAGTGAGGTACCATCAAAATTAAATTGTGGCCTAGGACCATCCCCTCACTCTGTTTTACAGATGCAGCGGCAGCAGCAACAGCGCGCAGACATCGCGGCAAAGCGCATGCAACAGGATCGAGGGTGGAGGAATAATAGCCGCACGGCCTATTCTTCCCTCCATGTTCCTGTGTTAACACAGACAAAGCACATCCATTACATTCATGCACAAACAACACAAAGGCCTTATCGTAATTTGGTGTACCCAGAACCGGTGCTGAACACAGCGCGGCTTTGAGAAGCTCAAATGATCGTTGATGTTCCGATTCCCATGGCAATGGCAGAGAAATGCCCTTCTTCGTCAAAGCCAACATCGGTTTTACCACTAGGGCAAAGTTCGGGATCCACAGTCTACAGTAGGACGCCATCCCTATCAGGGCTCTGACTTCCTTCTGTGTTTTTGGGACAGACATGCCAGAAATGTGTTTTATTCGTTCAGGTGTCAATCTTCTCCCCTCCTTTGACAGGAGGTAGCCTAGATAGGCAACCTCCTGACAACAATATTGAAATTTCTTAAGTGATGCTTTGTGACCATTTTCAGCTAAATGAACAAGCAACAATATAGTGCCTTCTTTACAAGCTTTCTCAGAGTCTGCAGCCAGGAGCAAATCGTCTACATATTGAAGCAGCGTGCAAGTAGATGGTAATTCAAGGGTGTCGAGCTGCTCTTTTAAGGCTCTACTATAGATACTAGGACTTTCAGTATACCCTTGAGGTGCCCTTGTGAATGTAAACGAGCGTCCCCCCAAGGTGAATGCAAACAAATACCTGCTCTCCTCATGTATCGGAATACTAAAGAAGGCGTTTTTTAAATCTACAACACTAAAGTGTGTAGCCGTAGCAGGGATCATTGTTAAGATCGTTGTTACATCAGGCACGATTGGAAATTGTGGGGCTACCACCCGGTTAATAGCACGAAGATCTATTATAAACCGGTACGGAATTGCATTGTCGCCTTTCTTATATACTGGCAAGATCGGGCTATTACATAAGCTACCTGTAATCTCTTCGATCACTCCACGATGTACAAAATCGGAGACAATGCCTTTCAGAGCGCGCTCTCCTTCAATTGAAATTTTATATTGCGGAATGCGCGGTAGCTTAACCCCATGTTTCAATATTATCTTAACAGGATCGATGTGCAATATCCCGACATCATTATCGTCTATTGCCCACAAACATTCTGGGACAATGTCAAATTCGGGAGGTAGAGGTCGGGTCAAGTATTGGGAGTTAAAGGGTTGCTGTGGTGAAACTGTTAATCTTATTCCGTCAGGGGAACAATGAATCACTGCATTCAGTTTCTTCAACAAATTCAACCCCAGCAAATTTTCTCCACAGTTTGAAGTAAGAAGAAAAGGGCACTGGTCTGTAAAAGGACCTAAAGAAACGGATACCGGCGCAGAAACCGGACAAACAGTTGGTATGCCAGAGAACCCTATAGAGACGTTTGTTTGCCCTGACAGTGGGATGTTTGGAACCCTCGAATGGTCGATGGAGCACTTTTGTGCTCCAGTGTCGATCAAGAACTGATGTTTCCTATTCCCCACCAATAATTCAACATAGGGGCCCTTCTGAATAACGGGAATAGGTAAAGGTTCCAAACGCTGCTTCGGGCAATCCTAGTAAGGCAGAACTTCATCAAAGGGAAGTTCCTCAGAAAGATAGGCGGCGGAAGGGTGATCAAATATATTTCTCGAGTCCATACTCAGAGTCTGATTTTCCCGTGAAAAAGGTTGCTGTGGATTTTGTAGAAGCTGACCCCTATCAGGGCCCCCTGCTCCGGGGCGGCCCCTTGGTCGCCTACCCATACCTCCAAATGTGCCTCCTGACCTCTGACGAAGGGCAGGGCACTGTGCTCGCCAGTGACCTTCCTGGCGGCAATAAGCACACTGATTAATATTTATAGAATTTGGAGGAGTATTTCCTCTTGGAATGTACTGACCTCTAGTCTGTGTCGTACCTCCTCTGGGGTTTCTGACAATTTGCTGCAACAATACCTTAGTCTTTAGGTCACCCCTTCTTTTTTCGATTTTCTCTTTTTCGTTATTAACCCGATTCTCGTAATACTGAGCCATATGCAAGACCTCTGACTGAGATTTTGCCTGCCAAGCGCTCTCTGAGGACATAATTTGTGACTGGATGTCGGGCAACAATCCACGCACAAATTTGTCCACAAACAACCTCTTCCCCGACTCTGTACCTAAATCCTGTCCACTGAAGTCGGAGAACACCTGTTCGAATCTATTAAAGAATTCAGTAGTACCTTCAGTTTTCCCTTGGACGCAGGCCGTAAGCTTGTCCCAAATAATCCTTTTTTCCGGGATTATAGTTTTTAATTTGGCAACTATTCTATCAGGCAAAGTGAGTATTACCTGGGGTGGTTTCTCACCAGCTAGTCGTTCCCCATCTATTCTAGTTAAGTTTACCCATGTATCCCCTAACCCCGGCACATCATCTATTGTTCGTACCTGTTTCCATACATCAACAGGTAAAAGCACTGGAAACAATAAATCCATGTCACTTAAGGTGAACACAGAAGACTGCAAAACGGATTCTATTTCTTTGTAAAACCCTGTCGGGTTCTTCCTGATATCAGGGACTGATTGTCTAATCGTGTTCACTTCCTGTCGAGAGAACGGGACGTGAACAAACTGTGATACGTAATGTGCAGGGATATCCACCGCGGCAGCACCAGTCGCCGCGTTGGCGGGGATTTCTACTTTTGGGACAAAGGTCGGAGGGACCTCTCTCATAGGCAACTGAGATATAGGGACCTCCGACCGCTTACTGAGTAATAGGGCCAAATCGAGCGCTAAAGCAGCTGTAGAAGTGTCGGGCGAAAAAGCTCTTTTACAAATACCCAATAACTCTATGGGGCAACCAACCTTCTTCCTTATACATTCCTCCTGTAAGTGCTGTACCATCACTTGGATTACCTTCCTTTGCATCTCTACCGTGTATTGACTATATGTGTCATACACCTCATCTGGCGGTATCGATGAATCCGAGATCCATCGAATCGCGTCTTTGGTACAAATTCGTACTTCCTCAGGTGCTGAACTTCGGCACGAAAGGAACCGTTTTTGTGCATACATCCTGTCGTCCTCATCATCCTCGTTTTGTAACCTTTCAAAATCCCTCCTAAACTCAAACAATCTGTCAACATGTCCATATACTTTCTGCTCTGTATCCCTTGAAAGTGCCAAGGCATTCAGATCTCTCACCCCTTGTGGGAGATCCGAAGTCTGCAATCTACCCCACATTACACCTAAATGAATCCCCAGTCCTTCAATAAAAACGTTTTTCTCGGGAAAATCGTGCAAATTAGATAATGTTGAAAGTACATCAGTTTGATCACCTTTTTCCATACAATGTTTAGCCCAAGCAAATAGTTCCTGTTTCCTGCCCGCAGGAACAGTACTACGAGTCACAATTTTCAACCCTGCACCGGGATCTGATTTAGTGAACACGGGACTCCCCAGAATCGGAGGTGTAGGTGAACCTAACACGGGTGCAGGGGAAAGAGGTAATGTAATAGATGAAATAGACAGAGGAGCGACAACCAAAGAACTAGGGGCAGTAGGCTGCGCAGGAGGAGTAGGAATAACGATAGGAGCAATAGCAGGAACGGGCAAGGTGCCCACAACGGGAGCATACGGAGGTGGCGCTGAAGAATCAGGCCTCCGTTCGTTTAATATTTTCTCAATAAACTCCTCGGAAACATGAAAATCTTTAGAAGGGTAAATTTTCTGGACTCCAAGCGAGAAAGCTCTATCCATCTTCTGAGTTTCATCTAATCATTTTTCCTTGTCATACAACAATGCCTTTTCGGCATTCGTTTTATGACGTCGTGCATGTTTATCCCTACTTTTAAGCTGCTGTAATGCTTCCTTTTTCCAATTTTGTAACACATCAAAGGCTGCTGGCCTAGCCTTCTTTTTAAGCAAGATCAACTCTAAGTATTCAATACGGGGGATCTCAAAGCTACCATTGATTGGCCACTGAAATTCGGAGGCATTTCTGGTCTGTCTGTGCCAAATGTCATTAAATACAATACTACCAATGCCATACTTACAGTACATAGTACACGCCGGCGACCCCTCCTGTGGTGCCGGACGGCTAAATTCCAAAGATTGTCGATCGCTGCGGAACAGAACCCTAAAGCAGCTAGACAATTTCCCAGGCATTTCTCAAAAAATTGGTGTTACCTGGTCCAATAATTGTGTCTGCAGATACAATACGCCAAATTCAAATTGTCAGGGTTAAATTAAGAGCCGGGTCACGACTGCACCTGACCAAACCTAAGGAGGACCGTACGGTTTACAAAGGACTTCAACTAACAAATTTTACCTGCGTTCGGTGGTTTCGGCAAATCTGCCCGCCTCGGAATTGGACCCTCGTCAAGATGCCGTGTCAGACCGCACGACTATCGCCCAAGGATCGGATCGTGCAGCGCTGCCGAGGTATCGCGTCTCGATCGGTCGGGCCCACAGAATCACACCGTCCAATCCCGATTCGATAGTCTGCGTCAACCTTCAATGATCCGGCATCAATCTTGAGGGTCCCTATTCGGGCGCCAACTGTGGAAACAGAGAAATTGACATGAGGCCGGGAAGCCCAAAAGGAAACACACCAACACAGGTTACAAAGGACATACAAAGCGCTTTATTTCAAAGTTACAAAGTTACCAAAGTCAATTGACATGTGAATAGCTATTCGGCTCTCTGACTAACACACGAACCTTCAACGTTAGGTTCGCACTGAAAGTGGGAGAGACCGATCATCGGGATGCTTGGGTTTTTTATACATTTAGTACTGCATTGGCCAGCCCTCTTACAAGTTAACCATTTCTGGAACCATGGCTAGGGTTCGTAGCCAGGTCGAACACACAATTTCCATACATTAGATCAGTTCCGCTGATACGGTTACATATTTACACATAGGTTAAACAGAGGACAGGGTCTTAGTTCATGACCCTAACAAGTAGCCTACAGACATATTATTCATTCATGTATGCGGAGGTCACCATGGCCGAAGTCTTACTCGAAATGTCATTCGGCCTCCATTTTGTGATTCAGGGTGACTTCCACACTGCAAGAGTACCTAAAATGGCGGCTAGATCCAAGATGGCGGTTTACACGATACATTAAGGTCAAGACCTTGCCGCGGAACCTATGTACATAGTATCCTTTAGACAGCTTGGCGTAGGCCAACATACATTTAAACGATGCGATTGGGGTCATAATATTATATCGATTTCCACAATCACCCCTCACCTCCCCAGAGATTATTTGATAAGTTTCACAAGTGCAATGTTGTGTTTTTTAATATGTTTATACCGCGATGTCCGCAGACACCAAGCACGGATCCAAGATGGTGGGCGTTTCCAAAAATCTGACGCACTTCACGCTCTTCACCATCCAATCAGGGGACACGTTGCATGTCCGCGGACATGACGCGAGCCGATTAGCCAATCAGTGTCCTGCCCGCTGAGCGAACAGGGAAGTGTGTCCGCGGAGTGGACATAGGTATCACTAATTTTTTGTGACCTACTTTTTGGTAGTTTTAAAAAAAATACCAGACGGATTTTCACCAAATTTACAAAAGCATGCTTTTGGGACCAAGCCGCTGCTCCTGCCGCAAATTTGGTGAAAATCCGTCCAGCGGTTTGGGCTGTAGGCGTGAGCAAAGGTTTTTCCCCATTCAGTCTATGGGAAAAAAAGAAATGTTGGGACCCCCCCTATAACTTGCAAAGTTTGGTGTGGATTTGTCCAGGGGAAGCGAAGTTATAAGCCGCCCAAAAAGTGTTCTTCCTATGGGTTTAGCAACTTAACCATAACTACACGGCCACTACTGTGGCCGTGTGATAACCAGATTGTTTAACTGAATTGGTTACATTAACGTTCCGTGTGGCTTTTCAAAGAGTTGCAGATGTACATTCTTTGTATCTCAATGGTACAGTTTGTACCTCATCGGGTAACTCTTTTCACTTGTACACATATAAAGCATGCCTTTAATTTATCTGAATTCCCTGCTTTCCGTGACTTTCCACAATTATGTGTTGTTATTTGTGTAAAAAAATATAAGTTGAAAACAACCGACATGAGAACATCCACTTGTGACTTGTCAGTTTTCTTTCAGACGCTCTATAAATCGGTTTCCTCCTCTAAACACTTGTGTATAGGCGCATTATAAATGCCATATAATATCATATCATACATTAGCTGGGGTGGACGTTTCTGTATTTGAGGCTGATTCGTCCGGGGGTGCTGTTGCTTCAGAAGATTTTTAGTCCCTTTTAGTCGGGGGCAAGATTAGTGAATATTCTCAAATCGGCTGCCTATGAGTGCTGTACGTCTTTTGTGCAAAGTAGTGATTGTGCAGCTTTGACATGGGCATATAAGGAGCTCCAGTGCCATGACATAAAATACTGATTAGTCCTGGTAAATGACGAAGGACAAGCAAGATTCTGTTGACGGCTCCGAGACAGTGTTATACCTCACGTCCCATCCTGTTTTTATTCAATTTGTTCTCTTTTCCAGAGAACATGGATAACCAGAATCGGTCCCCTTCCTGAAGGTAGTGTGTGCCTGACAGTGCACGTTCTATGGGTACTTTGCGTTCTAATTAATAGGAATGAAGACATCTCCTTGTTTCGGGGTTCATTTGCAGAAGCAAAGGAAGACTGTCCGCTTGCATAGAGGAATGATATACTGGACGCCCTGGACATGAGTGCTGAGGGACCATGAAAGGGGAGGGTCAACATAAGGGGTTATGGAACTTGAAGTTTTGCATTTTCCTTGCTGTTATGCTAAGTAAGAGAAGAAAGGAGACTTAAATAATGCTCGCCTCGCTGTCATTAATAGAATCGCGCATATTCATTGCACTTTACCACAACTCATTGCTATTAGACAAAATCTTCTGACAGAGAATCACATCCTTCTGCAGTTTAGGAATAAGATGCGTGGCTGTTGGCTGTATTTCTATAACATCCTAACTGCTGCAGAAAATGCCCAAGATTCAATTAGCCAATGCGTGTATCATGTCACTCTTCTTCCCAGGAAAGAGTAAACCAGGTTCGAAAACTATCAACCTACAACCGTCAATCGAGTCTCCATTGAAACAAAACCAAACGTTTTCATTCTTTTCCCTCCAGAATGTCCTCATGTTGTACCACCAGAGTTTAAGGGAACTCAACTTTTCATGTGTCCATATAAAGTGATGTGTGCAGTTATTGGTAGCAACAAGCGCAGTAATTTCAAATGCATCTTAAGATGGTCACCACTTGCCGAATTCATGGGCGCCGCCATTTTTATTCAAAGGTGGCTGACTGCTGCAACTGCCGCCTGCAGATTCTTGGGTGAAATGCTGACTAACTGCATGGCCAGCAACATAGGGTGTGAAGGTCGCATGCGCAGTAGTTACATCAATCAATGATTGGAAGCCCTGCCGACGGGTCCAGATACGAAGGAAGCAGAACGCACAAAGTAACTGCTTTTGCAGTTGACAAACTGACATAGCAATTATTGTCCCACAGCGTGGGCAGTTAACACACTTTGATATAGCAAATGTTACAACAGCTGCCTGAGCGAAATCGGCAATTATCTGTCAGAAATGTTATAGTTCAACTACTACTCGCTGCAGATAACGCCCTTTTCCGTGCAGAAAAGGCAACTTGAGGTGAGTATATCAGCCAAATTGCTTTCCTCTTCGTGAGCCCTTTGCAGCACGCTTCATTGTCTGCTTTCAACTGGGATATCTCACTTGCTTTAAGGAATTCTCCTTACGAGATACGATGTCTGTTTTTATGCACTTGCAAATCAAACACTCTATCAGTTTAAATCAGGGGTTTCACCTCGTGACTGTTTTACATCTGATCTTATAACCTTTAATTTGAAATGTATCACCCAAAGAGGGATCTTTAGAAATCATTATTAGGGGGATGGGGAACACACGAAACTGTGTCTCGGAGACTAGGGGACAACCCAATAGGGACCACCATGCAAAATTGGTTTAAGAAAGCACCATTTATTTACCAGGGGGTTTGTATTTACTGAAATGATGACATTAGGCAAGTTCAAAATAAGGTGAAAACAAGAAAAGGTCTCCTCCATGTCAATAACAAGCCCTATGAGGTTAGTTACAGTCAATAGTTGCCGAAACACCACCAAAGAAACTATTAAAGGGTACTATATTTATTTGATTGTTCATTTTTTGTTAAACCCATATTTTGCACAAATGTCTCGTGCCTTAAGATCCATTAATGGACCGTAAGAACAGACTTGAAAAGTCATTAGCTCCCTCGAAGAGGGCACTGACGAATTTTTAAAAAAATCTGTTTATGTTATTGTTTTTATCGTAGACCTCGCTCGAGAGCAGTGGAGCTCTGTACATGGTGTGCCTAGCCAACATTTGGGATGGCATCTTTTAACAGTAGCGCAGTACTGTGAGCTGAGGTCTGTGCTTCGATATGTGCATCCATTGGAATTAGTCCTCGGTCATGTGTTGTTGAAAAAGCCATGTTTCAAGAGAACTGTGAAATAGGAGAAGTGTGGGAGCATTCCGAGCCAAGACCAGGACCGAGTTCCAGAGGGTGGGTGCGTGACAAGAGGGATTGTTTGCAGTTCCTCTCTTTGCGGACAAGTTGTGATTCACGACAGTTGGTTGATTTGCTGCAGGAGGGGAGTGTGCCACCCGATATGTGTAGCTGGTGTGCTACTCGTGACTGCTTTGTAGATGATACATGCAGTCTTGAACAGTATCTTAGCATGGAGAGGAAGCCAATGTAGTTCTTTTAGGACAGGGGTGAATAGTTCAAATTGTCATGCCCCCATAATAAGATGTGCACCAGCATGGTGCACTGCTTTTCGTGCACACAGGTGAGCTGGGAGCCCTGTCAGGAGGTCATTCCTCATTTATGTGCAAGATTGCACTACAGTCCGGAGGTCCTGCGGCAGGATGACGGGTTTGTTTTGTGAAGGGTGGAGAATCAGAGCCAGGTTGTTTGGCCCTTCTTGGCTATGTGTTTCTGGAAGGTTGCTGTCAATGGGGAAGCCTTAGAATTTTGCTGAGTCCGAGAGTTATGGATCAAATTCTTCTAGGCGCATATCATTGAGCCATTGTTCGACAAGTTGTATTTTAGCAGGCAGACAGAGGAAGATGAATTCAGTGCTGCATGGGTTCAGTTTGAGGTAGGCACTCAACATCCAGGACTGGATGATGGCTAAGTAATCACAGAGATTAATGATGTCCTGGGTGCTATTTACTGTCATTTACAACTGTATCGTCGGAGTATTGGTCGATGGCTATATTGGGATCGCTGAGGAGAGTGCTCAGAGGCTCCATATAAAAAGTTAAAAGGGATTGGTGAGAGCATGGAGATAGTTAAAATGCAAAGAGTTGATCTGGATGACCTGGTTTCTGCCTGAGAGATAGGAGGAAACCAATTTAGGACAGTGCCAGAGAATCCCATCCTGTTAGCAAGGAGGGAGAGGAGGATGAAGTGGATCGACAGTGTTGATTGCAGCCGATATATCAAGGAGGATGAGGAAGCATGAGTCACCCTTACCAATGATTTGGAGGGCATCTCCACCACCTGGATGGTTGCTGTCTCGATGCTACACTTGGGGTTGAACTCTGACTATTAGCCATTTAGGAGGTGATGCTGTTCAATTCTGGTGAGTAGTTGTGTAGTGACTGCTTTTTACAAGATGTTGCCAATAAACTGAAGGGTTGTAATGGGGCCAGTAGTTGGCAGGTTCGTCAAATTTAGGGTTATTTTTTTTCAAAAGAGGTTGTATGAGACCAACCTTGAGGGTGTCCAGGAATTACCCTTCTGTGAGGGAGGCATTAAGATGCTGAGAAGTGTGTTGAGCATGGGGCCCGTCCATTGAACAATGAGGAAGGCCGGGATGATATTGTCAGAGTAAATGGTAGGTTTGCGGAGGCTGATCATTTTTAGGAGAGAGAGAGGAGAGAATAAGTCCGTAGGGCTAGACTGTGGACCCAGGTGCAGAGAGCGCTAATGCTGTGGGAGGTTGATTCGATGATCTCTCGGATTTTGTCTATTTTTTCTATAAAAAATGTGTTGATTCAGTTGTGTTTTTCCTTAGTTACTCCTCAGGGTCAAGCAAAAGTTTGGTACAATGCTTTGCTACTTCAAAGTGGGCTTTGATCCTCTTCGAGGCCAGGGACATCTTTATGGGAGGGCAAAAGGCCCCCCGCAAGGCTGCTTTATCTACAGAAGTCAGTTCTCATTATTCAACACACTTAAATAGCACACACCATGATATTCTATAGTGTGCTGCTGAGGCTCTAAACGTTTCGCCTGTCTGCTGTTGACAAGTACATTATTCTTTGATCAATTCCTTTTGTAATGCTGTCTGTGCTCACTATGGAATACATGGTTTGTTCATTCACTACAGCACAAGTTGTGCAGCATTCTCTAACTTTCCGTGGGAATTATGTTGATCATGTACAACAGGTACGTTGAAATGCATATTAATAAATGTGAGTGAAACAATGGTTCAGAAGATTGCTTAGTGTGTTAAGCCCTCATTCCAGAGATCTGTGTTCATATGCAAGATTACAAATTCCAGCTGCATGTATATATACTTTGTTTTTTACTTGTTTTGTAGCACAACAGGTGCTATTATCAGCAATATACCTGCAGCAGATAGTGATAGCTATATAAAGTAACATAACATCAGCACAGAGAAGGTCTAGAAATTGATTTGTTCAAATGTGGAGTTGTGACATCTAGGAATCTACCTCCAATGATAAGCATAAAGTTTTAGTCCGAGAGGTGATTATGTACCTACATTCAAGACTGTGGAACCAAAGCGTTCATGCTTGTATCATGGCTTTGCCAGCAGACGACCAGTGATCCTGGACTAATCATTCATCTTATAGCACTAACATTGCTGTGCTGTCTTCTGTGAAAAGGGTTGCCATTTATGTAGGCCATCTGAGTGGAAGGGGTTCTAGACAGAAGAGAAAGGGCCAGGTATTGCCGGCCTCTGGCAAGCATATTTAAGGTCTGCTCATTTGACAAAAGAATTGTTTGCTTTTTTGTACAATTGAAAGATTTGTGTGCACATTTATGAATGACAATTTGACAAGCCTGTACTTTATGTTTTTTAAAGCTTTAAAATACAAAGGAGAAACAAAGATGGAATATTTTAAGATGGCATCAATTAGTATGGTGCTACTTATATACTTCCCTTGATGATGAAGACAATGAAGCTGGAATCATTTCCATTTTGCATAAGAGGCTTTTATAATCTTTTATTTTTAAAAATTAACAAGTTGGGTTATGTGATTTGTGTACTTTCCAAGTCAGTTCTATAAAATGGGATTATTTTAGCTCATGCTAAGAACAGGAAACAAAATGTGGTGAAGTTCACAAATTGAAGAGTGGGCACATATCCCAACTTCACCTGGTTACCAATGTGTGATTCTGGGCACCAGAGTGTTTTCGTTCTTAGAGTATGATTGTTAGAAAAGCCTCACTCATGGCTTCACTGGCTATAGTGTTGCTTCCACTATAATAATAGTGAGCATTGGTATATTGCACACCACACACACACTTGTTCCTTTGCTCTCTAATGGCAACACTACTTGAAAACCATGTCCCTCTTCTAATCTCATTCCTTATGTATACGGACACCTTCCTGGCAGCTTCTCATTTTCATCCACTATCTATGCTATGGCATGTTTTGCTTTCTCCTTGCTTCCTATTGGGTCTCCTGTATCCATTCTTGAGCACATGTGTATTCCGCGAGGCTGCTCATCTGAATCCTATGTCTATTGTGTATTATGTGAACCTTTTTAAACGATCTGTGTCTCGCATTTATAATTTGGCCAGTGTACCTTCCTCCATAGCTCTCAACTCACCCGCTTTTGGCGGGTGTCACCCGCCTTGCAAAGGGCTGCCTCACCCGCCAAGCCTCCTGCACGCCCATTCATTTCAATGGGCGTCTCACCCGCCAAAAACAAAATCGGGTGATTTCACCCACCTTTGCGAGACAAATGGTTGAGAGCTATGCCTTCCTCGTTGCTGCTATTGTTCAATATTGTCCTGCGGCTGTGCTAAAACATAAGAACTCTTGTCGTGGACTGTGAATCTTGACCTTGAAATGTAACTTGTTTATCATTCTAATTACAATGAGAATTGTAATGTGTCTGAAAAGGAGTACCCATGCTTATTTTGATCACTGTCAGGCAGCATATCAAGCTATGGGCTGTGATCGCAATGAGGGGGTTGCACCCAGATATTCTGGATCGCTTAATTCCTTTAGATCGGTTGAGGGGGCCCCAAAGGTGTCTGTGGTCCGGGCCCAAAAAGTGCTTAACATGGCCCTGTGTGAGGCTGCTGCAGTGGTGATGGAGTAGTCAATCAGAAAGTCAGGAACGTGTGCTGTATTCTCTGGTATAAGCATGTGTTTCGTGCACCCAGATTTCTGCTAGCCAGCACCCACGTCCGTTTTCTGCTCCCCCCCTCACCTGTTAGCATCTTTGTAGGTTCTAACGTGGATATTAATGGTGTTTAATTAAAAAAAGAAAAGGTACCTTGCGCTGCACTGCGTCGCCAAGCCAAAGATACGGAAGTCTGTTTCCTTATTGATGACTTCACAGTCCTCAACATTGAAAACATACTTAAAATACTACAGCTTGGGGATGGACCACAAGGTATGTTTTTTTTTGTTTTTTTTTTAAATTAAACACCCTTAGCACCCATGTAGGAAACTGTACAGGTACGAATGGCGATACACACCTTTGCTCAGCGCCATAATTTGGGCGGCGGGCAGTTACTGACATGGTCAGGCCGCTGCCTCAGTGTATATTACCTCCAAAGTAACCTCCCAATAATTAGGTGCCATCGAACTCACCACACCAACGCAACCTGAATTGCACCTCAGTCACACAACAGTCACACCTGCATGCGACAATTGCGGCATAACTTGAGACACTTCAGTGGTCTTCAGTGGTCTTTTGGAGTAGTTGCTGTCTTTGACCTGCAGTCGCATAACTGATATTGGGCATGTGACAAGACATGCACAGTTCCCTTTTTTGTGAAGTGATTTGATCCCCCATCCTTTAGTTCTTGTATCACATATGTGCTCCTCACAAACATTGCTTCTTCCCAGGCCTTTGCTACTGCCTCTGAGTGTGGCGTCCGGCCTTCATTGTGCACCTTGTCAAGTTCTTCCAGGACTCTCTGAACCAGGAGGCTGGTGGATCCTAAGTCTAGATCTGCTCCTTGACACGTTTGCATGCAGTAGAATCTTTGATACCTGACCCGCCACTAAAGGGCACTCTGTTAACCAGCACCTGCCATTGTGGGTCACTTCTGTGTGCACACTCCTTACCACAGAGTACATCACAGAAATACTGCAAAAAGCATGTAGCTTTTCAAGTCTGACTAAGCATTCAGAATCCTCATGTACATTCATCATAGCATGAATACTTGCTAAATGTAGACTGTGGTTCATGAAATGAACATATAGGGCAGCCTGCACCAACTTCCGCACCCATGTTTGCACGCCATTAACTCCATTTTCCAGAACAGAGGCACGATAAAGGCCACGGCCAACCCATTCCTTGTTCTTTATATAGTGATGAAAGTGGAAGACGTTTATAAACAGTTTTCTTGTGAAAATGCATTACAACAAGCAGCGCCTGTTCCGTTTCGCCGACGTCTTTAGTTTCAGACCCCAGAATGGAAATTGGCGTTACTTTCAAGCTCCATGCAATGCCCCTTCTCAGCAGAACAGCTCATTTCTGATCGAGGGGTGTAAATAAGGTGCACGCATTGTTCACAGTTGGAACTTTCTCTGCAATCAGATATATATAGCATTTCTCTCATGTTTCCATGATTCGGAAATGCAGCCAGCCATTTTGTATAATGTTGCTTTGCTGTTAAGCAGAGCTCTCCAGCTTTCGTTTTAATGGAATGTCGGCTTTCAATTACGTCTTTGGCGCATGCTTCACTGAGCCCTCTGAAGATCAATGACTGCTGACGTCTTGAGTTTCTTTAAGAATCCTCCCATCTTGCATGGGCTTCCTTCTGTGAAGCTAATTTGTGGCTTAGTAATATTCCATTTTCATTTCCAGTGGTTGAAGCCTGCGGGAAAAGAACACTGCCTGTCTACTGCTCGCACTGCCACTTGGAAGTGTAAACGATTGGCAAGTTGAAAAAGAAAGGCAGGGAAAACAGTGCACTGCATCCCGGGAAATGGAGCATTGCAGCCGCCTAGACCCCTGAAAACAGTGCGGCAGCAATGATCTCAAACTACCTTTGATTTGGGTCTGAGCTTACCTTTTTCTGGACAGTTTGCCTTGGCGGTTCATTGGCACACTGGCTGATCTCCCTGAGCTTTGGAGCTTTTCACTTGAGACCGCCACGTGATAACTGACCACAGTTTCTTCATCACTGTCATTCATACAGCTATACTACGCAGTTTTCTTTCTTCCATTGCTTCCCTGATGCTGTGGTGATTGATGACCACTCATCCTCCTTTGTGCTGCATGCACTGAGTGATGTCACTTTCACGGTGCCTTCTGCACACTGAACAAAGGCATCCTGGCTCAAAGATGGGAATCAAGATCGGGATCAGGGGTCTGCAACCTTTTCCTCTCCAGATGTTTTGGACTACTCTCCCCCTTCCACACGAGCCAGTAAAATCAATGGGGAGGTCTGAGTGGAGTCGTAGGTCGAGAGATCTGGAGAGCCGCAGGTTGCAGGCCCCTGGTCTAAATCAAGCAACGTCCACTGCCCGGGTGGCAGTGTTTTCATGTGCTTTCGGTTGACAGGTATAGATGGAATAAAATATATGATAAACTCATTGTTGGATGATCTGTGATAACGCTCCATAGAGACATTTCTACATGCACCAGTAGAGAAAACTAAGAAGCGCGCATTCTTTTTTGCTAATGGTTATTTGATATGAGTTGGCGCAA
This sequence comes from Ambystoma mexicanum, assembly GCF_040938575.1. Taxonomy (NCBI): domain Eukaryota; kingdom Metazoa; phylum Chordata; class Amphibia; order Caudata; family Ambystomatidae; genus Ambystoma; species Ambystoma mexicanum. The sequence goes on from NC_090922.1 coordinate 288,602,834, forward strand.
TAAGTCCAAATTAATGCAGTCACACGTGTCGTTGGTTTGAAATAATCTGCCCACACTGCTCCTGCTATGCAATCCCTAAATTGGCTCATGATGGAGCAAATGATCCTCTTTACAATGCTCTTCTTGACTTCCAGAAAATGCTGGGGTCAGGGACACAAAATATCTATGCAAACTAACCTCCTGTGTAACCTGCATTGGAGTCTCAGTTCCCCCTTTGAAGGAAAAATCACTCTGGTGTCATTCAACTACAAACATTTGCAAGGCAATGCCTTGGGTGCAACCGATCTAGCAGAGGCAGTTATGTCAAATAAATGTTGCTTAGCAGTGAAATTATGCCAGGCTCCTGAGTGAGTGAGTAAGTGAGTGAGTGTGCATGTGAGTGTTCTCATACTGTATCTCTTCTGAGTGCTAATAAGCTTCCACTCACGCTGTCTGTACTGGACTAAACATAATATTGTTTCGGTCAGAGGGGGTGGATGCTTTCAATGATCCTGCATGTGCTGCATGGAACTTCCTCTTTTGTGGGCAGTGCCCACACACACCCACATACTACTAAAGGTTTTAATTTACTCAACTTGTGGACTTGCAATATTACACATTTCTTACTAGAACAAATTTTAATCATTTATTTCAGCAGTGGCATGGTCCAAGTGGTCTATCAAACGTGTAAATAAGCAAATGATGTGGTGGCTTGCGTGCTGTACAACAGATGTTAGAAATATAATAGCTCTAATTTTAACGTGCAAGAAAATGTTGACAACTGGCTGAAGGTCAAGAAAAGAAACAAATGTATTAGTTAAAAAATAGTGTTGAAAGTCACACTCCCAAAAATATTGTGTTTTTGTGAATTGTTTTTGTGACTAAGGATAATATGTCATAGTCTTAGTTAAATTGTTCCATAGGTAGATGGATGAAATGTTCTCAGAAAGTGCTCCAATATTCTAATGCAACAGTCAATTATGAATTTCCAATGTGTTTCATGTGCTGCAATATATATTTTTGGTGATTTGAATCTTGAAGTCCGTATTTATAGTATCTGAATCCTCCAATCATTTAGGTAAATAATTCTGGTACTTATCATTTCTATTGTCTACATTCTTGTATTGAATGGTTAAATCCTTGATGAAGATCTTGTCTCGAATAGTTACATCCTCAAGTTGAATGATCAATTTCTCAAATCCTCAGTTTGAATGATAAATTCCTCGTAATCAGTTCCTCCAATTTCTCAAATCCTTAGTTTCAATTCCTCATAATCAATTCCTCAACAAGTGTTTCGCCATTCTAATGGCTCATCCTGAGGATAAATTACTTTAACATATTATGCATCTAGGTACTGGCAAAATAAACGTATGGGATTAAACATATTTGTAGTGTATTAAAGATAGGAAACGAAATATGCCTTAGTTATGTAATAGTGTATTATATTATGAGCTCATATGGACTAATCTTGAAATATACTTCTCTTCATTGTTCTAATTCCATTCTTTATGGTTCAATAAAGTTATTTGGGTTGAATTGAGGTATATGTGTAAAGTGAGGTGAATTGATTTTTGTACAATATTTTTTGCATCTATCTCAAATATTTAGGCTGCCTAATTAAACAGCGAACTATCAGAAAAAAATAAGTTTATTACCCGAAGCAGAGAACCTCTCTGTTTCATGAACCTGTGCTTCATTCATGCTAGTTGTATTCACGAGGATGCAAGCGATTTAAAATGGTGTCTATGTGTACAATATTTTAGTGAAGTCATCGCGTAACAGTGAATGCAATTGCATCATATGCACTGAAGCCATTTTTGGAGACAAATTTGTTAGAGAAAGGGCCCATAGATACATATTTACGGATACAATGAAACCAAGTATCAAATACCGATGGTATGTTATATGGCATTGGTATGGCCTCAAAGCGCTGTGGGGTGAATGCCCTTGCAGGACCGAAGTCCGACGTATGACAATTGAAAGGAGGATTTTAGAATGCATGTGCATATTTTAGCCAGCATGAAGGTAGTAAGGGGCGGCTACGTCCCTGCTAGCAACTCATGGAGATATAGCTACTGGATGGGTACTGTGATAGACTGTCCGGAGAGTGGGCGAGTCACGGTGACTGACTAGGGGCCAAGCTGGATTGAACTTTTTTTTATGGGACTCAGCAGCATTCTAAGGCAGAGGTGATGTGCTCAATTCATTTGCATAGGGAATTATTGCAGATGTGTGCGGGCGGGTGGCCATGCCTGGGGGAAAGTTCCATTGAGGTGGATTTCTAAATGTACCAGAGAACCAAGGTTGATATCCAGTTGTGATGATGGTATGCAGTACATATCATATGGACCAACTGGAATCCTTTCTGTGCAGGTTAGGTATTATCTTGTTGTCTCCTCAAGTGACACATTGGTGCCCCCGCCTACCCCTCTGTGTGATAGTTCACCCAGGAGGTGGACTAGTTCAGTCAAGGTGCAGAAGGGAAGAGCCAGGCCAGGTCTGCAGTGCCATCCGGAAAGCGAGGGGATCCTCTATGCAGCAGATGCTAAACAAGATGGAGGACAATACCTGTGATAGATGTAAATTGTTACAGCTGATATATTCCTTAGTTGAAATGTAATACAAAGTTCCTTTCGATTTGAACCATAAATATGCAAGTAATAAACATAGTGTCATATAGTTGGTGTTAAAGCCTATGCACACATTTTATGTTTATTTGAGATTTGATCCAAATGGATATTGATGTTACAAAGTAGTTATATATAAAAGTGTTCTCTTAGTTTATGAATATTTGTTGATATTTAATAATTAGTGAGTATTGTACTCATACATAGAGAGAATAAATACATTTATTTGTAGTATGTTATGATCTACGTTGTATGTCATAGAGAAATACATAGTTATCATAATCTCTGTTCAGGCCTATATTGCATGCATTCATTTTGCTGACTCAAATTGTTTCTGCCTTACATAATTTCAATTATTTTTTTAATTTTATTTATTATTTGGTTGGTTGATAAAATCAACCTTTCAAATATAAATAGTACATCAAACAAATAAATACATTTTTTACATACATATGCATATTTTAACCCAACTTAAAACAGTTATAATTTCTTACTCTATTTACAATTTGATTTCCAATCACTCTCAACAAATAGAGTTCATAAACCTTAATACAATAACATTATTCATAAACAAATAAGTAACACAACATGAAGTTCGACCAGTTTTCAGTTTTCAGGGCCTTTTCAGATATTTGTGGTTTATTTCAGATTTTGTACTGGTGAAGATGCGCTGCCAAATTTGGTTTGGGTCCAATGGACAAAATGTGACAATAAGATTTTTAATGAATCGTTGTCGTTTTTGGCGCAGCATAGGACACTCAACTAAGATGTGTTGCAGAGTTTCTTTTTGCAAGATGTTTTTACAGAATTGGCAGTAGTTTTGGTCTTGTGGAATTTGCCTTCTCCTAGCCAACACATCATTTATGTGCCAGAAGTTTAGCCTCTGAAACGCAAGTGTTGCTTACGTATGTATGTTGATGGACATTTAACCAAATAATCGGCCATCAGCCAGTATTTTTTAAACCCAAACAAATAAACATCAAAGTCTTTATAGGTGCAACAGCTGGTCTGATTGCAGATCCAATCATACTGATAGATCTTTATTTTAGATCATACCTAATTTTGCAACAATAATTCTAGAGATACAGAGGCATCTGCTAATGCATGTAAAACATGATTACGCCACGTTTTGGGAAACACATGAGTAGATGATAATAGATAATGGGCAACAACCCACAAGATGTTAGGCGTAGTGAGCCCCATAAGACATTTACTTAGCAAGGAACACATTTTCCACACTACTTGAGAATATAAAGATAGCAAACCCAGTTTAAATCTTATTATAGGGAAAGGGGTACAGCTTGGAAGTTGTAGTACTTTTTTACAAAATCAGGGTTCTATCTTGTCCCAATAAGTACAATCCCTTGGATATTCTTTATTGCCTCCCCTTAGTAGCATTCTGGTTTCCTCTATTCCTGTACATCTAATTCCATCATTCTGATTAATTTGATAGGATTCCATCCAATGTACATCAAGAGGGTGTTTGTGGTCCTTATTGCTAATTTTTCTTATGTGCTCTTGCATTCTTGATTTTAGCTTATAGCTTGTGCTACCTATGTACCATGTATTGCAAATTCATTGAATTGTGTAAACTACAAATTTGGTGTTGGATTTTGTGAATCTGCTGATGGTATATTGTCTACAATTACATAAAAGTGCCTCTTTATTGTTGTCCATCAAATGTGCTAAATTGTTTTTTTACAAAAAATGTTAATTTCTTTATTTGGCAAATGTGCCTTAAAGGTACATTATAATTAACAAAAATAACAATAATCCACCCAAGGTAAAATGTACACGCAGTCCATATGAATTTGAATATAATAGTACATTAAATAATCTGGGCGATCAAAAGCAAACATAATACAACACAGAATCAGAGATACAATTTAATATAAAGATCTGAATGCTTATTGGCCAAATAATCACAAATTCCATTGGTAAATAACTCCTATGGAGAATAGATATAATTAAGCAATATGCACCGAGTAGGGGGGGCATTACCGCTTCAGGTAATGCCCCTGGTCCATAGTTACAGACCTGAGCAAAGCGATTAGAGAGGGATTAGAGTTTAAGGCTCCGCTTCAGTTTACATTAGGATAATGTATTTAACATATTTCACAAAAGTGTGTCACACAAACAGGATATCAAAACAAAGTAAATTGCATCTTCACTTAATATTCAAATCACCCAAGTGATGATATTTCTGACAGTGGGGTAGAGATTATCTACCTATAGTCATTTGATTGCTCCCTCATCAAGCAGTAACTTAATTGTAGATCACATTTCCTGTAGTTTTATTATGTACATGGTGTCCGAGAAAGATTAAACTTGATTATTACACACATAGTGCCATGGAAATAACATACTTGATTCACTAATGGTACTTGATTAGAGGAATACTGTCATGAGGAATACTGCTAATGAGTATTCTTCATTCAAACCAGTAAGAGCCGTTCCATCAAACTTATGGATCCAAGATATTTATCTCTTTGTTAGTGCAGAGTTCATATCCCATCGACTTGGTGGTGTTTTGATGGTTAATACCACATATCTCAGCTGTGCACCTGAATGTTGTATTTGTGTGAAGTGCCTCGTGACCGGGGAGGTCTGACTGTTTGTACGGATGTTGGATTGTGTTCTGTCAGTCTTTCTTTGATTTTGTGAATGGTTTGGCCTACATACAATTTGCTGCATGGGCATATTAGGCCATGGATTAGAAATTGGAGTCACATGTGATAAATCATTTGATGTTAATCTTTTGTCCTATGTTAGGATGTCTGATCTGTTCTCCTTTTTGAACTTTGTTGCAATGACTGCAGTGTAAGCATGGGAAGGTCCCAAATTTAGGTTTACCCCAAAAGGTTGGTTGTTCTTGGATTGATCTTTTGGCCTTCACCAGGCTATCTTTAAAATGTCTACCTCTGGTGTATGCACTCATGGTGATTTCAGGAATAGTTTGCATAGTTGGGGATCCATCCTTGTGAGTTTCCATTTTATTTTCAGAAGTTGGTTTATGTGATGGCGCTGTCTGGAGTATTGCATTAAGTGCACATAGGGTGGATCTTTATTATGTGTTTTCGGTGTCAAGAGGTTAGTTCTTTATTGAGATGAGCATCTGTCTTTGGCCTTTTCCAGTATGTTATCATGGTAGCCCCTGCCCTTGAATCGTTGAGTAATGTTGTCCATATTTTCATGCTATGACTGGTGCCCTGTATTGAGTCTGCATATTTTCAAAAATTAACTTAGTCGTAGATTATCTTTCAGATGATGCAGATGAAAGCTTGAGTAGTGTAATGTATTTTTCACGTCTGTTGGTTTTTGATACATGGAAGTTGTAAGAGTATTACCACTGGGTGTGATAAGTAGATCTAGGAAATGAATATTTGGTGTTCCGACTTTCATAGTAAAATTAATGTGTGGATGTTGTGTACTGATGTAATTTAGAAAAATGTCCAATTCCTCTTTAGGACCTTTCCAGATTCCAAATATGTCGTCAATATAACATTTCCATAGGCCTAGCTTTGGTTTCCATTGGTGATATTCCAGTATGTGTCCTATCTCAAAAAAATACATAAACAGGTTCACATATGCAGGGGCCATTGATAAACCCATTGATGTGCCTGATATTTAAAGATAGTAGTTATTTTGAAACTGCAAGTAATTATTCCATAAGATGATCTTAGCTAATTCAGTCATCAAGATTCCATTAGATTGTACATAGCCCTCTCGAAGGAGAGCCCATTCCAGGGCATCCATACTGTCATTATGTGGGATTGATGTGTGCAGACTTTGTACGTCAAGAGTGAAGATTGTCCATTCTTGTTTAAATTCTGTCCAATCTTCAAGTATGTTAAGAAAATTAGTGATATTGTGTAGGTACGTTGTGGTTTTTGTACAATTGGTTGCTGTTCTTTGTCTACATATTTGGCTTAGGGGTCAAAGATACTATTGGTGGTGGCCATGCTTGGTCTCAGTGGTTGAGAATTCAGATTTATATGAATTTTCGGATGACATAGAATACTGGCATAGTTTGATATTTGTTGAGTAGATAATCCTGTGTTTTGTCATGTATCTATTCTTCTTGTAGATCCTTTGAAAGTACTGTAGAGGAGGTGCTAGAACTCTCCCCGCCAAGCTGGGTGCGGATGTCATGGTGGGCTGATCAGTGGTTCCAGTATTGCAAATATCAGAATTATAGTGCTTTATGAAGACAAAGAGTGCATATTTGACAACATCTATTTTTTTGGTGAGAATGACTCAGGAGATAGAGGGTTTCTCAGGTATAACACGCTCATTATGAATATCTCAAAATGTAGTCTGGAAACGGGATAGAAAAGAAGTTACGCTCAAAAGTAAATGACAACTCACTGTTGGTAGCTGAACAAAACATCCAGCCTGAACAGGCTTACATAGATTATAAGATGGATGCCATAGACAAAATGCCATTTTGGCTGCAGGTGTCAAAAGCCCTTATTCATGCAGATAATGAGTAATTCTTTGGAAATTGGTAGCAGTTCACTGTAGATAAGTATGTTTGGGATTGGTATATTTAGAATTTCTTGGCACAAAAAGCAGACATTGATTGTTAGTAAATCAGATAATAATAATAATAATAATAATAATAATAATAATAATAATAATAATAATAATAATAATAATAATAATAATTTGGCATTTATATAGCGCTACGAACCCTCAGGTATCTGAGCGCTGCTTATTATTACCCACAGTGTGTGGTGCTCATTTATCGACCTCGGATGGATGAAAGGCTGAGTTTGGTCCCACCAGGATTCGAACCTGCGTTAACAAGCTCTGCACAGATGTCAAAGCGAGCGCTCTACTCGCTGTGCCACTTGACCAGTGATAAAAAGCATAGAAAGACTACCAATTAGACGGAACAGCTGCTTACTTTGCAATAAATGATATTAGCTCATGGAGGCATTTACGGTATAATTAACCAAGTAAATTTGGCAGGTGTCGAGAATCAGATAAGGACTGTTTCTTGGTAGGATTTGAAGAATAAATAATTAGGTACGGCCGAATCTCACGCAAGCTTATCAGATAATGTGTCAGTCAAATAGTGCTTGCCAAAATGGGCTAATGTGGGCTTTGTGAGTGACAGTTAAGTGAACCAATCAGAGATAAGGAGGGCCTATATTCTAATTAAAAGAACCATGAGAAATGTATCCTGAATTTGCATGAAAATATTATGTCACTGAAATACGCCTATGTAAGCAAGATGATTGTAGCAGCTCAGCGTGCTGTTTCCAGTGTCTTCTGAACCTGTAATAAAGATGGCTGTGAAATTCATGCGAGCATTCATTCCTTTATCCGTATCCAAGTCTCCAGTGCCTGAGTCTACAGATGTCAAAAGCTGGTGATGGCCAGAGGGTCCCCCTTTACAGTACTTCTTTAATCAATTGTTTGATTGTGTTGGTGGGATCCTGTTCCAGTGGGAGATAGGTGTCTTGATTGCTTAAAAGGGATAGGCAGCTATGATTATTCAATTTGCTGTTTATGAGGACTTTTGCATCCCCTTAAACCTCTGGAGATGCAGTTTACTTCATTTTGATATCCTGTTTGTGTGAGTGAAGTTGGGGTGATTAGTAAGGTGCATGTATGTATAACAGAGAGATAGAGATAGAGAAACAAACAGAGAATAAACAGAGCGAAGAGAAAATGCCTTTTTGTATTTGTGTTGTGAGGGTATTGGGTGGGTGTATGCATGCATTTATACATGCTAGTGAATCTATGAGTGAATACAGGGTGAATGGATGACCAGATGTCCCAGTTTTGCCTGGACTGTTTTGGAATTGGGTGTTCTGACACCCTTACTCATAATTATTCTTCCTTTGAAAAGTGCAGTGGTCCTGGTTTTTGGTAGAAGGTCTTCATAGCTGGCAGACAGGAAAGCATAATCACACACAGAAGAAATGTTGAATTTTACAAATTAAGATAGTTGTAGTTGGTGATACAAGAAATATAATATGTGTTTATTCCAGCAGTAACACTTCTCCTTCTCCTGCAACCATCACATTCTAGAGTTAGTCCTACATTTATGTTTGTTGCCCTGTCCCAGATATTTACTTTTTAAATCTGGTCACCTTAGTCAATGGTGAATGGTGATGTGTATGTATGGGTAACAGGAAGAGGCAGACTGAGACATAAACTTAGAGAGACAGATAGGCAGAGAGATGGAGAAAGACAGCAATGAAAAAAAGGAAAGCAAGAGGATAGAGAGAAAGGAAAAGAAGGACAGATAGAGGGAAAGAGAGAGAAGCAGAGAGAATGAGATAAAAACACAGAGAGGGGAGATAGTGAGAGAGAGGAGAGCAAGAGAAAGCAAGACAAACAATGAATGATTGGAAGACAGACATAGAAGTGGAGTGGGAGACCAAGAGAAACTGAGATACTGACACAATGAAGGAGAAAGTAGGTGAGGTAAGCAAAATAGAGAAACATAGTCTGTGTGACCCAGATATAATGAGTGAGATTAAGAGACTTTAGACAGAGGGAAAGGCAGGGAAACAACAGAGATGGACATACAGAGTACCAAATCTGGACAGAGTACAGTAGCAGACAGGGAGATGACCAGCAACCCGGGCAGAAAGGGACTCCAGGCCTTTTGAAATATGTTCCACTATTCCTCTCCACACATGCTCATGAGCATTTCCACAAAATAAGACTTCTAAGCCCAGTTAGCATGGCAGTGTAACCAGTACATGGATTGAAGTTCTTGCTGCACTTTTTTTATTAATAGCCATTTAAATGTGATACATTTTCTCGCCAATACAAAAAAAATCATTGGCCTTTCCTGGATATGAACACTTTATTTGCTGTATGGACACAAATCTGAACAACCAGATCCAGTGAGCCAGGTGCACCATTTTCACTACTAGCCATTGGCTGATGATAGTTGACAATTGGCAAGTGAGAAATGGTGTTCTATTGTATTTCAATGCAGATGCTGGACGATGGCAGGGCCAGGAGTAGTCACGACCTGCATTGATTGACACATGGCAAATTAGATATTTGTATTTGAATCAAGGAAAACCCCAAATTGTTTCAAGATAGCAGACGATATTTTTTGGTAAATGATAAAATAGAGAAATAGCATCATAAGACAATTGATGCAACCATACAAATAGATGATACATTTACAGTTCACTTGGAAGGACTCATTTGAGAAGTGGAATTGTTAAATTACCTTAAAGACTGCAAAGGTCAAAACCACGTGTCGGCACACTTGAATACAAACTGTGGAATAAACACCAATATTCAAATATCTTTGTGTTATCAGCGCATGTACTTGCCGCATAATTTGGTATCTGTACAATACACTAGGAAGGGGTTAGTCTAGAGTTCCATAGTCTGCAGCTGAAAAACCTGTTTTCTTCAAATACATATTTAACTACACAGCCACAGCGCCCTTATACCTGGTATCCCCAATCCATTTACTTTCTGTATGCGAAGAATTAGGGTGGCTAGTCACCTTTTTTTAAAATAATTTGCTAGTATCTTACAATTTCAATGTTTGCTCTCTGATGTGAGCTCTCTGTCCTTAAAGGGAACATGGACCATGTTAATGCAGATGACGAGTGTTTACAATGATGGCCTTAGGAGGGAGAGACTTCAGTCTAACAAGCCCTTTAGTTATGCTAATGTGTGCTTTTTAGATTTCCATGTCTCTGTTAATATTGCTTGTGGTTTGCGAAGGAAGGGTGAGGATAGTGACCACACGAAGGCAGTGCTAGACGTTTGATCCTGCCGACCCATCAGGTAAATTCCTAAATTGATTAATAGTCATTTCGCCCTTCACACAGCACAAGACAAAGCAAGACATAGAGACAAAGAGAGTGGCAGAAAGACAGGGAGATAAATGAGACCCTGAAAGAGAAGCATAGTGAGATAGTGAGAAGGAGACATCAAGGGGGAACGGCAGTAACACACTGTATAGGGTGAGCAATATGACAAGGCCATGCAGAGGAGCTGTTAGAGAAATAAACTGACATGCTTCATGTATTCATTTCCCAAGGGTTCAACACGCAAGTTCTTTTTTGTGTTTATCCAACTAGTGGGAAAAAAAGACTTCCCTAAAAGAAATGCTGTTTTTCATGAGAGTGCATGTGTTGTGTGGATGAGCATGCAGTCTGAATTTTTTGGGTATGCGTGACTGGAAGATTGAATGAGATAAGTTGTATGGGTGAATGACTGGGGGTATTCATGTGTGGGTGCAGACTGGAGCCCAGGGGGGATTGACTTGCTCTTATAGTTATTGACATGATATGTTTTGCACTTTTGGGTAAAGCCAACTTGATGAGGTTAATATGAGAAGGGCGGTTGGGGTGCTTCATTGGGGCATGCAACCTTGAACTTTTCTTACTATTGTATGCTATTTATATTGCATTAAGGTCAAGACCTGGCGGACATGATGTGTGTTATTAAAATGGGAGGGCATTTGTACAGCTAGCCAGTAAATGCTTCCTTACTATGGCATTTCATTTTGTACTGGCATTAATGGCAAAGTAAACATGATGATTGCTCTTACTTGGTGGTGGAGGAGGTTAGTATTTTTGTCGCAAGCAAGGAAATTATGTTATCTTACTGAGGCATGGATTTTGTACTGGCGTAAGGGCAAAGTCAACATGAAAAGGTTTCTTACTTGATGGCGTGGGAAGCATTTGTGCAGCCAGCAATAACATGTCTTCGTGTAGCGTGAGATTTTAAAATTTGTACTGGTATTTAGGGCAAATATATTAATGTTGTGGTTTCCACGGTTATAGATAGGGCACTGTCATAGGCCCAGTGTTTAGAAATAGTACACACAGCTATGTTCTTCAGTGAGGTAAGAGGAGAGAGCTGATGTAGGTGGAAGATGGAGTCAGAAAGCTAATGTCCTTAGAGTGAGTTCACTGTATTAACATGTTGGATTTTAAAGCCTAGTACACAATGAACCGAATGAAGCCCCTAATGAGGAGCTGCGGATCTGTTTAAGCTCAGTCCCAAGACAAATCCACAACTTCCTTTTCTGTTCCTCAAGAGAGAAGCCAAGATCTGAGGTACCGCCTTGACCAGATAAACACTAATTGTATCCAGCTGCACAGCCCAAAAGCAGTGGGAGGTAAACACAGGGTGAAAGGAGGACCGGAAATGCAGGTAGGTAAAATAGTGCGTGGAGACAGAAAGGGAGCAGGAAGAGAAAAAAGGGATCATAGAAGTCCAATTGACTGTGAATGACAGAAAACGTCCTGTCCAGCCACCCATGCATATACAAGGCAGTATCGCAGGGGCCTGCAGACTTTACCATTCAGCTGATCGGGTCCGCCTTGCCAAAACTCACACTGAAAGGCCCAAGTCAGACAGGCATTCATCAAGGAGAGTGTCTCAGGAAGACGGGGCTGCTACACCACTGGGAAGTCAGCCACCCACAATCCATAGATTTGTGGAGGAACAGAGACAGAGTCTGTGGAATCAGTGGGTATTTAATGACACCAGTAGCGCCAGAGTTCCCAGTCGCTCACTTGAAGAGCCACAAAACAAAAAGGCTGAAGCAGCCAACAACAAATCACGTACAATGAACAGGAAACTCCACAACCATCAACTTGAACCATCTTCCGGTAAATGGTAATATGCTACTTTATTTATTTCCAGTCCAAAATGTTCGAAGCAGGTCCTTGAGCAGAATACCAACTGGGACATGAAGCTAGTTGCAACACTTACATTTGTTTAGCTGCTTTAAGACTGTTTCCAACATAGACAAGATAAACGTTGGTGTGTTCATTTCTGCAGTACACTTTCCATGTGTAATCAGCATCATTGGCGTTTGTGTGAGAAGGGGCAAATGTGGAATAGTGCACCTATATGGTATTCCTGTTCAGTGTAGGGAATCTTGCAGCAACCCAACCCAAAATGGCTGTACTGTCTGCTCCTCGCATATGCGGCCTCACCTGGAATGTGAGGTTGTACCTGGCTTAGGATTGCAGCACTTTTCTGGCTGCACTTGTCAGCACCAGGGCCTGTGAGGCTCCACTGTGCATGTTGGCTGTCTGTCATCTGAGGTATAACTGCCATAATATGGCGGTACTTGACCATTTGAAATACATATGATAAACTCAGGAAAGTGAGTTGTACATCACATATACCTGGCAGGTCAGACTAGAACTGGCATCAGCTGGCAGTAATCTTCTATATAAAGCTGCACTTCACTTATGGTGATTGTACCTGGGAAGTGAGGCTAAAACTCGTAGATGACAATAACTGACAACATTGGGCGAAACTGGCTTTTACATGCAGTTGCATTAGTACATTAATGGACCTGCACAGTGTGTGCCTGGCTTATTATGGCAGCAGCCTAGTTAATATACTGTTGATATCTAGGAAGGCTTTTGTTTATTAACATGTTAGTGTATTAGAATGACTGGTGTCGATGTTGTTTACATTAAGGATGTCACATCCTGTGATGACATCAGAGTAAATGTTTGGTGTCATCACTTCCTGTGACATTGGGGTCCCAAGGTCATATGGTGTCCTGTCTGGTGACGCCATCTGGAAAGTGATGCCACTTGCTCTGCGCGAGGCATTTTGGGAAATTGATGTCCCTGATACACAGCTAAAATTTTGTGAATAAAATCCTGGCGTAAGGATATATAATCCAAATCAAACAAGGTTGAGGTTCCCAGAGAACTTTATGTATCAAATAACTTTAAGTGTTTAATTAAAATTGCAAAACATTACACCTCAAACGGTGAATTGTTTGTAATACACCAAGGTATACGTCTTGAAAAGTGTTGTCCTGGTTACGTGGTGTCATCTGGTCAACCTAGGCTTGGCCTCGGCTTTATATATGTAGTCTGGCATAACATAAAAATATCTGACTACCGCAAACTTTAGAGAAAATAAATAATATCGGTGGAAGAAATAGAGACGGATTGGTTGTAGCATTATCTGCAGTGATTTCAGTTTCATTTGCAAAAAAAAATATCCAGTGAAGGACCAGGCTTTAGGCAATCTCGCTCAGCAACTAAACATTGCTGCAAAGTAGTTATTTTTACTTTTCTGTTAGGAAGAATCATGCCTCACAAGTGATATGCCACTAAAAAGCTGACGATTCAGTCCATGGTGTGCACTGCATAAATGAACATTCTCATTCTTATCATTATTCTACGCCGAACGACACGATAGTCTATTAAACTATCTGTACGTGAGGCTTTTTATCCAGTGCACACTTAATATGATCACTTCTGTGTCGGCCAGTTTCTGAAAGTTTTCTCAACTTGGCCTCCAATACCATTCATATGCGGACGACACCCACATTTATGTGCGGGTACAAAGCTCTGCGTATGCGATAGCAGGCATCATATCTTGTGCTGAGAAAGTACACATTTGGATGCTGGAGAATAAGTTGCAACTAAATCCATCCAAAACAGAAATTATTGTATTCGGTTCGAAGAACAGATTTGAAAATGCCATGTCTGTGTCATGCCCGTCTCTTTTTAATGTACAGACAAGCTTTTATCCAAAATTAAAGAATCATATTTGGCAACCTCCTGCCACTATCTCTGATCAGACTACCTGCTCCTCCTGACTCTCACACTGGTGATCGAGGAATTTCCAGTGAACCGCCCCTTTGTCTGGAACCTCGAGGGCCGGACCACTGGGAGCGGGATCAGTCCGTGCCTCATTCCGTGGCTCTCCTAGGTGCTTGAAGAAACTTGCATTGTGTGTTACAGAGGTGTTGCTGTCAGAGGCAGTCACCATCGACCCCTTTACTGCCACCACGTCCAATGGTGCCGGCTCATACGTCAGCAACAGTTTTCCTTGGGGGTGCCGTTCGCATACCAGTACCTCATCTCCAGGTGCCAGCCTCTGCGGTTTCAGTCCTTTCTGAATGTTCTCGGTTGCAGTCCATTCATGGCACTCACGCTCTACCTCTTCATTGTCGATTGTGGCTGTGTCTCTCTCCCCCCGCTCTGGCAGCAGGTCTCTGGGGCACCGCTGGAACATGGCCTCTGCCGGGGCCACCCCTGTGGACGTATGGGGAGTGTTGCGATATCCTCTGAGGAACTTGTAGAGTGCCCTTTCCAGGCAATGCGAAAAACTTTATTGAGCGTCTGCATCATTCTTTCAGCCTCCCCATTGGCCCTGTGCCACAGCGGTGTTACCTTGCGATAATGTACACAGTATTCCTCCATCAGGCCTGCAAAACTGTTCCCTTGAAAAGGTGGTCCATTATCGGAGCAGAGCACTGTGGGCAGGCCGTGAGTGGCGAAGATCTTTTCAATGGCCACCGCCACCTTGTCGAAGGCCACCGATTCAATGAACTATACTTCTGGGTAGCGGGAACACACATCCACCACCAGAAAATGGGTGCCTCTCAATGGACGTGGAGCCAAAGTCTGCGTGGACAACCTTCCACAGTTTTGTTCCCCTTGGCATGGTTTCGATCTCTGGCTCTCGCTGGGCAGGGAATGCTGTCTGACACCACACACATGATGCCATGAACTGCTCCACCATCCTCTCTAGTTCAGGGAACCAGACCTTCTGGCGTAGATGGGCCTTTGTTTTGGCCGCCCTTTGGTGGCCTTGGTGTGCCAGCACTATCATTTGCTGTGTCTTACTCTGAGGAAAGACAATGCAATCAACCCACAGCAGGAGTCCATTCTCAGTGAATGTCAACTCCCCTTTCACTCTCCACAGCTGCTCCAGTGTAGACTTGGTTTCCTGTGTTCTGATAGCCAGCGAGTCAATTACCTAACGCCAGGAGTCCTGTTGAATGGCAGACTTAAGTATTCTGAAACATTCGTCTTCGCCCAATGCCTTTTCCAGGGCCTGTATGGGCACCGAGTTGGGAGTCACGGCCTCCACCACGAGCTGTACATGCTCATCTGCCTCCTCTGCGCATGTCGATGACACGCCACCAGTGCCCTTCTGTGGGTGTCTCGATAGTCTGCCGCGTTGTTACTTCCAGGACGATAGACCAGTGACACGCCGTACTCCAGAAGGGCCAGCATCCACCTTTCAATCCTGGCTGGTGGCTTGGACGATGACCCCGCCAGGATGGGCAGCAGAGGTTTGTGGTCAGTGACCACTGTCACTGGTCGACCCAAAATGCACAGTCGGAAATGGCGGCAACCCCACAGGACAGAAAGGGCCTCCCGTTCAATCTGGGAGTATCTTTGCTCCGTCTCTGAGAGTGCCTTGCTGGCATCGGCAATGGGACGGACTTCCTGGTTGGCACCTATTTGTGTCAATACCGCACCCAGTCCAAACGGGCTTGCGTCCACCACAATTTCCGACTCGAGCCTTGGGTCAAAGAAGGCCATAACATCTTCAGGTCTAGTTTTGAAAAGAACTGGGCACCCTGCAGTTCAGTGATGATGTCATCAATCGTGGGGGTGAGGTGTCGCTCCCTCTTTATGGCCTTGTTGGGCAGGCGCATGTCCACGCAGATGCGAACTGAGTCTGGTTGTTTTGGTTTCCGAGCCACAACAATAGGGGACACCGATGGCGTAGGGCATTCAACCTTTTCTATGATGTCTAGCTTAACCAAATTGTCAAGCTCTTTGTCCACCAAATCTCTTAGATGGAAGGGGACCCGTCTATGCTTCAAGGCAATGGGCTGCACAGAATCATCTATTTGTAGTTTAACTGGGTCCCCAACCATTTGTCCAATACCTTCAAACAGAGCCATGTGTTTCTCCAGGAGAGTCTGAATATCATCCACGTACACAGAGTATGCAAATGTCACTATGCCCAGTGCCTCTGCTGCCGCGCAGCTTAGTAGTGTGTTGCTGCTGACCGGCGTCACATAGAACTGGACCCTTATGGCTGAGCCACCATGTTCCACATCGGCAATGAATGCACTGTCCAGCTGTATTGGGTTTGCTCCTCCAAAGGTAAAGATGCAGGCCTTCAGCTTGGTCAGGGCAGGGGGGTATGCCATGGCGTCATAGTGTTCGCAGGCCATCACATTGACTGAAGCCCCTGTGTCTACCAGCACCGGGACTGAGGACTCGTTCACCATCACCGGACATCGAGGCTGCCTCCTTGTCGATGCATTTGACACACCAATGCTGGATACGAAGAACACATTTTCTTCTTCTTCCTCCTCTTCCTCATCAAGCACCGTCCTGTCTTCTGCCTGATCGAGTTGAGCAATGTTCGAGGGGCGCTGCTGTCGGGAGAAACCCGCCCTCACTGGGCCTCTGGATACCACCACTGGGGCAGTGGCCCTGCACATCCTTGCGTAGTGATCAGGTCCACCACACCTGCCGCAGCTCTTTCCAATTGCGGGACATTCTGCTGATTGGGGGATGTCATGTCCACATTTAGTGCACGAGTTGGTGGGTGCCGATGCTCTTTCTCATTGGTTCACACCTCAACGTCTGGCCCCTCTGCTACCTCTGACTGCACAAACGTCTTCAGTCCTCCTGGGGCGTACACCTGCATCCATGCATGACGCCCGCAGGTCAGAGACCTCCTGGCACTTACCAAGCTCCAAAATCTGTGGCAAGGTGATGCCCTGCTCCCTCAGGACTTGTCTTCTTAGTTTGCCAGATGAGCTGCCCTGTATAAGCTGATTCCTGATCATTGTGTCAGGATCCACCCATATACATGGCACTGCCAGCCTTCTCAGCCTACCATAGAATGTATCCAGTGTCTCAGCGTTCTTCTGGCGTGCTGCCCCCATGAGAAATCTTTCATAGTTCGCGTTGGCAAGGGGTAAGAAGTAATCATGGAGAGCATCTTTAGCTACAGCATAGGTGGCATCACGTGGCTGAAGCGACAGGAACACCTTGTACACTGCTGGACCTGCGCAATACAGCAAGGTGGCTAACTTGCTGTCATCATTAGCCTCCACTGTAGCATGGAAATACATCTCCAGTCTGTCTATCCACATCCTCCAGCGTGGCCGTAGGCTCGAGGGTGCTCCTGAGATGTCAAACTCAAGCATTGGTGGTAAGGCACCTGGATGTCTTCCACCTGGTAGTTGTGGAGCTGCCATCACTGGAGGTTGCGCTGGACGGTGAACTGGTGCTGCTGGAGGCTGTGCAGGAGGTTGTACAGCTGCCACCACAGGCTGCACTTGAGGTTGAGCAAGGGCTTGAGGCTGGCATTGGTTTGGTTGTGCTGCTGCTCCGTCGCTGTCCATTACCCAGAGCGCACAGGCACCTTCGTGTGGGACACCAAAAGCCGCAACGCGGGCTCCTTCCCCTTGTAGGCACACAAATGCAGGGCAGAAAAAGTTGAAAACCTATCTTTTTCAGAAACGTATGCGTTTTTTCTGCCGCTGACTGTATATCTCTTTATATCAACTGCATATTTTTGCTTGGTTCGTCTGATACGCGCACGATAAATTTCGATTTCCATTTCCATTTCAACATGCTTCAATGGTCCTTTCCTCTAGCACTTTCCCACCAGGTAACATTGTTGAGCATGATTTACAAAAGCCTTTTATAATGGAAAATGCTTTGTGAATCATTCCTTCCTTCATTTTGTCATTTGTTATAGCGCATTTCACCATAATTATGGTCCCAACACGCTTTCAGTTGAACTCCCTTGTGGGAACCGGAGTCAAAAAATGTGGGGAAATTTGGGAGGTGCTATTATGCATGTGTGCATTTCAGTAATTAAATGTGGTTATGTCGAAACCTTGGCACAGTTTATTCTTTTTTAGCTCCTGTACAAAGATGTCAAAAGAATGTATCTTCTGACTTTACTCAGAGTCTTTGGCCTAGACCACTGGCTTGTGTGCTGCTGCTAAATCCATCTCATGTCAATAGTGCTTTGAAACTGGCATGCTATCTTCCACAAACTTGGAAAACAAGATCTGTATTGTATTTCTAATGCGTGCAACTCTTATATTTGATTTAGGGATTTTGGGTGCTCTTACTGATTTTACAAACAGTGTCGTGTGCACAGAGAAAATCTATCTCAAAGCGATCCCATAGTAGGACAGGCATTGTACATCAGCCATACACATTTTGATTAAAAGCGTGAAGGAGGTTGCAATAGCAGGCAGACCACTCTGAATGGAGGCAAGAGAAAATATAAAACTTTGATTAAGAACAAGAAAGATGCCTATGAAGAAGAGCTTTGCCATGAGCTATTAATAACAATTAGCAATAGAGATCCTGCCAGGTTCTGTACATTGATGGGGGCAAGCAACACAGAGGTCAAACACTAATGACTGCCAGCATCCCAGATGAAGCCTAGCTTGAGCACTTGAGAAATCTGCATGGTGAGAATAGATTCTCTATCAGCAACCAACAGAGATGGGTGGAAGGCGAACACAGTGACCGAGAGTTGGAACCAACACCCTTAGTTCTCAGTGTCATAGATGTAAGACAGGCACGGACGAGTCAAAACCTAGGCAAAGCTCCTAGGCCGGATAAAGTCTCAGTGGACTTTAACTCAGCAGAACCCATAGTTTGGGTGCTGTATTTGACAATACGATTTAATGCAGTCCTCGTGAAGTCCTTGTGTCCAACATTGTACATAAGGAATACAATGAAGAGAGCCCAAAATCCACGATTGTGGAGTCCTATCTTGTTTTTGGGACTTAAGGTTACACAAGACTCGAAAAGATACGACTTAGTCCTTTATCAACAGTTATCCATTTATCTGAATGCCATTGGTTAATTCAAAAAGTACAAATTTTAATGGAGATAGCAAAATAGTCTAAAATACATGATTAAACCCTCTAAAAAAATACAAGTGTATCGTGTTGACAAAGACAAACATTAAGAACATACAATTCTAAAAGATCTTAGAGATAATGACTTTCTAATCTCTAATTCTTCTATTCTAATTCTATTCAATAATTAGGATTAGATTGTCCCTTCATTGGAATTTTCAATTCACTCAGACAGTTTAACTAATTAGACTGACAAAAAATTCTCGACATGTTTCAGTCCTCTGTGTAGGTCTTGGGACTTTCTTCAGGAGTGGTCAATAAGGGGGGTTTAGAATGGGCTTCAGCTAAGTATGAACTCTTCTGGCCTCTTCGTTAAGATGATAATAACTGTTGATAAAGAAACAAAGACTACAGGGTCCATTTGGTTACCTGGTCTTCTTAGTGTGGGGGCTTTCTTGATTAGCAGGCGAAAAAATGTCCACATGTGTTGGGCATCATTTTCTTGGGAGGAAGGATATTCCTACCAAATCTGCAAACAACAAATTATTTTATTTACAAGAAAGTCTACTCCAGCCTTCAGCTTAGAAAACACAAATCATTCTGGTAATTGCAGTTCCTCTGCGAGGTCGTTTAATTTGGAGAGGAGTGGTGTCCTTTCTTTAGTAAT